>NW_028275166.1:10687500-11375000 GCF_013281855.1 Momordica charantia | reverse complement strand
CTCAAAATCTCAGTCATGACCAAATAGACACCTACTTTAGATCTCAAAAATCAAAAGTATATTTTTTCCAAAAAGTTTTAACTATTCATTTTGGTTCTAGACTTTTCTATGTTTCTATTTTTGTTAAATAAAAAAATGTGTGCAAATGGAGAAGGGGTACATGGATGAACTAGTACAACATCTGAAGATCCTGAGATCATAGAAGCATAAAAGGCTTAATTGATAGTTACCACCGACCTATACTAATAGGGTACACCTTCCTTTTCAATTGCTCAATCGTAAAACTTCCAAAGTTAAGCGTTAATAGATAAGAACACATTCCAACCATCCAAAAAATATAAATTTGTATCAAATTCGAACTAGTCACTAATCACAATATTGATGTATTGAACAAACTCATATATCTGAGACATTGTCACTATAAATAAAAATCATAATTCCAACCGTCGTGATTAATATTGTCATAATACAAGTAAGTCGATCGATCAAGTAACCCAACTCTAAAGAAAAATCATTATTGATAGTCCAAGACCATACATATTGATAGATATAATTACTATTTATTTGATTAATAGACATATAAATTGAAAAAATCACAACCATACTCAACGATAAAACAATCAGAAAAGACCACATACGTCGAAGGTTTTTTTTGTTGCCGTCGAAAAAAATAGAAATCCCACCCCTATTAAAATAGGATTCGGATGAATATTGATATATATATATATTCCATAAAAAAAAGTGTATTTAATTTTAAACTAATTTTTTTTATTCACCGACTCTTATTTCTTTCCAAAAAGATGATAGAACAATCTTGAATCGGGTGACCATTTCCTTAAACTTCGAGACTTAGATATTTTCAGATTTAAAATATCAAACCCGTGTCTCAAACGCTCTATTATGAATGAGAGAGAGAGGGAGTGGATGTATTGGGTAATTCCAAATCTAAATTCTCTAGATGGGTTGAAAAATAGTTTGGAAAGTAGCAGAAAAAAGGCACCGAAAACGGCGGCGTATGACATGGAGAAAAGGAAAATTGCATGTGAGTATTGGTGTGTTGTCAATGCCCCACTTAACGGGAAAACCGTTAAATCGGTTCATCCCGGATCTCATGCCTTCCCTTATGGCGTGGGACCCACCCCTCTCTCGAGGGTCATTACAAAACAAAACAAAATAAACTGTTGAATAACAATGTTTTTATTTTTTGTTTTTCTTTTTCAAATTTATTAAAATTCTAAAACGGTTTTTTTTTTCTCATTTTTAGAAATATTTTCAAAATTATATATAATTTTTAGAATAATCAAACAATCTCTTGTTTTGGATTCTAATTTGTTATGAAACATAAATAAAAATATTGTTTTAACGTGATTATATTCATGGATGTAACAACAATTTTATTTTTCTTTAATAAAAAAGAGGAAATAGAAACGAAAACCAACCTTCTCATCTTTTCTTTTTAACTTTGTTTTCAGTTTTCTTATTTTAGAAAATGATAATTGTTTGATTACAATTTAGTTGGTAACCTGGGATGTTATGACTTCTTAGGCTTAAAATTAAAAAAATACCTTATTTTTAATTAAAAAAACTATACTTTTTCTTTTCTCCAATAACTCTATGTGCCCTATTAATGTTCCTTCTCGTAACCTGAAGATTTGTAATTATATAAATTGAGGTTATAGACAACATTGGTAAACACCTCATACAAGTTAGAATAACAAGAGAACATTTTTAAACGCACCAAAATATTTTTGTTCTTATTCTTATAACAAACATTTTATTTTTATCGAGTGTTGACATTGTTTTCCAACTGAATTCATAGGTCGGTTACGAGCTGATGTGGACGAGCTGTTGAGGTGCTCACAAGTGAACCTGCACAGGGAACAAATGTTCCGACACCCAATTAAGTTGCGAGTTCAAAATGTTTAGGTCGTTCTCAGAGGAAATAGCGTACCTCATGAAGGGCAGAGTGTCCCCTTTATAAGCAGGCGGGGAGACAAAGCCGTTGATGCTGTTATGATTGACCGTTACGGATGTCGGCCCCCAGGTCGGTGGTCGAACGTGAGGTCAGATCTCTCAGGTCGATGGTGATATCCTCCTTCATCTCAGCTCGATGTGGGTCGAGTTGGCGAGTCCCGATGGTTTTCTGGTGTTGGCTCCGCACTGAGATGATGTTTACACGTGTCGATTATGATTCTGACTACCAACATGGAGTGCTTTTAACTATGCAAACATCACCCACGTTGTTAAAAAGATCATTCCCAAATATACCCTTAAGCAATATTCAGAAAACTATTTACATAAAATAATTTATTTTAAAGACTATTTTATGGGGTAAATTATATTTTAATAAACAAGTTTCTAAAATTTATGTCAACGTGAACATAATTATACATCAAAATTTCACCTCACATTTACGGTACCTAAAAACTTATCTAAAAATGTGTTAGAACTTAAAAGGCACAATTTATTTCAAAATCATGTTATTTCAAAACCAACCCTTTTCTTTTTTAAGTTAAATTACAAATTTAACCTCTATAGTTTATAGTTTAAATTCAATTCGATCACAGTCAAATTAACTATGCAAGTATAAAACATATGTATTCATCCGTGAAATAGAAAGTACTATTTGTGAAGTTTGACAAAATTATACCAGTCAATTTTAAATTTTTAAGATTATATGGACCAAGTTAAAATTAAGTATAAATTATAAAAATCAAATTGGAAATTTTGAAACTGTAGCTACTAAATTGAAAATCTGACCTAAATGGAGAAAAATTTGGTAGTTTAAAGACATAAGTAATATATGTTAACAATTGCTTCAAGCAATATAGAAGCAATGTGGCTATTATCTATAATTTATTATAATTTTGTCATTTACTTCACATCCAAAATAAGTTAGCAGTCTTGGAATATAGAGATAATCCAATCTATTAAGATTAGCAATATATATATATATATATATATATATATAATTATGAATTAATTAAACTCAAAATGGCAATATGTCAATTATAATTACTAGAAAAAACAAAATAAAAAAGAAGCAAATCTTTGACACTTGATGGAGAAAGGTTTTTTATGCCGTGTTTGAAAATAAAAATGGATTAAAAATAAAATCACAAGCCTTATTTTTTGTTTGAACTAAAAAAAAAAGCCTTAATTTTTGTTGCTCATTCAATGTTTCTTGTTCATTCACAATTCCAATTGTTAAACATGTGAGTTTTGAATTTTTGAGCACAATAATTTCTAAATTTATAATTATTTTGAATAGGACAGATGGGCAGTATGGTCAATGTTCTTATTAATTCATTTGTTGTACAAAATTGTGTGTATATATATTTTCATGTGAATTGTGATTGAAGTTTCCATTGTTCAATAAATTTTTTTTTGGAAAAATAAATCGGATAAATTAAATAATAATGTGAGTACTTCTTAATAATTAAAGTATTGTGAAAAAACTTTGTGTAAGTTTTTATTTTTAAATTTGTTAATTGTGAATGAGGTTTCAAAGGTTGATTTTTCTTTGAAAAAATAAATCAAGTAAATTAAATAATATTGACTAACAACAATGGACAACAAAAACCGAACATCATTCAAGTAATCAATTAGGTTGGTTCATTTTAGCTCTTTCAAAATGTTTGTTTTGATTCATGTACTTTTAAAAAGTGACAATGTTTTTCTTAATTTTATTTTCAACCTCATTTTTTTTATCACAATTTTAACACGACACTGTTTTCAATATATTTATTGAAATGTAACTGAAGTTTTATATTAAAAGATTTGTGTTATGGGTGGAATTTGTGATAAAATTTGGCAAACAAAGACTAAAAAAGTGATATTTTGAAAGTATAAATACTAAAATGAACCAAAATTGAAAATACAGTAACCAAAACAAACAATTTAAAATTACAAACAACAAAATGAACCAAAATAGTTAAACAATAAAATCATTATAAAACATGATACTAAAAAATCTTAAAGACTATATTATAAACAAAATGTGATTAGAAACACAAATACTAAGACCCAAAACAATATAGTTAGAAACATAAATTGTTTATGCAAAAAATGTGACGAGGTATGATCGTTGGAAGAGCTTGACCTGCTCCAGATATGATCGTTGGGAGAGTTTGGGTGTCCTTGAGAAGGAATGACCAACTCCAGGGGTCAAGGTGGGTTGACTGAAATGAGCTGACTGGAATGAGCTGAAGTATTAGGAAGAAAGATCACTAGGCAAGGAAAGACCTGCACAAGAAACAAACACTCCGACGCTCAAGTCAGTTTTGTGTCCAACTTTAGTATGGAGGTCAAGTTAGAATACGATACCTAAAGAGTGAAGTACCATATTTATAGGTTTAGGTACCCGACAAGGAATCCGACTAGCGGTTGAACATGTCGAGACCAAGGTCGGCCTGTCGAGAGTAACTATTCCAGTTTATACTCTTGTCATCTAGAATTTGGCTAAGTATGGAAGGTCGTTCCAACCTTGAATGATCTTCAGGGAAGACCTTTAGATCGGCCTTCAGAGAAGGCCATGATGAGGTCGGCCATTAGACAAGACTTTTAGGTTGATCCTCATGGAGCTCTCCAGGTCGGTCACCAGAGAAGACCATGGTGAGGTCAGTCCTTATGGAAGATCTTCAGGTCGGCTACCAGACGAGACCTTCAAGTCAGCCATTAGGGAAGACCTCAGGTCGGCATCTTTAGGTTTGCCACCAGGGAAGACCTTCTAAATTGGACCTTTCCCTATTCTCCACGTGGCTGTACGATTTTTACCCTGAAACATAAATAATAAGACCCAAAACAAATAGATGAACACGACGAACAGAGGAACAAATAGCAAGTACAGTAACAGAGGAACAATTAACAAATACGACGAACAAATGAACAAATACGATGAATAGAGAAACAAATATGGTGAACAAATACGAGAAACGGTAAATAAAAAATGTGAACAGATAGGATGAACCTATAATGTAAGAAATAAGGTGTAATTTTTTTTGAACAATTAATGTATACAAAAAATATAAAGCGCTTTACCTACACAATCCGTAAAAACTCAACATATAGGTCTCTCTCCTTTGCCACCCACCGCCACATTTGCAACCAGCTCTATCACCAACCGCATTGCCCCACCGTTGTTCATTTGCTTGATTATGTCTGTTTATGCAAGGATATGCACAACAGTGTATTTCAGATTGCAGCTCGAACTCGGCCTCCGGACCCATCTGAATACTTGGGCGAACCTGCACAAAAAGGTGAGCACTCCGACGATCAAGTCAGTATAGGTCGGATTCCCAGTTTAGTTCGAGGTCAGAAAATCATCCTACCTGATCGCGGAGTGAGGTCCTCTACTTATGGGTGGTAGTCCCGCTAATCTCGCAACGGTTACACCCGGTAATCTCTGGACCGTCGGTTACACCCGGTAATCTCGGGACCGACGGTTACACCCGATAATCACGCCGCTGACAGTAGCTCACATCGGCCCCCACCGAGCTTCCCGGTAGGTCGGACCTCGGCCAGGTTCACCTCGGCCCTCATACTTAGCATCTGTCAACGCTAGTGGTGGTGATCTCGGCGGTCCGAGCTGGGGCATGACTCATGGGTCACCTTGGGGCACCAATGGTTGTCCTCCACGTGTCCTGGGTATTCTCTTCCCCAAACAATGTCAATTTGTAGCATCGCCTAACAAGATCTTCTTTCTCCCCTCGTTTCTCTCTAATCGCCTTCCTACCTGATCTTCTGCCTCCCTCCCTCATCTTCTTCGGTGTGATGTCTCCTTGTGATTTCAGTCTACATGTATATATCAAACAATAGTGGTTAGAAAAAAACGAGAATCAAGGAGATCTAATCTAGGAAAGATAAGGGAAGTTATGGTATTTTATTTTAAAAATAATAACAGGATAGAAGTGTCAAAATCAAACCTGTAATATGATGGATATTTTTCATTACCAAATATCATTTGGCCATTTTTTAAAACCAAATCATAAATAGGGACACCTACCGTAAATTCTCGAGTGTTCGGAGGGCTGTTTTAGAAACTTATTTACACAAATGTCTAAAATTTTCTAATTTTACACTTTTAGATTTCTGCACGTAGGATTTTATTTTAATTCCGATGTTACCCTTATTAATTACATTTACATTTATTATTGTTATTTGTTTTTTTAATATAAAAGATTTAATTCCATAATTATTATCATAATCCTTTAATTATTATGGGTCCCATACTAATTTTCAACACAAATCCTTTAATTCACTCATTCAAAACCTTAATTTACTCCTTAATTTTCTCTCAATTCACTATTCATGGTCAACCTTCAAGGACAATTCAAAATCATAGAAACATCTTTTGAAGTCTCAATAAACATATATCCGCATATTAAAAAATATATTCAAAATCATAGTATATATCCATTTATATATCCACATATATGCATTCAAAATCACTATAGTATATATCCGCATATTCGCATATATACAAGTTGAGTTATAAGATATATCTACTTATATATCCGCATATATACATTCAAAATCACTATAGTATATATCCACATATCCACATATATACAAGTTAAGTTATAAGATATATGTTAATCAAACTCACTATAATATATATACTCATATATACAATAATTCACACGAAATCAGAAATCGAAAACAACCGTTGGAATACAAACCTTTTGATTGGGATAAACGGAGACGAACTACTTTGGCGACGGAGAAAAATGGAGGCGGCTGAAGATGAGGTAAACATTGGTCGGAGACAAAAGCAAGCAGAAACGACCGGAGAAGAAGGAAGGACACAAATCTCATTTCGAACGGGATAAATGGCGTCAGAAGGGCAACGGAGAAAACGAAGCCGGCCGGAGATGAAGGCAGACAAAGATGGATGGTCAGAGAAGAAGAACAGACAGTTGGAGGAAGAAAAACGAACGGTCGAAGGAAGAAGAAAAGAGTTTCGAAAATGGATGGTTTTGGAGATTTTTGGGATTTTGGGATTTTTTTATTTTGGAAAGTATAATTAAACACATTTTAAGGGATCTTATTATTATATTTTTAATCTTAAATTACTATTTTTTGGGCCTTGAGCAAGCCCAACCAAAAAGGCTAAACGGGCTCTTTTCCAATTGGATCTCGAATGTAAATCTGCACCGTTTTGAATTAACGTACAGAACAAACAGTTGGCTAATTCCAAACTCCAATAGAGCCAAAACGGCGTCGTTTTCATGCCAAAGTGAACGTTCTGGTTCTGCCCTTCAATTATTCATTGGTCACAGAAGGAGTCAGGATGTGACGCCATCCACCACCCCAATAACGCCACGTGTCACTCTGTCTCCAGCCGCGGACGTAAAAACTGACCGTTAACTACATTTGACCAAACCAGTGGCGTCCGCTCTGTCAGTTACGGAGTCTCCATTGGTCAAAGAACTGCAAGAACCATCCCTGCAACTGAGAATACTGAAATGAAATTCTGTTTTCCGTTCTCTCGCTAGAGGAAGAATTCGTAGATGCCTCCTTCAAAAACTCGTCTCGCTTCTGCTCGGATTCGAAAATTTGCGAAATTATCTGGCTCACTCCAGGTAGTTCCTTTTTAACTTCGATTGTGTTGATTGGTGATTTTTTCCGTTTGGTTGCTGAGAAATTGGAAGGAAATGTGTTGAGAGTATTTTACTGGTTTTAGGCTGTAGGTACTGTAGTGTAGCAGATTCTGGAAAATGGTGAGTGAACGGAGTTATTTAGATTGTGTCTGTATTGGATTTTAGCGATTTAGATTAATTTATTTGAAATGCTTAAGGGAAGTTTGTGCTGTATTTCCCTGGGTTAAGTTTTTTGTCTTTTGAAATGGTAGTATTTAGGAAACTGGTTTATGGGGTAGGGTCATGAATATAGAAATTTCTGAGTCTTGTGGAAACTCGCATTTTTGTTCGCTTTGGGCTGGTGTGGCTTGGCAAGCCTCCATATCCCTTCAATTTGTTTAGTCGATATTTTTTTTCCCTAAAAATAGGTATGTAATCAGGATGTTGGATGCTCACTAATTTCGTGGAGGCTTTGTTTATCTTGAGGTTTGAGCTTAGGACAACCTTGGAGGGTATGTCTTAATATCCGAAGTTCTTAGAGTTGAGTTCAATCAAGAGTTGTTGATGCTGGTTATCCTACACAATGTGATTCATGAATGAGCT
The DNA here is from genome assembly GCF_013281855.1 of Momordica charantia. Taxonomy (NCBI): domain Eukaryota; kingdom Viridiplantae; phylum Streptophyta; class Magnoliopsida; order Cucurbitales; family Cucurbitaceae; genus Momordica; species Momordica charantia. Next base: position 11,366,817 of record NW_028275166.1, on the reverse strand, counting down.
TCATTTCCCAAGTGGTGTGCTCCAGAAAAGCAAAGTTGACCTAGATTAGAGCAAGCTCTTGATATGCCTAATAGCGGAGGGAGGTTACGTGGCTTTTTGTTTGAGGGAAAGGATTATTAGGGATTTGAATATAGTTATATGTTGGTTAGAAGTGAGGAAAAGACTCATGGCACATGAGAACAAGATCTTCATTTGTACGAGACCTTTTAGCTGAAATGAAAAGTAAACTAGACTTAGGCTCAAAATCAACAAATTTACCATTGCAGTAATATGAAGAGACTTGCTCCTTGCCACCATGCATTCCTGGGGTTTGTTTAGTTGAGATTATTGAAACTAAATCTTGATAGCTTCTTTCTTTTTTAGGCAAGTAGCTCAATTTCATTTTATGGAGGGATACAAAAGGGAGGGCAAATAAAGAATTTGCCCTAGAAAGGGCAATGAAGTTTTAGGATAAAAAGAAACTAGCGTAATTGCATACCAGCATAACTCACCTATTGATTAGAGGTTCAAATCTCTCCACCATTCTGTACTATAAAATAATAATTAAAAAATGCTTTAGCAATAGCACACTGAAGTTATTCTCTCGAAGTTCCTCCAGTGCTTTATCAAAAGTTTCTAGATTTCTTTCCAACCTTGATTTCATAGACCACCAGGACCTGGCTTTGTACTTCATTCAAAGACTACTAATCAGACTAGATATTAAGGCAATCTGTTAGACTTGTTAAAAACTAGAAAGTACAACATCAGCCAACCCCCAAAAAATCCAAGGCTTGGAGGCCCAGAAAATAGATAGATGCCTTAAAAGTAAGAAAGAAACTCTTAATATGCATAAAAGATGTCACGTCTTTCCCACGATGCTAAAACGTGGCTTGAGACATCAACCTTCCTTTATCTAGACCTTGACCGAGATTTAGACCAATTAATCCTCCATTGAGTGAGCTTAGGTTCTGGTTAAAATTGAAAAGGTTAGATGGATACTTCTAAGAACTTCCTTGACCACGCTTACACACTTCACTTTTCCTCCTTGCCCCCGGCCTTTCACATTCCATCTCAGGATTTTCATAATAACCTCACATCCCTATCCCAAATCTCCATGTAGAAATCTAGATAGTTTTTAATAAAGAAATATATTGTGGGTTCTTTGGTTCATTTATGACATCTCTTCTAGTGGTCGATCCTTCGTCTTGTATTTTTGTCCGAAATTTTATTGAGGCGTCCACCAGGTGATGAATTGCCGAAGATCATGTTCCAGTCACATGGGTTGTTCGAAAATAGAGCCAAAAAAACAAAAACGGACAAACTAACGGAAGTTACAGGAAGAGACTCCAATTGTCTAAGTTCGACGGTAAATGATAATTAAAGAACACCCAAAAAGAGAGCCTTAACGATTCTTCTATTCCTCTCAAGCTGAATAAACCTGATGGTATTAAAGCTTGTTTTCTGGCACAAAAGAACACACATCCTCTTCAAAAAGGAGGGTGAGGAACAAACCAACTTTCATTAGGCTATCTTATTAGAGAAAAGATCACATGGGTTGGTGCTGTATTGGCCAAATTTGTGCAAATTTTTAGGTTGCCCCATTGGAGTTTAAGATGGATCTTGCGCAACAAACTTAACGATCTATCTCTTCTAGAACCATGGGAACTGAAATTGTTATAAATGACCTATTTATAGTAAATATTTACAAATTTGTTGTAATCTAAAAACAACTTACAAATTTAGTCCTTGCTAGCTGTAGATTTGTTTCAATTAAGGTTTCCTTCTTCCAATTTGTTATCAAACTAAATCTTTTTTTTATCAGACTAAATCTAACCATGAAATTTCCCTTTTAGAAAACAAGTTTTCTCTGGTGTTCTTGAAGCTATCCAGACTAATTTTGTTATTATTTTGATTGTTTTTAACCTTTTTTTTGTGTTAATATATTCTAAAACTAGATTAGATATGTACAAAATTCATCCTTTTGTAAATGGATGAGGTTATAACAAGGGCAAGTGATGGGTTTTGAAGAAGACCTACAACCCAACCTATGGTAGCATCTTGGATATTTGTTAGGCCGTTCCACCTTATAGAGCGGGAAATATGAACTTCTAAAAGAAAGCTTACCTTTCCCAGAAAAAGGACTCCGCTTTAAGTAAAGAGTTGCTGAAAATCACTTGACAAATCTCGTCGCTCTGATTCTTGCAATATCCGCAACGCACCGGTCATTTGGGCATCCATAAACTTTATTAGAGCATTCCCGGAGAAACCACCATTTAAGGGCAACTTCCCGCATCAACAGCCTTAGATATTGGAATAATACCACCTGCATTTAAATTTTTGGTTTCGATCCTTTATGTCAACTTTTACGCCTCCATCCACTTTAATGCACAAAAATGTTCACCCCCCACCCCTTCGATTTATTACCAATAGCGTCAAGAATCTCCTCTCCACATATTTAGTGGAAATTCCCTCAACCTTATCCAACCCCCAAGCAGGATTCATTTGACCATGGAGCTGCAGGTCCCTTGCTTCCAATTCCAAAGGAGATATATCCAAGTGTACACCAGCCTTTGTTCAGGGATCGTGCTTCATCTGCACCGATACATTGCAAGAATGGTCATTTCTCAAACTACAGAGTGCATTTCTCCATAGCGGGTCTTCGAAGAGTCATTCACTTGAGGAACAGCAATAGAAGTTCAAACTTGAAGTTATTTTTTTGTGGGACGTTAGTTCTACATTCATCAGTAAGGCCAGCAAATTATGTTTTGCAGTGATACTGTTTTAAATGGTTACTCTGATTAGAATGTCAGAAATTAATTTTTTCCTAAGCCTTCAAGGCCCTCAAGGCTGGAGTTAGGCACAGTAGTAAAGTTCTTTGGATTCATGTAAGAGGGTCATAATTTCAGAAGGCCTTGGAACCACCAATTTGAGATATTGATGAGTACCACAATTCACACCAATTAATTTTTAGATGTGGTTATCATAGAGAATTCAAATTTAAGTGTTTGCGTGCATAGATTTTAGGTGTTTGTTTTCCTCAATGCTGTATTTTCTAAATTGCAGGTTAGGATTTGCACAGACTGATTCATAAGGATCACATTGTGATTTGTAACAGTTTAGCATATTATGGCATCTTCTGGTATGGGTCCAGTTGGAAAACCCAATGGTGCTGCATTATTTGCTGATAAACTTCCGGAGGAGATTAATGAAATGAAGATCAGAGATGAGAAGGTTGAAAAGGTTGGACTCTTAGAGCGAATCATTGTTTTAGTATAATAATTCTCTATCCTTTATGGCTTTATGTATCATTTTTCTGTCTAAAATCCACCTTCAGGAGATGGAAGCGACAGTGGTCGATGGAAATGGTACAGAAACTGGTCATATAATTGTAACTACTATTGGTGGTCGAAATGGTCAACCCAAACAGGTGAATTAAAAACATGCTGCTTTGAAATTTTCCCTTCCAAGCTATGATTTTCTGACAGAGCCATACCATCTATTTGCATCTATTGAGACTGCTTCGTTGTAATAATACCTGTAAGTTATATTAGACATGTATTGGCAATTTAATTTTCTGTGATCTTTGTGACAGACAATAAGCTACATGGCAGAGCGTACAGTTGGACAGGGATCCTTTGGTATTGTATTTCAGGTAATGATTCAATTGAAAATTCTGAACCATCTGTAACTCTGATATTTTTCTTGAGCAGGGTGGGTGGAAATTTTCTTACTAATATAAAATTAACAATTTTTGGAGGGCGAAGAGTATTAGCTTGTGGCTTTTATGACTTTGGTTTGCAGGCTAAGTGTCTCGAGACTGGAGAAACTGTTGCTATCAAGAAGGTCCTTCAGGACAAGAGATATAAGAACCGTGAGTTGCAAACAATGCGCCTTCTCGATCATCCTAATGTTGTTTCTCTCAAACATTGCTTTTTTTCCACAACGGAAAAGGATGAGCTTTATCTTAATCTGGTGCTCGAGTATGTACCTGAGACAGTTTACCGGGTAATAAAGCACTACACAAAGGCAAACCAGCGGATGCCTCTCATATATGTCAAGCTTTATGCCTATCAGGTTATCTATTCTTTTTCTGAGGATTAAATGACATGATTTTCCTTCCATTTTTTGCCTATAACCTAGCCTTATCTTTAGCCAAAATGATAAGTTAAGAGCAACTACACTGTATTAAACTGAGAACATAGTGGTTTCATTTATGCGACTTAACCCGTTACAGCCAATTATACCACATCAAAATGTTTAGAGGACTAAGAGGAGAGGGGAATAGTACTTGAGATATTATGCAAATATTATTTTTTTTGGATAAAAGACACAAATGTATTCTCCATATATTTTTTTTTTGGATATTATAAAAATATTTACAAAATGAAGAAATTTATGGTAGCTATCCTCCAAAGAGTTCATGGGACTCCTTAAGAAATATTGCCAGCATCTGCCATGCTTTATAATTATTATCATGTAAAAAATGTTCCTCCATATTACAAGTGTTAATAATGATGGTGTTGCCGATTAATCTTCGAACTTTTTTTAAAAGGCTAAGCCCTGACTTTCGACGCTATTAACTTGATTTGATATTGTCAATTGTCAACTTTATCCCATACTTTGCGTGTGAGTGTGTCTAATCTGTAATTTCTCCCGGTATCTCAACAGATTTGCAGAGCTCTAGCCTACATTCATGGAGGAATAGGAGTATGCCACAGGGATATTAAGCCACAGAATCTACTGGTTTGCTCTAATAACTTCTGATTGTATGTTTTATAGTTATTTGAAAGCTACTTGCTGATAAAATTGTTGTTCAGGTTAATCCCCATACTCATCAGGTCAAGCTATGCGATTTTGGAAGTGCAAAAGTTCTGGTAGGGGCCTTCTTTTTGTCGTATCTCTACATCACGAAATTATTTTTATTAGTTGATCTATTGTATTGCCTCCATTCTTGCATTTTTCCATAGTGTTTATATTGCTTCCTCTTCATTCATATTTAATAGGTGAAGGGCGAGCCAAATATATCATATATTTGTTCTCGTTATTATCGAGCGCCTGAACTAATATTTGGTGCTACTGAATACACTACCGCAATTGATATATGGTCTGCGGGCTGCGTTCTTGCTGAGTTACTTCTTGGACAGGTTCCCTACAAAATTAACTATCCCTCTTTCTCATTCTATGCAAAGCAGTGAAGGATCAGAAGTTTTTATTTTTCTCTCTTCCTTTCTCTCTCTCTCTTATTGACTTCCTCAAATTTTGTAGCCTCTCTTTCCTGGTGAGAGTGGCGTGGATCAGCTTGTTGAGATAATCAAGGTCAGCTACCTGAATTGTTTCTGTAGAGTATAATTTACTATTTTATTAACTATAGTTCCCTTTGTGTTGAACTTGAAGTGCTCTCTTTGATTAGGTACTCGGGACTCCTACCCGTGAAGAAATCAAGTGTATGAACCCAAATTATACCGAGTTCAAATTCCCACAAATCAAGGCTCATCCCTGGCACAAGGTAACTACGTTTGATGCTTTATCTAAAAGCACTTTGAAGTGCTTTTTATTTATTTTTAGAATTTCTCAGACTACCTTTGATTATCAAAAATTTTTATCCCGTAGATGTTTCACAAGCGCATGCCTCCGGAAGCAGTGGATCTTGTATCAAGACTCCTCCAGTATTCTCCAAATCTTAGGTGTACTGCTGTGAGTGTTCTATCCATGCACTATCACCTTCTCTTATGCATCATCCCGATTAAAGGAGTTTATTGCCATAGCCAATTTTATTTTTATATATGTAGCAAGTGTCATAGCGAGTGTATGGCAGACACTTTCTTCTTTAAAGTTTTTATGAAAATTTGGATTTTCATTGAAAAAACTGAAATAATATAAAAAGGAGCTCACAAAAATCTCAGCCTAGGAAAGGGAGTCAAAACAATGTCTATTGTCTAGAGACCTAACGAGATAAAAAAAGGGTCAAATCCAAAAGAATGAGATTGAGAGGATATTATAAAAGGCTCAAATTCAAAAGAATAAGATTGAAAGGATAATTACGGAAGTCCTTAAAAACAATAAAAACTCTGTCATTCTCCTAAAGTCCAATACTCCATAAAACAAAAACAAAAAACTACCATGTCAGATCATATGCCCCTTTGTCAAGAAAGGGGGGATTGAATAGAACCCCTCCATCATATGACAACAATCATTATTACGACCCAAACATGCATCAAACTTCCCCAAGAAAGAGAAGTAATATGGTAGACATTATTGATTTAAATGGAATGGTATTCCGGATCCAAACATGACTGCTACAAAATTTTGGCTGGTTAATATTTCGTAGTATCTTGGATTTTATAGAACAACTTCCATGGTTTCAGTTTTATTCATTTCGTGAATTTGTATTTTTCTCTAGTTTGTTTCTTCATTAAAGTACTTCCAAATATCGTGCACTTGATATTCTAAAGTTTGTTTTAGAAGAATGTTTTCAAAATAATTCTCTGCTTTTTGTTTCCAAAACTATGCTTGGGTGACTTGGTAAGTTTTGAGGTAATTGTGCACTTGGAATCACTATTAACAAGTTCGTGATTTTTAAAATAAAAATATTTTCTTTTGTTGTCTAATTAAAAATTTTTAAAACTAATTTTTATAAGAAAATTACCTAAGCATGTCTTAAACAATATAAAACCATTTGGAAAATAGTCTCACTGATTAGCTTTTATCTTGTTTTAAATGGTGAGTTACTGCAGTTTTCTGCCTGGGTGTATGAAAAGGATTTCATTAACATAAGAACTTCACAGCTGCTATTTCTGTTTGTTGTACTATTTTTTTTATGCCCTTTTGTATTTGACTTTTCATTAAAAAACTTAATAATAATAAGCCATAATTCTCCATGCCATTGATTACTCATTATTCCAGTCTCAATGTATTTTTTTATCTGCTCCTGATATGTATTTTTCAATGGAAACAGTTAGAGGCTTGTGTTCATCCCTTCTTTGATGAACTCCGGGATCCCAATACTCGTCTTCCAAACGGGCGCCCCCTGCCTCCTCTCTTCAACTTCAAACCCCAAGGTCTTCTTTCTTCCTAGTCACTACATTCGTTGTTCGATTTACTTTCTGTACATGTAATTATTTAGTCCTTGTACTTTGGTTAGATCCTTCCGTTAAATTTTTCATTAAAATTTGGTTTAAAATTAACCTATACACCTAAAAAGGGTCAAGTGAATGGAACCAAATAAGCCTCCCAAATCTAAAATCAAAGGTAGTTTAATAATATAACCATTCGTATGTTTTAGTTACCTTGAGAATCTTAACATGATGAACACATTTTTCAATTATACTCTTTTCATCCATGAATACTAAAATGGGCTAATGATTAGTTCAAATGTCATGATATATACTTAGAAGAGGAATTAGGTCATCTAAGGAAGGAAAGTTCCAAGAGGTTGATAGAAATTTTGATTTTTTTTCTTTCAACCTAATTGCTCCTCCAAACTTTTGCCAACTCGTTAAATATCATAATCATGTCATATAAATTTATCAACAGTCCATTATAGCATTCACCAACGAGAATGGCATAATTGAAAAATGTTAAAACACAAGGGACTAAATTGAAACCTTTTAAATAATAGGGACTATAACGAGAAACATTCAAACATTAGAGACTAGAATATATATTAATATCACCAATAGAGGAATTAGTGAAGCCTTTTAACCTATTATGAACATATAAATCATTTGCTCTATGTGTTACTAAATATGGTGAGATCTGCAGAGCTGAAAGGTGCAACTTTGGAGCTCCTCTCCAAACTCATTCCAGAACATGCTCGGAAGCAGTGCTCTTTCCTTGATTTTTAGATCAAAACACAAAGTAAATGTTGTTTTCCTCGTCGGACAGGTATGAAAAAAGAATCCTTGATAATGTAATTTCCAAGTCTGAACATCAATTGTAATGTATTTTATTAGAGAAAAAGAAAAATTTATGGGAGATGAACGCTGATTCTTGATGTGGGATGAAAATGTTGCTATAAACAATTGTTCTCTAGGATTATTACTTTTCAAAGAATTGTCTGCTACACTTGCTCTTTCAGTTTTAGTATTTTTTTTTTTTTGATGGTCGACTTATATTTGAATGACAATATCGTATAATCAAGCGAAGCCTAGAAGAAGGTGACTCTAGACACGGGTTGGTTAATCTCCAAGGGCAGGCAAATATGGATGGTCCTGACCTTACCATCACTGAAGGTTTACTAATGAATGAACTCTTGTGACCAATTTTCTTTTATGAAAAGATCTGTCGAGCCTAATCAGCCTTGTTATGTTGATATAAGATATTGATTGAGTTTGAAGAACTTTTATTGATGGAATCTATTTATAAAGTATAAAGCTATATCTTCTCTAATGAGAGGAATAGTTTATGTCTATTATAAATCATTATAAGGTCTCTTTTATTTTCAATGTGGGATCCTCGTAGGTTATACTTATTTTGGTGGTAATCTAATTTTCGTATCTGATATTGGCTTCTTAATTTGTATATACCATTGAAGTGTGTACTGGTTTTTGTTTTAAAATTTTCAATTTTATTAAAGTATGAATAATTTATAATCAAGTTTCCACTTAGGAATGTCATTAAAATGGAGTAATGAAATGATGGTTTGGAAAATACATATTTTATATAATTAACTAAAAAAAACTAATGTTTTTCTAATATTAAATGTTCACATCAATCTATTAATTAAAATCCTCCAATGACCTAACTACTGTAGAAAAATTCATCACATCGAAAGAAAATAAGCGAGGGTTACATTATGCGGAGTGCTTAGTTTTTATGTTAAATATATGTTTTAATTTAGTCTTTATTGTTTAAAGCTTTCAATTGAGGTCATTATATTTTAATATTAGTCCCTTATTGTTGGTTGATGTTAAAATTACGTGTTATTTGTAGAAATTTCAAGTTTTCTTTACGCTCCACCCGGCATCAATAAAGTTCAAAAAAATGATTTTGATTGAAAATAATTTTAAATTCTTGTTTGGATATGATTTGAAATTAATATAATTACTCTTATTATTATTATTTTGTTTGAAACTTAGATGTTTGTTGAAAAATAAAATAAAATAAAAAATTTAATGATATAGGTTTTTAATTTAAATTTATTGATTAAAAATTAACCCAACCTAAACTGAGTATCGAGTATAGAAGCATGAATTTTGGCCAATCTCAAATGATCAAATTATTATTTAAAATTAATTAAGTATTATTAAATTTGTACTGATTATGCCAACATGAGATTAACTTAGCGGTAATTAGCATACATCTTTGATCGAGTATGATTCGACCAATAATCGGAATCAGCATTTAGGAGAACACTCATCTACTCCCCTTTCGAGGATGAGTGAATTCTATCTTGTGAAGTTATGTTCCTAGTTCCTTACTTGGTCTCGTCCTCAAAATGGTAGGAATGTTGAGTCTGCGACTCGGGTCACTCTCACTCATATAGATCAAAGGACGAATACAAACTCATTGTATAGGATACCACCAGTAGCATGTCTCTACACGAACGACCTAGATCGGGTCATCTGTAACAAGTGGGTCGTATCCGTAGTGTTGCCAAGATAAGGTACCCGGCCTTATCCATATACTATAGACTTTTTAGGTTATTCCCGAGACAATATCCACTTGTATATCGAGAGTATATTAAATAGATACCTAGTATATATATTGTCCAAGTTACATGATAATAACCTTGGATGTTTAGTTTATTGGATTTGAAAAATGCAATGCTATGAATTCAACAACAAATTGATTGAATGTAACTTTATTGAATATAAATTTGTTTTTACATAAATACAAACTACGAGTTTAGGGCAACAAACCCAACAATTAGTGCATGAAGTTTATCATACATAAACCACTCAAAACTAAGCTATAAAAAGTTCACACATTATCCATCAAGTCCGTACAGACCACCCAAACAAAGGACTATGAACTCTCACAGTGCATCACAGTATAAGTGTATTGTCTATCAAGTCCATATTGACCATCCAAATAAAGGACTATGGATTCTCATAGTACATTACAAACATTAGGGTTTCATCCGCTAAGTTCCTCTCGGACCCCACATACTCCAAGAAGATAACTTCATTTTACTACAACTGTTTTACATATCCATTTCTCATGCGAATGTCTTCTTTTGTCGTTGTAAACATTATTTTTGGCATCCTTATGGCAGATTATGAATTACAATGTAGGAATTTTATTATAGATTCCCCACAATCCTGGCATATTCCATGAAATAAAAATTATTCATACACTTCTACAAGTAAGTATATAGTAGAATAATCCTTATGGCAATTTGTTGATTTCTATGAAATATAGTTCGTCTACCTAAAAGAAACTCAGATTCGCTAGTGAACACCTCATCGTTATCTCTAACACTATTTGCATCACAATAACTTCTAACATAATGACACTTGTTAAAATGCAAACAGTAATATAAACAATAAAAGGCAATCGAGTCTTCACAAAGATAGTGAGCATATCTACTCAATCTACGCACAACATATGTAATATCAATCAAAAACATAATTGCCCATAATTTTTGCATATCTAGATTGAGATACATTATCACTCTTATTTTCTTAAAACTCAAACAAGCATCATACGTTGTTCTTGCCATATATGATTAAAACAATCAAATTTATTTAGAACATTCTCAATATAGTGCGATTAACATAGGGTAAACTCATTAACATGTTTATTTGTTTTTAACACTTAGTATTACATCAGACTCTCTTAAATCTTTCATTTCAAAGTGTGAAGATAAAGGCAATTTGGTATCATTAATGACATTTAAATTTGTACAAAAATAAACACATCATCAACATATAAGCAAATAATATAATCACACTATCAGCTCCAAACAACTTTGAGTAAACATACTAAACTACTTTAGGAGCTTGTTTAGTGCTATAAAGATAATTATAAAACTTGCATACTTTATTCTCTTGACCAGTATTAACAATAAAGCTTTAGTTTGTCACAAAAATATCCTCTAGATCACCATTAAGAAATGATATTTTTCACATCTATTTTATGTATAAACATGTCACAAATAGCTGCAAACGTGATTAGAGATCTAATAATAGCTAGTTTAGTTATAGGAGAATATATCAATATTATATTTTGTGTATATCCCACAACTTCTATGAATTTTTTTTTTGTTTTTTAACAAGCTGGTCTAATTCTTAAAGAAGAGGATATATATCAATATCATGTTTTGTGTATGATTTCCCTTATTTATAAGGGCAAAAAGAAGTTCGCTGTTTATGTTACTTTTCACTTAGAAACCGTGTTTTAAGTTTAGTTTGGTGTAAAAAACATTTCATTCTGTTTTATTTTGATTTATACACGCACATAAGACATTTTTTATAACATTTAGAATTGATTTATAATGAAAATTACGATTTTGTAGATGAAAAGTTGGAGCTAGGCACTAAGCGCATATCCCTATGTCGAAAATGCCTTTAATGAAAGACGAGCCTTCTTATCAATTTGACAGCTTCTCCTCGACCCCTACATAACATCCATGCATGGGAAGAGGCATATTGAACAGTAACTAAATGAGTCAAAGAAGTTTTAAAACATTGGTTTGCCACAAAGTTCTTTAACTACCCAATAAACCTTGAAGTCTCCTATAAATACAGCAGCTTTCTTACTTAATTAATCATCCAAAGTGATCATTTAGAGCTTTCTACACTTTTGTTCTCGGCCTAGTTGATTTTACTTACTTTCCTACTTGTTCTTTATTTTAAAACTTAGTCTTTTTCAAGTTTTTGTCTAGTTTAAACAAAATACCCGCTTATTATTTTTATTTGTAAGTTTAAATCTTTCCTTGATACAAATTCCAGCAAGGTTATTATTCATTCATTCTTGTCACATGAAAATGTTTTTGTAATCACACAACTTTTGTGAATTAAACGAGTATTCCTCCCCAAACCTCGAAAGAGAACGAGTTAGGTTCATTTGGATTACTTTTTCATTAACTTTGCAGCTTGTTATTATGTTATTCATCCTTAAATCATGTATTTGAAACTTAACTTTGATCAATTCTGTTTTTATTTCTTAAACATGAGCTAAATTTGTTTTCCCTTGCCCGGTAGCTAAAGCTTAAAAAAAAAAGACAACAAGGGAAAAGATGTTGGGGAAAATTGACAAAATAAGCCTCCTGCAGGGGCCTTTTAAGTTTTTTAATCGGTCTTCTCAAAACACAAGTTTTTAATCATTTGCTGACATCACCTACTTTGTCAAATGACCTCCAATGCCCATCCTTACTTTGGGTACCAAATTTTCGTTTTCCCTCCTCCCTTACTTGGGTAATACGAATAGTCCGTTCTATCTTTAGCGCACTCACACTGTAGCATTCTTCGCTCGACTCAAATTTGACTGTATTCACCTGCGATTGAAATTACATTTCTCTAAATCTCGTTATCTTTCTCCTTCGTATTTTGATTGCGACTCGTTAAAGTAACTCTGACCCTGTCGTCTTCAAGCGGTGAGACGAAGTGATTTTGGTAGCAGATTACAACGAATGAGATTTCATCGTTAACTTTGGGTTAGTGCATTTATCTCTCGAATTGCTTAAGATTTTCGTTTTCATTTCCACTATTTTAGCTATTGTTCGTAAGTTCTGTACGACCCTGACGTTGGTCTTCTGTCTCTTTTGCGATTTTTGTGGATTTTTTACACTGCACATCTAGGGCTTTCGGAGAAGAGGAAAATAATACGTAATCGGCGCCATGGAAATGAATCGATGGAGGATAAAAACGTGTTTTTGAAAACCAATAATACTGAGGGGGGGGCGGCTGATGTTGAAATAGCCAGAGCCAAAAATGAGATCGAGAAATACAGTGAACATGAAAAGTCGAGAGCTAGAAAAATCGAGAGCTAGAACATCGAGAGCTAGAAAGATCGTGAGCGAGAAATATCGAGAACGAGAGAATCTCCATTGATTTACAATTATCGTGAGTGTACTACGAAGAGCGAAATCGAGAATCATCATGGTGGATACAGTGAACTTGAAAAATCGAGAGCTAGAAATATCGAGAGCTAGAACATCGAGAGCTAGAAAGATCGAGAGCGAGAAATATCGAGAACGAGAGAAGCTCCATTGATTTGCAATTATAGGGTGTGAAATAGGTAGAGCAAAATCGAGAGTGAGAAACATCGAGAGCGGGAAACATCTAGATCGAGAAACGTCGATAACGAGAAACGTCGAGAACGAGAAACATCGAGATCGAGGAACATCGAGATCGAGAAACATCGAGATCGAGAAAAATTACAGTGTTTTACATTTTGTATTTGAACTAGTTGCGTGTTTCTCTTTCCCTGTCTTCTTAATCCGTGATTATGTATCATGTTCAATTATTAAATTTTTGAACTACTTACGTGTTTCCGTTTCTCTATCTGCTTAATTTGTCATCATATATCTTGTTCAATTTGTTGCAGGTGCACAATGGACCATCAGTTGAGGATTAAGGAGAATGACCACTTTCCGGCTCAAGCTACCAGCATGTCTCACTTGAGCAATGTCAACAGGCTTATCAAGGATAAGCTCACAGCGGACCAACTTGATATGTTTCGTAGAATAACAATATTTGGTCGATTTGTCGACTTGGAGATGATGTTCTGCAGTGGTGTAGTTCATCACTTTCTGTCAAGGGAGGTTGTTAGGAGCAGTGACGACAGCATGAGTTTCTTAATTGGTGGCAACATGTTGACATTCTCGAAGGATCAATTCATGCTTATAACGGGATTGTGGCGGCTGCTCGGTAAGGTGGTCCAGAAAAAGATTGGAAAGAATAGGTTGCGGAGGAAGTACTTCAACGGTGAAGCCTCCATGCTGCTCGAAGAGTTTGTGGAGGTTTACAAGCAGACTGATTTCGAGGACGACGAGGACGCCGTTAAAGTGACATTAATTTTGTACACGGAGCTTGTGATGATGTGGAAGAGCAAGAGGAAGTCGAAGGTTGACATCGACTTGTACAACCAAGTCGATGACTTGGACTACTTCAACCATTTGGACTGGGGTTTGATGTCTAGAGTAAGACAGTTAACGGTCTGAAGCGTGCGATGAATGGAAAAGTTGCGCTATACAAGGACAAAGTAAGAACGAACAAAAAGTATCTAGTAAAGTATAGCCTACCGGGATTTCCGCTTGCGTTTCAGGTAATCAATACGTATGCATACGAGTTGTCCTTGTTTGTGAAAACTTTTTTTAGGTGTGAGACTAAACTGAAATTTTATATTCAGGTGTGGATATACGAGGTTGTCCCATCTCTCATCACTCCTGGTGTCAATCGTTTGAGCGAGACCGCCATTCCCCGGATAAATCGGTATTCGTGCAGTAGAGTCGTCGTTACAAAAGATTTGGGGAATGAGGTCTTTGGTACAGTGGTGGTAAGTGATCTATAATATGTTTTTTGTTGTATAGTTGTAATGGTATTTACACTTCCTTATGTTCTTGTGATTTACGTTCAGTTGGTCATATCTTATCCATTCGTGGAGACGGAGCTGGATAAGGACTACCAGAGGTGTCCATTGAACGAAAGAGAGATGGTTGATTTAAATGCGCTTGGGTGTTCCACCTCCGACAGCGATGATGGACACAATCCTTCCCCCATCACCGACAATCTTGACACCGAAGACGATCTCCCACTCGACGATGCGCATTCGTTGGAAATGAATGTACAGGCAATGCCGGATGAGTCTTCGGATATGCCACGTACAGAGGCCGCATCTGAAAGTGGGCAACGGACACCGGTCGAAGTACTTCGACCAAGTACTTCTATTCGGTCGAATGTGGGGCAAAGCACGCGGCAATCACCGCGAGCGACGTCACGCGATGCTTGCCCTACATAACGACACGACACTCGTCGATCGAATGATAGATTCGAGGCTATGGAGAGAAGGCTGGATCTTTTAGCTTCGGACATGGAGGAGGTGAAGACGGATTTGGCGGAGGTCAAGTCCGACTTGAGTGAAATGAAACTCATGCTTCAACGATTGTGTCAGGTAGCCTTTTCTTATGACTTGGTATAGTTCGTATACTGTATATATTCATTCAATCGAAGTGCTAATACGTTAGTTCGTTTGCAGATCGATAGGCGAGAGGCGAATATTGGTGTCTCTCCATCGGATACAGTCCACGTGTCACATCCATTGGTATCTAATGTTATCCCCGAGCATGATGGGGATGCTGATGACCATCAACCTGGAGGTTCCGATGCTGGAAAGGAGGACAATGTGGTTCATGTAGAAGCGTCGTTGCATGAAAAGACAATGGATGGAGTAGAGATGACCATACCCCCATCCGATCTTGGAGATACAGAAGTAGCCAACTCCCCATGTATTGTCGATTCGGTGGAGTTGGACGTTGCAGTGGTGACACCCATTCTTTCGACAGAGATGGTGGAACTCGAAATGGCACCACCAATAGTACAGGATCCACAAGCAGAGACGACATCCGATCCAACCTTCGAGCCTTCTGCCTCAACCAACATTAATGGTCCGTGTGGCATGGTCCATGGGCCTCGTCAAGCCGAGCATATTGAGTTGGCACTTACACCAGCGGATACGACCCCCACTACTCAACCTATTCCCACACCTACACCAGCATATACGACTCCCACCCATCAACCTATTCCCACCCTTACACCAGCTGAAAACCCCCCACCCCTCAACCGAGTGATCCCGTGGGTTCTACTAACCTCGCGTTAGACAAAATTCTTGAACCGTTGGCCATCGTGCACCAGCCAATTAAGGAGAAGAACCCCCCTCATGGCAAAAAAGCGACCACAATCCGGTTTACGACACCGCGAGAAGCCCCACTCGTTGTCAGCGGTTCCGCTGTTAACGAACCCACTAATCTGAAGAAAACCGAACAAAAAACCGCTCCTAAGCAATCGGCCACGAAAATCGAGGTATGGTCCTGCACACCCTTTTCTAAACTTAACAAACTACGTACAGAAAAAAAATTGCATCTTCCTTGTGTTTTGTAGGTTTCGTATCCCGACGAAACAAAAAGGACCGAGCGTAAGCGGACGGAAACGAAACCATTCAGTCCGGAGGACACGCGTCGGCAGAAGAAGAAGCAAAAGATGGTGGATGTGGATCTCGTACCTGCCAGCCAGGTTAGGTCATTTCGTCCCAAATACAACCCATTGCATAACTTTCCGGATGCCAAGTTTAGGGAGATGATGCGTTGGGACGGGACCCTGGGAATGACAAAACAACGCGGCCGTCTACAACTTGGAATGTGCGGAGTGGATATTCTAGAAGATTCTTCATTAACATCCTCAATCCTAAGGAGAAGGTCGAAGACCCGGTAAGTGATACAACACATCCCATTACCCTAGTCCCATTACTGCACTGTGTTTCACCAAACATATATGTTGTACTCGTGAGTGCAGAAGCTGCTGCCATTATATATTTCATTATGAGGAAGCTCGGTAGTCGGCCGCACCTGTGCGTTCATAGTTTTCTGTCCTAGACCCACTACAAATGGTAAGATAGGTAGTTCATTCATACACGCATAATATTTGTTTTTCGATGAATCTAATGGTGATTGTCTTGTGTGTGTGTGATGTTGCTGTTATGCAGCAAGTTATTGCCGCTGCAGGTGGTCCCTACGCACGAATCAAGGGGAAGGTCGTCCAGGACACGATCAATGCTTGGGAGGAGTATAAAGAGTGCATGGATGTCGTGCTGGGTCAGGTGGAAGATTTCATTCCACCCTGGGTGGACGTCGACGTAGTGTACAGTCCGCTCTGTATCAGGGATCACTGGGTCCTGGTTGCGATAGATATGACCCAGTCCGAGATTTTTGTATACGACTCATTGCCAGGCCACATTTCCACGTCGAAGTTGATGACAGAAATGCGACCGTTGAGTCATACAATCCCATCGCTTTTGTACGCATGTGAGCTGATGGATACGGCCGATTGCAAGCTGAAGAAGACTCTGTGGCGTGTATACCGTCCTACGACCGACACGAGGCAGAAAGGTAGTATAGACTGTGGTATTTTTGCATGTAAATTTTTGGAATATCTTGTGTCGGGTAATACTTTAGAAAATCTTGTTCAGGCTGAAGCGTCGCACATTAGAAGGCAGTATGCGACACAACTTTGGCATAATGAACCATACTTTGAATGAACCATTTTTTTTTCCATTGCATCTTAGAAGCTTGCTCTCGATGTAAATCGCTCTCGATGTTATTCACTCTTGATCTAAATATTACTCGATCTAACCCGAACTAACACGATCAAAATCATTTTCAATGTTATTCACTCTCGATCTCGATCTTACTCGATCTAACCTGAACTAACTCGATCAAAATCGTTCTCGATGTTATTCACTCTCGATCTCGATCTTACTCGATCTAACCCGAACTAACTCGATCAAAATCGTTCTCGATGTTATTCACTCTCGATCTCGATTTAACTCGATCTAACCCGAACTAACTCGATCAAAATCGTTCTCGATGTTATTCACTCTCGATCTCGATTTAACTCGATCTAACCCGAACTAACTCGATCAAAATCGTTCTCGATGTTATTCACTCTCGATCTTGATTTAACTCGATATCGAAGTAAATCGTTATCGCTCTCGATCTCGATCTGACATGATCTCAATTTCGTTATGTCCCCTCTCGACGCGCGCTTTCTCGATATTGTTGTTACAGCGCATGATCACGATCATTCTCGCTCTCGATATCGTTTTTTATTCACAGTCACTTCTACTTCTTTTCTTTTCACACACGTCGTCAGATGCATTTAATGTGATGTGGCTGATTGAATTGCATGACAGAATGTAATGGTAACATGTCATTCACCAATCCACTTGCATTAATTTTATTTTATTTTGTCAGACAATTTTCCCAATATGAAAAAAAAAAACTCATTAACCCATGTCAAGGCCCCCCCCCCCTCACTACATTAAGTTCCCTTTCTTCTTCTTCTTCTTCTCTTCCTTGCTCGGTTGTTGAAGCATCAGAAGGACATTGATTGCATTACACTTCCTTATCACACTGTAAGCACTCTCTCACAACCATTAATGTGTATTCACGTGTTAAATTAATTATTCTGATGATTAATACATCAGGCTTTTCCCAACATTCCCCGTCACGTTATTTTTTTTTAACTATCCCACACTCACTGAACTAGACAGGTACGTTTTAAATAGATACCGTTTGAGGACTCTGTAGCCTACATGTTTTGTTCGATAATCTAAAATCCATGTATGTATTTGTCTCCTAATGCAGGATGGAGATTGGTTAAAGTTTATTCATAAGATTTGGTGGTACGTGGGAAGACAACACAAATTCGTACGTCGGCGGTGAGCTGAAATGAATAATTGTCCCACTTACAGTAACGTACAAAGAACTGAAAAATCGGTTGTACAGAGTGATGAAAGTCGACCAGAATGGGTACGACCTGGTAATTAGGGTACTGTACCACTTGGCATGCGATTCACCGCCAATGTTCGTAACGGATGACGATGACCTCCGATTTGCATTAGTACAAGAACAGGTTTCTAAAGTCCCACTGTTTGTATCGACCGTCCTTCGTGAAGGCATTGATATACAGTCGTCTAGATTAAACCAAGATGGAGAGCAGTCCATTCTTAATGGAGGATCTGTACCGGAAGAAGGTTCCACGGGGTAGATGAGTGGGGGTTGAACGACGTATACATGCAGGACATGTATAGTTCAGACTGTATATACACTCAAGACTCGGAATTGGTTGCTCCCGCGACACGCATGCCTCCCGTAATGCACGTCCCATCAGATGAGATAAATAATACAGCACAAGTACAACATGCAAGTTCTCGTACGGTACATGTATTCTCATTTGATGAATTAAATAATACATCACAAGTACAAGATGCAAGTCCTTTGACAGACCATGTTTTCCCATTAGTAGAACCCTCATCCAGTGACCCTGGTAATGTTGGTGATCACCAAATACCAGTACCTCAATCGCCAAGCACCGTGACTATAGAATAGGCCACAAGGTACAACCTTTTACCAGGCGGATCGGAACTGCACGTGGGAAAGATATTCATTTCAAAGCAAGACCTGCGTATGGTGCTGTCAAATGCAGCTGCGATCTAACCGTGAATACAAGGTCAGTAGGTCAACGAAATCAAAGTTCGATGGAGGGTTGCGGCCACTCCGTCGGTAAATCTTCGATATTTTGTATATGAAAGTATGTAGATGCACACACCTGCATGATTGACATTGTGAACCACGACCACAAACAGGCAAGCAGCTGGGTCGTAGCGAATCTTATTAAGAATAGAGTTGCTGGAACCGATCGTATTTACAAGATAAAGCATATTAAGGAGGATGTCTGTAAAGAGTTCGGGGTGAACATAAGTTATGACAAGGCCCATCGAGCACGAGAGTTAGCATACGCTATTGTTAGGGGCCGACCGGAGGACTCCTACATGCATCTCCATGCGTACGGTGAAGCGATAAAAATAGAGAATCCAGGTACTATTTTCCACCTCGAGACTAAAGGTTCGCTTAACTTCAAATACCTGTTCATGGCATTGGGTGCCAGCATTAGAGGGTTTCAGTCAATCACAAGGCGTGTAATTATGGTTGATGGCACACATCTGAAGGAGAAGTTCAAAGAAGTGTTACTAATAGGTATCGCCATGGACGGGAATAATCAAATATATCCACTTGCATTCGCGATTGTAGACAACGAAAGCGATGCACGTGGAAGTGGTTTATGAAGAACTTGAAGGACATGATCGGAGACCCACAAGAACTTGTATTCATATCTGATCGACATGTAAGTATCACCAATGCAACAAGTGAGATATTCCCGGATGCATTTCATGCTATATGCACTTATCACTTAGGGAACAACCTAAAGACTCGATTCAAGAATGCTGCATTTTACAAATTGTATCAGGATGCAGCGTATGCGTATCGAAAGTCATAGTTCACGTACTACTGGAACCAGATACTATCGATTGGATCGGGTTCACTTGCCAAATACTTACAAGAAATTGGGGTACAACGGTGGGCCCGATGCTACCAAGTTGGTAGAGATATGAAAACATGACGACAAACAGCGCTGAGTCGGTAAATGCCCTCCTTCGAGAGGCTAGAGAGTTACGTATCACTAAGATTGTCGATTTCATCCGCGAATTGCTACAGAGATGGTTCCACGAAAGAAGGACTCACTGGTCCACCCAAAACACCTCTCATTCAAACTATGCAGAAGAGCGACTTGTACTACAGTTTGAAAAGTCTCGTCGCTACACAGTCAAACCAGTTTTCATGTTGAGGACGGTGGCTTGGACGAGACGGTTGATTTGAATGCCTATACATGTACATGCATGGAGTTCCAGTACATGGGCATTCCATGTTCGCACGCAATTGCAGCAGTAAGGCACAAGAATATAAATTGTCACACGTTGATCGATCCATGCTACAATGTGGACTCTCTAATTGCTGCCTACGCCGAACCAATCTTATCGGTAGGCCACATGTCGGAATGGAAAAGGCCAGCTGATTACCAGCCTATTCCCGTCCAACCACCACGACTTGTTAAACGTGCAGGCCAGAGTATAACGCAACGGATCGCCTCAACCGGTGAGCGTCGTGTTGTCAACAAGTGTTCTCGATGCGGTACATCGGGTTACAATAGACAGACATGTACTAACCCAATTACGTAAGCACGGACATCTGGATGCATATATGGGGGGGGGGGACGGTGTAAGTCAATCAGATAGGGCAGTTCCTCCTCTAACACCCAATTTCTGTAGTAGTATATATATTTGTTCTTCAGTATTTGGAATCTGTCTCGCTTTATGGCTTATTTTGTCTCGCTCTCGTTGACTCGATCTCGCTGTCTCGCTCTTGTTGACTCGATCTCGCTGTCTCGCTCTCGTTGACTCGATCTCGCTGTCTCGCTCTCGTTGACTCGATCTCGTTGTCTCGATCTCGTTGTCTCGATCTCGATGTCTTGCTCTCGCTGTCTCGATGTTATGCTCTCGATCTCATTCGCTATCGTTCTTCTCCATGTATATTTATAATATCGCAAAGATAACCTATCTTTCTCGCTATCTCGCTTTCTAAATTTCTCGACTTCTCTCTTTCTCGCTATTTCGCTTTCTAAATTTCTCGATTTCTCTCTTTCTCGCTATCTCGCATTCTAGACGTATATATTCATACCCACTTATCTTATAATTAAGAGGTTAGTAAGAGGGAGGGTGGTTAATTAATTAATGTGCCCTTTCAAATCATCAGTCCCATTTGTCTTTCCACCTTTCCAATGCAGTAATTAATTACTCTTCCTACCCGTTATCCCAATTTTTGATTTAATTATTTTTTCAATTTTCCCCTGTCTTCAAATTATACTATATGTTAGGAGAGAAATATTTGAATAGGATTCAAATAATTAATATGAATTATTCATATTAAAATTATAGGTTATACCAGAGAAATGCATTTAAATATGATTAAATATATAGTTTTAATTAAATATGCGATATTTAATTAAAAGTTAAATGATTAATTGTTAATTATTTATTTATTTAAATTAATATTTGGATTTAAATTAATTAATTATTAAATATATTAATTATTAATTATTAATTAGATTAATAATTAATAATTAATTAATTAATTGTTAATTAATTTAATTGATTTGTCTATTATTAATTAAAAAGATGAAGATATCCTCATGGTCTTGGATTTTCCCTAGTTTCAGGAGAAGATATCTCATATCCAAAAAGGATAAGATATCCTAATGGTCTTAGGATTTTTCTCTTGAATCCTAAAGGCATGGAAAAAGAAGAAAAATGCTTAAAATCTGCAATTGGATCCCATGGATTCTCGACCGAGAGACATAGTAAGGAAGATCAAGTGATGTTTCTCATTAGGATCACACGAAGAAGAATCTTCAAAAGTAAAATCCAACATTCTTCCTTGTTTTATATTTTTCTGTGTTTTAAATTTCAAAAAATTCAAGAATGCGTTCTACTACTTCCGCTTCGGGATTCACATCCTTTTCATTTACAGCATTAAGCCTTGAGTTGGAACCTACAAAAGCAGGGATTTAAGCATCTGCAAAGGTTGTAATTTTTGGGTTTTGACAAAATATTGGAATGGAAGTTGTCCCACATCGGAAAAGTAAGGATTGATGTGCTCCAACTGCTAGAAGTTGACTCACATCGAAAAGGTACAATGAAAGGGTATGTTCCAACTATTATAAAAGGAGCTAATGGCCTTGGGTTTTAATCTTCCAATTGAAATAATTTAAGCCTAGTATACTAGCTTTAGTTTTTTTTTTTCTTTTTTTTTTTTGACAAAGTATACCAACTAACTGAACGGTATTTGCTTTTTTCCCCATAAGTAATGGTGACTTTCTTTGTAAATACACATGTTTCCTTTGTCATTCCCAACATTTTCCTCCGTCATCCTAAGGCACAGCCCCACCCCTCACGTCGCTCATCCTAGAAATCGACTGACAAAACCAACTGTTTGGTCGGTTAGTAGAAAGCCAGCGGGGTTGTTGTCTTAATAGCTAGAGGGCAAGTGTAAGGACTGTTTAGTCTTTTTGTAACCAAAAAAAAGAGAGAAATTTGGGGAATTATTAAAGATTGAAGTTAAAGGTTATATTGGTCTTTTAACTTAAAAGAAAAGAGAAAAAAAAATTTGGTTTGAATTTTAAAGGCGACACGTGTTTGTGTGGTGTTGCCTTAGGAAAGTTGTGTGTGAGGTGTTTTAAAAAAAAAAAGAGAGAGAAACAGAAAAGGAAAGGAAAGAAAAGAAAAGAAGAAAGAAGGGAAAAAAAAAGAACAGAGAGGGGTGAAACGAAAATGGAGAAGGAAAAAGGAGGGAGAGAGAACGATGGTGAAGAAGAGAAAGAAGTGGAGAAGAAGAGTTTGAAGAAATTTGTTTTAAAAGCAGCGGTACGGAGTTATGGATTCATAGTTCGGTAAGTTTTTTAAAACTAAGTAGGAGAAAGCATGGGTTATAGGACTTTTTACGGTGAAATTTTGTGGGTTTTATTCTTTAGAAATTTTGTGAATTTGTGGGTTTTTGTGGTTATATTCAAGAAATTGCTTAAAAGAAAATTTGAATTTCTGGCCTTAATAATCGTTTTTCAGAAAACGTAAATGTTATTATAGGTATCTTTAATGGTGGAATTTGAGGGGAATTTGTGAAGAAGAAGAAGGAAAATGAAGGTTGAGTTTATGGAATTTTGGAAGGTTTGAAGAGTAGGAATTTAGAGAAAAGTTCATAAAAGAAAAAGGAAAACAGAGAAGGGTAATTGATAAGAGAAGGAAGAAGTTGCAGAAGAAGAAAAAGAAGGAAGAAAAAGAAAGAAGAAAAGGTCGTGGGTTTGGTAGGAGAAGAGAGAAAGAGAGAAAAAGAAGATGGGTCGTTGAACACAGGAGAGAGAAAGGGATTTTGGGATAAAAATAAATTAAGAAAAGTAAGAATGAATTGGTAAAAGAAATGGGAAATCACGTGAGAAGGTGAAAGGAAGAGAAATTCAATGGGTTTTGGTGGGACCCACTAATAAATGGTATGAGAGAGAAAAAGGGTGGGTTGTTAATGAAGAGGGAGAATGAGTTATAAAATTGGATTTATGTGGATTAATTTGGAAGATAATGTAATTTCAATTGGGAACAAAAATATGTTGAAGTTAAATTGGATTAAAGCATGAATTAATTTGGTATTGAATCGATATTTCAGGTCAAGCAGAAATTGGAACGGAGGACGATCGAGTTTGAAGGATTAGTGAGTGGTTATTTTATTAAATGGTTTTAGATACCTATTGATATAGAATTTATGAGAAATTATATATTATGTATGATTTAGCATTTCTGCTAAGAATGAAAGAAAATGTGTTTGTTCGAGAATTTAGAAATGTTTTTGAGAATTTAAAAATGTTTTATGATTTAGAGAAATATTTGAAGAAAGATATGAAAGGTTATTTAGAAAGAGATTTCAGAAAATGATTTTAGAATTTCATGAAATGTTCTTAGAAAGAAAGATTTTAGAAATGATTCGAGGAAGAAAGAAAAGTTCTTAGAAAGAAGGAAAGAAGAATTTTAAAACAGTTTACGAGATTGAGAAAGAAGTTTTCAAACCACCATGTTATTGTATCCAGGTGATTACCTGTATGCTATGTGAATGTGTTTCTATAGTATACCCAGAAATAGAAGTTCTTTGAGACCATTTTACTCCACGTGTTGAGAGAATTATTCTGCTATGCGTATTGAGATTACTCTATGCTAGTAGACCAGAATTATTCTGCTGTATGTATTGAGATTACTCTACGCCAGTAGACCAGAATAGAATGTGGATACATGTGTGGTGTTGAGTTTTATCTATCTGTTTTATGTTTGAAGAAGAATGTTTTATATGTTTTAGAATGTGTTTTAGAGCATGTTGAGAAGTTGGCGTAACTAGGTCGCAGGAGATGCAGGGGAATGCCAAGGCGATAAGGGCCAAATCCGGATTCCGAATCCTGAACTTGGGAGCGTGTCTTTTCGGTTTGCCTGTAAAGAAATTGTTGTTACAAGTTTGATTTTGAGAAGTTTACTAAGTTTTATGAAATGTATAACGTTGCTCTAGTTTTACTCGAATTTTATGGAATTTTAATGAGAATGATTATTACTTCAGTTTTATGATGTTTGTTTTAAGAGCTGAACTTTAAGTTGTTTATGAAACGAAGTTGATGACAATATTTTCTTATTAACTTACCACTCACTGACGTTCTCAGCTCACTGTTTATGTTTTGTTTTCCCCCCAGGCTGTACTTGAGTATCTGAGTTTCTGAGTTTCAAGAAGAATTTAGTTCAGCTTCTGCCACCCCGAGTTGTTCAAGAGTTGCATATCTTTTGTATGTAGTTTAGTTGGTTTGTAAGAAATTTTATCTGCATTCTGTTGATAGGAAAAGAATGTATAGAATGGATGTAAGAATGATTGTTTGGTTAAGATTAATATTTTATTGTGCATCCATTTGGAGTTGTTAGTCAAAGTTCAGGTCAAAGGAAAGAAAGAAGTTGACCACTAACTTCGTAGTTAGTCGAAGTCTGTGGTCGGCGCAACTCGTTCTAGGACGAGTAGGTGTTTGGGACGGGTCATGTCGGTAAGTGCAAGTGCACACTGTCACAATTAATATCATGGAAATATTCCAAGTTCGTCTCCATATGGACTAGTTTTCTTTTAAAATTGATTTTGTAAATTGCTTATATGAGCAACCGGGTTGGGATAAAAGTTGTGAAATTTTTGGAAACACAATTTAAAAATACAAAGATTAAAAATTCAACCCATATTTAGTTCTAAAAAGATGAATTACACCTATCAAATGTGCCCGTAATTATGCTCAATTCATGCAAACTGGTTCGACTCCTATTCCATACCGTTTTTGGTTTGTTTAGAAGCTTAGGCTAGCATTTACATATGTCTATGAAACTCTAGAATCCTAAATAAATCAAATTTCAACTTACGTTTAACGGGTAAGAGAACTTATATCTAGGATCTTGTTTTAGTTCTTATTTCTAAATAACTTCATGTTTTACCTCGATGAAATCTGTTTGACCTTGACCTTTTCAGAATTAAAATCAAACTAATGTGATTTTTAACAAGTGGCCAATAAAAAATAAACTTAATAAATTGTATCAATCTAGATAAGCAAAGAGAACGTAATATGTCGTGCTCACTGATAGATCTAAATCATTCGTAGGAGGGTTGAAAAAATAATTTAGCTACTCATAGAAGTAAAAGAATTGAAATAACAAGAGAAGATAACAAAAGAATGCATTTTCATTAGAATTGGAAAGAAATTGAATTGCAATAAAATACCCAAAGTAATTGTAGAAAGTTTAATTGAAGAACAAATCTTAAATGCTAGAAAAAAAACTTAAAAAACTAAAGTTGATAACAAAGTAGAAAGGAAGAACAAAATGTATGGAAAATGAGGTGCCTTCAAGTGATCATTGGAAGCTCAATTTATAGACTTGGGAGGTAATAAAGTGTTGAGAATTCCTGGGGAAGTTGGCAACCACTAGTAACTGTAGAGATTTTAGGAAAGGAGACTGATCAATTGCTTGGTCAAAAGTGGTTATTCACGTTTTGATAATTTAGGCATCGAATGTGGCTGAAGCATTGTGAAGTTTGATCTTTTAAAGTAATTTGTTTGGTGCATTCTTCTAGTAAGCTGGAAATTCTTGGAGTGTGATACGCCCAAGGTTTTAAATGTTGATGTTGATGTCGATGGAATATCGAGATCTCGATTTCATGGAAATATCGATAAAATGTCGATGTTGATGGATATTTCTGTAAAAGTTAGAAAAATAAAAAAATTGTAAAAAAAAATTAAATTAACAAATAAACATTTTCCTATTTCTAAATTAGTTAAAAATAATTAATATTAATATTATGTATATATTAGTGACATTTTGTTGATATTTTTCATATTTTATCGATTTCTTGTACTATGATGGAAATGTCGATTTACCCCTCATATCGATGTCGAACTCGTGGAAACATGGATATGTCAATGGAAATATCGACGTGTCGACGGATATTTAGAACCATGGATACGTCTAACGCATTGTGATCACCAATCTTCACTTTTCTCTAAAAAACAAACATATTTACACCAATTAACATTCATTCATCGATAACTTAATGACTGCATCCTTAATCACAAAATATGCACATTTTTGCTAACATAGATGTATAATCATACATTTTTCATCTTAAATAACCCTCAACTAAGCATGCAAATATATTCTTTTTAGCCCTTAATCAAGACTTATCAAGGGTCGATCAGTCGACATCGATTTGGGCCTGACAACCGACCCAACCGACCAATGTACACCTCTACTTTGAATCGCGAAAATCAATTTTCTCAACTCCCTTTTCTATACTAGCAATAATCACGTGAAATGCACATGAATGTTTATCTTCCCAAGTATATTAAAAATAATGTTTAATGAATTTAATTATATATCACATATAAAAAAACCTTTAAAATTATTTCTAAAAAATCTTCAAAATTATACTAAATTTCAAATTTTGTAAAAAAAAATATTTTAATGAAATAATCACTTTTTTATTTTACTTTTCTGCACTATTCTTTCAATTTTCAAATATTTATAAAATTATTGTATTTTTTTAATTATTTAGAAAATTATCATTTCTAGTTATAAAAGTATTTTTAAGATTTATTAATACTACAGGTCAATAATTAGGATAAAAAGTAAACACAATAAATTACAACTTAATATATTCATATAAAGAATAATTCAAATGGAAAGAGTTGTCTTTCTGTTTCAATTCTTGGAAGTTGCAAACAACAATGAACTCACTAAATAATTCATATGAATTCTTTTGAGGAGTATCATATTATTTGTAATACACTCTATATAAAATGTAAAAGATTTTATAATGACAACAAAAATATTTTGAAAGCATGAAATGATGGTAGGTTCAAGTCCCCCAGGAATAGTTTGGGTGGCTTGGGACTAGTCACATGAAACACAACTTCACCAAACAATGATTTCTTATGTATGTTCGGGTAAATGTAAGTGCTAGCTTCTTTACCTGATCTCAAATCCTTAAAATGAATATTTAACAAATTTGTCAACGTTTTTATTTTGAAAACAGTTAAAATCATAACAATAATACTAAATAAAAAAAACATCGAGATATGTGAATTATTTTTACATGTTTTGTATTATTCTATGAATTGGTATTGATGGATCACACACATATACGAATGGATGCTCCATTTCATCGTATAACTACCACCATATGATTAACTTATTTTGACAAACACCTTGATCCGAACCGTCGTATCCCTTAAGCATATTGAAAATTTAAAAAACTAAAATAGGAATTTATGTAAATTTAAATGGCAAAATAGGCAAGCAAACGTTCAATTAATAAGTAGAATAAAAAAACTAACCCGATAATCGAATATGTAAACTAATTAATTTAACAATTCAAGTAATAAAGATTAATTGTCAAGTACTAAAAATTATCAAAATGCATAAATTATCGGTCAAAACTAACTAATCTTTTAAAAACCAAAGTTAGTTAATAAATACATAAACATTAAAAAAACATGAAATAAGAAATTTAAAAGTTGTTAAGACCCATGATAGCAACAACCAAGAGTCTATATTAGATAAATACAAACATTAAGACACTGTTTACTTACCAGGAATCAAAATGAGCATGAATTAGGATGAAAATAAGTTGGGATCAAATCAATCGGGATGAGAATGTTATTTCTTTGATGTTGTTTATCGGAATCTTTTTTGAATAAGAATCAGAATTCCTTTGATGTTGTTTACTAAAATTATCTGGAATCGGAATCAGAATCAAATGTATAACAATTACTGGCATACCCATTTTTTCTTTCGAACTAATTACAAATACAGTGTTCTATTTTTCTTAATTACAATAATAATATCTTTTAATTATTTTATTACTATATTATTAATAATAATTTTTTATTATAACAATTTATTTAATATTAATAAATAATTAATAATTAAACTAAAATTACATCAACTAAAATAATTTTTATTATAACCATCATCATTTAATATAAAATATTATTAAATTTTTTTATTATAATATTTAATAATAATGAATTCTATTTGAAAAAATATTTTATATTAATATTTTTAATAAAATCACATTAACAAAAGTGGTATAAATTTTTATTGAAATACAAATTATTAATAGTATAAATGAAAAAGAAACAATAAAAGTGTAAAACAATTAACCAAAAAGTTATAGATCCATTCCAATAAATGTGTAGGACCCACGGAATAAGAAATTAGATTGACTAGGGTGCATGAGATTAATGAGATTGCCCTTTTTGAAAAATGAGAATGAAAAAGTTGTATGGACCCCACCATCTGATTCTTACTCCTACAATCTGGTAAACACTCGGAATGAAAAAAATTGATTCTCATTATTTCATTCGCATTTCGTTGGAGTAGGCATGACTTAAAACTAAAATAAATCATTAATATATTAATATGAAAATGTAATTTTATACTCTACCTCATCGATCATCAAATAAAATAAATTTATGGATTATCGAATCTTT
Organism: Momordica charantia; assembly: GCF_013281855.1. NCBI lineage: Eukaryota > Viridiplantae > Streptophyta > Magnoliopsida > Cucurbitales > Cucurbitaceae > Momordica > Momordica charantia. The sequence continues at coordinate 11,337,685 of NW_028275166.1, read as the reverse complement.
AGTATTTCCTTACTTTTGTAAAAGTTGTGATTCATCTTGAGAGAAAACCTTCATAGACATTTTTTAGAGGAAAAAAATACACAATATATGTGCTTAGTTTTATTTTCTATTATATATATGTTTGTAATCACACCTATTGTGGAATGGAAGTATCATTTCATCGAATCGCTTATCCCTCTAAAAAAAATCATATCGCTCTGTTGTGTTATATATAAATAATTATCAATCTCAATCGCACTCATAGGCGAATGGACACATCTTTTCTCTCAAGAGATATCTCGATCCAATAATTACATCCCGTTGAAATCGTACGAGTAAAATAAGTACTTATTAAAAAATTGAGAGCAAGAATAGAATATAAAAATTCTCTTCGTAACTCATTTATATATAGTATAGGTTGTTCACTCCTTAAGGCACCTATCTCTGACCAGAAAGGTCATGAGTTCGAATCCTCACCCCACAACGTCGTATTCAAAAAAAAAAAAAAAAGTTGTTCACTCTCTCCACATTCTCTCTCTAATTAATGAATTTCTTTTCTTTTCCCATATTATTTTCTCTCTCCCCGTATTGTTTCTCCAATTAATAACTTTTTTCCTTTTATGGGATTCTTTTCCATATTATTCCTCCCTCCCGACTTTCTCTCCAATTAATGAGTTTATTTTCTTTTCCTATTCTTCCTTCTCTCCAATCTCTCTTTCTCAAATTAGTGGTTTTTCCTCTAGTTCGTTTCATTTTTATCTCTCCAATTAATATGTTTTCTTTCTTTTTTTTTTTTTTACTCTCAGTAACTCTCTAATTACTATTTCTTTCCTACATTTTTTTTCTCTCTTTACCCCGACCCTATCTTTCAAGGATTTTGATCGGTATTTTGGATAGGATTTTGGCTAGAATTAAAAAAATTGTCGTCGAACATTTGGTGACAAGTAGATAAGTAAGAAGATGATAAGGGAACTGAAAATGACGAAGAGAGGTCCAACAACCTAAAGGGTGGACCATTCGTCGTAGATTACACTGACGACCTCAAATTAGATAAAAAAAGATGAGGGGATTAGAGTTTAAGAAGCTGAGAGAGAGAGGGTATGAAGTTTAGGAAGTCGATAGAGACGACTATGAAGTTTTTGCTTCGAGAGAGAGGTTAAAGAAAGAAATGAGAAATAAGAGAAGGGTACAAAAATAATTTCACTTCCATATTTTGTCATAAAAAAAAGTTTGAAAAACTTATTTATAATCTATAATCTATGATTATATATAAAAGTACCGAGGTGGAAGGAATTTTTTTAAATGTCATGTATACCCTTTGTGCTCGACAATTTTTTTTTCATTAATTTGTTTTTTTTCATTGTTTAATACTTCTAAGGTTATAAACATTGCGGGCAAGTGCTTTCATTAATTTTTTTTACTTTTTTTTTTTGTTTTAATAGAATATTAAACTTGTGATTTCATTTTTTTGTTTCACTTTTTTTTTCTTTTTTAACATTGCTTTCATTATTATTTTTTTTACTTTTTGTTTAATTATAGAATATTATAAAAGGTGTAGAATATCAAAAGCAAATCTATAAAAGAAAAAAAAAATCATTCTTAATCACCTTTTATTGTCCATACTCACTATTCTATCCACCCTACATCATTTATTAAAAAACTTAATTTAAAAGTTTTTCATTTTCCCCCAAAACACAAAAAATATTTTGACATTAAAAACACTCAAAGCGTGCAATTTTTGATTTAGTTAAATTTTTTACTTTTTTTTTTAATTTTAATTTTAACATTCCTATATAATTAAACACGTTTAATTGGTTTGTCTCTTGAAATTCTATTTACATTCATTTTGGATGTGAAAAATTCTCTCATCATTATTTAATAGTGTTTGTCTCTCAAAATTCTATTAGCATTGATTTTTCCGTATGAAAGACTTTCACATCATTATTTAATAATGTTTAATTATAAATATTAAAAGGGTGGGATCTCAAAAGTTTTAAAACTTCGTCATCCATTTCAACTAAAAAAGGATCTCTTCCATTCATTTCTAACATAATAATTTGAGGTTGGTTTTTTTCTTCTTCTTCTACTTTTATTTTTATTATTGTTGTTTTTACTTTTCTCTCTCATGCTTTTTAATTCGTAAGATTTTTTAATTTTGAAATTGCAGTAGATCACATTCAAATTTCTCATAGCAACTTTGTTTTATAGTCTTGAATATTGGTGAAAGGTAAATATACGTACACACAATTCATTAGAATGTCACAATTGATTATGTTAAATATTCAAAATTTTGTTTATTATAAATATGTTTATTTTGAGCAAAATAGTAATAATGTTTTTTTTACCAAAGAGTAATAATGTTTTTAAACCTCTTTAGCATTCTTTCTCGATATTCTCACACCCGGCTACATTTCACTTAATAATATACATGTATGGTTATTGATTATATGAAAAAAATTTCCATTAATAGTGTTTGATTAAAGAATATTAAAAAATTTTAGAATCTCAACATTTTTAAAACTAAAAATTTCTTCATTCCTTCCAACTATAAAAGACTCTCCACCCTACGTCATTTAATTTATTTATAAAAACTCATACAAAAGTTTTTCATTTTCCCTTAAAACATAAAAGTATTTTGATATTAAAAATAAACTTCTCAAACTTCGTACTTGTCGACAAATTTTGATTTCATTTAATTTTTTACCCTTTTTTAACACTTCTATATAATTAAACATGTTTTAATTGGTCTTTTGAAATTCTAGTTTTTAAGAAATGTCCCATTATTTGAAAAATCTTGGGTATTAAAATAACCATTTACCAAATTTATACTAAACAAGGTTAAAGAAATAAAGGTAGGTTTGGTATGCAAATTCTGAATGAATGTTGGGTAAATTTGCTTTTAAAAATTGTTTTTGAATTATATGATACAAATATATTGTAAAAACATATGTTTTCGGTTATTAATTTATTAATTTGAAATTTTAAAATGTAGAATTATATAAACAAAAAATATAAAAAATTTGAAATATATATTGCTTTTTACGTTATAAACTTGTTCTGCTTTTTTTTTTTCAATTAAAACATGTATTAATAAAACATAATATATTATAAAATATATAATATTATAAAATAATAATTATACAAAATTTTCAACCTCCCAATCTAATTTTTTACAGGCCGATCTTTAACTCAAGCATAAAAAATGCTTAAAAAATAATCAAAGAAGTAAATAAATCCTTTATAAAAAAAAAAGTAAATAAATCCTTAAAAATCTAACCTTTTCAGTTTTTTTTTCAGTAAAAATTGTAAACAGCCAATCCGAAGCATCCAAATAAATTTAAATATCCAAGATAGTTGAGTTGGATAAAATCCATTATTTAACAAAGGTGGCTTCAATTGATTACCAAATGTATCATAAATCATGGATATGGTGAAAGGTGTAATAATTTCATTTGACGAAGCGAGCATATAACAGTAATTGATACCGACCTAGAAGTTATGACTTCCCCAACCAAATTGAATTAAACATGTCTAAATTTTCAGTTTTGTATTCTTCTTACATCTTACGAAACACTCTTGGTCAATGTACTTTAATTTAAATGACGGTTTAGTCCATAAACTTCAGTTTGTAACGATTTAGTTACTGTACTTTCAAATTTGTAACAAGTTAGTCCATGAACTTTAGTAGGTAACAATTTAGTTACTGTAGTTTAATGTTGCTAACAATTTACTTGCTATCGTAAAATTTTTTCTTAAGTTTTTTATATATGTAAATCAATAAATTGATGAGACGCTAAATGTATTTATAAATTACAAATGCTAAATTGTTACATGACAAAAATAGACATTTGATTTCGATGAGATTTTCCATGGTAGAAGATCTAAATTGTTAAAAATTTTAAAATGCTAGTAAAAAAACCTGTGATGCACATAAAATTTATAGTTTTATTTTAAAGTATAAATAAAATATTTCAAAATAATAAATTAGTAAAAAAATTAAAATTTAATTTATTTTTTAAAAGTAGATGTCATTAATTTTAATATTTTATTCTCATCTATGTTATATTTTTAAAAATTAATTTTACATAATATGAAAAAAAAATTCATGCAAAATTTAATTCAACATATAATAATATGTTACGTGAATGTTAAACTATACACTATATTCCTTCTATGCTATGTCTAACTTCAGATATTTACTTGTTACATATTATATGTGATAATTTTACACTTTTTTTTAAATAAAGCACCCCATTCATTATAATATCATTTATATTATAATTATAATTTAAAATTATTTATAAATAAATAAATTATACAATATATTATTGAAATAACATAATATATTATTAATGACATTAAAAAATCATTTTCACTCAAACTTTTACCATCTACATCACAATTCCAAAATTTACAAAATTAGCTAGTTGAATCGTCCAAACGAACAAATCGCATAAAGTCCTCTTAAGTTGTTTGAGTCTTTAACAATCACCCTCTCCTGTAAAATTCATTCAGGAGAAAACTGAACATCTCGGCGGCGGGTAAGGAGTCAACTAAGCATCTCAGCAGTGGGATCGAATACTCGGATTGAATTAGAGTTCACACCGATTGGAACAAAGCTAAGAGAGAATGCAGCGGAATGAGGAAAAGGACAAGACTAAACTCGTTGGCTCACACTCTATTCGGTTGGAACTCGATTCGAAAACCTCAACGTCCTCGTCGTCCCAATTCCTCTCATGCTCTTCTCCTCTACCAAATCGCTTCCATCCGTCACTGCAAACGACGGCTCCAACAAGGCAACCCAATCAATTGACATTTCAATCCCACGCAATTTTCACTAATTTATATAATTTGTTATATGAAGGAGGCTTCATCCTTGTCGAGTTCCATTGATGATTTTTCGAAAGCTGACATGTGAGTTGGTAAATTGCGGCGCATATAGTATTTGCTAAATGGATCATTGCATAATGGACCTTCATCAAAATTAAGAGAACACTTTGAGAAAATCGTAGTAGAAGATAGATTAGCAATTGCGATGATTATTATTGAATTGGTGGATGAGGGACTTTCCATGGGATGGACTCTAAAATAGTGGATTCATATCAAATTTATAAGCCTCGAGAGTTATATAGAAAGGAGAAAGAGAGGTAGTGAAAATCTTTCAATTTCCGTAAGTAAATACCCAATTAAATAAATGATAAAATATTGCATATTAAACATTTTAAATACAAAATTAAGTGAAATAGAAATTGAAAAGACAACAAAAAAAAGTTATTTGAGTAGGTTAAAAATATAATGAGATGATTAAGAGAGAGTTTTTTAGAGCGAGAAAAGCGATGATAAAAGTATTTTGAAATAAAATAAAAATAAATAAGAGAAGAGAAGAGAGATTGAGAAGTTGTGTGATAGTGGGATAGAGTAGGAGAGATAAATTTATATTTGGAGGACAAAACTGCCACTAAAATAATAGTGAAAATATTTAATTCAAAATGACAAAATAGGGAGAAAATTTATATATATAGCAACTTTTATATATAATATAGATGTAGATAAGAATTAAATTGTTTCTAATTTAAAAATAAAAGTAAACTAAATCATTATTTAAATAAAGGAACAGACCACATGTATTTTTTTATCATTATTTATTTTTAGATCGATCTGACACAACTCAACTCAATTCCTGAACATTATTAGATAACAAAAATATTTAATACAAAATAAAATAATTATCAAACGAAACCCTAACTCACTCAGCCAACCAAACTTGGCAGTGGTACAACACAACCATGGTTAGAAAGTGAAGAGTGAAGTAAGCCAATCCCGAGATTCTGCGGCGGAAGACCCAATTTCTCCTCTCCTTCAATCGACGGTTCTATAAATGATCCTCTGATTATCTCCGGCCACCGTCTCTCTGCGCTTCTCCACCTTCAGAAGCGCGGTAGAGAGAGATTTCGCATTGCTGCCTCCGCATTTGTGCCTTCATTTCTCCTCAGCAACATCATTTTTCCGCAGGTTCGACTCTGTTTTATCCAATGTTCCTTTCCGAGTTCTGTAGATCTAGCAATTTTGATTTTCATTTTTGAGCTCTTTGGTGCTTTTGACGCCATCGTAGTTCGTGTGGTTTGATTGCTTTTAAGATTTAGGAGCGAGGGATGAATTCGTTTTGCATGTGAGGTTTCGTAGCTTTCAATTGGTTAGAAATGTTTCCGTGAGGCTCATACTCCTTATGCTTGCTTTTCATCGTTTTTCTCGAAAATTGGACATTTTCTTTCTTGGGGGTGCGGTAAGAGTTGCAAAGATGAAAAATGTTTCTTAGGTAGATTAGTGAAAGAAATGTTAACAATAGAAAGAGCAAAATGAAGTTTTTTTTTTTTTTTTTTGAAAAAGTAATAATTTAATCTATTTTTTGGGGACAAAGTAAGCCAATTATAGATGGGTCCAAAGGTAAAATAATTTATATAAAGGGTAATTAAAAATTTAGATCTCTCAAAAAATCTATAGGTTGGGTTGGGTTCAAATAAATAAATAAAAATCTGTATGAGTTTAATTGTTTTCTGAATCTCTTAAAATTGATTAGTTTGGGTTTGACTGAATTTTTACTTAATAAATGGATATATTTATATTTTTCTTCAATTTTATTTTATAATTATTTTTAGATGTTTAATGTTTTACTCCCTAAATTACTTGGAGTTTAAATTTTCATAAAGTAATATTTGTGAGCTACTAAGTAAATAGTAGCTCAACAAATAGTCTTAAAAAAAGTAAATAGTCTTAAAATACTAACACTTTTACTATTTGTTTTATAAAGTTTTGAATGAATGATGTAAACAATTGGAACCAATCTAACCTAAATATTTTACAGTTGAGTTGGATATAGTTCACCATCTAATTAAAGTCAATTGGATTGAGTAAATTTGCACCCGAGTTCATAACTCAACCTATAACCCAACCTCAACAATGTTTTGGTTATAGCTCTTAGTTGGTGTAAATGTTTCTATGCATCTTTTTGTAATTATACTTTGATCGATCATTTGATGAGTTGGAAGGCCTCTTTGTAGCTCTTCTCCCTTGGGTCCTTTCACCTTTTGTATATTTCATCTTATCAATGAAATATGTGTTTCTAATTAAAAAAAGAAAAAAATCCTTTTCAATATTCTATTGTCATTTACCACCCTCATCACCACTATTAGATTGATGATTTGTTGCCTCTTATGAAAGAATTATGACTAGAAGAAATTTTTTTAAGGAGCACTTGCTTTAATTTCTTAGTTAGGAGTCTTGGTAAAAATTTCTATTTTCTAGTATACTCCCAAGAAGCTCGTGTTATGCTTGTATCTCTTACCTGAATTTTTTTCTTGTATATGTTTGCAGCTCGAAGGCCCCATCTACCACCAGTTCACAGTCCACCAGAATATAAAGATGGTATGTTTTCTCTACTTCGTTCAAGAATTTTGTGTATTACATGCTCAACCGCGCAGCACGTAGGTGACATGGTTTGTATGAGTATATGTGTGCAGTTATATATTTCTCTTTACTTTTAAAAGCAATTACTCAGTTTTCTATTGATTTCTGAAGAGGACTAACTAATGTTAGTTACTATTGATGATATTTAAAATATTCAAGCAATTGCTTTTTATTTTCTCCCTTTCCTTTTTGCTGTTTGGTTTACTCGTACGTTATCATCTGCAGGCTGGTGACGATTTTGGTGTTGACTTTGACTGGGACACTGAAGATGAGCTGGAAATTGAGAATATACCCTTAGCCTCTCATGCGAGTTTGACATTTCCTGGTGTAGAAGCAAATCTGGTATCTGGAGAGGTAAATGTCATGTCTACATTTGTAGTGATGTTTGTGCGTGTTGTGTCTTTCCATGCTTGATTGGTGATAGTTTACTTAAATTCTCTTGTTGGTGAAGTTGTTATCGATAAGGGTAATATATGTTTTATGATGCTGAACTATAAGAAGTAAAAATGGCGTTTTTTTTCTTAAAATAAATTTTAAATGTAATAATCAAGCAATATTTCATTTGTTTCAAAGCTGTGTTAGCTTTTGGTTTGTTAAAAAGACTGGATATGTATTATTTTGACGACATCAAGCTTAGACAGATGTATAGGATTTTGTTGCATAACTAACGCTAGTTTATTTTTTTCCCTCACGAAGGCAAGCTCATCTGCAGGTCCATCCAACTCTAAGATAGTTGATCATTTTATAGGAATGGGGTTTTCTGAGAAAATGGTTGCCAAAGTAATCCAGGAAAATGGTAACATTATTTTATTCGTTTATTTAACTATTTCTATAGAAAAATGAACATAATTTTTGTTCATTCAGAAAAAAGTTCAGAATTTTATTTTAATCTTAAAACTTCAAAAATTACTTACATAACTCTGTTTTTGATGGTCTATTCAGGAGAGGAAAATACCGATTCTATTCTTGAGACCCTCCTCACATTGTCGGTGAGTTTCCCTGATGATGAATTGCTAGGTTGTGAAAGTTAGTTTCTTGTAATTGTTTTGTTCACACGATATGCTTCTTTCCCATCGAGAGAATCCAGTCAATTTAAGTGAAATGTCTCATATGCGTAACATAGAATGGTAGCGTGTGAACTTTTATCTTTGTTAGTTATCTAAGTCTTTCTTTCTCATTCATGACAATTCATATTTTGTTGCCCTAATGAACTGGATTTTAAATGTCCCGGAGATTATTGAGATCTCAACCAGCTGTCTCGTAAGATATTTGAAGATCTTCACTATCAGTCATTATGTCCCCTTTTCTTGTACTTCTACCACTGATTAGCAACCGTCACTTACTCTTTTGTATGTATATACGTTGAATTCATTTCTTTTTCTTCTGGCAGGCTCTTGAAAACTCTCCTCCAAAACAGCAGCATATTGATACTGATGGCTCCTTTTCGGATTATGAAGGAAGTTTTCTGGATGATTTTACTGATTTAGACAGTGATTCTGAAAACGAGGTGGTTTGATTTTCTTTGGTTTCGTGGAACAGTTTGTTGTTTAATCATTTTGTGAACACGTGTCTTGTCATGTTCAGATAATTTTTTGATCCAATGCTTATTTCTCCTTGTCACTCAATGTTTCATGATAATTTGATCCATCATGTAGGGGACTGCAAAACCTGTATCTGATGTTGACAACAAAATGATGTTCTTGGTGGACATGGGGTTCTCTGAAGATGAAGCTTATGCAGCAATTGAGAGATGTGGTTTGTACCTCCTTCTAGGACTTGTAAATATAATAACTAAGAATTGACTTCTATGAATTTTTCTAAAACTAGTTGTATTCTTATAGAAAAGCTTTGATTAGAAGATTCTTCACAGATGTAGTATTGAAAAATTGCCTTGGGATAAGAAGATTCTTTCTTCTCCAAGCTTTGTGTATTGGTAGGGTAGGTTGTTGAAGATTTGATGGGAGAAAACATGGTTATTGCTAGACAATGTTTCCTTGATCATTGGTGATTCTTCCTGGAAGTTCTAATTTGTACCATGATTGGTAGATTTTAATCAAGCATTGAACGGATGGGAATTTTTACAGGTCTATGGTGTGAGGAAGGGAGATGGGCTCCTTTAAGTGGTCCTATGCCTTTCAAGTTTGAGAATGCAGTTGCAACTTTATTCTTTGAAGTTTGCTGGTGGAGGGATGGCCTAGTTCCTATTCCAGTTTTAGTTAAAATTGATCAAAAGTGGCATCAAAGCTTGGAATATACAGGATTCTGGAGACATGGTTCGCTATACCAGAGGATGATTTTGAAATTTTAATTGACTGAGGCGTGACGCCATACTTGGAGCAAAGGTGGCGTAAAGAATTCAAATAGAAGTGGCCTTGGGAGGGTGAAGAGAGCTCGTCCTTTTTCCTCCATAAAATTATAACGAAGGCAATGAGCATTATAGTCATATCTAAAATTTGCACTATGGTGTGTAGAAGACCTGTAAAAGAAGAAGCTAATAAGTTATTAACCATCTCCAACCAAAACCATTACACAAGAGAGGAGACCCCCCGTTTTTTGCTCAATGATTTGGAATGGAAACCTATACATATTTTTTAATTTTTAAACGAATTCAGATGGCTTGAATGCCTTTCCAAGAGGATGAAATTTCGCATGCAATTACAAAAATGGGCATTGGCAAATGGCAAGTTCCTAGGGCCGTATGGGTACATGACTCAGTACTTGGAAAAGGGTTGGAACATCATCAACAAGATTCTTAAGATGTTCTAAGATGGTATTTTGATCTAGTCTGTGAAAGAAGCTTATACTTTTCCTATTCCTAAAGGATCGACTTCCGTAGTGGCAGACCATCAACCAATTAGTTTAGTTACAAACTTTCTAAAGTTATTTCCAAGGCTTTGGTTCAAAGGCTGAAATACATTTTTTAACACTATCTCTTGTGATCAATCTGGTGGGGGAAGACAGGACTCTATCCTTGTAGCTAATGAAGTTGTTGATAAAGAAAAGAATGAAAGGTCGATGGTGGAGTTAGACCTTAAAAAAAGCTTATGGTAGGATGTATTAGGATTTCCTCACCGCTGTGCTTTAGACCAAACGTGTTTAAGAAGTGTGCTACATGGTTTATAGTGTGTATTGGATACTGTTTTCACTGTATTTATTGATGGAAATTGAGAGGTAAAGCTCTGCTTCAAGTGACTAAGTGGCCCCTTCTCCTTTCATTTTTTTGTTTTAGTGTGAATGTTGTTTTTTTTTTAATAAGAAACAAACAACTTGAATTCCAACACAAAACAAGTACAGCCTAAAGACAGAGGGTAGAGAAAACTCTCCCCGAGGATTAGGAACTATACAATCACAGCTTTCCAATCTTGTATAATCATTTGAAGACTATAATTACAAAAATCTTCTTGTGGATTGTAGCCCACCAAGAAGCCGTATGCTGTATATTCACACAAAGAGAATCCACCGAGGACTTCTTATCTTAAAAAAGTCTACTATTTCGTTGTCTCCAAAGTAACCAAAGTAAAGCTCTTGCAGAACAATTCCAAAGAATGAAAACTTTACCCTTAAGGGCCCTTCCCCCAAAACCTTTAGAAATAAAATCATCAATATTTTGAGGGAGACAAAAAGACACTTCCAATAAGGAAGCGAAGTGAAACCACACCGTAGAAGCCATCGGGCTGTGAAGGAAGAGATGATCAATTGACTCAGTTTAGTGTGAATGTTGTTAGTATAATGTTGGAGAGAGGGTGGTGCTTGGATTCTTTCTGGGATTTCATTGTTGGCAGGAACGAAGTCCATGGTGTAACCATCTCCAATTTGTTGAAGATACTGGTTTTTTGTCGAGAACTTGGAAAGGCTGGGATTATTAAAGTGACTATCGTGTTCAATTTCCAGTTATTTCCAGCCTATTACGTTTGTATTACATGTCATATGAATTCGCCATGGTATATCTGATCCATGCATATATCATAAAAAGTGGATACAAAATTTTTGGCTGCTGCGTCGTATCAGTTCTTGTGCCTTGAAGTATATTCCTTGAAATTGAGATAAAAAGGGGAGACTTATTTCGAGGTTAAGGGAAAACAAACGTTTAGTAGGGAGGGAGTTCTTAAGCCTTTGGAGCTCGGTGGTTGTGGGATTGAGAATTGAAGGAGAAAAACGAAGCTTTATTATACAAATGGGGGTGGATGTTTTCTTTGAAGAATTTACTGAGTTGTGGCGTAAGGTGGTGGGTAGCATTAGCGAGTAATATTGGCGGTTTACTACTCCTCGTAGAAAAGGAAGTTGTAGAATTCCTCAGTGGAACTAATGTTGGAATCGTGTGGAACATTTTTCAACTATTAGATTTGGAAGCGGGGAAATAACTTCTCGTTTTGGAATGATATGTGTGGATTGGAAATCAAGCTCTATCAATTAAATTTCCTTGTACTTTTGAGGTGGTTTTGAAATAAAGATACTTCAAAATTTAATTGTTGGGGATGGATACTCCGAACTTCTAAGATACTCATCAAGTCTTCCCTGATCTCCAAATCTCTGAACAAAGCTTGTTGGAAATCAAATAGTCCAGAAGAGGTAATATTTTACAATGGATTCTTCACAAGAAAGAAGGGAGCCTAAATACAGGTGAAAAATTATAAAGATGTCCAGCAGCTATTTTTCCAGCCTTCAGTATGTGCAGCGTACTTTGCTTCAAAGGCGGGATCTTTTCATTGCCCTTACAGCAGAAAATGATGGTTCCTGAATCTGTTTTAGAAGTATATTGGGTTTCTGAGTAGGATAATAGTTTTCAGTCTTTATGTGGAGTAAAGCTAGAAAGTAAGGCCAAGTTGTTATGAGTGAATGCCATTAAAGCAACCATTGCTGAAATTTTGTGTGAAAGAACCCAAAGAGTTTTAGTAGGAAAGTCCTTAGGGTGCAGTGATTTGGATGGACCATGGGTGTTAATTTAATATTTTTAGCCGACAAGAAAGTATTAGAACAATTGATTCACATGTATTCTCAGTTCAATACATGTTCATGAATCATTAATTTTGATATGCTGTCCGCAAAAGACTAGTTCCACATTTTCAAGCCAATTTTTGGTTTAGCATGCATAGGAAACGTACGCAATCTGAGAATCTTGCATTTAATGTAGTGGAGCTATTAGCGATATCTTCTGTTCCTCATTTTACTGTGTTGCCTACACTTTTTGCTTCATATCTATTAATGCTTGAAAGTTGTATTAACTTCATTAATTTATTTGTAGGCTTATTAGTTGGATTCATGATTCTAATTCGGGTGTTTTTGTGACATCTTTTTAGTTCTCCCTGTAGTACTTCATTTTATGTTTTAGTTTTTTCACTCTTCTGAGAGACTGTATCTTTGAACAATTTTGTTCATTTTCATTATTTCAATGAGAAGTAAATAATAAGTTCGTTTCTTGTTAAAAAAAAAAAATTGGATTCATGATTCTTGATTTTCTACTATTTTTGGGGCCTGAATCTGATGTTGAAACGAAATTTCGATCTGGTTGTCAAAATTGCAGGTGTGCATTCCTCACTTGCAGAGCTGACAGATTTTATAACTGCTGCTCAAATTTCAAAGGATGCAGATGTTCTTCTTGGGGAACTTCCGGATAGGGTAACTTTTCTGTCTTTTCACATTCTTGAATCTAAGTTCTAGGCATTGTTAAGGAGAAGAAACTGCGCTTAGACGTGACATCATTAATGGAGACCTCATCACATTGATAATTTCATTTCAATAGAACATGTTTTTGCTTGATTATTTGAGCAGCCGAAGCCGAAGAATCTCAATGGCTGCAAGCTAAAAAAGAGAAGGCATTATGAATACGAGGCATGGAAAAAGAAAAAACCGAAGTGCTTCGACGACGACGATGAGACAATTCGTCTGCCAAACCCAATGATCGGGTTTGGGGTTCCCAATGATCTATGCGCTACATTTCACAGAAAGCTTCCAGAGACAGCCATTGGACCTCCCTACTTTTACTACGAAAACGTGGCACTCGCTCCAAAAGGAGTTTGGAGTACAATTTCCCGCTTCTTGTATGATGTCGAACCAGAATTTGTTGATTCCAAATATTTCTGTGCTGCTGCAAGAAAAAGAGGCTATGTTCACAATCTCCCCATAAATAACAGATATCCTCTTCTTCCTCAGCCTCCCCACACTATACATGAAGCATTTCCTCTAACAAGGAGGTGGTGGCCCTCATGGGATACAAGAACACAATTAAATTGTTTACAAACTTGCATTGGAAGTGCTCGACTGACCGATAGAATTCGCAAAGCTCTTGAAGATTATGATAGCGAACGTGATCCGCCATTATCTGTGCAGAAGTTTGTCTTAGATCAATGTAGAAAATGGAATTTGGTTTGGGTTGGAAAAAATAAGGTTGCCCCCCTCGAGCCCGATGAAGTGGAAATGCTTCTGGGCTTCCCCAAGAACCATACTAGGGGTGGTGGAATTAGTAGGACAGACAGATACAAGTCTCTTGGCAATTCCTTCCAGGTACCAATCTCTTCATTCTATTATGTGTGCTTTTTTTAATAACCCGGAATCGATAGCTATTATCTTAGACCTCTTTGAATTTCTTTCGGAAGATGATTGCTTACTGCATGAACTGCATTAAACTGGGATATCGAGAGTCCCCTTCGGGCATTATACTCGTGTCCCTGGGGAGGTTCTGCCCACCCAAATCCAGTTTAGGTGGCCACATGCTCCTAACACTCACGACCCGATGCCAGTTTCGATTGTGTTTTTCACGTGCATTATGTTGATTTGGTTGTGACATCCTACGAAGTAGTTGCCTACATCTTATCGTTATTTCAGGTCGACACCGTGGCATACCATCTTTCAGTCTTGAAGGACATGTTCCCAGGAGGAATAAATCTCCTCTCTCTGTTTTCTGGCATTGGTGGTGCAGAAGTGGCACTCCATCGCCTAGGTATCCCTCTTAGAAATGTCGTCTCTGTCGATATTTCGGAAGTAAACCGAAACATCGTTCGAAGTTGGTGGGAGCAAACGAACCAGAAGGGGACTTTGATTGATCTTGCTGATGTGCAAGAGCTAGATGCAGATAGGTTACAACATTTTATGAACTTATTTGGAGGTTTCGATCTCGTAGTCGGAGGGAGCCCTTGTAATAACCTTACGGGTAGTAATAGGTACACTAGGGACGGACTCGAGGGCAAAGAGTCCATCTTGTTTTACGACTACTTTAGAATCTTAGACTTGGTCAAGTGTATAGCCACCAAAACTGAATGATTTGGTTGTAAAGGAAGCCCTCAATCTTTCTGCAGTCAAGAACATGCTATATTTTATAGAACAAAGTAACCATGTTAGTTTCAGTAAATAATTAACTGTTGAAAGATGAGGCTTTTATAATTATTATTATATCATATCATTATTTGGCCCTTCTAGCTTGGCTTCTGTTGTTGAATCTCTATTGTACACTATCATTACATGAATCAAGAAAACTGCCCAAGCAGCAGAGATTAAGATTTATTATGATTTTTGAGCCATGAATTACGAGTTTATTTCTAATTGGTCTCTGAATTTTTAAACGTATTTAATGGGTTCATGAACTTCTTTTTTTTCCTTTAAATAAATAATAAGTTCATAAACTTTCAATTCAAGTTCGAGAACTTTATCCTCTCGTTAGCATTTATTAAAACAAACCTGTGGATCTATGAGTTTTTTTTTTTTTAAACATTTTACGCCCTCGAGGGATTTGTAATATGCTTATTCGTATGAAATGTTATTGATTTTAAGAGGAAGACCTATCACATTATTTTCTGCAGAAATTAATTGAAAATCAAAAGAAAAGAATAATAATAAGAAGTGTTAATGAAAACATGAAGATTTTTTTTTTCTTTTTTTTTTAAACTTGGAGTCATAAGCTTTGCTCTCCTGTATCTAGGGGTATTTACCAGCAAAATTCAATCTTTTTTGGGGTAGTGTTTTAAATATAGTTTTTCTTTCATGAAAATTTTGATTTTCAAAATAATGTTTAAAAACACTTTTTAAAATAAAAAGAAGAAACAGATACGCAATTGTGTTTTTTTCTTTAATTTATTCTCGATTTTATTTTACCTTTAAAAAGTTTTTTTAGATAATAATGTTCAGGTTTAAATCATAGGAAAGTACTTGAACTTTAATGCGTATATACAACTTAAAACCAAAACTTAAATGGTTATTTAGTTTTAAATTATGATTTTAGTTTTTGAATTCTCGCAACAATTTATCTTTTTATATTGTGGTTATTTAGTCCTCATAATTTAAAGAGATTTCATTTTGTGTCTTTTTGACAAGTTTGAAATGATGAAATAAGACTAGATAGACAATGAGTATTTTAAAAATTGTGTTATATTTCTAAATTTTTGTTTAATTTGGGCTAAATTTAGTATTTTGAGTCATATTGTTATATGTATAGTTACTTCTATATTCAATACGTTGTGTTAATAATATAGGAGGTTTTTTAGGATTTGATTAAGATATAGAGCCCATATTGAAACTATATTCAAACTATGTATTTTAAAATCTTAAAATCATATAGCCCAAATTAAAGGTAAGTATCTTGGACTAATTTTATCCATTATAATAATGTTTTTAAAATTTAACTTCAAAATTTAAATGCCAATACACTTCTATCCCTTCTCATATTGTTTAAGAAAACATTTTAAGAGTAATATAAAATTGCTTTTAGAAAAAAAGTTAGAAGTATTTGAAGTAATTTATGATAAAAAATTTATTGTGTTTTCAGGCAAAGTATTTAAGAAAAACAATTTTAAGAGTGATAAAACAAACACTAAATAATTTTTTTTTTAAAATACAACAGGCAGAGTGGAGATTCGAACTCACGATTTTTGGTGGTGTATAAGTGCCTTAACCAACTAAGTTATACTCAAATTGACTTTAAAAGCACTCGTAACTTTAATGTTAAAAAACATTTTTGATCCTTATAATATTATTAAAATAAGGATTTAGTCCCTAATTTTAGTTCATAACAATTTAGTTCTCATACTTTTAAATTGGTAATAATTTAATCCTTATAGTTTAAAGTTTGTGATAATTTGGTTCCTATCATGAAAAATGTTTATAAGATTTAATAAGGATCGATAAACTGGTGAAAAACCAAGTCTATTTATAAATGCAAATACTAAATCATTATATTATAAAAACCGAACACTTAATTTTGTTGAGGATTTTCATTCCATCATAAGATTTAAACTCATTCACTCTTAATTAAACCTAGTCTATTTGGACTAATAAGCCACTCATCATGGTTCACCCACATTTTAAATTACAATCATATTTATGAAATTTCAGATCTAATTTTAACTATTTTGATACATAAACGAGCATAGTTTAGTAGCAATTCACATATATTTCCAATAAATTAAAAAAAAAGAAAAACTATTTTGATAACAATCCTGATTTTTGAAACATTGCCAAACATTATTTGAAGGAAAAAGTGTATATTCCAAAAAGAATAAAAATTCATATAAATTTAACCAGCGTTGGGGTTAACTTAACCATGGTTAGGGTGAACGCGGTTATCGCAGCCAAACCTCCAGTTTCTATAAATAGCAATCGATTCCCAAAAATTCCGCTCCTTCTTCTCTCTCTACGCTTCTCTACGTTCGGAAGCGTGGTAGAGAGATAACACATCGCTAACTCGGCGTTTTCCGCTCCGTTTTCCCCACTCTGCCTCTTTTTTCTCAGGTAACGATCCTAATCTCCCGAATTTCCTTTCTGAATTCGCAGATCTAGCGGTTTTCGTTTCCTTTTTCGTGATGTTTTGGTGGTTTAGGGTTGCGTTTTTTCTGGGTTTCCTGTTTAGGCCGTTTATTTGGTCAGAAATTGTGTACAATGGATGAATTAATGTTGCATGTGCGATTTTATTGCTCACTTCTTAATGGGTACCGGAGGATTTGAGGCTTCGTATCCGTTTTGAGTTCATTTTCATCTTCATTCATCTACAATTTAGACATAGGGTGTACGATTTCGCGTGATTGCATTGCTCTTTTCAAGGCCTCAACCCGTTTTAGCGCTTGGCAGAGGCTTCGAGATAGGTAAATCTTGAGTCCTTTCGTGCTTCAGCTCGGGATTAGGATTCAGGTTTTTTGGTGGGTTGAACTTTTACAAGATTATCTGTTTTCTAAAATGATGTTTATGTGTATCTACTTTCTATCTCCATCGAAAGAGAATAGATTCGGTGTTTATTGAAGTATTTTAGAAGATACTAGTTGATTGTGCAAGCTCGATGGTTATATCATTTGGAAACCTAGTGTTTCTTCGTTACAGTGGAGCCCGGGGGGTAATTCTAGTCTTGTAATCGTACACTTAGTTCAGAATGTTTTCCACAAGTTCTTGAAGAATTATTTTTTTTGCGTGCAGTCATGGTTTGGTATTATTGAAGTTCATAATGATGAAGGAAAATAAAAGTTCGTAGTTGTTTATATGAGGTTTGCATAGTATTCTCATCTTGTTCTTTGTTTTTTTTCCAGTCATTGAGTTGGATTTTCTGTTCCCTGTTATGGCGGCTACTGCAACTGCTGTTTCTGTTGGACCACGATATGCACCAGAGGATCCAACCCTCCCCAAACCATGGAGAGGTTTAGTTGATGGAAAAACAGGATATCTTTACTTTTGGAATCCAGAAACTAATGTCACTCAATACGAGAGACCTGTGGCCACTGCTCCACTAAATTCATCTATAGTGTCCATAAGTTCTTCAGTTCAAATTCAAAAGCCATCCTCAGGCAACTCTTATAGCAATAATTTCAATGAAAATAGTGATAAGTACGGAAGAAGTGCCCATGGGGCATCCAAACACGAGGTAGAGTCAATAACATAAATAGTAGTACGCCTTTTCAATTTTATTTAAAATAAAAAACACATGGTCTACATCCTACACCGTATCAACTCTATTGGAGTGTTAAAACTTCTAATTTGTTAGTATCTCTATATCCTCTTGCTAATGAGACATTTAAGGCCTACTAAAACCTATTATTTTTTCGTTAAAAGGGTTTTCCTTTGTTTCCTTGGGCTTCTTTGCTTGGCATAAAAAATAAATTTATTTGGGAAATTATCATTACATGCTCATCTCGTTCAATTTTTTGTTTTTTCTTTAGAATGAGTTATATCATCATTTTTTGGTTCTACTTTTGTATTCTTACTTTCCATCTTTCTTGCCAGTGTCTCTGTAATATTTTATATGGTTGAAAAAAATCAACTGAAGTTTATAAATTTGAACTGAAACATTTTGTTGAACTCATTTTTGGAATTTTATGTTTCATGACATAAAAAAACTTCAGGAATTTTGATCAAACATATAAGATGTGAATACGGAATAATTTTATGTTCCCAATCATGACTAATGTGACCCAATTTTACATCAGGCAGCAAGGGCTGAAACTTTTCATTCACATGATACATCAAATGGAACGCCTAATACTGGGCATGGAGGAACGTTGTTGAAAGGACATAGACCATCAGATGCAGGGAGTGGATTATCTACTGAGGCTTATCGTCAGCGGCATGAAATAACTTTTTCAGTGAGTGCTAATTTAGAAGTCTTTGAAATGCAGCCACCGAAACTTATTTTCCATTTTTTCTTAGAGCTAATTAGGGTTTTTGCCCTTTTCTAATTCAGTTATCCTCTTTAAATTGCATCTATACCTAAACGAACACAAATTTCTTGATGTTCATTATATTTTTTAATAGTAGAATTGATCTTTCTGTTAATTCTTTTCCTAGGGAGATAATGTGCCTCCACCATATACGTCATTTGAGGCCACCGGTTTCCCACCTGAGATTCTTAGGGAGGTATTATTTTCCACATTGTTCTATGCTTTTGTTGATTTCAATCTTTACAGAATGGTCAAAGCTGACAATTCAGTAAGAATGCTCAGCTATATAAAACAAATGTTTCTGCTCAAAGTTCAGTGGTTGCTGGGGTCATGTTAATTCTTTTTGTCACCTGTACTTTTTTGTCGCAGGTGCGATATTTGCTCCTGGGAGGAGCTAATGTCGTACGCTGTGGTGCCCTCTTTGTTGGGGGCTTGCTTTAATTTGGAGTTCCCTTTTATGGTGGACCAATTTCTGGGAAGGGCTTTCCGAATCACCCATATTTGCAGCCGGGACTGCCGTTGGTGATGATTCAGTCTGCCACTAAGAAGGGCTCTACAAAAGAAGAGGCCTCCTCCTTCTGCAGCTTGCAATCAGCAAGCATTGGCCGCATGCATATGGGGGATGATGCTTCTTCTGGAATTAGCGTATTCTTCTAAAAATCAAAAATGAAAACCAACCAGATATTTTGAAGCCTCTTCTGCTTAATAGGGGTGACTTTTCCAGGTACAAAATGCAGGGTTCTCTGCTCCAACTCCAATTCAGGCGCAGTCATGGCCAATTGCTCTTCAGAGTAGAGATATTGTAGCTATTGCTAAAACTGGCTCTGGAAAAACTCTTGGGTACTTAATACCAGGTTTTATTCATCTCAAGCGCAGTCGCAATGATCCTAAGCTAGGTCCTACTGTTTTGGTGCTGTCACCAACAAGGGAGTTGGCAACACAGATTCAAGATGAAGCTGTGAAATTCGGAAAGTCATCGAGAATTTCTTGTGCGGTATGAACACCCCCCACCCACCCACCCACCCACCCACACCCACACACACACCACAATTTTGATCAGAGCTTTGTAATCCAGCCTCTGAATTGTTCCTAGTTTCTTCACTTTCATATGGTTTTCATTCTCACTAATTTCATAATTTATTTTTTACACTGTGAAGTATTGGCTATAATAACTGTTTACTTGAAAAAAAAAACTCATGGTTATGTTTTTGGAAGACGTTTTTGAATTTGAACATGGTGTTGCTGCATTTCTTGTTCTCGTCCTTGTTTTATTATCTAGTTAGTTATCACACCTACTAGCCCCATGATCTGTTCCTTGTTATATCTGTAGCTTTTATTTTTTTTCTCTTGTTTCACCTTGTAACTGCATCGTTTGAATTGAGCAGTCCTAAGCATGCTGTAATTTGATTGAACTTTTTATCCACTTTTTTTTTCTTTGGCCCAAAGTATTCATATTCTCTTATTTTTAATTTTTTGAAGTGTCTATATGGAGGAGCACCAAAGGGTCCACAATTGAGGGATATAGACCGTGGAGTAGATATTGTTGTTGCAACTCCTGGTCGGTTGAATGATATTCTTGAGATGAGGAGAATCAGTCTACATCAGGTTTCTTATCTTGTACTCGATGAGGCTGACCGTATGCTGGACATGGGATTTGAACCCCAGATAAGAAAGATTGTAAGGGAGGTACCTGCTCGTCGTCAGACCTTAATGTACACAGCTACTTGGCCAAAAGAAGTTCGAAAAATTGCATCAGATCTGCTTGTTAATCCTATTCAAGTCAATATTGGCAATGTTGATGAGCTTGTTGCTAACAAATCCATAACTCAGGTCTGAACTTAACTGAACGTGGTTTCAATATTTGGAATGGCTTTTAATCGGTCTTCTTTATTATTAGGTTGTTTATGTGAATGTTTTAATTTGTGGGTATTCTGTGTTTGAATTTTCTACAGTTCTCAATTATCTTTAATTTGTATTTTATTGACCTGCATTGCAGCATATTGAAGCATTAGCGCCCCTGGAGAAGCATAGACGATTGGAGCAGATATTGAGATCTCAAGAACCAGGATCAAAAGTAATAATCTTTTGTTCTACAAAGAAAATGTGTGATCAACTTGCTCGTAACCTTACGCGCCAGTTTGGAGCTGCTGCTATTCATGGGGACAAATCCCAGGGTGAGAGAGATCATGTTCTTGGTCAATTTCGCAGTGGGAGGACTCCCATCCTTGTCGCTACTGATGTTGCAGCTCGAGGACTGGACATTAAAGACATCAGGTTTGTATCACTGTTTTAGTTATTAGTTTTCTTTAATTTTGTATATATATGTGTGTGTGTATGTGTGTGTGTGTGTATCAACTTTTGTTAAGAATAAAATATGAGAGATCTGCAGAAATATTGGGTCTGACTGAAAATAATCAGTATCATTTCCGTTTCTGCGAAGCATATTTTTGGTCATAATACTACTTCTTTACAGAGTTGTTATCAACTATGACTTCCCTTCCGGAGTGGAGGATTATGTTCATAGGATTGGTCGAACTGGGAGAGCAGGTGCTACTGGTATTGCTTACACATTCTTCGGTGAGCAGGATGCCAAGTATGCTTCTGATCTGATTAAAATTTTGGAGGGAGCTAACCAGCGAGTCCCACCAGAACTTCGTGACATGGCTTCTCGAAGTTATGGAATGACCAAGTTTAGACGTTGGGGTCCTGGTTCTGACGGTCGTGATGGGGGTCGCGGTGGACGCACTGACTCAAATTCTGGTGGGCGGGGTGGACAGGGATCATCTTTCTTTTCTTCTGCTAAGCCAGACCGAGGCGGTGGCCGTGGATATGACTTCGACTCTCGTGAGAGGTACTAAATTGTTTTTGAATTATTTGGGTTCGTGAAAGGCTTTTGCTGCTCATAATTTTAAAAGCTGTTTCTTCCTCCCATTTATTGGTAATTTGTTTGTTATTTGGTTAACTATATTTGATGTTTTGAATTATGCTAGAAACTTGAGTTTTTCAGTTTTATGGCACGTGTAGTAAGCAATCAACAGAAATTTATCATGTAATGGTGGTTTCCATTTTCCCTCGACAGGTACGATGTTGGACATAATAACCGTGGTCGCAGTCCACCAAGGAGTGTGGTGGGCGTGGGAGGTGACCGAACCAAAAGTTGGAACCGGGAACACAGCCCACCTAGTTGGAGCCCGGACAGGTCTGCACCAGCACGTGACCGGTCTCCAGTACGGAGTTTTCACAAAGCAATGATGGAGCGTAGTGGCAGGTCATCCCCGCCATCGAACAATCAGAATGTTCCACCTCGAGGAATTGACAATGCTTCTAAGAACGGTATTGGAAGTTGGAACCAAGGCCGGAGCCGGAGCCGAAGTCCCAACCGTTTCAACAGGGCTCCAGCAGCACGAGAACGTTCTCCAGTTTCAAGTTTTCACAAATCAATGATGGAAAAAGGAAATTTTGGAGACAACCCAGAGAAGGATTTGAGAAAATTGCCCAGTGATCGTATGGATGGTGGTCGCTTCTCGTATCCTCTAGAAGAAGACGAGGAAGGCATGATCCCGCAAGAGGAAAATGGACATGCATAGGGGAGCGAGCAGGAAAGACGGATAGAATCGTCCATCTCCCAAGGCATTTATTTTTGAAGGGAAAAGGTCAGTGAATGGAAGGTTAGTGCATTAAGCCTTTTGGTGCATATTTTGATTAATTAAGGAAACTATAAAAGACCCAAGATTCATCCTCCTATGCTTTGTCTATAAACTAAACCTCAACTTTTGGTGCAAACAAAGGGAAGGGCTGGTTTACTATATGTGCCTGAAGATAGAGCTCCAATTGAAACATTTCATCTGTTCTATTATATTCTATTCTATTGGTTCTGTTTTACTCCCAGGCTTTCATTTTTTGGGTGAGGGGAGGTGGTTTTGTATTTGGATACAAAATGTTATGGACATGGGCTGTAATAGAAGAAGGGTATAATTGTAAATTTAGCGATGTTGTGTGTGTTGTCTCAATGAGAGATGTACATGTACATGTTAGGGAGTAGAATCGGTGCTCTCTTTAAACATTTTGGTGTCACTGTTGTTGTTATTAGACTTTTGGAGAATGGAGTTTGTTTTTGAACAATTTCTACATTCTTGTTTTTGTTGAACAAATTTATATCCTTGTATGCCTTAACTCTGGCAGTTGTTCGATTTTTCGTCCCAGATGCAAAATGGGAGTTCGTTGAACTGTCGACGTCGAGGGATGGGGTTGGGCAATGAAAATTGAAGGGGAAGGGGGGTTGGTTAAATCATAGGGATTAGATTCTTACCTACTCAAGTTTAGCACTATAGATTAAATTGTTAGGAACTAAAGATTAGGTATTTAATTGTCTTCAATGAAAGGTGAAATTGAAAGTATAGTGAATGTGGTATTGAACTAGTTAAACAACTTAACAAATTAATTTTTTTTTGTTTCTAAAACTTAACAATGTAAGATACAAAAGTTAAATTAGAAACAGTCAAAATAATTATAATATTTAATTACTAAATAATTTTTTTGGTCAAATGGACGCAACATAACCCATCGTACTCTAACCAATCAAAGACCTGACGTGTGAAAAAAAAAAACAAAGCTTTGAACATTCAACGAAAATTGAAGCATATTTTTTTCAACTTTGGAATTTTATTTTTTAAAGTTTGTGATTCCACTTATTATGGTATTATGGATTCACTGATAGACCGGTACATATTTTAAAGCTATTTTAGTCTCTTTTTTTTTTCAGTGTAAGTTTAGTATTTATCTTTGATGAAGAGGTCATAAGTTCAAATCACCTACCCCACTTTCAAAAAATAAGTGTGCTAAAACTAAGGAGCGAAAATACATATATTATAGTATACATTATTACCACCACAACAATGTTGGCTTAGTGGTTTCATCCTCCTCGTGTGTGCGTCCCCCACCTCTCGTGTCCTATGATTGATCCCCAGCGAATTCATTTATTTATTTATGTTTTTTACATTCTCTAAGCCTTGGGCTAGAATCATAGGGATTGCATTGTTTTATTTTTGTTTTAAATCACTTTTGTAATTGCCAAAATCACTTCAATTTAAATTTGTAATATTTTACAATGATATACAAGTAATTTTAGAAAATGGTAAAATTAATTTTAGTTGTGCGACAATCAAATTCTCGTGCTCTAGAAACAAAACACCACTCACTTATTATATCTACAAATAACTTATACATTTGAATTCTCTTTTTTTTCTTTTAGCATTCACAAAGTAATTTGATATATAGAGCCAAATGCAACTCTTAAATCTATGGAGCCAAATTGAACTATGGTTAAAAGCATATTAACAAAAAGAGGCGCAAGCAAAAAAAAAAAAAAAAAGGAAAAAAACTATCTCCAATTAGGTTCAATCAATACGAAACTATACATTTTATTTTTATTTTAATTTTTTATTTTTACTTCTGGACATAGAAGAATTTGAACCTGGATCTTGAGTTTCAACACCCAAGGGTGCGAAACTATACATATTAGTCTATTCAATTTTTTAAACTTATAAAATAAAAAATATTGACCTAAGTAATTGCATTATCAACCGAGTTATATTTAGGTTGGGCCGATTTACTTCTTAATCAAAAATGTCAATTTTAACTTGATTCATTGGTTTAAAGAAAAAAAAAATCTACTTTGCATTGATTTTGACAAAAACAACCCAAATTAAGGTGTTCAATTTGACATTTTTCATATGTCCATTTCGACGTTAATAGAAAGGGTGGGTAAATATTTACACAGTATCACACAAAATATAAATAACATCAACAAAACATCACTAAACCTAGTACTAGTAATAATAATAATTTTTAGCCTATTTAAAAATAGTAAAACATGTTGTAAAATTGAGGAACGAAATGAGGTAACGTCGGAGAAATAAAATAAACAAAATAATTCAAATAATAAAAGAAAATTCAAAATTCAAAATGACATTTATAGGCCATGGATAAGCATGTTGACCTTATTTATAGGCCATGAATAAGCATGTGGTGTGATTTACCTGACACTAATAATGTCTAAAATTGAGACATATGATTTCCACACATGATGCATGGATAATGGAACATATGAAGTTATGAATAAAAAACACATAAAAGACATGGATTATGAGACATCTCAAACACTAAACAAGGGTACATCTATTTAATTTAAAAATTCGTAATAAAACATTTATTTATTGATTTGTATATTTTGTTATAATCTTATCACAAACAAACATCTACTGATATCCACATTTGATAAGACATTTTTTTAAAACTTGACGTTTCTTTTTTAGTTGTTAAAAGAAAATTAAAGTGAAAAATGGTTCTTCAAACAAGAGAAATTTTGAGGCTGAGAAACTGTCAATGGTTAACTTCCACCGAGAGAAGCTCCATAGACGCGTCTGAGATGTGGCGAACGTTTAAGGCGGAGCCGAAGCGGTTCGCTAATCATTCTCATCCGATTTTGAAATTTTCCTCTTTTCAAGGCAAGATCGCTTGTCGCCATCGACGAAAACGAATGCTCGAACTGGAACCGTCTTCAAATTCTTTTTGCCTATTCCAGAATCGTTCACTTTTTCCCATTTTCTGTCTCTGTAAGTGATCTACTTCTCATTTCACTGTACTCAGTCGGTTTTGTTGCTCGGGATATGAAGGAAAACTCGTTGAGAATGGGAACTCGAAGTGATTTTGATGATCGTTTGCTGTGGTGTTTTGTGAATTGAAATGAGGCTCGAATTTGACAAAAGAATAGTTCAGTAGCTTGGAATGGATTTGGATTTAATATCGTAGTAATATTTGAAAATTGCCGATTAACGAATGCGATTATTTGACAATTTCGACGATACGGCATTTACTTTTACTACTCTTATGTTGTGATTGGAGAGTTCATACATCGAACTATCTTTTAATGCATTGATCCGGAAATATAATCGTAATCCTATTTTACTACTCTAGGTTTAGATCGGTTGTTATCCGGATTATAATTTAATGAATGAAAATAGTTAGCAAGTTGCGTTAAAAAATAGAGGATGATCAACAAAATTAGGAAGTGAATCCATGATATATCGCTCTCAGGATGCTGTACGAAGCTACTGTTGATGCAACGACCCTCGGTTACTGGTTACGCTGGAGGGTACTGTTCTGTGCAATATGTGTATTTGCTTCTTTTTCTGTAGCATTGTGGATGATATGGAAATATGAAATTAAAGATCGACTAGAACACAGAAGACAAGAAACTCAGCAAGATAAAAACCAACTTCGGAGTTGTGAAGCTTGGAGACCATGCGTCAGACAGATTCATCCAATTTGGTTGCTGGCTTTTCGATTTTGTGCTTTCTGTTTGCTGTTGGCTTCACTAATTGTGAAGGGCCTTTTGAACGGGGCTTCCATGTTTTATTATTACACCCAGTAAGCATTCTCTTATTATTATGATTATTATTTGGCTATCTCAAGGCAGGGTAAATCAACTCTAATTGTGTTTCATCTCTGGCTTAGGTGTTCAAGCCCCTAATTTCTTGCAGTTAATTGTCCCTTGGGACAGTAAGACATCTTGATTAGTCTCATTTGGTCTTAGTTTTAGTTAAAATAAGGAATTTAAATTGTTGATTAGACACCAAGGATGGAGAAAATTCTGAGTGCTTAGTATATTTACAGGGAACCTTTATCAACCTCCATAATTTCAGGAGGTTGAAAGTTTAAGACAATGGTTTTCAAGAGTAGATATTTAGATCCGAGCTCCCAAGTGGCAGCCCAGTTGGCAAGGACTTGAGATTTTTTGGTCATATTGGCTTAGAGGTCTCAAGTTCGCAACTTCTGGTGAGCTTAATACAAAAAACCATTGATGTCTCCCACGTCCGGGCCTTGAGGCGGGTGGGGGTGCTCCTTGGTATAAATCCATGTATTATCAATCTGTGTTCTTAACGATGATATAGATTGCAATTTGCCAACAACTTTTCAAGTGTTATGAACCTTTTCCCATAATAATCTTCTAATTTTGGTTTTGTTGTATGCATTGTGTTGGGCTAGATGGACATTTACTCTACTTGCAGTATATTTTGCGGTATGTTATCCTCTTTTTTCTTATTCTCGGTACTGAGAATAGCACACCCACTTTAATGTATTTTAGTTTCTTCAAATGTTTTAGTAACACATGATCTAAATTTCCTTTTTCAGTGCGGGTCAGTGGTTTCCATGTATGGAGTTCTTATCTGCAACAAAACAAGAAGTGACGGTTTAAATGCTCGTCTTAATGAGAATAGTATGGAGGAAGGGCAACATGTTCCTCTTCTTTGTGGGAAGCCCTCAAATATAATTGGGGGTAATATAGTTTCGTATTCCAAGGAGCAAAGTATTTCCTCGAAGGCTGCCGACATCTGGAGTTACATTTTTGAAGTTCTATTCCAGGTCAATTTTCAGTTTAACTTCTAAAAGATAAATTCTCCAATTCGTTTGAATCAACTTTGTTGACTGTTTTTTGTTTTATACAAACAGATAAATGCAGGGGCAGTTGTTCTCACTGATTGCACTTATTGGTTCGTCATATTTCCATTTCTTACGATCAAAGATTACAATTTTACCTTTGTAAGTATCGTGGTTTCAAGTGCTACGTCTGGTCTTTATTTTGTCGTTTGCTTGGATGCAGGTGAACCTAAAATGCAGAACTATGAAAAATTGTTGAAATTTTCTGTTTTAATGGGGCTTTTTTCCCAAATGATAGATCAGATATAGTTATAATTAGTATTGTTATATTCATTTGAGACCGTTTGTTGAATTTTTGTTCTTCATATATGACCATTTCTATTCTCCGTTGCTTAAGGTTTGCTCCATCTCAATCAGTTATCTCCATAATGTCAGATGACGATTAATATGCACACGCTGAATTTGGTTCTACTTCTCGGTGAAACTGCTCTTAATAGCTTGGTAATGTTCCCTCTTATATGCTACATTCTGTTTTCTTCCTCGTACCCTTTCTTTTAACAAGCTGTTTGATGTCGATGCTCAGCAGTTGCTTCCAATGCCCCGGATTTCATATTTCTTTTTATGGACGGGTGTTTATGTCATTTTCCAGTGGATCATCCATGCATTTGTTTCGATTGGGTAACTTACAATTTCCCTTGTCCTACTTTCCAACTCTTACCTATTTAAATTCACCAAGTGAATAGCAAGCACTGGCTTTCTGCAGGTGGCCATATCCATTTCTTGATCTGTCAGCTCCTTATTCGCCATTATGGTACGCACTCAGATATTTATTTCAGTCGTCGAACATTATTTGACATGATCTTTCGTATAAATTTAGTCTAGAAATTATATTCCGATTAACAGACATGTGACTATTAATTTTTACAAATGCATATGCATTCATATTGCATAAATTCATAAAAAATGCCATCCTTTCCTCATAAGTTCTCTGTCTCTTTTTTGTTATAGGTTTAATTCCTATTTTGGTCAATAAAGTTTCACATTTTTTTTTTATTTTAGTCCCTAGTTAGTTCCTAAATTTTGTAAAAAAAGCGATTCTTGCATACTATATGTAGCTTAAAATACTTGTCCATGTATAGATTTGCTAATCAAATAAATGAACCTAAAATGTGTTTATATTCAAGGGCACGGTGAAGAAGGAAGGAGGGGGGAGCAATTGTCCTCCTAGTTTTTCATGATTCAAAAAGTGCATAAAAATATTTAAAGTATGGGTGTTTTCCACTGATTTGCTCCTCCTAAATTTTTAGAATTGAAAGATTATATGTATATAAAGTTGGACTGAAATTTTTTCTGCCTCTGCCCCATAACCAGGTTTGTATCAAATAATTTATAGAATATTAATCTCAAGCCAAAATGGGATATGAAATGTTAAGGGTGAGTTTAGTTGGGGATTTGAAAACAAGAGATTCAATGACAAAGTTGTATTATTTGTTTTCAATGTTTTCGGATATGTGTTAGGTAACAAAGATTTGACAATGGAATCTCAATTTAAAAAATTGTTCAATGTAATATATTTGTAAACCAATGATAGTTACTCACTAAATATTTAGTTTAATCTAAAATAATATTAATTAGTATATTAACCTTCTTGTTATAAATTTGGTAGAATTGTTTTTTTGGAATATTATATGATTTATAATACATTATAGGGAAAAATAATATATTAACATTTTTGTTATAAACTAATGATGGAACGAGGGAGAGGTCCCTCCCTCGTTCGTTCCCTCTTCGTTGTCGGTGGAGGTCGTCGAAGGAGATTGACGGTAGCAGCGTTGATGGCCGGCGAGGATGGAGACAGTGGCCGGTGGTGAGTTCCATAGGAAGAGGGGAGGAAGGCGATAAAAGATGGAGATAATTTGAATAAAAAAGTCCAATCATACAAAATAAATTTATAAATTAATATATTTTACCAAATCCAAAATAAGTTACATCTTACTGTTAGTCGATTGAGGTCAGAGACCATTTAGGACTATTTTCCAAATTTCAGAGACTAAATAGGCACTAGCCTCAAACCTTAGGATCAAAAGTGTATTTTTTACATTTTTAATGTAATAATTTTGCATTTTAAAGTTAATCTGGAAATACTGTAAAATTAAAAAAAATTACTAAGTTATGTCATTTTTCATTCTCCCTTTCAACAATTTACTAGCAAGTTGCTCTTTGAGCCTTGCTTCAAAAAATAGGCCTGTTTTTGACTTCCATGCATGGAGGATTGATTCCGAACCTTTTTCTTCTTTGATGAATCTCAGGTATCTACTGATGGGGTTGATGCATATTCCGAGCTACGGTATGTCCATGTTGATTTTAGAACTGAAACATAATCTGATATCAAAGTGGTTCCCTCAGACATACCAATGCTAGTGAAGACTGGCAAATTTGAAATCATGGTTAGTTTTTTGTTGATTGCTTCTTTCTTTTCTCTTATTTTTGCCCCTTGTGAGAGTAGAAAGTTTGATGTTGAAATAGCAGGCTCACATTTTTACAAATCAAACACATGCTTTGTATATGTATATTTTTACAGAGTTTATTCCTCCCTACAATTTACATTATGTCTGTACAAACTCAAATTTCTTAATTTGAGGTTATACAATTTTTTATAATTTTTCAAATAGTCGATTTCGTGTAAATTTATACCCATCAAATTGTTGGTTAAAGAGAGGTTTTATAAGAGATTTTACTTTATGTTCGGCCTTGGTTATTTTACATCTTGTTCAGAGTGATGTTTATGCTCATGCTATGGATAGTGTTCGTTCTACCTCCCAACCATTGATAAAGTTTGCTTGGGATTTATTTCCCTACCTGAGTTGTTATGTTCTCTTGTTTATGAGATATGTTGTGTTTCTTTTATTGTTTGTCTGCTTTTAATTGTGTTGTTTACTTTCTTGTTGGTGTTATTGTCGCCTTATTGGCACGTCTCTTTATTTCCTTTATGCCTTGATTTAAGGCAGTAAGATCTATATTTTTCCTGGCAATATACTTGAAACTTTTGCCAAGAAAAAAAAGGCAAAAATATCTCTTTTAAATGATCATTTATCTAGTACTAGGTAACAGTCACATTTTTTTAAAAATAATTTAATCATCTCTCAAATGAATGATTATGTCTTAAATAAATGGTTTATATTGAAATTAAGTATCTTATGACTAATCAAGTTGAACTAATGTTAATTGGAATGATTTGATTCATATATGCACAATGATTCAGTCTCAATAATCTGCAAATTGCAAAACACAAAAACTCAAAACCCAAAATGACACACCTCGAAGATGCTTCGACGTTGCTGTCGTATCTCTGCAGTGGCTCGCCAACATCTGTCGAGAGGGAGTTGTCGCCTATTGTCGATGGGTCGTTGTTGCCTTCTTGGTGAATTGATAGAACCAAATTGATTTACAACATTGACAAAGGCAATACTTTCATGTTCATGCTAAGGCTCTTACCCTCTCCCACCATCAGTCACTGTTATATTATTGTCACTCTTTTGTTTTCAATTTGACACTAAACTTGATAGGTTAAAATTCAAAATAATATGAATGATTGATATAGGGTTTAGTTCACCACTTACTTTTTTAGTTTTTACCATTAATATTTCATTGAAAATTCGACAACTAACTAATTACGTAAAACTTAAAATACTTAACAGGTAGAACTTGAATGAGTAATTGAATGAAATCACGTCTATTAAGTTTTTGTCGAATAACTTTATCTAAAAAGCAACTACAAAAACTAAAATGGTCTTTTAATGGAAACTTTACGAACTAAAATAGAATGTCTGAAAAAGTTGAAAGGCTAACATGAAATAAACACAAAAATGTAGAGGCTATGTATAATTCAGTTATGACTATATAGTTATCATATATATAGGTAAAGAAGTGACATGGTGGTATGTCATTGGAATACATATTTTTATACATTTCAACAATTCACGCCCTAAAAGTTTATTTTAATTTATGATTATTTTAAAATAAAATGACACCAATATTGCTTTATTCTTCAAAACTCGATGAAAACTTTGTAATTTTGTGAACTCAATTGTTGTAAATTACTTTTTGTGAATTTATATAACTTTGTTTCTTTGTAAAATATTGAATGTTTTATTCAGTGATATGATGGATAATAAGACTTTAGAAAAAGGATGTGATGGTATATTTAATGTGTCAATTTATTATTTTTGTATGTTTATTGAACTGCTAACAAGTTTTGAAGTAAATTTGATCAAATTATACAAAGTTATATATAGTGCCAAATACCAACTATAATAATTATAACAATGAGAGAAAAGTATAGAAATAGATAACAATGTAATATAGAAGCTATACACACAATATAATAGCGTAAATAAAAAACTATTATAAGTTTAAGATAGCACAAAATATGGGCTATAATGACTATACAATAGGCATATGATAGCACTATTATAAAAAACAGTTGAAGATAGCACAAAAAATGAGCTATTATAGATTTAAGATAGCACAAAAAATAAACTATCTAAACATATAATAGCGTTAAAAGGAAAACACTATTAAATGTTTTCATAGCAATGTAAATATGCAATAATTTTTTCATTTATTATACATCAGTTATAGCTCTCAAAAAACGCTATCGAAAGTCACAGACTTTTAATAACTATCTCGTACAAGTTTAAAATACATAAACAATATAAAACTACCAACCACCTATGCAACTTCGAAATTATTATCACATGTGTTCGGGGATAAAATATCCAATTGCCACGTGGAGGACAAAGATTGGTTGATAAAAGAAGTTGTTTGAAGAACTGTTTAGCAAAGCTGCTTCCGAGGAGGGAGGTTCATTACCCCTAATCACATTACAACCTTAAGAATATCCGAGTTTGATCTACTAGAACCCGACATGTCCGACCTCAAAACCTACTAGGGTAACAGCCTGTCGCGACCCCTGTCGGGACCTAAACCTATAAATAGAGGGCCTCATTTCACCATAAGGTATCGATTTTTCTCCTCGAACTTAATATTGAGTCCGAGCTACTTACTAACTTGAGCGTCAGAGATTTTGCCCTCTTATGCAGGTCTTCTCGTTGTATTTCAGGTCGGAGCGAGGACCGGGTTCGAGCTCGAGAACCGTTGTACAAATTCTTGCGTAAACAACATGCTTAGGAAGTTGAGTTGAGGTTATAAGAGTGTAAAGTGGAGTGATGAGTGCAAATTTAAAAAATTAAATACCAATTTTTCTTCCAAATTTGACCTAGTTGGAACAATTTTTTTAATCCAAAACGTTATTTCAAATAAGTCCTTATGTAATTTTTTTTTCCAAACCAAATATGAGATTTAAAATCCTTCCAAACCCGAGGTCCAAATAACGGGCAAAAGGGGAGGGAATGATATTAAATTTCGGTCGACACATCGATATTTGCATCAATAATTTCAAATGTTCATTAGATCAACAACATCAAACCAACATTTCTACATTATTGTAAAAAAAAAAAACGACAAAATAGGAATAATATCAACAAAATATCATTAACATACCCATAATATTAATACTAATTATTTTAAATTTATTTGAAAATGTTGAAAATTTCTTACAATTTTTCTTCCATCTAAAGTAGACATTTTTGCTACCCTCGTCTTTGGCGGTATAACTCGGTGAGCTGACTCAGTCCGGTGGCGCCAAAAAGTCTTAAACCCTAAACCCTCTGAGCTCTCTCTCTCGCTCACAGTTGCCATGGCGTCCATGGCTTCCAAAGCGAATCCACTTTTTTCTACCATTCCCCACTTCCTAACATGGAGGAGCCTCGGTTTCCGTACCATTTGTTGTGGTCGCATGGGCTTTGCCTCTCAGTCCCAGCAGCAGCTCGATCCCGACACAACCCTGGCGTCCCGGACCAAGGTTCTTGAAACTTTCACAGAAGAATTCGAGATTGGATCGCGCTTAATCACGTTGGAGACTGGGAAGATCGCTCGCTTCGCTAATGGCGCGGCGGTCTTGGGCATGGAAGACACCAAGGTCTTATCTACCGTCGCCTCTTCTAAGGGGGACTCTGTTCGGGACTTTTTACCTCTCACGGTATGTTTGTTCGCTAGTTCTGTGTTGAAATGTTTGCAGATGATTACTACAATGCTTTATTTGAAGAGAATGTTGAGCCTTTATTGTATGGGTGGATGCGAAACAGAGATAATTGATTGTAACCATACATGCACGAAATGAGACTTATAAAATGTTCTTACTGGATCCGGAACTTTTTCGGTGCAAGATTTTGTTACCTCCACATTTCTGGTCGGCTTCTTCGATTTCTTGTTCGTCATAATCTGAAGAGATCGGGAATTTAAGGATACATATAGTCTGGAGTATCATTTGCTATGCACTGGCTCGTGCTTGGGTACTGAACAGTTGCTGTGCATCGAGCAACGTAATTAAGGATGCATCCATGGGAAAGAGTGATACAATTTTTGTTTTTGGCCCCATTTCTCTCTTAATGACTTTTCATGCTTGTAACATGCGTTATAGATGCTTGGTTTTGTCCTGTTTTGTCCTGTGTTCTTCCCACACCATTAGTTAGAATGTGTAGTGGATCATGGTTTTTGAGGGTTTTACATCTGTTTAGGTGGATTATCAAGAGAAGCAATTTGCCCAAGGTGTTATTCCAAATACATTCATGCGGAGGGAGGGGGCTCCTAAAGAGCGTGAACTTTTATGTGGCCGCATTATAGATCGTCCCATTAGGCCATTATTTCCTGCTGGATTTTACCATGAGGTCCAGGTATGCATTTTGAGTTTTGGTAATTTGCTGACAATAGTACTTTGGTTAATTATCATGTGTCGTTATAATCTGCAATATTTTGACATGCCTCTCCTGTGACCCTTTTTTATCTTGATGACTTCCGTGCATATTCGCTAATCCAAGGTAATGGCCAGCGTTCTTTCTTCCGATGGTAAACAAGATCCAGATGTTATGGCAGCTAATGCAACATCCGCTGCTCTTATGTTATCAGATATTCCCTGGGGTGGCCCCATTGGAGTGATACGTATAGGAAGGATTAATGGGCAGTTTGTTGTCAACCCGACAATGAATGAGGTAATTATGGGTGGTGTTTGACAGCACATCCTTAATTTATACATGCGTACCTACATAGACATGTCTATTTGTGTGTTTGAGGTTGTTTGTTTTGTTGTCTTTTTTCTGAACTTGTATACTAAATTGCATTCTTTTTATTACTTAGTGAAGTTTTACTTCTGATCCAGTTTTTTTTCAACCACCTATCATCATGAAATTAAGTATTTAATTTTGCTTCTCCACGACTTTGAAATTCACCAGTGTGAATGGTATTAGTTGGCTTATGGATTCTCATGTAGGTTCTTTTTTAACATTATGAATTCTCACTTTAACAGTTATCTTGTTTTTACACTCTCCATGCAACCCTTCCATTCCCCTGCCATCCCTAAGAAAATTAGAAAAACTTTTTGCTTACAATGGACCCTTTGTTGCTTTGAACTATACATTTTATGATGTAATAAAGATCAGAGTTTTCAGTTGTCCTAGCATATGGTTCTGTTCAGCAATTTAAAAAGGTGCACCTGGGCCCCTCGCTCTCCCAAGGCAAGGCAGTGACAGAGCCAAGAAAGTAATAGAATAATTTACCAATCTCTTTAAAAAGTTCACATTTCTTTAATTTTTCATCATTTCATTATTCGTAAACCTATATTCTTGCATGCTATAAAATGTTTGTTAACCATTTTTCTATTGTGCACTTCATAAAAAACAGCTGAAGAGTGCTATTGCAATTCAATGCACCTCACGCTTTAGAAAACATTAGTTCAGTGCAGTTTCTGTCAAAAACTCTGAAAATTACATGTTTCAATTTCTCTTATTTATGAGTGTATTGCATTTGGATGTAATGCAGCTTAACTTGAGTGATCTCAACTTAGTATATGCATGTACAAGGGAGAAAACTTTGATGATTGATGTCCAAGCGCGTGAAATCACAGAAAAAGATCTTGAAGCTGGATTGAGGTTGGCACATCCTGAAGTAAGTGATGGGGATATAAATTAATTCAAATAGCCTTTGTGTAACTGATTGCTACTAACATCACCGACTTTGATGTTTAGGCTGTTAAGTTTCTTGAACCTCAAGTCAGACTGGCTGCTAAAGCTGGAAAACTGAAGAAGGAATACAAGTTGTCCATGGTGTCAGATAGTACAATGGAAAAAGTTACTAAGTTGGCCGAAGCCCCTATTGAAGCTGTTTTCACTGATCCCTCATATGGCAAGGTGTTCACTATGTATTATTTGCAAGATTGAATTGTTTGAATTAGAATTGTTGACTTGACCTCCTGCTGACCTTCTTCCTTTGTGTGTGTCTGTCATGTTTCTTTGTGAAGAAAGCTTTCATGTTTATCCCATTAAATACTGCTTTGATCCGTACTAAGTAGTTTTATTTTTGTATTACATTTAGTTTGAACGTGGAGAGGCCCTAGAAAATATCACTCAAGATGTAAAGAGAACATTTGAAGAAGAATGCGATGAAGAAGGCCTGAAGGTTTTGCCAAAAGCAGTAGACTATGTGAGGAAAAAGGTATGCATATGACAATGCAATTATAAATATTTGAAAGATGTTCCTCTTTTTCCTATTGTGCAAAATTGGAACTTGAGTTGTAATGGGCGATTAAACTCTTGCAGTTTCTTCATAGTTAAGCCCTGCACTGCACCATTATTATGCCTGGATTATGACTTTTGGATAAACATAACTGGATGGAATATGGTTTTCTATGAAGTACAAAACACATGAATTTTTGTTTCAGTCTTATATGTTTTTAATACACTCATCTTTATTCTCTCTAAGAAGATTAGCAATTTGAAGTTCATGAAATATTAGGTTGTCCGAAGAAGGATCATTTCAGAAGGACTTAGAGTTGATGGTAGACGTCTTGATGAAGTTAGGCCATTGTATTGTGAGTCCAGTTATTTACCTGTACTTCATGGCTCCTCAATTTTTTCTCGAGGAGATACACAGGTGAGCTAGATAATTTATTTAGTAGGTTTTTGGCAAGCTATTACTAATCATTTTACCCTTAAGTATAAGAAAACTTTATTGCACGTTAATTTTAACTTATAATTCTCAAAAAAGACTTTCGATTAACTCCCCCACAGGTTCTATGTACTGTAACTCTTGGAGCACCTGGAGATGCTCAACGCTTGGAATCCCTCGTTGGTCCACCAACAAAACGTTTTATGCTTCACTATAGCTTTCCCCCATTTTCGATAAATGAAGTGGGAAAGCGAGGTGGTTTAAATAGGCGTGAAGTTGGCCATGGTAAATGATTTATATATTTTTCTTCATGTTATTCAATATATTTAAACTAAAGTGGGGGCTTAGGTATTGCAACTTGGTTTTGAGTAAATAAGTGTCGGGGCTATGGGAAAGTCAATACCTTGGATTGTATTCAAAGGAGTTATTCCTTTGTATTTAGAGGAGTTCTTCCTTCATATTGGGACCGCTGTGGTGTGTACTTTACATAAGTGCCTCGGAGGATCGTGACCACCTTCTGTAGTCTTGTCAGTTTGCTCGGGATATATGAGATCATTCTTTTTAGTGCTTTGAGAAGTCTTTGGCTTGTAACAAGGATTGTCGGGTGATGATGGAGATGTTGTTGCCCCACCTTTTGGGATAGGGGAAGGTTCTGGTGGCAAGCTTATTTCCTTGCTACTACTTTGTGGGGAGTTTGACCAGAGAGAGACAATAGAATCTTTAGGGGTGGAGAGATCCAAAGAGTTTGTTCGAGAGTTTATTAGATTTAATACTTCCATGTGGGATCAATCTCTCAAGTTTTTGGTAATTATTAGTTAGATGTTATTATTTTGGATTGAAGCCCCTTTCTCTAGGGGTTGTTGGGCAATTTTTTTGTATGCCCTTGTATATTTTTTCATTCTCTCCGTGGAAGCTCA
This sequence comes from Momordica charantia, assembly GCF_013281855.1. Taxonomy (NCBI): domain Eukaryota; kingdom Viridiplantae; phylum Streptophyta; class Magnoliopsida; order Cucurbitales; family Cucurbitaceae; genus Momordica; species Momordica charantia. Next base: position 11,300,199 of record NW_028275166.1, on the reverse strand, counting down.
GTTTCTTATAAAAAATGTTGTTTTCCATTCGGCTGTGAAGGTTTCCATGGGAAAAAATAGTTCTCTTTCATATAAGGTGTAGCTTTGTGAGAAAGGTTATATTTTCTTATTATCATTACAACCCATTTAGGGGTAAATATACAAGAAGACCTTTCAACAAATAAGGAATTAATCTAAGCCTATAAGGAAAACAATAAAATTACAGAATATACAGAGACATAATGAAAATTCTAATAAGGAAAAAACTTAATTTATGGCTTGATTTTCTACACTCCCCCTCAAGCTGGATGATATATGCTTGTCATTCCAAGCTTTGAGATTAATCTACTAAGGGTCGATGCAATGCCTTAGTTAAAATATCAGCAGCTTGTTGTTGGGAAGATACATATCTCAGATTGATAGTATTTGTCTCAATCTTCTCGCTGATGAAGTGACGATCTATTTCGACATGTTTCATCCGATCATGATGTATTGGATTTCTTGCTATGGCTATGGCAGATTGATTGTCACACAATACCTCTATAGTACCTTCTGTCTTCACCTTGAGTTCAGTGAGAAGACGTTTCAACCAAACTCCTTCACAGATCCCATGGGCTAATGATCGAAACTCAGCTTCAGCACTACTTCGAGCTACAACTTGCTGTTTCTTACTACGCCAAGTTACTAGATTCCCCCATACATAGGAACAATATCCTGATGTTGACTTACGGTCAATAGGAGATCCAGCCCAATCTGCATCCGTGTAGACTTCAAGAGCTCGGTTTGTGGTCTTTCTGAACATCAGTCCTTTTCCAGGATCGTGTTTGAGATATCTCAATATTCTATACACAGCTTCCATATGCTCCTTTGAAGGTTTGTTCAGGAATTGACTTACCACACTAACAGCAAAACTAATGTCTGGTCGCGTATGAGTTAAGTATATTAGCTTTCCAACTAGGTGTTGATATCTGCCTCGATCAACTGGTTCATCTTCAGGATTAACTCCAAGTTTTGAATTTGCATCCATAGGAGTGTCTGTTGGTTTACAACCACTCATCCCGGTCTCTATTAGGAGATCTAAAGTGTACTTTCGTTGAGTGACAGAAATCCCTTTACTAGATCTTGCTACTTCCATACCTAAGAAATACCTTAGGTGTCCCAAGTCTTTGATCTCAAATTTCTTCGAGAGGAGTTGCTTTAGACGAACCATTTCTTCAGAGACATTTCCTGTAAGTATTATATCATCAACATACTATTAATACAGTGATCTTACTTGGTGAGAAGTGCTTGATAAAGAGGGTATGATCGGATTGACACTGAGTATAGCCGTCTTGTTTCAACACATTTGTAAATTTTTCAAACCAGGCCCGAGGTGACTGTTTTAGTCCATACAGAGACTTCCTGAGTTTACATACCTTTCCCTTAGTATATCTGTCCTCAAATCCAGGAGGTATGTCCATTACACTTCCTCTACTAAATCACCATTTAGGAATGCATTCTTCACATCAAGTTGAAACAATGGCCAATCTAGATTTGTTGCAATGGAGAGAAGTACTCGAATAGTATTTAGTTTGGCAACTGGAGCAAAGGTTTCCTGATAGTCAATCCCATAAGCTTGGGTGAAGCCTTTAGCCACCAAGCGAGCTTTGAATCGTTCTATACTGCCATCTGGTTTGTGTTTGGTTGAGAAAATCCATTTACATCCAACCGTGCACTTACCTGGGGGTAGGTCTGTAAGGATCCATGTCCCATTTTTCTCCAAAGCCTGCAACTCTTCTAGAGTAGCATCCTTCCACTCAGGTTTCTGCAAGGCTTCTTGAACTGTGTTGGGAGTTTGAACCTGATCTAGTGAAGTCACAAAAGCTCTAAAATACGACGACAGATTAGTGTAAGACAAGTGATACCGTATGGGATGTTGGGTACATGAGCGAATACCTTTCCTGACAGCAATGGGTCTATCATCTCCTGATGTCTCGTGTGCTATTTCAGGGACATTGAGATTTTGGTTTAGATCTTGGCTTTGCTGAACTTGTGTAGGTTGTATTTTGTTTCTCTCAGGTTGTCTTGTTCGTCGCGAATAAACTTGCAGTTCAGCCTCAGAGGGAGATACGTGAGTTGGCTCAGAATGAGGTACAGGTGAACTCTCAGAGAATGGAATTGGCTCAGAATCAGAAGAGGGTATAAGGGAACTCTCAAAGGATGGGTTTAAAGAGAAGTTAGGAATGCAATCCCAATTTTGTGATTCAAGAACAAAATTCTCCCCCTGAAGGACAGAATTGGGATAATATGGTTGATTTTCAAAGAAGGTGACATCCATGGTATGAAAGAATTGTTGACTGGGAGGATGATAACACTTGTATCCTTTCTTATTTGGCGAGTATCCAAGAAAGATACATTTTATGGATCGTGCATCAAGCTTACTACGATGCTGAGGATATACATGAACAAACGCAGTGCACCCAAATATTTTTAATGGTAATGGAGACACAAGATGGGATGTAGGATAAATTGAAAGTAAACTTTGTAAGGGTGTGTTGAATTTGAGAATGCGGGATGGCAAACGGTTTATGAGATAGGTAGCTGTTAGGACAGCTTCACCCCAGAAAGATTTTGGGACATGGGATGTGAGTATGAGAGAACGGGCAACATCGAGAAGATGACGATTTTTTGCGTTCAACAACACCATTTCGTTGAGGTGTGTCAACACAAGAGCTCTGGTGAACAATACCATGAGATTGAAGATATGGACCAAGGGTAGAGTTGAAGAAATCACGAGCATTATCAGTTTTAAGTATTTTTATATTGACTTGAAACTGAGTTTGGATCATTTTATGGAAAACGGTGAATAAGTGGCTTGTTTCAGATTTTTCTTTCATAAGGAATGTCCAACTCAAACATGTGTGATCATCAACAAAGAGAAGAAACCAACGTGCCCCATTGATATTTTTTACCCTTGAAGGTCCCCAAATATCTCCGTGGATAAGGGAGAAAGGCTGAGATGGAGAATAAATGTGAGGTGAATAACAAGCACGAGTATGTTTGGAGAGTTGACAAATCTCACACTTGAAAAATTGACTCTTTTTATTGAGAAATAAAGAAGGAAACAATCGTTCAAGATAAACAAAGTTGGGATGACCAAAACGATAGTGCAACATCATGACAAGACTATCTTTATGATTTAAAGACTCAGAAACATAAGCAGACTCACGATTAGACTGAACTACAAGTTCATTGCATTTCTTTGTTGGTGAAGGACTCATTGCTTTAAGAAGATACAATCCCGCACATAATTCAACATTGCCAATCATCTTCCCCGATCCCAAGTCCTGAAAAATACAAGAATTTGCAAGGAATTTAGTTTCGCAGTTCAAGTCTTGATTCAACTTACTCACAGACAGTAGATTATACTCTAATGTGGGCACAAACAATACTGATGCAAGAGTTATGGAGCTTGATATCTGAATACTCCCAATTCCAGTAACTTGAACAGGTGTACCATTAGCAATTCGAACAGACAGGTTACCCGTATAAATTGAAAATAATGAGAATAAGGATCTATCACTTGTCATATGATTCGATGCTCCTGAATCCACTATCCATTCAGATGGAAGAGTTTGAGTGTGGAGAGCACGAGAATTTTGGTTACCTTGTTGTACATTCCCAGAACCACTTACTGTTGTTGGTGGAGTTGTTCTGTTCAATAGTTGTTGTAGCATGTCCAACAACTCTTTGGTATGTGGTTGTTAGGTTAGAAGTTTCAGAGACAACAGCATTGCCTCGAGTTTCTCGCTCTGATTTGGTAGTGTTTGGCTTCCAGTTCGTTGGTTTTCCATGTAATTTCCAACCGGTTTCTTTGAGATGTCCCACTTTATGACAATGATCACACTATGGTCGCCCTTTGTGCTGGCGGTTATCGCCATATAGATTCCCCCGAGCAGCAAGAGCGATTGGATCATTAGGATGATCTCGAGAAATGAGCGCAGATCCATTTTGAGTAGGAGGATGTTCGGTTTGTCCTAACATGACTTGCTTTCGACTTTCCTCCCTACGGACTTCTCGAAGACTTCTCGAAGACTCGGTAATGGCTTAGGACCAAGAATGCGACCACGAACTTCATCAAGTGATTTATTCAGACCCATCAAAAATTTGAAGATCCTTTTTGTCTCCACAAATTTTCGAAAGAGAATACGATCATCAGAACATTTCCATTCATGAGTTTCAAATAAATCTAGTTGTTGCCAGTAACGAGATAAATTGGAGTAGTACGCTGTAACCGTTGAATCACCTTGTTTAATGTCTTGGAGAGTAGTCTCTATCTGGAACAGCTCAGTAGTGTTTTCTTTATTGGAAAATGTATCCTCAGCAGCATCCCAAATTTCTTTGGCAGTAGAAAATAGGAGAAAATTCTCACCAATTTCAGTGGTCATGGAATTTATTAACCAGCTCATGACTTGATTGTTTTCAGCCCTCCATTTGCGAAAGGTTTGGGTGATTCCGCTTTACCGATGATATAGTCTTCCCGTCCACGACCATACATGAACATCATCACTGATTGGGACCACTGAAGGTAATTGTGGCCATTGAGTTTGTGACATGTTATCGGATTATTGTTACTTTCGGAAAACGACGAGACGTTAATTTGTGATTCTGAACCTGCCATTACAAAAAAAATGTAAGGAGCTGTGATTCGGAATAAAGTATGGGTAGTAGCGGCGGCAACGAGCTCGGCGGCGGCTGCGAAGAGCTCGACGGCGACGGCGGAAAGCTCGGCGGCAGCGGCGGACGCAGCAGCAGAGATTATGGCGGTTACACCGAGAGAGAAACCGGGCGGCGGTGGGCTTCTGCGAAAGAAAAGAAAAACCAAATGGGTTGCGACGACCGACTGGAGCTGCGACTTGACGACTGGAGCTGCGACTTGCGACTTGCGGCGAGATCTGCGACGGCACCTGAGACAAGAGCTACGGCGAGATCTGGGATCTGTGGCAGAAGCGACGGCACCTGCGACAGGATCGACGAAATGACGAATCTGTGGAAGATCAATGAGATCAACGGCGGCGGAAGGAGATGACTGCCGGAGGTGGATATTGAAGACGGCGGTGGCTAGGGTTTTTTTTCCAGATTCTGGCAGCTAGGGGTTTTCAGATTCTAGGGTTTATTCCTAGAGCTCTGATACCATGTAGCTTTGTGAGAAAGGTTATATTTTCTTATTATCATTACAACCCATTTAGGGGTAAATATACAAGAAAACCTTTCAACAAATAAGGAATTAATCTAAGCCTACAAGGAAAACAATAAAATTACAGAATATACAGAGACATAATGAAAATTCTAATAGGGAAAAAACTTAATTTACGGCTTGATTTTCTACCTAAGGTAGTGCAGCATTTCGTCAAAGTACAATATATTGGCCTTCCAGTGATAAGAGCAAAAAATTTGAGGAGTCACCCCTCACTGAGTCTTGCTTTTGTTTTAATGTTGGTAAAGGTAAAACTGTTAAGTTTCTGGGGGATCCTGATAGAACCTCCAAATATATTGAAGGATAAAAGATAAACGAACTACAATAGCTACCAAGTATTAGAGGTACTTGGATCCTCCCCTCTTGAGATATCACTCAAGCCAAAACCATACTCACTAATTGGATACCTTCATTCTTACACCCTCACTCTATTTATAATACTCTCCCTGACAACTTTCTATATCTATTTATTAAGGTACCCTCAAGACCCTACTAATATCCTTAATTACCCTTAAAGCCGTTTCTATCAGATCCTTGGTTGAGATACTTCTTGCTTCCCTATTCTAATCTATCTAGGACATGGTCAGCTGTAGAGAGGTTTTCATTGCAGATATGAGGGATGACAGAGAGGAAATATTAGAAGTTGTGAATGCAGCCTATCATCTAAAGCATTTAGTACCCTAGAATTACCCTATGAAATTCTTCATTGATTTTTTTTTTTTCAATTTTTATTCTTGCGTAGGAACTCTTGCTGAGAAAGCTTTGCTTGCCGTGTTACCTCCTGAAAATGAATTTCCATATACTGTCCGCATAACCTCAGAAGTCATGGCCTCGGATGGTTCAACATCAATGGCAACTGTTTGTGGAGGTACAACTATTTTCTCTTGAATCAACCAAGTTTTGCCATTAAAATTGTTGCATAAAGCTTGATCATTCTTTGGTTGAAATAAAATGTTATCTGTATTCTCTGTATACATTGGTATTCTCAATTTCTGAATCAATAATCACACCTTTTAACTTAAAGGCTACTCAAGTTAATGAACTGCTTTCTTGGTCAAATCTGTTTGGCAAATTTTGATTACTGTGTCCAGATATACCTTCATTCCGTGATAGTAAATCTTTAATAATTGTATTAGTTTGAGATGATGTATTAGGATTTCATATGATCAATAGGATCTTATTTTTTTCACAGGTAGCATGGCATTGATGGATGCTGGTATTCCATTAAATCAACATGTAGCTGGTGTTTCAGTGGGTCTTGTTAGTGAAACTGATCCATCAACTGGTGCAATTAAAGATTACCGTATTTTGACTGATATATTGGTAAGATTTTCTCTCGTCCTCTCTCTAGGTTAACTTTTGTGTCCCCCCTTTCCCTTTTTTACTCATTTCAATTTAGCTTATATTGAGTTGTTTGTCTGCGTTATAGTATTTCCTTTTTCCCTCCCTTCTCTTTTTCTCCCTTTGAATGAAGAATATTATTTTCGCTTTTCTCAGGGGAGTTCAACACATTATTTTTCATTTGTCTTCATTCTGTTTCCATTTGAAAATTGATGCGTCTTCTAGATATCTTTATGGGATACATACATCAAGAGGGACAAAGGGGTCTGGTTACAGAACTAGTTAGTACTAGCTATTATAATATTAGTTAATAGACATAACTAACTAACTGGTTGGTAGTTGGTCGCTTTCTGAGAGATGCTATGGAAATTATAGATAATGAATTGAGAGGAGATGGGAAGGAAGAATAGATTGTCAAGGAGATGGATGGTAGTTGGTTGCTAACTTTGAATCTGTTGAGGTGTTGTTGTCTTTGCTTGGGAGCATGTGAGGATTTGGATCATTTAGGCCCCTCTGTTGACCATTTTATTTTACTAAGCTTATAAATATTACTTTCAGTTATGTACTCCTTTGTTTTACTATTTTTTATCTATTATTTTTTTTAATCGGGGGTGGTAGCTTTGCTCCTTTATACCCAGGGCACATACAGTTGCCCCAAGGCCTAAACTTGGGAGACCTCGAGGGCTTTTGGTATTAAGCTCACTCGAAGATTCAAACTTGAGACCTCAAAGTCCAAGAGATCCCAAGCCCTTGCCTGGCCCATTGGAGCTATCTACTTTTTAAAAATGTTTTCAAAATCTAAGATAAAATTAAAAAAAAAAAGTTTTCAAAAACTTGTTTTTGTTTTTGAACTCTAGCAAAGAATTCAAATATGTTTTTAAGAAATGTGAAACTATGTCAAAGAAATTGTGAGAAAACCAGTGTAATCTTTTAAAAGTAGAAAACTAAAAACGAAATAGTTATTAAACGAGGCCGTATTGTTTCATTGTCTTTATAGTAAAATTTCGTGGTGTTCTCTTCAACAAAATTTTGGCATATCTTGCAACTTTCCATGTGTGTGAGAAGACATTGTGTTTTATATGCTTTGAGGTCATCCTTTTGAGAGGAGAGCAGAGAACTTTCAGATTTGCACATTTGCACAGTGATTTATCAATTGTTTGGTGCATTTGGCAGGAAAGGAACAACTAAATTTTTAATGGGCAAAGAAAAGATTGGAAGGTAGTATTTGAGTTTCTTTGTAGGTCTCTTTAGAAATCTGAGTTTAGAAATTATACTCCCTTTGTCAACCAAATGTAGTAGGGTCAGATGGTTGGCCCGTGATTAGTCGAGGTGCGCGCAAGCTGGCCCGGACACACGGATATCAAAAAAAAAAGAGAAATTATACTCCCTTTGTAATTAATTCTAATTGGGTTGGGTTTCTTTGAAGAATAGTTTGGAAATATGTTCGGTTGATTTTTTTTTTTTGGATTTGATTCTATATGTAGACATTGGGTTATTATGATACTTTTTCAATAATCAATGAAATGTCTCCTTCTTGTTCTTATGAATACGAATGAGGTTGGTCCATTGTTCATAGCCAATGTTTTAACTGATCATGGGTATGCAACGTCAGTTTCTTGAATGTTATCCTAAGGTCCAGCCATTGTAACATAACATTAGTTAGGCATAATTAACTAGCTGGAAGGAATGTAGTTGGTTGTTAGTTGAGAGATGCTTGGGGCAATTATAGATATTGAATTGAGAGGAGAGTGGAGGGAAGAATTAGAATCTTAGGGAGAGTCCCAAGTCTCTGGAAGGCTAATGCTTAAATAAAGGAAGACATTTTGAGACCTATTAAAGTTTCAGATACATGTTTACCTTCTGGTATCTGCTGGTTTGATTTGTGACTTCTTTACATATGGATTTGTAGGGACTTGAAGATCATCTGGGGGATATGGACTTCAAAATCGCTGGTACGCGAGAAGGAATTACAGCAATTCAATTGGACATAAAACCTGCTGGAATTCCATTGGACATAATATGTGAGTCGTTAGAGCCTGCACGTAAAGGTCGTCTGCAAATACTTGAGCACATGGAGCGTGAAATTAATGCACCGCGTATTAAAGATGATAAAAACTCTCCTAGATTAGGTGGGAATTTTTAGTGAAGTATTCCTTTTTCATCGTTTGACTATTATATATTACTTCAAATCTATTAAATGAGCTTGGCTGATGTGATACATTGTAGCTACCTTAAAGTACACTAATGATGCTCTTCGTCGACTAATTGGACCTCTTGGTGCTTTGAAGAAAAAAATTGAGGAGGAAACAGGTGTGCTTTGAACTTGAGAACTTCTGATTTTACTTATTTATTCATTCATTTGGACCATTTTTTTAAAAAAATTGGACCATTTATTAATTCATTCATTTACTTTAATACTTCTAGTTTCATAAATTCTTTGGTTATTTACGATTGTGATGTTCCCTTTACATCATTGTAAAAATAAAGCTTTCTGGTAATCCGATTAAAGCAATATGGCATCTCTATATGATTGTAGAACTTGAATCACTTTTTTTTCCCTACAAACCAAGGATTTCATTGTAGCAAATAATTTATTTGTGTGGTCAGTGACTAACGTGAATTTTATTTCTGGGAAAGATTCAATTATCAGAAGATAAGTGCTGATATTTGGTTATTTAGCTGAGATGGGAGTCCATCACCTTCTAATATTGAATTATCATCGACAAGCACCACTAGAATTGGCTGGATAAATATCTTGTTACTTTAGCTGTGATGGGAAGCCATCTCCTTCGAATATTGAATTATTGTCGCCTTCTCTTGGTGCATGGTTTGCTTGACACATATACTTATTCTTCTGTTCAGGTGCACGCATATCAGTAGGCGATGGAACTCTTACCATACTGGCTAAAAATCAATCTGTGATGGAAAAAGTACAAGAAAAGGTATGCCTTCCCCTTGTTTATCTCTACTGCTAACTGTGTTCCATGTTATTTCGCATTTTCAGGGGCTACTGTTTGATGGGTGTGCCTTTAAATTTTGGTTAATTGCTCTGCATTATAACTTTCTGTAGGAAAATTATGTTTATGCTTCCTAACTCCAGTAATGATGCATGAATCTAGCAAAATTTTCTTATGCAACTCTTTTACTGCCTGACTAGTTGAACCAAAATTTTCAGACTAAAGTAACTTCGCTGTTTTACAGGTTGATTTCACACTTGGTCGTGAGATTGAAATTGGAGGGGTTTATAAAGGCGTTGTAGCCTCAGTAAAAGAGTATGGTGCATTTGTTGAGTTTAATGGTGGACAGCAAGGCCTTCTCCACATCTCAGAGTTGTCACATGATCCGGTATGCACGTTTCTCGAAAATGAGCTCAACTAAATATCTTCATTGTGGATGCATGGTCTTTTCTTAAAAAAATAATCTAAATCATTTGCTTCTGTTTTTCACAAATAACAGTTATTTGTGAAGAATTATTCATTGTACAAAAAATTAACAAACCTAATTGTGGTATGACCAAAGTGTTGCTCTAGATTGCATTGCACTAACTGGAGCAAATAAGATTGGTAATCGCGTGTGGTCAGTAGTCACTTACCTATGATATTAAAGTCCTACGAGTAATCGCCTAGTCGATTTGGATTTGCTTTTGGAATTCCTTTGAGGCCTTTTTGGCACACAATTGAGATTGTCGGGCGATTGGGGAGGAGGTGTTGCTGAATCTTTCCTTTCGGGACAAGGGAAGAGTTCTTTGGCAGTCTTGTTTCTTCGCTACTTCGTGGGTATTTGGCTTGAGCAAAATAATCAAGTTTTCAAAAGGTCTGAAGAGTTCTTGGGAGAAGGTTTGGGACATTAGATTTAATACCTCCATTTGGGCATTCTTGTCTAAGGTATTCGTTAGGTGTTATTGTTATTCTTTTGGAAGGTGCAGGTCTCGGCAGGTAGTTTTTTGTATGCTCAACCTTTGTATGCCCTTTTGTATTCTTTATTTTTTTCAATGGAAGCTTGGTTTCTTACTAAAATAAAAAAAATCGTACTAATTTTTTGACAATCAAGTGTGTAGTATCAAGTGGTTTTGTTGGATTAGTTAAGCTTAGTTGCTCACGGATATTAAGAAAATAGTAATTACTTCCCCCCCACCCCCCTGAGCGCATCCATGCAACCTTGGGTTAGGAGAGTATATCTAGTTGTGATGGAACTGTGTTTGGCATTCTTTAGAATTTACAAGTGTACTTTGTTTTTCCTAAAAAAAGGTTTTGCATTTCTTATAATCAGGTCTCCCGGGTTTCAGATGTTGTATCTGTTGGTCAGAAGATTTCTTTGATGTGCATAGGTCAAGATGTTCGTGGTAACATCAAATTATCCCTTAAAGCAACTTTGCCAGGGCCAAAAGCCGAAGGTCGGAATGGAAATTTGTTTCCTCCTGTCAGTGAAGTATCTAAGATGCGGCATGAAACTCTGAATGCAAATACTTCTCCAGTGGACAAAGGTGTAGGTAGTGAGGTGAATCCTACCTCGTCAATTCCATCAATCCTTATCCGAAGTGCTGAAGATTGTGACGAGGAGGAAAAGAGATCTGCTGGTTTGAACCTTAAACTTAAGAATACTCGAAAACTCAATGCCATGTCGAAATCCTTCACTCAGAATGATGTAAATATGAACGAAGTTGAAAGCCTCCCCATAACTGCCAGAAATCTGAAACTTGGAATGAAAGTCAGAGCAAAGGTTTACCAGGTTCGAGTTGGTGGTTTAGTACTTGATTTAGGCGAAGGACTTCGTGGGATGTATCGATTCGAGGTACGTAACCATTTTCTTCTATCTTAGTCCTTACATTGTGGTTTTCTTCTATCTCAACGGGTGAAAATACTTTGACTTTAATGTGAGCGAGAATCAGTATGATGATTCCACGATTAAAAATTACATTGTTATCCAAAAGTTGATGAGTTTTCTACACTCTTTGCATTATTCAGGGAGACAACAGGAGCAATTTCGAGGTTGGAGATGAGTTACACGTTCAGTGTTCGAGCTTTACGGTTAAGGGGATTCCTGTAATGTCTTTGGTCGAAAACGAGTAGTTTGCGACATCACACATCAGGTTTTAACTATTGAGAAATAAGAAGTGAACCGGTTCTGTTGAGGATTTTGAGAGCCTCATGAGATGTTACAATTCTCGGCAAAAGCTATTTTGTGCTTTGATATTTAGCAGGAACAGAGCTTTGTTTCAAGCATAGAGATCAAACCGATGTTCGAGTGGAGATGTTCGACTCGTAAAAGTTGATTTGAACTTCGAAACTACCTTTTTGCATCTTCCAGTTGTGAGTTGAAAATTTATTGCCAAGTTGATGTAATCTTTCTTTGTTAGTTTTTGAAACTAGTAATTTGTCTGTAAGTTAATTTTGAGGAAACAATGTTACTAAAAGAATGTGTTTAAATCATGTTCTGATTGTAAGCATTTTTATAGTTTACGGGTGATTTGCCTGTGATGAGTTATACTACTCGGGTTTAGTTTAGGAGGTGATGGATCAAAATGAAAATAAATAGTACTTATAAGCTCATCAATAATTTAAACTTTATTATACATAAATTATAATGGAAAAAAAGGAATTTATACAGAAAATGTTTGGAATGAAGGCAGTCTCGTAGAAATTATTTGTAGTCAGAATGATTTGACAGAGACTTTTAAATCGTTAGATAATAAAAGATAAATTTGAAAAAGTTTTTTGAACATACAATTAATAAATTTTCAAATGAAGTGGAAAATATAATACTTGTATTATTTAGTTTTTGTGTCAACTCTAGCTATATTTTTATAAATTAATTGTGTAGGGTTTAGTTAAATTTATTTGTAATACTTTGTTTTATTTATTTATTTCTTTTGTTTAGAGGTCTTACTGGCATAACATCTGTATTAAAAAAAGCGTAGGCCTCAGGCAATTTGGCGAAGAAAAAACTACTTAGATAAAGGAAAGAATTAAGACAGATACCGATGAAACTTAAGATATTAAGCATAACAATTTTTTTTTTCTTTGTTCTTGAAGATAATTGTATTTCTTTTGATTTGATTGAGTTATTAATCCCTTATTATTGATATGATATAAGGGATAAGGGAAAAATTAATAACATAAAGTAAGTCAAAAAACCTTTCTTTGATTTGAACTCAGCCAATCAAAAATCCTTCAATTCTCAAATAAAAAGAGAATAGAAGAAATCCTACTTTCATACAATATTTTAATGGAATTATATGTAATGATCAATAAATTCAGTTTAATTTGGATAAATTTTTAGTATATTGTTTCAATTTTCATACTTAATTTAAATATTAAGCACTACTAATTCGAGTAAATTTAACCTAAAAAAATATTTGATTTGAAATTCAAGAAAGTTGAAATGAATATAATTTTTTTGTTTGGAAGTTTCAGAAAAGGAAAAAAAAAAATTATTGGTTTAGGTTTTTAATCTAAATTTATTAGTTAGAAATTAAAATATAACAAGATTAAATCTACAAAATACGACCATTTTGATGAATAAATTTTTTTACATAATTCAAATCATTCAAAATTTTGAGGTACCAAACAACAAAATTTATTTGAGATACATCGAATTTTGAAGATCCTCAAAATCGTAAGGCACCAAAAAGACTTTTAGGGCCATTTGCAAGATTCCCATTGGACGAGCATTAAGCTATTGCATTTATTTTTCTTGTTGCTCGTCATATGTACAGAACTAACTTCGGGATTGGACACGGTATAAAAGATTTTTTAGAAGCACATATTTTGTCGGAGGACCATTGGAGCGTGGAGATAAAGGTCTGGATTCCCATGTTTGTTAAGCGGGAATGTAGGATACCGAGTATCTTGAGATTCCCGAGTATCTAGGATGTCCATAGAGACATTTGGATGTCTTTTTAAACATGGATTTCCAAGACTCCCAAAGATATTCACTCTTTACATTTTTGCCATTCATTTTTTTTTCATATATTTTCTTTTATGAATTTTCTTTATTTTTATTTTTAAATTTATAATTTAAATAAATTAATGTATCTATCGTCTAATAAACAACTTTATGCAATTAAATATATTTGTATATTACATTTATATATGCAATTAAATTATATAATATATTTACTTATTTTTAATATTTGAAGGAATTATATTATCTTAGGCCGGACCTGCTTCCAAGTTAGTGAAAAAGTTACTGAGCTTCATTCCTACAGATGAGTCCGACCCTTTAATTTGTAATCAAAAGTAGATAACTTATTGATATGCTATACCTATTGTTTCTACTCAGTTATGAGATGATCGAACATCTAATAAGACTCATAGATGCTACAATATATGGAATTCAATGAAATGTGCAAAATAGAAAGATTACACACCTGTGTAGTGCTAGCCACATGTGAGATTTAAGTCATTGAAATTTTATAGAAAGTATAGGAGTGAATGAGATTATGTAGCGTAATACCACATTTGTTTCTTCTTCCTTAACATATAGAATTCACAGCACATTGTCTTTGTGGGGTGTAATTTACCTTTATCATTTTGACTTTTCGCTACCCTTGTAATTTTTTTACATCACAAACTAACATCCTTGAAAAAGACAACGCATAAGGCTAAACTGTTTGCCATACTTTGTAAGGCTACTAAACTATAATTTAAAACTAAATAGTGCATTACTAAGATAGATTTAGATTTCCATGATAATCTTTAAGTCAAATTTAACTAATTATCATGTAATATTATGTTTAATGAGTATCATCTCCTTAATATAGGAAAATCATAAGGTCATGAAATTCAAATTAGAGAAAATATGACTTTTTCCTATCCATAATACTCGTAATTCTCTTGTGCTGTAGGACATTTGTTGAATATGCTAAGTCATCTATGAGAGTGGATTCCTTGTCAAGTCGGTTTGGATAAATTTACGTGTTTTTTTAATGTAGATTTTACATTAACTATTAACATTGTTCTCTTATTGATTCCTTAACTATAAGTTTTTTTAAGATGTTCATTAACTACTCGTTTGTATTTTTAATATTATAAAAAAAATATGAGGTTTTCTAGAATCTTAGGCGACATTCTCATTTGTCTATATCTTAGACCGGACCTTTAGAAATATCTTAGTTTTTAATAATATTTTTTAGGCTTAAATAATTCTTTAATTCTTTTTACATATGATTAGATTTTTAAAGAAATATTTAAAATATTTTAGATTAAAAAATGGTCTAGAAAAATCTCTCTTGGACTCAATGATATTTTGCCTATAAATATATGGTCAACACTCACTTTTATTAGCTAAGTCAATATGTGAGGGAAGAGCAAAAGAAAAATAGTGAAGATTAGATATTAGAGTTTGTGCCTATTTTCTTAATAAAAGTTTTTTGCACAACAATTTCACTCCTTATTTTCTACTCATATTTTTCTTACATATTCCACGTTATAATTAGAGGAGTCGTATAAAATAAGTTACGTCTTTTCAAATGAAAGGAGTTGACCTAAATAATAGTAATAATAATAAGTTCTACTTTAATTGATTTACTTTTTTAGTGTAGATTCTCTTCTTGCAAAACGTTGGTTCCTATGATATGTGATATACACATATATTAAAATATATATTATTTTTATTCATTTAGAAAATATATAAATTTTTAATCTGATTATAGGTATTAGAGATTTATTCTAGATGGTATGTTGATTTCTATCCCATATGTGCTCTTTGAATCTTGAAAATTTTCTTTATATAAATATGTCAATTTTTAAAAGGGAAAAAATTATAATGGTGGGATATTTAAATCTTATCTTCTAAAGGTATGATATCTTTTACCAACACTGTTAATAGGTAGCAATTGCATTTTAAAAAGAAACCATTTTCAATTTATATAAATACATTTACCGTCTCTTGGTCTAATTGTTGCTGGTAATTTTAAAACTTATAAATAATACTATACTGTTCATTTCATATATGGATTTTTATAAATTCTTGAAAACACGCACTTATAAATTATTTTTACTAAATTTTAAATAAAGCTCTCCAACAAAAATTCTGAATCTAACTTCTGATATTTTGGTTGATGATAACTGACCATAACCAATTAACTATATTCTTTGGCAAAAGGAAAAATTGATAATGGATAAGGTTTGAACCATATTTAAAAAAATGATATATTCTCATATGTTGTTAAGTTTTTTTTAGTACAACATATGGGAGTGGAGATTGGAACTCTCAACCTATAGGAGATAAGTGTAAGTTTCTTGTTGTCGATATTGAATCTCAACAAATCTTGTTCAGATCATGTTCCTCCTTCCATTATGGTTCCTGGTCGACTGGAATTCGAACGAGGATGGCGGTTGCTAAAAACTGAAACGAGGGTAGGTTGGCGAGAGTTTTCGATGGCTGATGAAGGCTTTTGGCGACAATGACGAGCAAGCAAGAAGACGCAAAATTTGATGGAGGACAGGAAGGAAAGAGAATAGCCCATCCACCAACACAATATTATTAAAATAATATATTTTGTCAACTCAATGAAGTCGAGTCAACAATTTAACCTTCATGTCGTCTTATTTAGTCCATTAATAACACTTAACAGTCTTAGAAGTTGATAGACCTTTTAAAACATTTTTTCAAATTTTAGGGACTAAAAATATTTGAAATCTAAAAACTAAAAGTATATTTTACGAAAAGAAAAAATTAATGTTCTTTTTATAAATTTTTTTGAATAATATGTTATTTTATTAAATTAATTAGTTAAACTCGTGAATAACACCTTTGATAGCTTCAATGATTCTAGATGACTCTGAATTGTGGATCCCTCTCAAAATTATTAGATGGCTTGATTATCTCCCCTTAAATCTCTTCAATTTATGGAGTGATGTGGATTTTATATGAGTTTCTTTTATATGTCAAATTGGACTCGCACACTCTGATTTTTAGCCACTAGCATTGAACACTATGTAAATAAAGATACGTGGCATTAGCACCAAAATGTATAAAAAGATCTTGACAACTGCTATGTTCCTCAAACTCTTAAATTAATTTAAACGAATAAAAAAAGGTTGTCTCAACTCACATTGGGACCTAGACCATTACTATAGGATACACTCCCTAAATCACAACTTGAAATGGATGGCTACATAAGTCTATGCTCCAGCAATAGTTTCTCACGAGCAAGACCTATAGAATGAGCTCAGATTCATCCATAGTGTTTCCAACCTACCTTGTTTGGTGCATTATTGGAAAGGTCAAATGAATGCCTTATGCAATCAAACATGAAAGAGGTTCTGACTTTACATGCCGAAAATCAGAGAAGAGGTCTTAAAGATGTCGCGGATTGCGTTGCTGTTTGTGATTTGGTTGACCTCCCACTCTATGGCGCTTCTTTCACTTGGTCTAACATGAAGAAAGCCGAATTTGGAGCAGTTTAATGGGACGGGCAATTCTGCATTAGGAGATCTCCGTCTTATATCGTCGGCCTCCCAAAATGAACGAAGCAGATTCTCTATCTCTCGTTTCATCGGGAGACTTTGAATAACGCTGGCATTTATGGTGTTGTCTGAGCACGCAAGAGTCTTACCATATGGACGCAAACATTTATTATTAGGGGGCTTGTGAGTAGTGGAGTTGGGTGACGAATACCCGAAATTGGAAGAAAAAAACCTTGTGGGATCTGAAGAAAATCGCCGATCTTCCTATTTATGGCCAAATTTACGATGAGTACACTCCTTGGAATGAAGAGTTGTACGACTTCGACGAGATTTTGAAAGAGAAATACCATTTGAAGTGTACCTTGAAACTCTTCGCGAAGTAACAATGATTGACGCTTCGTAATCAATATACAAAAGTTGATCATCACGAATGTGTTCAATTGAGAGATCAATCACAAATTTACACGTATTTTCAAATTAATTTTGAAATTAACAAATCAAGTAATTCGTATTAATAAAATGGTATTTGAAAATGTTGTTATAAAAAAGAATTTATACACTTTATTATCATAAATGAATGTATCCTTTCATTCACGAGTATAATTTTGCTTTTTGGTAAATTATAAGTTTTGTCTCCCTGTCTATTTAGTTTTTGTATTTTTTAGAATTTTCTAATACATCTTTACGTTTTAAAAACATAAATTAAAAAATAAAGGACTAATGAAAAATATAATTGTATTTCATATTTTTAGTATTTTTGTATGTGTGTTTCGTAACATATGAAATTGAATTTCATTTTAAATAAATAGTTGAAGGCGTGTTTAATAATAATATTTGTAAATTAGTGTAGTTACCGTACTAACTAGATATTTAGTTCAATGCAAAACATTATCAATTTATTCATTAACATATATATTATAAATTTTGTATAATTGTTATTTTATGATATTATATAATTTATAATATATTATATCTGACATATTTTAATTTTAACAAAAAATGAAATGAATTTATACCATGAAATAATATATTTATCAAAGTTTTAAAACACTAAAAATATAAAAATCTTGTTTTCAGAATATCCACAGAAAAACATAATTCTAATTTCATACCAAATAGACTCTTATGTTGTGTCTATTTTTTAGTTCAATGTGTGGTGAAGATTCGAACGGTAGACTTTTTAGGAGGAGATAAGTATCTTAACTAGTTAAGCTATGCAAGTTGGTTAATGTTGTGCCTACTCAGTCCCTCTATACTAAAAATATTTTATTAGAATCTTTCAAAATAAAATTTTGTGTCTCATACATAGCTACAATAAACTCGATCAGTTTAATGCATATGCCACAAAATACCACTTTAAACCCGTTCAAAATTAACTCACTACGTTGCGTATAATCCTTAAATAATACAATATTAAACATATCAGGTAAGTATTAAATTCACGGACCTAGCCAATCGGGATATAACTCGGGCTAAGGCACCTATACTTGGTCAAAAGGTCGTGAGTTCGAAACTAATTTCTAGTTCTTGTTGGTACGGTTTAAATGTCTTTGTGCAAGCGTACACAACCGTTGTAGCAAGTGATAAAAAGATCATATCCACATGGATTGATAATTTGCTGAGTAAAAACAACTAAGAACCAAGCATAACCAAATCGATTAAAGGAAAGTGTGCAAATAAGAGATTAAATACTGATGTTTAAAAGGGTAAGGGGAAGAGTTTATGTAACTTTTCTAGGCTTACGCAAACAATGCTACAGCATCGACGATGTAATATCTGGTCAAACAGACACGGAATCTTTCCAGATTTCCTAGATTTTCTGCTATTCATGTTTTTAGATAAACTTGATAGCATATATATTCAGTTTATAACCTTACTAAGTGAGCCTTATTCCTAAGTACTCACGCTCTAAACTCAAGTAGATCTAGCACGAGTTGAAGTCAAATACTCCTTATTACAATTTTCCAAGAGCTAATAAAGAGGTATTCAACTTAGTATATATATCATCATTAAAAACTGAAACAAACAATACAACAAAAAAGGTCTTCAGCAACATTAATTAGCGACGAAAACAATTTCGTCGCTGCAACCCATTTTCCTTGTAGTGAAAATTTATAGCCCAATAACAAGTTCACAACATCCTCCCCTTACAATAAACTTAACTAGACAATGTCATACAAGAAAAGAGAAGAAGAAAATACAAAACTCATGCACTTAAGAGAACAAAAGAAGAAGAAAATGAAGAAAAACAACAGCCCTTCACTCCCTTTGTTGTCTTCTTCGGGTTCCTCTCTAAGTGTCTTCCCTCTTCTCTTGTCTTGTTCTCTCTGAGGTTTGATGAATAATAAGAATGAATGGAGGCAACCTTGAAATGAAAGTATTTATACCCCTCCTCAATTTTAGGGCAACCAAAGTGGATTAAACGAGGCCCAATTCAATTTAATGGTGAATCTGCGTTTTACTGCAATAAATTTTCGGGTAAAAATCTATCACTGTCAGCTTTGTTTTTTTTCTGTATTTTTTATTCTGATGCTGCAGCATCAACAATAATGCTACATAAACACATTCAAAATTAGGTCATTCTTCGTAACTCTCAGCATTGTCTAATAAGGTAAAGATGTTAATGAATGTAAAACATTATTTGCACAAAATCAGTATAAAATTGGTGTTAGTATGGCTACCCTTAGCTAATTTATTTGGAATTCTGGCACAAATAACCTTCTTTTAGAGAGCTATCATTACTTAATCATCATGTGTGGCTCATTGTCCGGATGAGCCAAAGTAAATCAAAATGATTTAGATGAAATGAGTTCGAACTCCATGATAGTCACCTATACCTAGAAATTAATTTTTACGACTTTTCTTGGAACCAAATATAGATTAGTCGAAGAATGCATGAATTGACTCCAACATTCATGGATATAAAAAAAGTATAGATATATATATATAATCCAGCTATTTGAAAAAGGAGAGAAATAAATTGATTTGGTTTAATTTGAATATTGACTTTTGAGAGAGTGGGTGCTGCTCCGATGATTCACTTTTAAACAGGTGAGACCCTTTGACTTTCTACATTTTCACATATTCTTCAACATTTGGCCGACTTCTTTGGTGGGTTACCACTTTAATTTGTACAACTTTCTAGAATATTGGAAAGTTTTCTAAAAGCACTTTTAATGAGTTTTGTATGACTAGCTCATTTAAAATCACTTTTCAAAAATTTTCATAACATTTTTCACTATATTTAAAGCACCCTCAAGATATTTTTAGTGCTTCATCGAATCAAAACTACTAAAAGAAAAAGTCTTTCGCTCAAAACTCATCCCGAACTCTCTTTTAGATCTTTCAAATCTAAGCATGAATTTGATCACCTGCCCAAAGAATGATGTGTGGTTAATGTCGAGAAGTTAATCATAAAATTTTCATTTTTATTTGAAACCAATTCAACCCAAATTGTATGAATTGGGTTGGGTTGATCGAGTTTTTCGAGTCATCGAATTTTCTGAATATATCTTTATTGAAAACTGCTTTTGCTTTTTAAGACTTTCATGACATTTATCTATTAGTGCTTCGTCAAAAGTGCTAATAGAAAAAATCTTTCGCTCAAAATTTACCTCAAGCTTTCTCTTAGATCTTCTGATTTAGGCATGGGTTTGACCACCTTACCATAAAATAGTGGATAGAAACAATGTAATATCTAGAAATTAATTATAGAATTTTCATTTATTTGAAACCAACTAATACAAACTGCATGAGTTCAGTTGGATTGAATTGATTGAGTTTTTCGTGTCATCGAACTTTCTGAATAGTGCTTGAAAAGTAATTTTAATGTGCTTTAAGATTGTTGCAAAGTGTACTTTAAAATAATTTTAATGAGTTTGATATGACTTTTTTGAGACGGTGATAATTGCTTTTTAACTAAATTAGATCCCTTCTTAAATTTTCATAGTATTTTACTTAGTTAGAAGTGATTTCGAAAACTTTAAGAATATGTAAAACCACTCTCCATGCATTTCTAGAGGAAGCACTTTATATTTGGCTATTAAAAAACTTCAAGTTATGAATTGTGATTCAAAAATAATTTTTCTCTCATTCTCTCTCACATGTGGATGACAGCCAACTTTTAGGTGAATGAGAGTGACCCAATTGAATTTATGAAGCAAAAGCAGCTAAAAACTTTTGGACTTTCATTACCCAAACCAAACACCCATAAGTAAAAAGCTGAATTTTGGAAGTATTTGTATTATTGAAACAACTGTTCCCAACTTACCAAAAGACAGAGAAGATATAACTTTACTCGCGCCTAGAAATACGGACTTCAATGACTGTTTAAAATTTCACCTAAATCATACTTCCTAACAGTTTTTCATTATCATTGAAAATTCACAGTTTTTAATTGTCATAAAACAAAAATTTATGAAAAGTTGCATTTTTTCGCGCCCCCATGATTTATGATAAATTTTTTCTTCCAAACTTTTTAACTATTCTCAAGTGTCACGGAAGACCATTTTGCTAGTAGTGACTGCACGTAACAAAACTAATCTTGTTGCCATAAAATCCTATCATACATACTGTTGATGCATAATTCTGAAGGACGAGTTGGGTCGACTTTTGGTCGAAAGTGAACGTTAAGTTCAGTCGAGGTGATGACCTACCAAGAGAACCTTGTACCTGTATGTGTTCGGTCACATACATTCTGAAGCTTAGGTTAGTTCATAGTTCGAGCTACTGTTGAGTCGAATTTTAGTCAGGTTGCATAGAAATTACGTAACTTTGAAAGGAATGAGCTCTGACTATTATATAAGAGAGTTTTGAAAAATATTGTCCTACCGACGTCGGCCTTCGTACCTGACATTCAACGAATTTTACAGCGACGACATTTGTATTTTCAAGTCACATTGACTTCCGCTGAGTCAGTCAGGTGACTTTGTCTATCCCATCTCGTCTTCGACCTGTCCAAGTTGATGCCCAAACACGTATTTCCAAGCAAATAGGTCTGTGTCTATGTGGCAGGTTCTGATTCCCCCTACGATAGTTACACATATTTACATAATCACTACTACACAGTGACGTCTTTGATCTCTCATAACCAATCAAAAATAGTATAGAAATACTTCATTAGGGTGACTTGACAACTTAATCTTAGAGTGGTAAGACCCTAACTCACATTTCATATAGACAAACTTTACGAGGGACACTTGAGTTCTTAGAGAACCAATGTTTACATTGCTTAAGTCGATGTTATAGCTTTGGCTGCACCTACAATTATTCGATATGGGCGTATTATCGTCTTTGACTACTAATAGTATTGTGAAGAGAAATTATTTGAGTGGTCGTAAAAATTTGTGAAGATAGGAAAATAAAAAATGTAAAGCCATGAGATGTAATTAATTTGTGAGGCCACATGTAGTACTCTAATTGATGTTGAAAAAGACACGTGGACAATGTGGGTGGATGAGGCCATTAATTTAGGAGGGCCCATTTGACTTTACACCTCTCTCTCTCTCTTTCTAAATGAATGAGAAAAGGAGAATTTGGGACCTCATTTTGTTGTTATTTGAGTGAAGATCTTAAATTGGCAGTTGAGTGATGAAGAATGAGAATTCATAGAAGCTACTAGAAAATTGATGAATGTTTTTTAAAGAATTAAATTTTTGTTACATTATAAATAAAAGGAGATAGGATCCAAACTTGTAAACCAATGTATCAATAGTTAATTTAAATAAAATGGTTTAATTAGTTGAAGTTATGTCAATTGTCGTTGAACTATGGTCGCTTTGACTTTTATTTTTATGGTTTAAGTAAAAGTATTCATTTATTGATATTTTAGTCAACATTTTTATAGAATTAATATCTTTAAGGTCTATTTAATAACGTTCTAGTTGTCGAATGTTTAGATTTCACATAAACAGAATGGAGACATAGAATCCCGTGACTACGTCTTTAATTGATTTTTTTTTTTTTTTCCTTTTGCTTAGACTCATCAAAACTGAAGACGTGATTAAGCTAGTAAGTTACACCCGCAATTGATTCTGCCTCATCAAGAGAACCCAGACACTCCCCTTGTGGAAACCGGAAAATTAGAACAGGGAAACACAAACGTTACCGAGCACTGTATTTTGAAGCTGACATTTAGAACTTGAACTCAATCATTGGTGTCAAATAAATATTATTGTTTGAATGAGGAACAAAATAGAGTGGCGGCAAACAATCTATAGACGGAGAGGAGAGAATTTTTTAGTCAAAAATATGAGTTTCATTCATTTTTCAAACCAAGCTCAAAGCTATGGAGTTTCCTTCTTCTTCTTCTTCTTCTTCTTCTTCTTCTCCGTTTCTCTGTCCGATCCACGAATCTCTGAATCTGGAACCTACTGTGGAACCTCGAAGGCGCCGCCCAAATCCAGATTCATCCCCACCTTCATCGCAGAAATGGAAGCCATGTCCGAGCTTCTCACAACTCGCAATTGGACCACTCACTTCGTCAACTCCACGCCTCCCATGTTCGCCCTCTCTCAATGCTTCCACGACCTCTCCCACACCGATTGCCTCCTCTGCTACGCCGCCAGCCGCACCACCCTCCCCCGCTGCCTCCCCGCCCTCTCCGCCCGCATCTTCCTCGACGGCTGCTTCCTCCGCTACGACAACTACAGTTTCTACAAGGAATCCACCGATCCGATTGCGGATTCCCTCAATTGCACCTCCGGAGTTGGCGAGATCGTCGACGGAACTCAGAGGGTAGGGTTTGTGAGGAATGTAGGGCTGTCTGTTGGCGCTGTGACGAGGGCGGCCATGGCGGACGGCGGATTTGGAATTGGTGAGGTCAATGGAGTGTATGCCTTGGCGCAGTGTTGGGGGAGCGTTGAGCCTGCGGGGTGCAGGGATTGCTTGGACAAGGCGAGGAGGAGCATTAGAAACTGCTTGCCGAGTACAGAAGGGAGGGCTATGAATGCTGGGTGTTATCTGAGGTATTCGACTGTGAAATTCTATAATGATGGGCAAGAACAACCGGATGATGATGATGATGGTAAAAGGCTTAATTGATTTTTTTTTTTTTTTTTTTTTTGCTGCTTTTCAAACTTGAACTGCAAATTTTGGTGCATGTTACTCCGTAAACTCTGTTTATAGAGAGAGAGAGAGAGAGAGAGAGAGAGATATTCTATTCTGTTTCTATCTTGGTTTCTGACTTTTGGGAAAAGTGATTATGGAATGAGGAATCTGCTCTTTTTTTAAGTTCATGTGTGTTGTAAGAAGAATCAATGGATCTCATAGCTCGAAAGCAGAGCACATCAAAGAAAAACTCACAGCTTCTTCATTCCTTCAATGGAAGTGGAGAATCTTACCTCTGAGTTTCTTGTGTTCTGCACCGTGTGAACCATGATAACATAAATAACAACCATTATATTAGAGTTTCCTTAAGTTTGATTAATTGCCCTTTTGTTTCTTTTTCCCTTCTTATTTTTATGCTTTGTTTCAGGATTTTCTGGAAGAAGAGCTGTTGTTGCCATTGTCTTAGCTTCAGCTGCCTCCTTGATCATCTCCCTTTCAGCTGTTTTTGCATGCTATACAAGAATATCAAAGTTCAAGAAAGGTAAGCTCAGATAGATTGTCAAGATTTAAACAAAGGATGGATGGATACTATTATTTTCAATGTGTTAGGCATTTAGGTAACGTGTTTGTGTCCATGTCCAACACTTGTTAGTTCAATAGATGTATGTCACACACTAGTTCTACAAAGTGAATATGGATCCAACTAATCTGACACTTGTTAAGCACGTATAGAACACTTGTTAAATGTAAGAAATAGACGTAAATAGTAATATAGGACAAAATAATAAATTTCGAGAGCAAAATACACCAACTCATTTTTATAAGCATAAAAATGCATAGACTTGTTGACTTTGAATTTCCTTCCCGTATCAAAATTATATACCGCTTTAAAATTATATATTTTAGTAAACGTATCATTGCCATATCCGTGTCTTGTGTCCATGGTTCTTATCTTTTAGCAGGTTTAGCTAAGTTTTGTGATCGATCTGTCTCTTTTTTTCTTCCAGAGAAGAAAAAACAATCCCTTATTCCAACTTCCTTCAAGGATTCCAATTTGAATTTCAAGTATGAAACGCTTGAAAAGGCAACAGATTACTTCAACCCATCAAGTAAGATAGGCCAAGGTGGAGCTGGTTCTGTATATAAAGGAACTCTTCCAAACGGGCAGATTGTTGCTGTGAAGAGATTGGTTTTTCATACCAGGCAATGGGTGGATGAGTTCTTCAACGAGGTGAATTTGATCCGCGGAATCCAACACAAAAACCTCGTCACGCTTTTAGGTTGCAGCATCGAAGGGCCCGAAAGTCTGTTGGTATACGAGTATATCACGAATAGGAGCCTCGATCACTTCATTTTCGGTAACCTTTTTGTGCTTTTGAACCTTCTTTCAGTACTTTCTTTCAGCTTCTCATCGTCTTTCTTCTCTTCAATGCAGATAAGAACAAGGTTCAGATTCTAAATTGGAAGCAGCGTTTCGACATTATTGTGGGAGCAGCTGAGGGGCTTGCACATCTTCATGAAGGTTGTAAAATAAGAATAATCCATAGAGACATAAAGAGCAGCAATGTTCTGCTGGATGAAAACTTCACTCCAAAGATTGCTGACTTCGGCCTCGCTCGGCATTTTGCTGCCGATCAGACTCATCTTAGCACTGGAATTGCTGGGACGCTGTAAGAGAGTTCGACTTAGTAACTTTTTTTCTTAATCTGCAATTACTTTGTTCAAAACTCTCAACTTTCCATATCTGGTGGGGCAGTGGTTACATGGCTCCCGAGTATCTCGTTCGAGGACAACTTACGGAGAAAGCAGATGTCTATAGTTTTGGAGTTCTGATACTCGAGATCGTTTGCGGCAGAAGAAACAGTTCATTTGTGGAGAACTCTACCCCACTCCTCCAAGCAGTAAGACTCATGGCAGTATACTTGTAAAATTCACCAACTCTAGAAACTTGACAATAATTAACACTGTTCCTGTTCGTTTCTCACTTTTAAAACACATATGTTTGGCAATTGCTTCTTGTAACTATTCGCGATTCACAGACAAGAAACAACTGCTAAATATATTTATTGCTTTTCTTTCTGAAAAAAAACAGAAACGATTCTCGTTTCTCATTTCTCGTTTTCAATTTATGTTTTTTATTTCTCATTTTTAAGAAACTTCTCGTTTTCAATTTATGTTTTTTCTCATTTTTTAAAAACGAGTTTCTTGTTTATTGTTCCGATTTTCAATTTGTTCCAACATAAATAATCTTGTATTATCATTCTTGAATTTGTTGGTGTTGGAGGTAACAAAATTCTATTTTTATTTATTGAAAAGAGGGGATATAAACAAGAAATGAGAATGTAGGTTCAAAATTTGTTACATAACAGATGCTAATCAACTTGTATTTCATTTTTGGCCACAGGTTTGGGAACTGTACAAATCAGGGAGAATAGCTGAAGCCATTGACCCTTGCCTGAATAATGATTTCCCTGCAAGAGAAGCCATGGATGTTCTGCAAATAGGGCTGTTATGCACCCAAGCCCAAGCTTCTTTGAGACCGTCAATGGTGGCGATAGCGAAACTGCTAACCAGTGAAGGAGAAAGGGAGGTTGAGATCCCAAAACAGCCTCCATTTTTGAATCCATGTGGACCCTCAAGAAGGTCTTGCAGAATTAGCAGCTTGGTATCTCATGCAGTTTCCAAACTGGAAATTTCTTCTGCCACATCAACAACAGACTCAGGTTCTTCCTCTAACTTGCCTTCAAGAAGTGGAGATTTTGCTGATTTGAATTCAAATTGAACTTTCAACTCACTTTCTACACCATATCAATTCACTCTCTGATTTTTTTTTTTTTTTTTTTTTTGGCCAAAAGAAGTATATAACCCTTGAAATAGTCTACAACAAAGCAGTGGAAAATCCATAATTTTTGTTGGAGGATTCTTTTTGTTTAACTAACTATTATATTTTAAAAATAATACCAAATTCATAATACATAAAAGTTAAAAAATTTATTCTCTAAATTGTCGATTCTACAAAATTCAAAATTCAAAATTACATGAAAGAACAAGCGAATCTAGAAAATTTGATGATTTATAGAGAATAAATGAAATATATCATATAAAATTAAACGACAATGTAAATAATTGAGGTGTATGTAACTTGGTTCGAACACTTGTAGATATCAAAATAATAATAGTAATAATTTGTAGAAAAAATATTAACAACGTATAAATTAAAAAGAAAAATAAGTTTTAGAAATTGTCAGGGACAATTATACTAATAGACGAGTTCAAATTATGAAGGTGATACGTACAAATTGAAAAGAATTTATTTTAGGTTCAAATTATTAGGGTGATGGTTGCATAGTGGTAGAAGGAGAATTTATTCTACCGACATATATTTTTTTCCCTTTCTAAAATACAGAAATTAAAATGAACTAAAAAATTTTAACGAACAAAAAAAGCTTCACTGAAAAATACTTTCACTTAGTGGTGTTGTACTTTTCACGAGCACTTAGTCGTGTTGTACTTTTCACGAGGATTTAGTCGTGTTGAACTACAACCCCGACGTCACCTCGGTCGAGTAACTCATAAAACTCTTTGGTCCTCCTCTGTTCATTCCAATGGCGCATTTTCCAGAGGCCACCAGCCATTAAGGCCAGCCCTAATCCATACACAATCTCCTTTATTATGCTTGGTCCCTTATATGCAGCATGACCAACCATTTTCCCTAACTGCAAATCCATTTCAATTCTTAATTAACTATATAAATTTTAACAATCCAATCCATAATATTTACCTCTTTATTCGATTTCATCTCTAATCTTTTTAAAATATAAGTTTTATTCGATTCGATCTCTAATCTTTTTAATCTGTTTGCAAGAAAAATACAAACAAAGTCCCACTAAGAGCATGATCCATGGTATATAAAGAGAATATAAAGAGAAGAGAGAACAATTATCTCCATTAATATGAAATCTTTTTTAGGTGAAACCAATAAAAAAGCTACAAGGATTAGATTATGTCTAAAGCAGATAATCTTTAACGGTGTCTATATATAATTTATTAAAATAAAGTATTATTTTAGTTTGTGTACCTTTCAAAAGTGATTATTTTAATTCATTAATTTTATTTTAATTCTCATTTTTTCTATCACAATTTCAAAACTATACTTTACTCATGAAATGACTTGACTTTCTATTTTCTACCGTATAGATTAAAATTTTGCAAACAGGGACTTCGAAAAAAATTTTTAAAATACAAAATATAAGAACCAAAATGCAGCCTAGCTAAAGTATTTAAAACTAAAATAATATTTTAACTAATATTTTCCAATAACCGATGTAATATCAAACCATATTTTAAAAATAAATGGACAGCATTCATCTCACCCTCACTTCGTTAATGCAAATGAACATGTAACTAATCCTTATTGAAAATCTACCCATTAAAATGTTAACAAACTATCAATTAACATTAGAATAAAAAAATTACTATTTTAAATTTCATATATATATATATATATATATTTCCATTTATTGAATATAATGGATTATTGTTAAATACTCGAACAAAATATTACCTAAATCGTTCTCACTAATATCTCTCCCCAAGCAATCAACCAAAAAATTTAAGTTAATAAATTATAATTTGTTAACAAAACTACTCCTATAACAATACAACATAAATTTCTTAGTAAAAGAATTTAACGTCTTAATACCTCCTCACTTTCTCTTATTCATCTAATGAAAATTAGAACTATCTCTTTTTTTCTTTCTTTTAATTTGAGTGCAAAAATAATAATAATACTAACTACCTTATTAAAAAGATTATGAATAATAAATAAAGAAATCAAATTACAAGGGTATAGCCTATCCAATTATGTTTTTTCGATGGAAAAAATAAACAAACATGCAAAATCATTTTAGCAAGGAAATGAAATTACCAAATTAAAAGTCAATTTTGCTAACATGTTTTTTATGGAAAATATAAACCCAAAAAAAGAAAAAAAAAAGTGAAATTTTGCATTATAAAATTAGTACTGTTTTTAAAGATTTGACTAACCTGGATGAAGAGAGAGTTTGAGGAAGTGAAGGAATTTGCAGACTCGGAACAAACGGAAAGGACCCAACCCCAAATTGATAAATAATATTCGCACGTGTGAAAGGCCACTGCTCTGCATGCCCGACACGTGTGATATTAAATGCCGACATGTCGTTCCACCATATGAGTTGCCATCTGGATTTGAAATTTTAATGTAGATTTATTATTATTATTATTATTTTGCAAAGATGTGTTTATCTAGTACTGATCGTAAATATATAATTCTTTAAAAAAAAATTATTGCAAGTACAACCCTTTATTCTAGAAAAAATAGTCAACACTATTTTTTGCCAACTGCCATTGATTTTTTACGATGAGAGAAAAATAAAAGGACTGTTTTTCAAAAAGCTAAAAAACTATCAAATTTTTATGGGTGATCAATATCATTCCATAAGAAAAAAAAGGCGATCGAAATTTAATGTAACCAATTACCGGAATAAACCCATTAGCTAAGAGAGATACTCGAAGAAAAAGGAAACTCACCGTTTGGTGAAAAAAAAAACGATAATTAAAGTCTGAATGTGGTATAGGATCTTGATTCATGTGTACACGTGCATAGTAAGGACAAATTATATGTACATCGACTAGTGATAACAGTTAAACTCTACACCATTTGATTGGCCGAAATATTTATATAAACTCTTGTAATTTTGGTATCAAGCAATCCTCTTAAAGTCTCTTTTGCTATTTTCACATGCCAAAAAACTATAATATTGATTAACCTATTACTAATAATCACTATTTTATCGGTATTTCAATTTTGCTATATTTGTAATTATTTCTTTTAGCTACTATTTTTGTAGTATTTGTTAAAAGATAGATTTATGACTACCCAAATTTCTTATGTCGTGAACAAAAATAATCAATTAGAATGATCTTTCTAAACAATATTAGAGTCTGGTTTGATATCAATGGTCTTATAATTTTTAAAGAAGTATATTTTCATGTCGAAAATATGATGATTTTAATCTAATATGTTTATTGTATTTTATTGACACGTTTGGAAAAGTGATCGAGTTATCTATGTAATTTCATATCTTTTTTTTTTTTTGCAATTTTACACCACTTTTGAAAGAGAGTTTTAATACTTTTTTTTTCTTGAAGATGATTTTACACCCCTTTGATTAAATATTCATCACTTAAAAAGTAATTTTGCCTAAACCACGTAATTTTAAGTTTTAAACTACTTTATTTTTCATATACTATTTTTGTTTTCATATTTATTTTTTAGAAAATATCACATAAATCGTGTAGAAGTTTAATGGTCGCGTCCCTAGAATAAGTAAAATACACTATGTTTTATTTAGTCCCTAAACTTTAAAAAATTTTAAATATTCAATTCTCTAATTTTTCATGCATGCCATGCATTTCAATATTAATATATGTGTATTAAAATTCAATTGATCTATCTATATCAACATAAAAAATAAATAAATAAATAAAAATATTAAATTATAAAATTGGTTCCTAAACTTTTAGGTAGGATGATCACAAGAAAGTAATTCATTGACTTCAAATAATAAAAGGGATCAATGAGCACTAACTCTAACTTTCTTTTCTGTTTTGAAATGAATGTTGTGGGGTGGAAGAAAAAGTCTCAGGCAAGATAGTTGACCCTAACAAAAAAAAGATAATTTCTTAACAGGGCTGTTTTATAAACTTATTTACACGTCTAAAATTATTTTTAGATTTCTACATGTAGAATTTTATTTTAATTCTCATCTTACCCTTATTTATTGTATTTACGTTTATTATAGTTTATTTGTTTTTTTATATAAAAGATTTAATTCCATAAATTATTATCATAATCCCTTAATTTTCAACACAAATCCCTTAATTCACTCATTCAAAATCTTAATTTACTCCGAGATTGATTTTCATTTAATTCACTCCCACATTTGTGCTCAATCTTCAAGGACAATTAAAAATCACATAAACATCTTTTAAAGTCTCAATAAACATATATCCGCATATTCTAAAAATATATTCAAAATCACAGTATACATCCACTTATATATCTGCATATATATATTCAAAATCACTATAGTATATATCCGCATATCCGCATATCCGCATATATACAAGTTGAGTTATAAGATATATCCACTTATATATCCGCATATATACATTCAAAACCACTATAGTATATATTCGCATATCCGCATATATACAAGTTGAGTTATAAGATATATCTTAATCAAATCACTATACTATATATCCTCACATATACATTATTTCACACGAAATCAAAAATTGAAAACATCCGTTGGAATGCAAACCTTTCAATCTGGAGATGAACTGCTATGGCGACTGAGTGCGGCCAGAGATGAAGCCAGGCAGACGTACGTCGGCTGGAGATGAAGGCTTTCAAAAACGACCGGAGAATAAGAACTGACGAAAATCTCCTTTCGAAGGCGGCCGAAGATGAAATGCTCTTGCAACAAAGAAAAGCATAGCCGACCGAAGAGAAAGGCAGACAGGGACAGACAGTCGGAGAAGAGGAACAGAGGGTTGGAGGAAAGAAAACCGACGGTCAGAGGAAGAAAAGAAAAACGAGAAAGAAGAAAGGGGTGGATTTCGAAAATGGATGGTTTTTTGGGTTTTAGATTTTTTAATTTTGAAAAATATCATCAGCACATTTTAATGATTTTAACCTCTCAATTTACCAATTTACCAATTCTATAGGTTAATAATTATTTAATAAGGGATTGTTTCGTGACAAAAGTGTAAATTCTATACTTTTATGTACTAGACAAAGAGAATTAATATATGATCTATTCGAAGCAACCACCGGTATGAGAATGATGCATAATTTTTTTCGTATTAGGGAAGTCGCGACCGATCTACCTTATGGCTGGAAAGTGCAATTATTTTTTGACAGGGATGCTGAGTATCATAAACTTATTACACAAAATCCTATTTTCTACGACTTTTAGAAGGTTCTCTCCTTTCTTCTATTATTTGAATTTTAAAAATATTTCATAGGACCTTTAAAGTCCCAATATTGTGTAGTAGGTTCTTAAACTTCTAATTTTATATCTAATAGTTTCATGAACAAAGATCCCTAACTTATTAGACAATTTTTAAAATTACATAAACTATTAAACACAAAATTAAAAGTTTAAAAATCTACTAGTCTTTTTAAAATTTAGAAACCGATATTTAAAGTCGATAACAGATATATATAATACAATATAAAAATTATACTATTAAATTTATTTCTTACAGAGAAAAAGTGGCGGGTTGAAGAACTAATTTATCCAAGAAAACATTGAACTGATGAGCAGTATATGAAGGGGGTGGCAATTCCCACCAACCTCCAAGAATTCCCAGCAGAGTGATCTTTTGATGTTCTATTTCGACTCTGGCCACACACGCAACCTTGTAGTCTTGGACTTCCACTTTACTTGCAACCACACACTGCATTTGCACATCATCAAATCTGTTAAATCACCTGTACTCATTTTGGTTTCGCTCGATGAAAAAGGAAAACAATTTCATTGATGAATGGCATAATACGCCGAGGGCAAAGGAGCTACAACAAAGATCTCCAACAAACGCATCGATGAATGTTACTTAAAAAGAGAAATAAGAACTGATACCAAGCACTCATGTTTTCAAAAATTGAAAACAAAAGAAACAAAAATGTTATCAGCCAAACCAACTCCTCAGTTTCTGTGTGCAGAATTTCATATGCCTAATTGACCGTTTTCCTTAACAGAGATTAAAGATCTCAACCACAGCCTAAAATTACTCTTAACACACACTCGGATCTCTGAGTAACATAGAACAATGTCATTACCAACTAAATCTCATATTTCTTTTAAGAATGTAAGAACAATCATGTCACATGCTTTACATCAGTTAGTAAGAATTTTACGACGCAAGATGCAATAAGATATGTACCTTCTTCTCATTGGAGAGACGAGGCTCCTGGCATGAAGAGTGGCAAAGCTGAAACAATTTGAAACTTGTAATCAAAATACTGTAAAATAATATGTCATCTCATGTCAGATACAAGAAGATAAAACTTCAACTAACCTGCTCCACAAAAATGTAAACAGAGAGAGGACTGGGTTTTGTGCTAAGAAGGAATAGGATCACTTTGCTCGCAACCAGAAGAGGATGATTCAAGTTCGTCAACACAGTCCAACAGAAAAGAAAAGGCAACCAGAGTCTTAATGCTAATTCCCACAAGGTTCCTTCAGGTTTTCCATTATCTAATGCATCTAAATCGTCTTGGCGATCATCCATGAATCCGTCTGCATTAATTTGTTAAAGAAAAAATGAGTGCTAAAATAGGGTTAAAATTGTAAGTTTGGTAGTAAAACTTTTACGTTTGTGTTTAATTTAGTCCTTGTACTATTTCTAATAGGACACAAACTTTAAAGGTCATATTTATTACATATATACTTTAAAAATACTCAATTAGGCCCCTAAATTTTCAATTTCATGTCACATTCGTTTTTCTCACTAATTATGTAAATTTAACATTTGCACCACCAAAATGCCTGGAATTGCCTGAAAAATCAGTCCACCGCATAATCCTTAAATAATACATTCAGCGTGCAACTTAAATGTTAAACTACATATTTGACAGTAGAAACCTATTAGACGCAAGAAAATTTAGGGAACTATTAGAAACTTTTTTAAGTGTGGAGACTTGTATAGACATAATATTAAAAGTTTGAAGACCTATTGAAAATTATTTAAGGTAAAGGCCCAAATAAACACAGCCTCTAAGGACCAAATTTCATCCAAGGGCAAGGGAGGCTAACATACAAACATAAGTCAAGATTTCTGCTCACCATCCATAGCCAATGAAACATTGGGCCACAAACTGATTGATCCAGAAACAACGGATGCACCCAGAATGGTTCCCCTACTTAACTGACTTCCTGTTAAAATTTTCCTTTTCATCAGTACTGTAGAAAAAGGATAAGAAGAATTTGATAGCACCAACCATGTCATCAATCAACACCAGCACATAAATGAAGCACAAAGAAGTAATGTTATGCTACATCCAATTATTCCCTTAATGAAGGAATACCTCTAGCACAATTAAACTAAATCTACATATATTAACTAATAAAACCACACTTGTAATCTGCAAAAACTTAGTGCAAGCCTCCAAGGCAGCTCCCTTGCTGACTTTTACTAAGTTTTCCGCAAATGGAGATTGGTGGAGACAGCAGATGTGTTTCCCCTCAAAGAAAAGATTAACGTTTGGAGGAAGAATGTCTTATGCACAGCTTGCGGTTCTTATGGAAGGAAAGAAATAGAAGAATCTTTCAGGAGTTTTTGTACATAGATCAACTGGATTCTAGGAGTTTTTGTTCTCTCCGTCGGAGCTAACTAATACGCACCTTAACTAATATTACGGCACAGCCACTTGACTCTACCATATTTGATTGCTAAGAAAACTTGTAAGATTTTAAATCAAAAACACAATAGGACTTTTATGTAACCCTTTCTATATCAGTGAAAATCCAACATGGAGCCAGAGATTGTTGAGCAAAGTTCGTTGTGAGGGGAAATGTTGGGAATAATTTAAATAATCAAATTCCCTCCAACTAAAGAGTAAATTTTTTATAATTAGTGGGTAATCAAACAGTATAATAAAATTCATTGACCATAAGATGAAAATTGAGACTCAATACATCCCAATAAGAGTGAGTTTGGATGACATTTTAGAAGATGAACAACTTACATTGCTGATAGGAGAAGCACTTCTATAAGCAGTTTTTTCAGACTCGTCCCAAAATTACCCTAATTACGTTTCAAATTCTAAATAGAATAGGCTGAAGTTCAGAAAGTAGCAACCACTCTACACGACACACCCTTTCAAAGTTCCTATTCCACAGTGCATAAGAACCCAAACTAGAAAATTAGTGATACAGCGGCAGTCAAGAGATAAACTTGAAATTCAGTTATACAGATAGACTTGAAATTCAGCAGATCGTCGAAAACATCAAGAGTTGAAGAAAACGAACTTGCCTACCAAAAGACACTTCCGCCGCAGGTAAATTGTATCGGAAATTTTAAATCTGAAATTGGAAACGCGGTTGCAGAGTAGTGATCCGAAGTTCTTCGGAAACGATTTCGAGGGCTCAAATCTGGTGCAGGCTGCAATTGGAAATGATACAGCAATCAGACGAAACAAACGAATAAGAAAAACAATCAGAAAGTAAATATAGCATAAAAGCATACAGAATCTTGCGGAATTGAAGAACGAAGAAGAAGAAGACGACGACGATGAAGCGAAGACGAAAGCTCTGGGGAGCGGCCGAAGAAGTTTTGCTAAAGAGGCCATGCACAAAATTTCGAACAACTGTTCAATCGATTATTTTGATCACTGAAAATCTTTCAAATTTAGTCTTGAGGTCAAATGCCAATTTGTATAAAAGAATATAATCAACCGAATTGCCAATTCAACTTTTTGCAAATCCCCATCCAACCAATTGTTCAAGAACTCAACAAATAAATAAATAAATAAAACTACACATACATTTTAGATTATTAATACTATTTTGGTTTTGACTTTTATTTATTTTAATTCCTTAATCAAACATTTTTACAATGTAATTTCAACTTTGATTTATTTTGAGTCTTTATAATTTACCTTTCAACTTTGGTTTATTTTGAGTCTTTATAATTTACCTTTGGAGGTGAAGATCTGAATAAAAGTCAATTTGGATTGAGTATGGGACAAATTGTATCTGATTACTAGTCTTCCAAATCAAACTCGACGATGTCTTCCAAAGTTGTTTAAATATTCATTTCGGTCATTGTACTTGTTTAGGAAGTGACTAATTTGATTACAATTTGTAAAAATTTAACACAATTTTTTTACATATCGAAAACACTTTAATATAAATTTATTGATGCATTTTAAGAAATTTAGTAAGTCCAATGGACTAAGACACCTATATGCGATTAGAAAGTCGTGAGTTTGAATCCTTCCACCATGTACTAAAAATAAAAATAAAAATAGGTGAAGTGTCATGTTCAAATTATAATTAAAAATAAAAATAAAAGGACCAAAATGATAAATTTTTTTAAAATATATGAAAAAATAAACCAACCCGAAATTAAATGGACCAAAGTAATATTTAAACATATATGTTGCTCTCTATTAATTCTTTTATATTTTAACATTTTTCAATTAGCACCTTACTATCAACAAACGGTAGAACCGGCTAATGATAAACTCACATGACTTTGAAACTTGAAGAAAACATGCTGTTTATGCAAGGATATGCACAATAGTGTATTTCTGAGTGCAGCTCGAACTCGGCCTCCGGACCGATCTGAATACTTGGGCGGACCTGCACAAAAAGGTGAGCACTCCGACGATCAAGTCAGTATAGGTCGGATTCCCAGTTTAGTTCGAGGTCAGAAATCATCATACGTGATCGTGGAGTGAGGTCCTCTACTTGTGGGTGGTAGTCCCGCTAATCTCGCGACGGTTACACCTGGTAATCTCGGGACCGTCGGTTACACCCGGTAATCTCGGGACTGACGGTTACACACGATAATCACGCCGCTGACAGTAGCTCACATCGGCCCCCACCAAGTTTCCCGATAGATCGGACCTCGGCCAGGTTCACCTCGGCCCTCATACTTAGCATCTGTCAACGCTAGTGGTGGTGATCTCGGCGGTCCGAGCTACGCATGACTCATGAGTCATCTTGGAGCACCAATAGGGGTCCTCCACGTGTCCAGGGTATTCTCTTCCCCAAACATTGGCCCCCTCTCTGTCTGGTCCGATCTCGACCTGGCAGAGAAGTTCATTCCACTTGCTTTGGACGCGTGGCGACTTCCTATTCGTGGGAAAATATAACCGTTGCGGTGGATTTATCGTCGGAATATTCAAATATTCCGACGCTTCGGATCTTCGGGAGGATCCTAGCCGCTCGTTGATTACACGTGTACGGTGGGGAAATTTTTCCGACGAGCTATAAATACCCCCAATCCTTCAGGTCATACCTTACGTTTCCTGAATTCTTGGAGTTCGATCTGAAGGCAGCTCGAACCCTTGGTAGGTCGGTTTCTTCCCTCACTTTCTCTTTCGAACGTAGTTGCCATGTCGTCCTCTTTTAGCAGCGACTTAGGATCCGATGAGGATTTA
Organism: Momordica charantia; assembly: GCF_013281855.1. NCBI lineage: Eukaryota > Viridiplantae > Streptophyta > Magnoliopsida > Cucurbitales > Cucurbitaceae > Momordica > Momordica charantia. Next base: position 11,262,968 of record NW_028275166.1, on the reverse strand, counting down.
GCTCGTAGGTTAGAGTCCGAGCTCGAGGAGATAGAAAACTTTAGGTTCTCCGATGACAGGGAGGATAGTGATGCCTCCACCTCGGGTCAGGGTTTGGAATACCCTTCTAGGATACCTGAGCACTACCTCGGATCCCTTCGTAGGGGGTTCGCTATCCCTGAGAACATCCTCCTTAGGATTCCGGAAGAGGGGGAGAGAGCTGACAATCCTCCACAGGGATGGGTCACTCTCTACTTCAAAATGTTTGAGTACGGCCTCAGGCTTCCCCTTCACCCTTTTGTCCAAGAATTTATCTTCCGAACTGGGTTGGCTCCGGCTCAAGTGGCCCCCAATGGGTGGGGTGTCATTTTCGCTTTGGCCATCCTTTTTTGGCTATGAGCTCGAGATAGTGAAGAGGCCGAGCTGTTGGACGTAGACCAGCTCCTCGCGTGCTTCGAAGCGAAAAGGATAGCTAAAAAGCCTGGTCGGTTTTATATGTGCGCAAGGAAAGGCGCAGGCGGTATAGTTAAGGGGCCGACCTCCATCAAAGGATGGGTGAGGAAGTGGTTCTACGCTTCCGGGGAATGGCTTGGAAAGGACGAGTCGGGTCGTTCCTTCTTTGACGTTCCCACTAGGTTTGGGAACCTAGGTACGGAGTAGCTCTTACTTTTTGTGATAACTTTCTTTCTTGTTATTCAGGTCTGACTCGGATTTTGTCTTTGTGCAGTTTCAATCCGACCAGTCCCCGAGCTTACGCAAGCCTCCTTCGACACGCTGAAATATTACAAGGAGCATTTTCCGAGGGGTAGGAAGGTCGGAACCTTGGTGACCGACAAGCTGCTGCTTGAGTCAGGGCTGCTAGATTACAACCCTGCAGTTCGTCCCATTGAATCCTCAAGGCCGAACTCCGAACTTGGTATGCCGAGCTTGCTCCCCTCCCATTTTTCCTCTAACTTTGTGTTGACTCCTGTTTTTGTTTTGCAGCCATGGTTTGCGGATTTGCAAGCAACGTGAAACGCAAGTCCAAGGGCCGAGCCCATGCTCTTGAGGCCGCCCAGAGTTCGGAAGCTGCCACTCCTGCCGTGGCAGGGCCAGCCTCGAAAGATCCAGCCCCAGTGATCGAGCTGGAGTCTTCTGAGGGTCCTTCGAGGGAGAAGCGCCCCAGGGGTCAGACCGAGGCGGCGGACGTCTCGTCCTTGGGCGAGGAGGTGAGGGAGGAGGCCCCTCTGAAGCGAAGGAGGAAGAAGAAGAAGACCACCTCCCCCTTGGAGGTCGGAGCTCGTGGGGCCCTGCCTGCGAGCTTCGCAGATCGGATGGACGATCCTGAGGCCAGGATGGGCGGGACGTCCGACGTGACAGTACGGTTCAGAGTCGAGCCGTCAAGTTCTGGGGTGAGGGACCAGGTGTCCCGCATCTCGGTTGCAAGTTTGGACCGTTGCCTCAGAAGAGCGTCCAAATTTGTAAGTGACCCGGGGTCCGTCCTGCAGAGAACCATCGACTACGCCGCTGAGGTAAGATTGGTGTCTTCATTTTTGCTCAATTTACCTAACAGGTAGCTCGGTCTAACTTTCTTCTTTGTACCTTTTCTCAGGCGTTTGTTGCTTCCATTCAATCGGCTCTGGCCGTGATGGCCGAGCTGGATGGGAGGGAAGCTCTGGCAGCGAGGGAGAAAGAGGAGTTCTCTGCTGCCTTGGAGGCTGCCTCTTCCAACATGAAGGATGAGCTGCTGAAAGCTCACTCTGAGGTGGAAATTTTGAAGGCTGAGGTGGAGGCCAAGGCCGAGCTGCTGAAGAAAGAAGAGGACAGACGCAAGGCCCAACTCCGAGCTGCCCATGCTATCACCAAGGGCTTGGAGAAGGATTTCCAACTCCTCAAGGAGAAGGACGACATGCTTCAGGCGCTTGAAGCGAAGGAGGAGGAGCTGAAGCACGCGACTGCCGAGCTGGAGATGGTGAAGGAGCGTCTCAGCAATGGAGCCCTATTGAAGGAATCGTTCAGGCAACATCCTGACTTCGATGGATTTGCCAAAGACTTCTCTGACGCGGGCTTCAAGTTTCTCATGAAGGGCATTGCTTCCGACATGTCTGACCTTCAGATCGATCTCGGTGGTCTGAAGAAGAGGTATGCTGAGCAGTGGGCGTCTGGGCCTAGCGGCACCCCTGGCCCCCAAGCGTTGGTGGATAAGTACGTCAGAGATCTGGACTCTGACTACTCCGACCTCGAAGAGGATAAGGTCGGCACCACTCAAGAGGGCGCTCCTCAAGCAGGCTCTTAGGCGATCACCTTTCATGAGGCCTTTCTCTGTCTTTCTTCTCTTCTTTTGTAAGTGTTAGGGCAGAGCTGCAAGGTCTATAAGCCTTGGCTCTGCTTTTTATTCAATAAAGAGGCTTCTCATTTGTTTTTACTTTGTTGCCTTCTTTCTTCGTTTTTTCTCCAAGTTGAAGCCAATGTCACCTCGCGCCTCGTAGCTTTGAGGTCGCGTCATTAACTAAAATACTTGACATTTTGAACTCGGATCGCTGTCTAGTATTCAATGCATTGCACCAACTCTGGACTTTTTAACATCACACCTTTAACTTAAAAACGTTAAAAGGCTAAAATCCTAAGTCCATAACTGTTCTTCATATCGCATCTCGTACCCTCAGGTTCAAAGGCTTGATCATTCTAAACTTTTCACATCGCCCGCTTGCCTTGAAGGTTTGAATTTTAAGTTCACCAACGGTTTTGGCATCGCACCTCGTACCCTTAGGTTTTGGAGGATTGAATTTTAAGTTCACCAACGGTTTTGGCATCGCACCTCGTACCATTAGGTTTTGGAGGATTGAATTTTAACCGACTACTGGAATGTGATCGTGTGGGAGTCCGTGGCCCCCATTTAATTTCTGGTCGAACTCGGAATCATGAAATTAAATCATCACATTTATTCCGATCATAATTCTTTTGAAACAGTTTTTACAGATCCATTGAAAACCATTTTGGCATTTCAAGGATAATAACGCTTCAGGTGCTCCGCGTTCCACGGGTGCGCGAGGACGTCTCCTTTCAGATCGGCCAATATGTACGTCCCAGGTCGGACTATTCCCTTGACCTCAAACGGCCCCTCCCAGGTCGGGTCAAGGGCACCCACATGGGTTTGGACCTTCCTTAAGACTAGATGTCCGACTTGGAAGGTCCGAGGTCGAACGCGGGCGTTGTAGTGTCTGGCCATTCTGCCCTGATATTCCGCCAGGCGTAGCTGGGCCATTGCTCTTCTTTCTTCCAACAAGTCGAGGTTGAGGAGCAGCTCTTCCTCATTTGCTGTAGGCTCGTAATGCTCTACTCTATCAGATGGCATGCCGATCTCAACCGGGACTACAGCTTCGGAGCCGAAGGCCAGGGAGAACGGGGTCTCACCCGTCGATTCTCTTTGGGTGGTCCGGTACGACCATAGAACCTCTGGTAGCTCCTCGGCCCACCTGCCTTTCTTGGAGTCCAGTCTAAGTTTGATGCCTCGCTTGATGATTATGTTGACTGCCTCCACCTGCCCATTTGCTTGCGGATGTGCGGGGGACGAGCTAAGGTAACCTATGCCAAGCTTGCTGCAAAAGTTTTTGAACTTCGCGTTGTCAAACTGCTTCCCATTATCTGTCACAATGGCTTTCGGTATACCAAAGCGACATACGATATTTGTCCATACAAAGGACGTGACTCTGGATTCCGTTATGTGGGAGAGTGCCTCGGCCTCGGCCCACTTTGTGAAGTAGTCCACAGCAACCACAGCGAACTTGGTCTGGCCTTTGCCCAAAGGGAAAACGCCAATGATATCTACGCCCCACTGCGCGAATGGCCACGGGGCCGAGATGGGGGTGAGCAGCTCGGGAGGTTGGTGGATTATGTTTCCGTAGCGTTGGCAATTGTCGCAAGTTCTAACGAACTTCTTGGCGTCCTGGCTGAGGGTCGGCCAATAGTATCCTTGTCGGATCACTTTGGCTAACAGCGACCGGGCGCCTGAGTGATTGCCGCACACTCCTTCGTGGATTTCTCTGAGGACGTATAGGCCCTCTTCAGGGGTTAGGCATTTCAATAGAGGCAGGGAAAAGCCGCGTCGGTACAACGCTCCACTTCGGACCACGAACCGAGCTGCTTGCCTTGCCAACCTTCTGCGCTCCTTGGGGTATTGTGGTGAATTGCCCCTAATAAAGTCCACAATCGGGTCCATCCATGAGGACTCTGGAGCGTCGATCTCCATCAGATCTGGCTCTGAGATCGAGGGATTATCTAAGATCTCGACGGGGACCGACCGACGTCGGTCTCTTACGCTGATGCTAACTTGGCCAAGGCGTCGGCATTAGAATTTTCTGCTCGGGGAACCCGGCTTACTTCGTAAGTTCGAAATTGGACGAGGTACGATCTGACCTTGCCCAAATACTTCTCCATTCGGGAGTCCCTGGCTTGGTACTCTTCCGTGATCTGGCTCACAACCAGCTGGGAGTCGCTGAAGATCTTAACACAAGAGGCCCCCAATGCTCTGGCGATTCGTAGACCGGCAATAAATGCTTCATACTCAGCCTCGTTATTGGAAGTCCGGAAGCCGAATCTCAAGGCATACTCAAATCGCTCGCCTTCTGGTCCGAGCAAGAGGACCCCGGCCCCGCACCCCTTCTCATTGGAGGATCCGTAGACATAGATTGTCCCCGGTAGGTCGGACTCGCCAGGCTCGGAAGGTGGTGTGAGCTCGGCTATGAAGTCTGCCACTGCTTGCCCTTTCAACGCAGCTCTAGGTTCGAACTGGATGTCGTACTCACTTAGCTCTATTGCCCACTTCATCAGGCGTCCAGAAGCTTCTGGCTTATGGAAGATGTTTTTTAGGGGCAAGTTAGTGAGCACCACCACAGTATGAGCTTGGAAGTATGGTCTAAGCCGTCGGGCCGAGGTGACTAAAGCGAGAGCCAATTTTTCCATCTGAGGGTATCTAGTCTCGGCTTCGGTCATAGCCTTGCTTGTGTAGTAGACCGGGTTTTGCCGCGCTTCCTCTTGCCTGATTAGGGCCGAGCTGACGGCACTGTCAGACACTGCTAAGTACAATTGGAGCTTGTCCCTTGGCAGGGGCTTGGCGAGCAAAGGTGTCGAACAGAAGTAGCTCTTCAATTGCTGAAATGCTTGTTCACACTCTGCTGTCCATTCAAACGGCCCTTTCTTTCGTAGGACTTTGAAGAAAGGGAGGCACTTATCTGTCGATCTTGAAACAAACCGGTTCAGGGCTGCAATCCTGCCATTGAGGCACTGAAGCTGTTTCAGCGTTTTGGGTGCCTCCATCTCGAGCACGGCTTTAATCTTTTCGGGGTTGGCTTCGATCCCCCGGTGGTTCACCATGAAGCCAAGGAACTTTCCCGAAGAGTCTCCAAAGGCACATTTAGCTGGGTTGAGCTTCATTTGGTATGTCCTTAAAACTTCGAAGGCTTCAGTCAGATCGGAAAGATGCGACTTAGACCGCTTGCTCTTGACGAACATGTCGTCCACATACACTTCCATATTCCGGCCGATCTGCTTGGCGAACATTTTGTTCACCATTCTCTGGTAGGTCGCTCCTGCGTTCTTTAAACCGAAGGGCATGACCTTGTAACAGTACAGACCTTGGTCTGTTATGAATGCGGTATGATCTTGATCTGGGACATGCATCTTGATTTGGTTGTACCCAGAGTAGGCGTCCATGAAAGTGAGCAGTTCGTGCCCGGCTGTGGCATCCACGAGCTGATCAATCCTCGGCAGTGGGAAGCAATCTTTCGGGCATGCCTTATTTAAGTTCGTAAAATCTACGCACATTCTCCACTTTCCGTTAGATTTTTTAACTAATACAACATTGGAGAGCCACTCGGGATACGAAATTTCTCTTATGCATTTAGCTTTCAGAAGTTTGCTAACTTCCTCAACAATTACATCACTCCTCTCCTTGTTTATATGTCTTCTTTTTTGTTTTACAGGTCGGAATGACGGATCTATGCTGAGGCGATGCGTCATAATCTTCGGGTCAATGTCAGGCATGTCCTCATGGGACCACGCAAAGACGTCCGAGTTGGATCTGAGGAAGTGGATTAGCTCCTCTCTGTCGGTGGCCCCCAGCTTGGTTCCTATGCTTACTTGCTTCTCGGGACTAAGCAGAGGAATAAGCTCGAGCTCCTCAGTGGGTGCGACAAACTCCCTCCTCGACAGGTCGGCCTCGAACTCGAGCGTCTCATCCCCACTAGCGAGAGTTTCGATGGCGCAGACCGATGAGCCTTTGAGCGCGGAGGCATAGCACTCCCTCGAAGCGGTCTGTTCTCCTCGGACCGTGTCCACGCCATAGGGGGTGGAATACTTCAAAACTTGATGAAGTGTCGAGGGAATGGCCCGAAATGAGTGGATGATGGGTCTCCCGAAGATGGCGTTATAGGCCGATCTACCGTCAATTACCACGAACTCGGCCATTTGGGTGACCTGAGTTTGGTCCTGCCCAAGCGTGACCGGCAAGTTGATGCAACCCTCTGGGATGACCGATTCTCCAGAGAACCCAACTAGCGATGTCGGGCTTTTCTTCAATTGCGACCTCGTCCATCCCAGGGCGAGGTAGGTCGGTAAGGACATGATGTTAGTAGATGCGCCTCCGTCTACCAGCACCCTCCTGACCACCACATGATCAATCAAGGGAGCGATCACAAATGCATCATTGTGGGGCAGGTGGACCTCCTCCAAGTCTGCACCGTCGAAGGTGATTGGACAGGTTGGCCTCTGCTCCCTGATGATGCACACCTCGCGTCTGGCTGCACGAGCTAACTCCTTTCTTTTATGTCCGGACTGACCCCCGCTTGGCCCTCCGAAAATGGTATTGATGACCGCAGGTCGGTCAGTGCGCCGAGGCGGCGTCCTCGAACGCTTCCGCTCTTCCTTTTTCTCTGCCGAGCTGGTCCTGGGCTTTCCCACAAATTTCTTGAAGTAGCCATCTTGAATTAGATCCTCAATTTGGCACTTCAACTCCCAGCAGTCCGACGTGTTATGGCCGTGCTCCCGATGGAAGCGGCAATACTTGTCCTTGCTGCACCTCTCCAGGGCTCCCCGAAGCTTCTCGGGACGTTTGAGTAGTTTTTCCATTCCAGACTCCTCGATGTTCAGGATCTCGGAAATTGGAATCGTGGTCGGGGTGAAGCGTTCGTAAGGTCGACTCCTGGTAAGTCCGTTCTCCGCCCTTCGATACTCAGCTCGGCCGCTGAAGAAGGATCCCTTGTCCTTGAACTTGGGATCTGTATTTTCTATATCTTTTCCACTTCTGCCCCGGCCGATCTTTCGTTCTGGTCGGCCGGTTTTGGTTCGGAGGAGCTCCTGTCCGTCGATGACTTTCTTCGCCCTCTGAAGCACCTCGGCGAAGGTGGCCGGGGCCTCCTCTCCAAGCTTCACAGTGAGGGCTTCGTCGGCTAGACCGGTGAGAAAATACCACATGGCCGAGTCATCGGAGCAGTGTGCGACCTTCAATTGCTCCTCCTGGAATCTGGTGACATATTCTCGCAGCGTCTCACCCTCCTTCTGTCTGATGGTGGCGAGATGGGTCGTTGTCTTTTTGTCATAATGTCGAGAAGAGAACTGGGCGAGGAACTCCCTTCTCAGCTGAGAGTAGGTCGAGATCGACCTGGCTGGCATTGCGTCTGATGCCGCTTGGAAATCCATGAGGCCTTCAAAGACCTCAACATAATCCTTGGGGTCCTTCGACCCATCATAAGGCTTCACGGTAGGAGCTTTGAACTTCGGAGGGATCGGTGCTTCCAAAACGTCCGAGGTGAAGGGCGATTCTCCCAAGTCGCCATCGTTCAGTGGACCATCTTTCTGCTCACATTTGGCCTTTAAGGCCTCCACCTGGGCGTCGAGCTGGCCCCTCAGCTGGTCGAACTCCTCCCTTGTAATCACTCCTGCAGGAGTTGCTGGGTTGCGAGAGGATTCAGCCTGCTGGTTGGAGCTCCTGTGTGAGCGGGATGGTGACTGTCCTTTTCGGAGAGATGAGCCTCTCCTCGGGATGTTCCTCCTCGAGTAGGCCGAGGTGGGAACCCCTTTGCTTGTGTATGTCAACGCGCGTCACTCGGTTCTCAGATCGGGACCCTGCGCCTGCAGCTAATATCATTTCGTTATACATTTCCTCCATGGACCGCATTTGCGTGCGCATTGCCTCCATTTCTCTCTAGAGTACGTCCAATTTCTCACTTGTCGGGGCCGGGGCTGGACCCCGGGCGCCCTTCTTAGAGGTTCCACCTCGGCCACGGGTGGCTTTGGATGTCCTTGGGGGGTGCGCAGGTGGTAGAACAGGCGCGGTGATTCGTGCCGACCTGCGGAGGGGTTCTGTTGCTAGACCGTCGTGACCTTGCCCCTCTACCACTGCTGCTCCGACCTCCCTCTGGTGGGCATCGCTGGCAGCTAGTCTTCGATCTGCCGTATTGGTCGAATTTGCGGGTTGAACCATTTTCGCTTGCGTGTTGGTTTAAAAGAATTGGGATGACTTAGATTGTCGTCCCCACAGACGGCGCCAGATGTTTATGCAAGGATATGCACAACAGTGTATTTCTGAGTGCAGCTCGAACTCGGCCTCCGGACCGATCTGAATACTTGGGCGGACCTGCACAAAAAGGTGAGCACTCCGACGATCAAGTCAATATAGGTCGGATTCCCAGTTTAGTTCGAGGTCAGAAATCATCGTACCTGATCGTGGAGTGAGGTCCTCTACTTATGGGTGGTAGTCCCGCTAATCTCGCGACGGTTACACCCGGTAATCTCAGGACCGTCGGTTACACCCGGTAGTCTCGGGACCGACGGTTACACCTGATAATCACGCCGCTGACAGTAGCTCACATCGGCCCCCACCGAGCTTCCCGGTAGATCGGACCTCGGCCAGGTTCACCTCGGCTCTCATACTTAGCATCTGTCAACGCTAGTGGTGGTGATCTCGGCGGTCCGAGCTGGGCATGACTCATGAGTCATCTTGGAGCACTAATAGGGGTCCTCCACGTGTCCAGGGTATAATCTTCCCCAAACACATGCTATCAAGAGAAGAAAAAATAAATGAACTTTTCTTATTGGATAACTTTTTCTTCCTCTAAATTTGCACCGATTCACTTTAATTATTATATCATATAAGCTTATTATCAAGTAGTTTCAACATTACCAAAAATGTGGGAGACTAAATTAAAATTTTTTAAACCATAAGGACTAAAATATATCTTTAACTGCCAAAATTAGTATAATTCAATGACAATTGATATATATTTTCGACCAAAAGGTTATAAGTCAAATTCTCACCTCTATATATTGTACTAAAAAATACGTATATTTAACCAAAATAATATATCGAAGAAGAACATACCATTTATTTATTTAAAATATAATACTAAATTGTATACGGCTGAATTAGTTGGGATATTATATATTTATTATCAAATGCTCAAACCTCCACCTTCATATTGTTGATTGTAAAATAAAAGTTTCTATTTTTTTCCCTCTAAATTTCGGTAAAAAGTATGAGCCACCGACACATATATCAGGAAAGTAACTTCATTCATGCAAAATGGAGTCTTAAGGGAACTCAAAAAGCCATATTTTATTAATATTTTTCTTTTGTTTTATATTTTTAAAGAATAAGCTTATAAATATTAGTTACACGTGTGTATATTTATTTTTTTGTTGTTTAATTTTAAAATCATTTTCAAATACTCCAAATTTTGAAAATTTAAACGTAGTTCTAAGAGAAGTAAAAATATTATAAAAAATCATTAAATATGGGAGGGAGAATTGAATTTTCAACCTTAAATGTTTTGTTTTTCGCTCAAATTAGTAATTATTATTTCTTTTCAAAAAAAATAGTGATTATTATTATTTGTTCATTAACGATTCTCTTGAAAAAGAAATTATTAATGATTTGCCAACTTAAAACATTGCTATATTTGTGATTATTATTTATATTACTAATGATTTGCCAACTTAAAACATTACTGTATTTGCAATTATTATTTAAAAATTATACTTTTTTTATGTTTTACAAAGAAACAAAAAGAATAAAATAAAATTATTGTGGACATCGATGGGGGCTTACGAATTGGGCCCATTAAGAATAATAGGTCCATTTTGGGTCATCCCTAATGGGCCGAACCTATTGGACAAATTCGGCCCACTATGGTATCCACTCGAAGATCCTGAATGCACCCGACCCAATATTAGCTCTCCGATCCTCTCACGATATTATTGCCTATTTTAATTCTTCAACAAAAATTATATATAAAAAACTAATATTATTGTTAGACTAAAATTTAAACAACATAACATTCAGCCATAACAGTTAAATTTGTTGTTTATTTATGAATTTTAAAAGTGTCGAAATTTCAACTGTATGTCTATTAGGTCGTAAAATTTAAAAATTTTAAATTTTATGTACAATAAGTCCCTAATATAATCAACATTTTAAAAATTAATGGAGCTATTAAAAATAAATTTTATTTTTATATTTCGATTTTGTATCTGATAAAATCGTACATTTTAAAAAATGTGAATGAGATCAGAGATCTATTAAACAGAATATTGAAAGTTCAAGGAGTTAAAAATTAAAAATTTAAAGAGGTTTATTAGACATTTTTTATAGTGCAAATAGTTGTTAGATATGAAGTTGGAAGTTTAAGGACTTATTAAACACTTTTAAAGTTTCGAAACCTATTAGACACCCACCTAAAAATTTAGAGACTAAAAATGTAATTAAATTATGTTAGTGGAGAGTTTAGAAAGTTTAAATTTGGAAAAACTATGTTAGTGTACTCGTTTAAGTATGAGTTTAAGATAAAATTATGTGCGAGGGGCTTGAACTCATGAGCTACTATTCAAAGCTTGTTGGTTTCTCCAACTAAACTCGGGTTTGACAACTCCTACTCCTCCCCAAAACTTAGGAACCCACCCTAAGCTGAATCCAACCCCGAGACACCCCTTTAGATTTTAAATTTTATGTTTAAATAATAAATAATAAAAGTAATTGAATGTTGAAGATGTGGCTTACCATTGATTCCTATTTTTTCTTTTTAGGAAAATAAAACATTTTCGTGGCTCAAATTTGAATTTAATTTCTATATGGTCCGTAGCTTTTAAAATGTGTTACAATTTTATTATTGAGTTTTGAATTTAGTTTCCTCTAATATCCCTGTTTCAAAATATTACACTTTTTCTCCTATGTTCTTATTCATGCTCACTTTTGGTCCTGACATAGTAGAATGGATAATAATCCTAGCATAATGCTAACTATATAATATAATGCAAATAAATCCATTTAATATTAATTTTTATAATTTATTTGGTCACATGTAAAGATATTTATTTTTATGACATTTCAATCTGTAGGGTCTTTTTTTAAGTGTAATGAAATAGGGTGGTGACAATTGTCCTTGAAAGTCATATGCAATGCTCATTTAATAAAATTGTATTTTCAAAATCAGGAACTAAAAATATATTTTATCTTAGATATTTTTATAATGTTAAAGATCTAAACTGTGCGTAACTATTTAAAAGAAAGTGTGCATAACTGAAAACTCAAAATTCAAAGAAAAAAATGTTAAAACTCTGAAATTTAAGAATCAAATGGGAACTAAACGCAAAATTCATAAGTAAAAGTGTAAAACATTTTGAAATTTATGGACCAAATGGAACTAAACTCAAAATTTATAGTTAAAAGTATTGTTTGAGCTCGAAATCACCGAACTCGGATGGATAGTAGATCGGATGGTATAGGGATGAGCTATTGGCCAACTGTTCAACTCATTTCCAGAGCAGACCTGCAAAACAAAGTTAGCATTCCGCAAGTTAGTTCTAATCCAAGATAACTCGCCGATTTTATCTAGGATTGCGTACCTTGCATTTAAGGCAAGAGTTTCCATTTATAGAAACTAGGTCCGACAGGAACTCTGACACACCCTAAAAATGCGGCGTATTGTTGAGGTCGGAAGAGACAACGTTACGGACTTCGCCCGAGGTCGGCTCGACCTCGCAGGTCCTACCTTGACCGCCGACCTAGGCGTTTTGGAGTCTATTCCTATATTTCGCTTGCGCATTAATTCGATTATCTTCTTCAATCATGACACGTGTCAGGTCATAATTGATACCCAACAAGTATAAACATTTTGAAACCTATGGATCGAATAAAAACTAAATTCAAAATACATCATTCTTTTATTAATAAAATGCATTGTTATAATATGATATGCTATGAACGAGAGAAATGAATATGATATTCATACTCTGGAGTCTGGATTATTCAAATTTGATGTATTTTTCTAATAATACAATAAGAAATCCCCATTTTCTAAAATTTAAAATAATAATAATTACAATAAATTGTTTGGATATTTGGCGACAAACGAAGAAGCTATTTTCCTTATTCAAATATCACCAATCAATTTGGTTGTTTTGACCGGTCGTCGTTTTGAAAGTGTTAAAGGACTGTCGGCGGTCGTTTTGAATTCGGCGCGGGCTTGCAGATCAGAATTCAATAAATTATAATATCTGTTTTTTTTTATTTTAATAAATTATATATGGTTCCTAATATTTTAAATTTCTCAATTATTTTATAATTCTCACCTAGGTCATTCCTAAAATATATTGGTTAAAAAATATTTGTAGTCTTTCTTTAACGCGTAACAATTTAGTCTATGTAGTTGTACTAAAAAATAAAAAAACAAAAAAATTTAACCCCTACATTCTCAAGTTTATAACAATTTAATTTAGTTTTAAACTTTAGCATGTACAAATTTAGTCTATGTTGTTCAAGATTTGTAACGACCTAATCTTCATTGTGAAAAATTTCATCAAAATTAAGAGTTGATGTAGTGGTTTAGTCTTTGTAGTTTATAAATACATTTATCCCTTGTCAGTTTATCAATCTACATATGTAAGAAATTCCATTAAACATTAACAACATTTTTCATACATATGATATGGAGTAAATTGTTACAAACTTTAAATAATATTGATTAAATTGTTACAAAAATTGAAAGTATTAAAGTTTAGAGGCTAAATTATTACTTCTGTTGAGGGAGAAATTCGAGCACGCATTGGAATTCAGGAGCGACAGCGAGGTGTGGGACTACAGACGGTTATCACTGTACTCTGCACAAACGTACAGACGCGTCGCCACCACTGCTGTACAAAGAAGATGCTGAGGACTGTAGCCTGAAACCTGCAACCTATAGGTTCATAAACCTATGGATGAAAGCACCGCCACAGTTTGTTGGGAACGTTCGCTCCTCCATTGGAACCTCGTACAGCTCGACACGCTTAGACGTCCGCAACCATCGTCCTTCCTGGTTGGCCATCTGCGCCTATATAAGGGAAAGACTTCTACCAATATCAAGTAAGTGAAAAACTTGTCACTTAAACTTCAAGGTATCTACTCTTATTTTCTTACTTTGATTACCGACTTGAGCGTCAGCGTACATTAAGCAGGACATCGCACTACCGTCGAATTTTCTGGTTGCAGACTCATTTGCTCATCGATAAACACTCTCATCCGAAGAACACGTGGACCTCCAAAATTCGCCAACAACAACTTCCATACAAGTTTAGGACCAAAAATGTTTTTTAACAAAAATCTACTAAAATTTGTTTAAAGCAAGTTAATATATCATTAAATTTTATTTTATTAACACATTCAAACATACATATAAATATAACTCAAATGTTTGATGTATATAAAACTCAACTCATTTATTAGTGAACTTCGACTAATTAATCAACCAAATTTATTTCTTTCACACTATATATATATATTCAAATGTCATGTTTACCTGTCAACTATATTAACAAGATGATAATTTAAAGATACATAAATTTTTTTACGTGTCAAAAAGTTTTAGTACATTTTCTATATAGAATAATTTAATGGAAAGATTGTAATATTCTAGTGAGTACTTCCCAATGTTGTAGTTTTTTAATGCTCTAAAATAATCTTGGATGGTAAAATTTGAAAATTATTTAACGTAGTATATGAAATTAGAAAAAAAAAACATAAACTTCAAATGGTACTAAAATAATCAACGTTTGAAATCAAAGTAAATTGTTATTTTTTTTCTAATATGAACATATCACACGCGGACTCTTTTTTTTCTTTTTTTTTTTTTGTTGTTGAGAAAAGTGGGATCAGCTTATCCGAAATAAAAGGAGCCTACGTTAGTTGTAAAATCGGATTGGGACACGTTTCGGCTTGTGTCCAAACACAGAGGCCTCTTGACTCCGTCACAATTAAGTTTCATATTAGAAAATTAATATTGTATAAACTTAAAGAGAGAATCCTAAATCTAATCCAACTACAAAATCTAGAAAGCATGGGTTGATTTCAAAATTCAAAATCTCACTATATTTTTAATTATATGTTGATTTGAAAAATAAATTATTCAAAACACAAGAATAAAATAAACAAGAATGATATTAGATAAAATGAATAAAGTAAATACTATATCAATTGAAAATGGTTCATTTAATTAAGATATTACTAAATTTAATATACGTCAGTCACGTTTATAATTTTATACTTAAAAAAGAAAGAAATAGTTTTGCTCGGTAAAAGTATACCTGACTTATTTTCTAAGGAGCAATGCGCGCATTGTGGTAGGAGCCTAAATGAATTAAGCATCAACTTACTGTTTAATGGGTAAGAGATCATATATTTGTTATTGTTTTAGCACTTTATTTCTAAAGCTTATTCTCATTTTAATTTGTTCTTATTTTTGCAACTTTAGCTGCGACTTATATAGGTGAATCTATAGAGGGTCATATTTGAGGATTCATTCATTCTTTTACTGATGCAACGTAGTGAAGTCCATTTATTATCTTTCTACCTTTGTGTTGAGCTTCTTTTTCTTTTCCTAATAAATGGTTTCCCACGCAAAGGGATTTCTTTTTAATGAGCGCACAAAGTGAATTTACCTCATTTTATCAACATGATAGTTTCTACATAGAAAAAAATCTCAACTATTTGAAATGATTTATGCATTAACATAGTAGTAGAAAGAGTATCGTGTTGCATCCAGACTGATCAAACGAGGTGTGGGATTGTGAATTTATTTTATTGGAGAGAAGAAAAAGAAGGCGTTAAGAAACCCTCGTGGCCTTGAGATCCATTTATCCTTAACCTTTTAAGTATTATAGGCTAAAACTTATGTGATTATTTAAGTAGCCAACAAAAAAGTCAACTTCAAGGACAATCAATCAAGTTAAGCAAATAGCGCCGTCCCTTGCCTTGCTTCTTGATATTTGCAATTATACGGTATATATAATAAGCTACCTAAGACATTTGTAGAAGGGTTGAGAATTAAAATTAGTTCAGGACAGAAATAAAGAAAACTCCAACCGATGAAAAAAAGAATTCATTTCTATTAAGAAATATAAATGATTACAGAGATGATAGTCAATTTAGGACTTAAATTTACAAGAAAAGAAAAGGCAAGAATTAAACTAGAATTGCTAAAATATCTAGAATTTAACCAAATGAAAAGATAATCCTAGCACAAGAGCTTAAAAGGAAAGAAAGCTGAGAACTCAGGAAAATCTCCAAAAATTGAACTCAAGTTTTGCGAATTAGAAAAGAAGACAATATTAAATAGCTCGGAAATAATTGACATATACATCTCCAACCAAGAGGTTATGACTTCGATCCCGACCCATTTCTACATATTATATTAAAAAAAATATCAATCTATAAACTAATATTATTAAATTTAGTTGATATATATATATAAACATCAACCTAAATTTCTTAAAATTTACCTCTAAGGTTACACACTAAATTTTAGAAATTAATTCAAACTGGTGAGTTAAACGTGTATAATACTTAAACACATTTCTCTATGTAACCCAAATACAAGTCGCACAAAATCAGGCTTTAAACTCCAAGCCATACAAATACAAATAGGAAGTCCCTCAATTCGCAAAGTCCTTCAAAAGTATTTTTGGAAAATTTATTTTTAATTTTCAAATTGGTCTTTCTCAATTAACTTTTAAGATTTTCATTAAATTATTGTTGTATTAACATAATTATATATATTTTGAACTTACGGCTTAGAAAAAAATGAATTTTATTGATAGACAGGTCTAATATTAAAGATGAACCGATGTAATCTATCAAATAGCATATGATTGAAATGTATCTGTTCAAATATGGTACCCGTACTTCCAAAATATCTATTTTAGTCACTATACTTTCAATTTTTATTTATTTTAATCTACGTACGTTCGAAATTTTCGTTTTGACACTTATATTTTAGAAAAGTTACCATTTTTGTCTCTTTATTTTTATCTCATTTATTTCAATTAAAATTAATTTGAATTAAAGATTAGTTCATATTGTGTATAAACTTTGGGTTAACATTTTGCAAATAGGAACTAAAATTGTCACTTTTTAAAAGTACAAATACCAAAACAGACGTTTTTAAGGTATATAAACTAAAATGAACAAAAGTTGTAAGTACATTAACCAAAATAGACATTTTGAAATTACATGACCAAAATTATAAAATAGATTGATTTTTTATTTAATATTATTATTTTTATTATAAAAGATATTAATTTTTATTTATTTGGTCAATACAAAAGATTTTATAACATTTTTAAATATAGATATAAGTTTGTTTTAATTACTAACAGATAATTAAGACGAGAAATGAACAACTAACACGTGGCAAAGGTCGGTTGTCGGCATTTTACCAGTAAGCGCGTGACACACGCCCGAAAGACCAAACGAATCCTCTCAGCAACTCCCACGTGTACCAACACGTGCCAACTGCTACACACGTGGAGGTTTCTCATTCGCCCGCTGGGTTGTTGAACCTCCCGCGAGTAGTTATATCAAACCGCCACGAAACAGTTAACACCTCCACTTTTGTTCTCTTCGTTTGCTTATTTTTCCCGGCCACTCACATTTCTGAAGGTGACGTCATAAGATCGGCAAAAAAAGAAAAATAAAAAATATTTTTTTAAAGAAGAAAACGCTGTCGTTTCAACTCTACGGTTGTTTACTTGCCGAGGAAGAATGCCACGTGGCAAACATCGTCTTTAAATAAAATATTAAAATAGAGAAAAAAGTATAAGGTCGGTGGGGATGGACCAAAAAGTGCTCCACATGGCAGTTGTCTTATGCAGGTGGGTCCCACAAAGTATATAATTTTTTGTTTGGAATTGTCAAAAAAGAGGAAAAAAGTGAAAAAAGAAATAATAATAATAATAGTTGGGCCCACGGTATCTTGAGGCCGCAAAAAGCCCATAAAAGAATATTTATATACTTTGTAAATATTTCCTTTTTTTTTTAATAAAAGAATATTTCCTTTTTTTTTTCCTTCGGCCTTCTCCCTCAAGTTGATTCAATACTAATTTATTTTGATACATAGTTTTAAATTTTTGATTTATAGTGCCTTGTAAATTAAATTTGATGTTCTAGTTCGAGGTTTTTTTGGTTTTAATTTTAATTTTTTTGTTACAATTCAATACTAGACTAAGGTTTGAATTTAATAAGAGAGGTTGATAATGTCTTGATTAATTAAACTATATTCAGATCGACTATTAAGACAAATTTTCAATTATTATTTATTTGAATTGAATAACTTGACGTTGATGTGAAGACCAACAATTTTGGTTTACATGAAATGTCAAGAAATATTAAAAAGTTATATATATATATAAAGATTAAAGTTCTTTTATTAATTCAAATATTTTTGTGAATTTATGTGGTGTTTGTAAATTTTATAATTTTTAGACAAATTCAATCAACATTCATATTTTTATCGACATCTACTTATTGAGAAAAAATGTGCAGAGTACTTTTTATGTACTTTGGCTTGCCTTTGTGTTATTATAGAACTTTTAATATGATATTTTATATTTAAAGATATTTTTTATATTTATATAATTGAAAATAAACCGTTAATTTTCTCACAAATTGAGTCGAACTTCATACAAATTTGAGCTTTAAGCCTCCATTTAAATGAATGAAATAATGCCATATCGAGCATAGTTAAAGAGCAATTGACATATATCTTCAACCAATAGGTCGTGAGTTCGATACTCCAACTCATATATTATACTAAAAAAAAGAAATGAAATAATATTATTTTCAAAATCAATTACTTACATTGATTTGTTAACTTGTTGAAAAGGTAATGATGTGTAGCCTACTCATTAAAAGCTCATAATTGCGAAACTTTGAGGTTAGAAAACAAAATTTTAAGCTAAATTCAAAACAAAAGTTAATGTACTAGAAATGACTGGATTTATAAACTAGTCAATTGTCAATTGCGAGTATCGCTGATTAGAAGAAAAATATCTGAATTTGAAACCACACTCCCACGTGTTGTACTAAGAAAAAAAACTGGTCAATTACATCTTTATTCTTATATTACTTTTAGACATAAATTTACTTTTTGAACCCTACTCAAAATGGCTCGAGGGTTGCCGTGGTTGTTTTGATCTACTTTATAAATTCTCCGTTTACGATGAGAATCCAATTTTGTTGCACTTTTAATAATTGAAAAATAAATATGTTTGGGAAGTAAGAAAAACCACCCCTGAAGGGCGAATATAACTAACCAACCTTTTCAAAAGTTTTTAACTATTTACGAATTTTTTTTAATGAAATTTAAGATATATATATATATATATATTTATGATTTACATTTAAATATTATTTTGGTCAATGTATTTTATATTTTTGGTTTATTTTGGTCTCTACACCTTTAAAACATCTGTTTTGATCTTCGAATATAAGATACCAATTACTATATAAAGATTTAATCACTCACGTCACATTTATTGTACTAAAAAAGCCTTTGTTTGGTTTTGTCTCAGTGCTACTAATATCTATCTTGGCTTTCCAAACAAGATTTCAATAGATGGGAGTTAAAAGTATAATGTGAAAGATTTACTACACTTCTAATAACTATAAAACCAATTTAAAAATCTTTGTATTAATTTTTTTTTTTTTATTTTTATTTTTTTTTGCAACGTACCACTAATTTCTTAAATAAATAATTTATTTGCTTTCCAAAAAACAATTTTAAAAAAATAGAAATTCAACAAGTTGACCTTTTTGTTTCCTTATCATGGGGTGGGTATTATACCTTACAATAAAACAAAACAATTATTATTTTTATTTTAGAAAATGAAATAAAATTCCATAAAAAAGCAAAAGGCTTTTTAGAAAAATTCCCCTAAGAAAATTCCATCCATGAACTTCAGAAGAATAAGTGATTCTTTAAGAAAATGATTGAATAATGAATATTCATAAAGATATGAAATTCTTGTCAACTAGAAGAGGAATAAAGAGGAGAGATTGTAATTTCCAATTATTCCACCTCTTGTTTTGTTCAGGTTAAAGATCCTATATTGAAAAGATTAAGGAACTAATAAGGGTTTATACTATATAATTAGGTTATTTCTCTTATGATCCTCATGAATATAAAGAATTATGACGGTTTTGCTCGTACTACTATTTGGCTGGATAACGTTTGTTCTAACTCCCGACTATTGATACAATCTTTATTTACTTCAGTGATGTGTTGTCTCGTCCGTATCTTTTTGCTGTTTGTTTGTTTTAGTTAAATTATTGACTTTTTATTGGTATTTTTGCCGCCTTTTGGTGGTGTTCCTTTTGTGCTAATTAGATCTTCTTTTTTCCTTGAAATATACTTAACTTTTGTATAAAATTGAATCAAGTTTAATTAAGGAAAAGCCTAGAAAATTTTAGAACTTTGGTCCTCAAATAAGGCAATAGCAATTAATGCATGTGTCGCCTTCATGCATTTGCCTTGATTCCATGGGAATTGGGGGATGCTAGTGTGGGAATCCATTCAAATAATAAATTTTGGATTTTTAACCTTCTTAAAAAAAATTGAAATATAGGTTTTAAGTATTATTTTGCTCATGGTACGTTTCAAAATTTTTATTTTAAGATCCCTATACTTTAAACTTTTGTTCATTTTAGTTTACTTTCGAACCGTTTATTTTGGTCATTATACTTTTTAAAAGTGATTATCTTAGTTCCTTCATTTCTATTTTTATCTCATTTCATTTATGACACTTCATTCATTAAATTTCTTGAAATATAGCCATAAATTTGTATTAAATGAGTTCACTTATGTGTCAAAATTTTGTTAAGATATTGCAAAAAGAGATAAAATTGGTTGATTTTTAAAAGTACACCTACCAAAATGAATGTTTTGAAAGTATGGTAATTAAAATGAGCAAAAGTTGAAACTCCATGGGCCAAAATAAATCAAAGTCAAAAGTACATTAACTAAATCATATTTAAACATTAAATTTATGGCGTCTGAATTTACATGTATTTAGATTGTACAAAAGTATAGGTTATTATAAACGGTGGTTGTATAACATGTGTTTTAGTTTGGATTCTGATTTCTAAAAGTATGTATGGTAAAATGTATGTTTCATTAGCTCTAGTTTACATAGTTTACCTTTATATCGCTAGTGGAATTAGCAAATTTGTAAAAAAAATTTAGAAATTCGACTCTATCTATAAGTTGTACTAAAAAGAAAACATATAAACATGGTTAAACATTCACAGCATGTGAGGATGTCATTTACATTTTTTTTTTGGACATCTGTGAGTGTCTAGGGTAATTTACGCACACATCGACTCAACCATCTAATCCTACAATATTTGATATCGGAAAACACAAAGGAATTACTAATTCCTACGGTTGGTGACCCTAAACCCTAAGCCCTTTTACATAATTTTAACCATTAAATTATGCTCGAGTTTTAGAAGTAGCTTGACACACTAGGTTTGTGTACTCATAGATTATAGATTCCTCCTACCAATTAGTTTTAATAGTTTTGCTAGATTTTTGTACTATGAATAAGTATTTGTTTTTGGATAATTTTTTTTAAAGAAAAAGTGTTTTTAAATGAAACACTTGTTTTAAGCATTTTTAGAATATATATATATTTTGCCCCTGTGCCTCTATCTGATGGCGGCACATTCTAGTAACTTCATACTTTGCTAAATCAATTAAATATTTCATTTGACAAAATACTCTAAATACTTCAAATTAATTACTTTTGGTTACTTAAAAATATGTTTTTTTTTTTGTTAAAATCGTTTTAAAATTAATCTAATGGTCGCAACAAATTTACCTTAATCATATTGGGGCTTAAAACTACTTTTTAAGCATGAAGACCTAATTTACAAAATAGGTAAATTTGGTGTGATTTGAAATTATTATTATTAGCCAAAGCGAGCATAGTTCCGTGTGCGTCAAAAATAAGTAAAATAAAAAATTTCGATGTAGCAATACACTATATCAAGATTAAAAATTTTCACTATTTAATATAAGTAGTATTATGTACTCATCATCAAAATATATGTGTGTATGTATGTATATACATATATTATGCACTCAAACAAAATATATATATATATATAACATAATTTTTACTTTTTTTGTTTATTGTAGTTTATATTAGGTTTGCTTTTGAGTTTAACTTGGATTATACTTTTTTTTAAAGTTTTTGGAATATTTTACTATATTTGAAAATACATATTTATTTTAGGGTGTTTTTCCGTAAAATGTTTCAAGAAAATAACTATTAAAAGAAATTAGATTATGAGTTTAGTTGATGAACTTTTAACTTCGTGTCTAATATAAGTTTTGAATTTAAGAAAGTATTTAGTTAGATTTTGTGTCAATATATTCTAAACCTCCTAGTTTGAATGTAAATAGATTCCATGGTCTATTAAATCTTTTTAAAAATAATAAATCTATTAGACATAAAATTAAAATTTGTATCTAACAAGACTTTAAACTTTCAATTTTGTTATAATGTCAATGACTTATTAGATATAAAATTGAAAGTTTATAAATCTATTAAACACAAATTGAGACTAAACTTGTAATTTAATCTTAAAAAAAACAATAATTTTTTTATGTTAAGAAATACATCCCTGTATTTTTGTTAAAGTAAAGAATTAGTCCCTAAACTTTAGTTTGTAACACTATAGCCCATGTGGCCTGTGCTTTTAAATTCGTAACAATTTAATTCCTTGAACTTTAGTATATAATAACTTAGTCTCTATGGTTTAAATCTTTTAAACATTGAGTGTCAATTTAGTCTTTGAACTTTAGTTTGTAGTAATTTAGTCCCAGCACTTTTAAATTGGTAAAAATTTAGTTTTTGAATTTGTATGTAACAATTTAATCGATGTACTCTCAAATTGGTAACAATTTAGTCATTCAACTCTAGTATGTAACAATTGAGTTCCTATAGTTTAAAATTTGTAAACCCTTGAGTGTCTATTTAGTCTCTCTAGTATGTAACAATTGAGTCTCTATAGTTTAAAATTTGTAGCCCTTGAGGGTCTATTTAGTCTCTGAACTTAGCTTGAAATTATTTAGTTCAAGCAATTTAGTTTTAAACTTTAATATGTAACAATTTAGTCCTCGTACTTTTAAATTGACAATAATTTAGTCCTTGAACTTTAGTATATAATAATTTAGTCCCTGTACTTTCAAATTTGCAACAATTTAATCCTTTAACTTTAGTATGTAACAATTCGGTCCTCGTACTTTCAAATTAATAATAATCTAGTCATTGTGAACTTTACGTTGTAACAATTTAGTTCTATAGTTTAAAATATCATCAAAACTATAGTGCTTATTTTTTATTGTAAAACGAAGTCGTTATAATTTATAAACTCGTATAGTCTCTCATCTGTTTATTGATCTACCTATATAAGAAACTTAACAAAAAAAAATCAGGACAAGGACTAAATCGTTACAAATTGAAACTACATCGACTAAATTATTACCAATTTGAGAGTAGATGACATTACAAATTAAAGTTTATGGATTAAACCGTTATTCTATGACTAAAACTATTTTTTTTACTTTTTATTTATTTATTTTTATTTGAAACATAATTTCCAAACAAGTTGGAGACATTCTCAAAAAAAACCTTTCGAGGGTCCGGTCCAAAAGTGGATAATTTAATTAAATACACTTTCCCCACGACTATTTTTTTTTTTTTTGAAAAAGAATATTTTAAAACAATATTTAAATTACATTAATAAAAAAATAAATCTAAAGCTTAAGAAGAAGGTGGCGTGGCAATATAAAAAATTCAAACCCACCGTCCAGAGAACGTTCCATTTCACGGGTGCCCGTATCTATAAAACCAAATTCTTCCGCCATTGTTAACCTGCAACTCTCTTCCAAGCTTTTTTGTTCAAGAGAATCAAGTAAATTAAAAGCTCCCCTTTTTCCTTTTCGATCCTCAAGAATCTGTAATTACAAAAAAAAAAAAACCCATTATTCCATTTTCCCTCTCTATATAATTCTTGCTGTGTTCTTCTTCTTCACATCCCACCGCGAAGGAAAAAAATCAACCCATTTTTTTATTAAGTCCTTGGGTTGTTTCTTCTTTTCTTCTGGCAAATGGCTCCCAGCTTGAGAAATGGCGGCCGCAACGACGCCGTTTCGTTTGATGGCTTCAACGACATGTTGTCTCCGTTCTCGCTCGACGGGTCGGATCTCACCGTGAACGGCCATTTGATCCTCTCCGACGTGCCGGAGAATATCGTCGCCACTTCTTCTCCATACACTTCCATCGATAAGTCTCCAGTTTCCGTCGGATGCTTTGTTGGATTCGACGCGTCGGAGCCCGACAGCCGACATGTCGTTTCCGTAGGGAAACTGAAGGAAATCCGGTTCATGAGTATTTTCCGGTTCAAGGTGTGGTGGACCACCCATTGGGTTGGCCGGAACGGCGGCGACCTGGAATCGGAGACCCAGATTGTGATTCTTGAGAAGTCGGATTCCGGGCGGCCGTACGTTCTGCTTCTCCCTCTCGTCGAGGGGTCGTTCCGGTCGTCGATTCAGCCCGGCGACGACGATTTCGTTGACGTGTGCGTCGAGAGCGGCTCCACGAAAGTCGCCGAAGCGTCGTTTCGGAGCGTGCTGTACCTCCACGCCGGCGATGATCCGTTTGCACTGGTGAAGGAGGCGATGAAGATCGTGAGGACCCATCTCGGAACTTTCCGGCTACTGGAGGAGAAGACGCCGCCAGGTATTCTAAAATTACAATTCTAATTCAAAAACTTACTTTTATTTTATTTTTCTAGCATTAAAATTGCAGTAATTGACGTATATTACTAAGATGTTAAATAATTCTTTAACGTTTTTAACTCCACCCGATTCTTAAATAATAGTAACTTTAAGTGTCGTTTTATATTTTGTTTTATATGTTTTTCAAGTTTCTGATTTAAAAATTTATGCTGGTTTTGTATACTTTATTTGATAATTTTTCAAATATAGTTCATGTATATATAATTTTAGCCAAAACTTTGAAAAATAAAAACAAACTTATGAATTTTTTTTTTCTTTTAAGTTTGCTTAGATTTTAAAATTGTTTATAAAACCTATGTAACAAAACAAAGAATATAGAGGCGAAATTAATATTTTTAAACTTAATTTTTAAAATCAGTAAACAAAAGAATTATCAAAGGAGATCTTGATAATCCATATTTATTCGTTAAGTGAGTAGAGACATGCCAACAAAAAAACACCACGTCAAAAACTTAGAAAATTCAAAATTTTTATAGAAATTTTAGGTCGAACGAGAGGACAAATGTCGTCATCTGGCTCCTTACTTTTTGGAGAACAGTAGATTCAAAAAATCGTACGTTCATATATTGGTTGTTGTGTAACAGGCATCGTGGACAAATTTGGTTGGTGCACGTGGGATGCATTTTACCTCACAGTTCACCCGCAGGGGATCATAGAGGGCGTGAAGCATCTGGTGGACGGCGGTTGCCCCCCCGGTTTGGTTCTAATCGACGACGGCTGGCAGTCCATCGGCCACGATGCGGACCCAATCACCAAAGAAGGAATGAACCAAACCGTCGCCGGCGAGCAAATGCCCTGCCGGCTCTTGAAATTCCAAGAGAACTACAAGTTCCGGGACTACGTGAACCCCAAGAAGTCCGGCGCCGGCGCCGGCGCCGGCAACAAGGGGATGAAGGCGTTCATTGACGAGCTGAAGGGGGAGTTTGAGACGGTGGAATATGTGTACGTGTGGCACGCTCTGTGCGGGTACTGGGGAGGGCTACGGCCGCACGTGCCGGGCTTGCCGGAGGCACGTGTGATCAAGCCGCTCCTCTCGCCGGGCCTGCAGAAGACCATGGAGGATCTCGCCGTCGATAAGATCGTTTACCACGGCGTCGGGATGGTCCCGCCGGAGTTGGTTGATGAGATGTATGAAGGCCTGCACGCCCATTTGCAGGCCGTCGGAATTGACGGTGTTAAGGTCGACGTTATCCACGTAAGATCCTTTACTTTCCTTAACTACATGTTCGTATTAGTTCAAAATATTAACAAACAAATAAGAATAAGGGCAAAGTGCAGGGGTATTTTTGTAACTGTACTTTTCTTTTCGGAATATAGAATTTTTATATATGGTAATTTTTTTTCGCAAGTTGTTTATTTAATATCTATTTTCAAAATTTATTAAATATTGTATTGTTTTAAGAACAAATTTAGTTTTGTTTTCTAAAATATACTTGTTTAAAAGATTTGAGTTCACGACTTTTTAGTCAAGATAGGTTCCTTAACCAATTAATATGTCCAGATTAACTTAAAATATACTCGTTGATAAAGTATTTTAGTTAAAATACTATTGAAAATTTTTAACTTTAACTTTTAATTTGAATGAACAGTTATTAGAGATGTTATGTGAAGACTATGGTGGAAGAGTCGATCTAGCGAAGGCGTATTTCAAAGCAATGACGAAGTCAGTAAGAAAGCATTTCAATGGAAATGGAGTTATTGCTAGTATGGAACACTGCAATGACTTCATGTTCCTTGGCACAGAAACAATCTCTCTTGGTCGTGTTGGTATGCAACCTCTCTTGTCTTGATCCTTTAGTACATAGCTTTATAGGTCTATTAAAATTATTAATAATTCAAATTATTAAAATTATCAATAATTCAAATTTTTATAAATCATACTATATATATGTATATATATGTATATTTTTTGAAGCACATGCTAACATATATATATAGAAAGGAAAATTGGAGAAAGGTTTTCTGTTTTAATTATTAACATCAAATTATCCATAATTCCAAATTTGGGTAAGGTGGGGCCGACAGACCCCTGGCAGTACACGTCACCAAAATCTGAACTAATAAAAACGTATTTTTTTTCTTCTGAATTTTCTTAATTTGCAAACGGGTCCCTTTTTAGTATCTCACTGGCGATCATGACGTGTTATTCCAAGCATCCAATTAACAATTGCCACTTTTCATTTGATAGGTGACGACTTTTGGTGCACTGATCCATCTGGAGATCCAAACGGTACATTTTGGCTGCAGGGATGCCACATGGTGCACTGCGCATACAACAGTCTGTGGATGGGCAACTTCATCCATCCTGATTGGGATATGTTCCAGTCCACTCACCCTTGCGCCGCCTTCCATGCTGCCTCTCGCGCCATCTCCGGTGGTCCTATCTATGTCAGTGACTCTGTCGGAAAACACAACTTCGAACTCCTTAAAACTTTGGTGCTTCCAGATGGCTCGATCCTTCGATGTCAGTATTATGCCCTCCCGACTCGTGACTGCCTCTTCGAAGATCCCCTGCATGACGGTAAAACCATGCTCAAGATATGGAATATCAACAAGGTAAGCGTCCTATTACAGTTTCATAATTATTTGTAATAAATATATTGACGGCTCAAAGAACCACTAGACCCTATTATTAAAATAACTTAGTATACCTATCAAATAACACAAATATAATTGTTCTTTGTAGTTCACTGGAGTTATTGGAGCATTCAACTGTCAAGGAGGAGGATGGTCACGCGAGATACGACGCAACCAATGCTTCTCTCAATACTCAAAGCGAGTTACCTCCAAAACCAATGTAAAAGACATTGAGTGGAATAGTGGCGAAAATCCTATCTCCATTGAAGGTGTGAAGACCTTCGCATTCTACCACTACCAATCTAAGAAGCTCACCCTCTCCAGGCCCTCACAAAACATCGACATCGCCCTCGATCCGTTTGACTTTGAGCTCATCACCGTCTCGCCAGTCACCACACTCATTGAAACCTCTGTTCAGTTCGCCCCAATTGGCCTTGTTAACATGCTCAACACAGGTGGTGCAATACAGTCTGTTGATTATGATGACGACCTAAGTTCTGTTGAAATCAGCGTTAAAGGCACAGGTGAGATGCGGGTGTTTGCGTCAGACAAACCGAGGGTCTGTCGTATTGACGGTGAGGATGTCGGGTTCAAGTATCAAGATCAAATGGTGGTGGTCCAAGTGCCATGGCCAGGATCTTCTGGCATTTCCGCTATCGAGTACTTATTTTAATTTATGTAAAGTTTGATTATTATTATTATTATTATTAATATATTTCTCTCCAAAAGGAAAATGCATGTAATTTGGAGAGTAAGCGAGTGGATTTTCTAATAAGAGTACTACTTTTTTATGATTTATTAATCTAATGTTTTCTGACCTTTTATTTTCCTGATATCAAAAAGCATTCTTTAAATGCTCTGAGATTTTTTTTTTTAATTTTGGGCTGTTAGTTTATGTTGATCAATTATCATATAAAATTAAATATACTAAATTTACCATTATTTAAAGTTAATAAATGAGTAATAAGTTATTATAAAAATGTTATATTTACAATGATTTCTAAAATATATCTTTTGATATTGATACATATATGTAAATATTTACAAAATTTTGGGCTTATTGGACCTTATTCTGAAGTGATATTTTCATTTTTGTCTCGTATTTTTCGGGTTTGAGATTTCTAATAATATTAAACTTACCATTTTGTCTCCTATATCCAAAAAAGGAAAAACATGGATGGAAAATTGAAATTCTGATATTGAATATGGAAAAAACTTTCTATATATAATTGTTGTATTTACTACTTTCTTCTAATGTTTTTTTCATGTTTTCCATATTTGTTTCCTAACAATTGAAAAACAAGAAAAAGCACACTCTCCTCCCATATTTGTCGGGACACTCATCAAATTTAATTCGCAACAAAAGAAGTAGTTCATATATATTTATTAAGATTGTATCAATCTTGGTCGAGTCTTTTTTTTTTGAACTGGATGCTCGTTCAAGTTTGTTGGACTCTGATACAATTCTAATATTTATAGAGTTTCATCTCAAAATCAATTGGCAACGAAAGGAGAAAATTTTTTGGGTATATGTTTTTAGAAATATGCACCGGGTACTATTTTCACCATTGAATCTGAGGTGCATAATGCGTACTAGGTATATATGAATATATATATGGTATACATTAAACAAATGTTGTCGTTTTTTTGAAAAATTTTAGGATGACAATACAAATGAGGAAACAACACGAGTACCTGTTTATGATATTGCCAGAGTCGAATATCAATGATGACTGAATTTTTTAATTGATTTGTTTGAAGAAATAGGACGTAGGTCAGTTCCTCGCAATATATATACTCACGATGAAATGCCTTTAAAAAACGAAGCAAACGTTAAGACACAACTCGTCAAATAAGACGCGAAGAATATAAATGAAATGCACGTGAAGGAGGAATAAATCATCGGAATACATATTGTTTAGTAGGTTGAAATGGTAGAAGTAGTAACACGTGTTGTAATAGTAAATATAAGTACTTGGTATATTTATCAAAATAAATAAACAGCATAATATTATACGAAAAATAAATACTATGTATATTTGTAAATAAACAAATAAACATTGGTAAGAAAAATAAAGGAGGTGTACATTGTTGAATAACATTAAATGAACTAATAGTGGTTTGAACAATAAATAAAACGATATATTTAATAGTCTTATGTAACGCTCTAGGTCTAGGATGTGGATCAAGAATCGGAATCGGATTAGACACCTAATTGTCCCGCCATCTTCTGCAACATGGTTGCGCCATCGTCTTTATCTGAACTACGTAAAAAAGCGAAGACTATTCTTACAGACTAACACTCACAAACTGAAAATTACTCAAAGTCAAGTACGTTTAACTTTAGAATTTTCATGATCGAGCCATCGAAAAAGAAGGTATACCTTATTAGTATAGGTAGTGACTATCAATTTTTTAAGTCTTTCTTAATTATGCTTCTACGATCTCTCTCATTCAGATGTGGTACTAGTTTCATGTATCAATTCTCTCTAATTTGACATCATGTTGAGGGTAAAACTCGAGCAGGTCGCGTATCCGCTTCTCAGCGAATGCGGGACAACGTATGATCACTTTCCATAAGCCGGTATCGCCGAGCAGGACACACGTCCTCCTGCGATGGAATGATGGACCACAGACGGTTATGCCCCGTACATAACTGCCGCAGGAGGCGTGCGTTGTCGGTATTATTGGCGCACCCTACAGCTATAGGGGACGAGTCCCAGAGCCACAGGTGGTGTTACCACCCCATGGCTGTCGAGAGCATGTTCCCCGATGCTCTCCGGACGACACGTCGTGTCGTTGCCACCTCTAACAGTCGTCCTTTCTGGTTGGCCACCCGAGACTTAAAAGGAAGGACTCTCATCTCACCAAGTAAGTAAAAAACCTGTCACTTATACTTGTGTCTTATTCCTATCTCTTTTTCGATGACTAACTTGATTGTCATAGTGTTTTAAACAGAACACCGTACTAACGTCGAGTAATTTCAATTTCAAGTTCACTCATTCCCTGATCGGACTGTTCGTTCGAGTGATACGTGGCCTACGACCGTAATTCGTCGCCAAGACATCACATGTCCACCATCTTCTACGTCCAACAAACTTTTAACGAGTAGTGTAAGTATTAAAAATGTTACGCAACTACATAACTTTGGATGAAGACAAAAACCATAGGATTCACTATATTTAAACATGAAGAAATTCAACATGCTTAATGCTTGTACGAAGATATGATCTGGTACATTTACATTTTATTAGAAATGAATTATGAAAAAACAAGCAACGAAGATATATTTTTCTTACCCATTTTATTATGTTAGAAGAATATAAGAATGGTTAGTGCGATTTTTTCTGCCTTTTTTTTCAGATTTTCTATTTGATTTATTAAACATTTAAAAATTGGTAAATAAAAAAAAATATTTTTATTACACGTTTGATTTATTAAACTTTTAGTTGTTTTTTTTATATTAAATAAAAATATCAATAGATGTACAACACATGTCTTGATTAGAAATTACATCAAAATTAAACTAAACATAAATTTAGTCTTTCTATAATAAATACCTTTTAAAAATATATCCTATCGATAAGAAATGTCCCAATTAATTACCTTAAGATTAGTCTACTAAAAATAAAAAATAAAATTAGCATAATAAAAAAGATAATTTAGAAAGAAAATAATTTCAATTTCAATTAAACCAGAAGTCTAGATCCAAAAATTTTCACAAATGTGGATATTTGTGAAATATCCACGTGAAAAAAACTACAATTTCTGCACAATTAACGAGTAACGGGACAGCTTGCTCAGATTTTGGGCCTGGCCCATGTTTACGGCCCATTTAATCGCAAATAGCAGGCGCCAGGATGGGGCGAATATACAATTAGCAAAATTATATGGGAGGAAAATATAATTTTGTTAATCTTCATTTCCCATTTCGTGATTTTCGTAATTCTATTTGGTGTGGTACCATCGTCGTCTTCTCTCTCTCTCTGTCTCTCTCCCCTCTCGGTCTAGAATCCTGTTTGCTGTTCACAACTCCGAAGGCGCCATCCGAACTCAGGGTTGCAGAAACCCTCACGTTTCTCTCCCTGGACCTCCGCCGAATCGTCACCGCCGGCCGTTTCATCGTAAGCTTCTCTCCTTTGCCTCCTTTCGAGTCCGGACGATCTTGTGTTTTCCGTCGGCTCTATTCCGCTTCAAATGCCCTTCGTTTTCTCACCTTAGCTTTGTTCTCCGCTAATTCTTGGGGGCGAATTTCCATGTCTGACTAATTGAAGCGTTTGGAGGCGATCTCTTGATCAATTCTTCCACGAATATTCGGTAACTCCTTCGTTTGTCGTTTCTTTACTGTTTTTGTGTTTCCTAGTTTCGGGGACTTCGTTTTTGTTACGCCTGGAAAATTTTGAACTGTTGTGTTTTTGGCTTCATTAGTTCGCCGGTGAACTGATGGATTTTTGGGATTTTCGGGCTGAATTCGATGCTGGGTAATTTGAACTATGCTGTTCAGCTGTTAACTAGTGTGCTTCGTATTTCATTAGGGAACGGATAATTGATGAATGCGGCTAGATTGATTTCTTTTGTATTTGGTGCGATGGTTTTTAGTCTATTGCTCTATTTGTTGTTCCCGTCGTTTAAGCCTAATTGATTTTTTTTTTTTTTTTTGTCTTTCTTTGTTCCATTAGGTTACAATAACTCCATAGTGATTCGTGTCCTGGACAGCAATACGTGATCGTTCTGGTTATTGCTGGGAGTCAAATGGAACTGAAAGTTTCATATCCTAAGCCTGGCATTTCTTCCTCTGATTATGTTAGTGATCCTGAGGAAAAGGATATTAGTGATGACGAAGATGATGATCGCAACCATAAGCATCGGAGGCGGGAGACACGCTCTCAATCTTTGGAAAGAGACACTCGTGAACATGTCTTGAGGCCATATGGAAAGCGTAATAAACCTTTTGAAAATGGACGTAGTTTTAGGGAAAATGAATCTCAAGCAAGTGAAGCTTGGAAATCGTTTAATACTCCCAATTTCGAGAAAGACATCCCTGGGAAGTTTGATAAAAGACGCTTGGGTGCAGTGCCAGGTCCTCGTTTGACTGGGGATTTCAATCAAAGGATAAGGGCAAACCAGACATTTTCTGGTGACCTAAGTGCTGGTAGGGGAAGAGGAAGGGAGCCTGGCACTTGGAACCAGTTTGATTCAAGGTTTAGTCCTGTTGATATTGCTTCCCAAATTGTTCACCATGGGTCTTTTCCTCCTAGTCTATTTGCCGGACGGGGTTTACCAAATGTTTCTACTGCACAAACTGCACCATGGAATGCATTTGGATTACTACCAGGAATGCCGAATAACGGGCTTGAAACGATCCACTCCATTGGTTTGCAGGGAACACTTAGGCCTCCAATCAATCCTCCTCTAAATATAGGAATACCTCGCCAAAGATGTAGAGATTTTGAGGAACGTGGATTCTGTCTTAGAGGTGACATGTGTCCAATGGAGCATGGTATTAATCGCATCGTAGTTGAAGATGTCCAGGTATGTCTGTTGCACACTGTACTGTATTTGACTGTGCTTGACACATGATTAAAAGAAACGAGTAATTTGTTTGGCCACTCGTATAAACACCATCCGTGTTATATTACATCTTTTAAGTATAATTTTTAACATCTTGATTATATACTTTCATTTTTTTTCCTTAAATTATATAAAACATAAATTAAGGAGGTTCTGGCTATATCTCTCCAAGGTATCGCCAATTATTGGAAGAATTGGTTATGGTGTTCTTAGATTTCAAGGTTGCTTCTTATTTATCTTTTTTTTTTAAAAAACTTCAAAAATTACATAAGAAAATTTGTTAAAACTAACCAAATATTATGTTAGATCTAGAAATTGCTTGATAGCAAATGGAAAATATAAGAAATATAATTTCCTTTCCATTTACATTTATTTTTCAGTAGAACCTTATTGTAGATCGTGCATTATAAATAATCTTACCGGTCAGCTTTTGGGTTGTTTCTGGCCTATGTTTTACCTGAAAATAATTTTCTCTCTGCTTTTGGATGTATAATTGTATATCTAGTTCTAATGAATTTTATGTCTTTCATTTGCAGAGTCTTTCTCAATTTAACCTTCCTCTGTCACTTCCAAATGCACACCTAATGGGGAAAGCTACTGGATCTTTGCCAGCAGTTAGCACATCGTCCACGTCAGTAATGAGTGGCAAAGGATTGCTTGGAAAAAATAGCAAGCCTGGTGTAGGAGATGATTCATTGGGCTTTGGTGCATATTCAGGTTCTGGTTGTGCAGCTGAGGCTGACTTGTATGATCCTGACCAACCTCTATGGAACAACAATTGTCCTGAGAAATCAAATGCACTCTCAGCAATGCATTCATCAAAGATCGATGAAGTTGAATCCTTGATGGGTGATGATCCTTCTGATCGGAATCAGGTTAGGAAATGTGATGCTGCTGATAACGGATGCACAAGTAGAACAACTGCAGCTAGTGGTTCACAGGTTACTAGTTCGTCTATCTGGGGTAGAGTTGGGTCAAGAAATAGACAGGATGCAAAAGGGAAAGTTGATCCAGTTGTAAGTTCCTCTGGTTGTCTTGAAAATGAAGTGAAGGAACACAATGAGGTACTAACTAGTGTTCAAGGAAATTCCCATCAACAAAAGCACATGGTTCAGGATGATGCTCACACTAAAGCACAGAGTGATACCATGCGTACAATGCGGAAGCCATCTCAAAAAGCAACGCGTACTCTATTTGTCAATGGTATTCCGCAACAGAGCAACAAAACAGAGACCCTTCTTTCTCATTTTAAAAAATATGGGGAAGTCATTGACATTTATATTCCAGCCAATAGTCAACGGGCTTTCGTTCAGTTCTCAAAAAGGGAAGAGGCAGAAGCAGCTCTGAAGTCACCTGATGCTGTTATGGGCAATCGTTTTATCAAGCTATGGTGGGCTAATCGTGACAGCATTCCAGATGATGGTGTAGGCAGTAATAATGGTATTCATGTACCTCCACGGCATATTGCAGCTGCTTCACTTCCGTCTCTTGCTATCAAAGGAAAGAACACTGGCCAGGTTCCCACTTCAAAGGTCAGCATTCCCCATTCATTGGATTCTTCTTTAGCTGCCGTGGATCACTCTCATGCTTTCAATAGCCCCAAGGTTTCTTCTCCTTTGCAAAAGAAACTAGAGAATTTGGAACAGTTAAAGGAGGAACTCCGAAAGAAGCAAGAAATGCTAGCCATGAAACGGAATGACTTTAGGCGACAGTTAGACAAACTTGAAAAACAGGTGAAGTTCTAGCCCTTTATAAGTTTCAGTTCTCGTACATGTTTGACCTGAAGACTATTTTTATTAAGACATGGCCATGGCCTCTACTCTTGGAGGAATAAGAGAAGGTTAAAATGAAAACCCACTCCAGCCAGGAAATTAGAATTTAGAGCCTTCATATCATGTCATCTCTATTTAATTACCCCTCAATTCTTGGCTTTAACCTCCATGTACTGATACCTTGTTGTAAAAGTGCAATACTAGTCTCATGTGTTACTACTGCAAGCCAATCTACCGTTTCTTTTATTTTCTCATCTTGTTCTCAATTACAGACCACAGGAAACAAAGCTGAAGCAGTCATTGGGTTCTCTGCAAAGCGGCTTAAAGTGGGAGTAGAAGCTGATGTTACTAAACTTGTTACTCCAAAGGCCAGCGATTCTGGTATTGCTTCAGCATCACCACATACTGAGGTTAATGGGGAGAATGTTGAGTGCCCTTACCCTGAGCCAACTACATCTACCGCACAACAGGAATCCTCAAAGTTTGGGCTTGTTCATCCATTGGCATCTAAATCAGCTTTTGACATTGATACAAAGAAATTGGACAGCTGTGCTACTGGATTTAGAATTGTTCCTCCTTTACCAGCTGAATTTACCAATGTATGTCCTACTATCCCTCTATATCAAGACCATTTCATTACAGTTTAATTGGCACAATTTCTGGAATCTATGATGATGCTATAGATATTGTCTTTTGAATGTTGTGTTGGGTAGCTTAACAACTTGAGGTATCTACCGTTGTCTCTAGATTTGGTCAGAGGACAGTATTATCTGTAAATTGGTTTGCCTTTTAAGGATGTTACGAAAGGTGAGATCCCTGAGTTGCAGCAGAGGACTATCCAGATAAATTAATAAATAATAAGGAATGTGATTGATATTCATTTTTTATTTCAAGTAGTTAGTTGTAGTTCAACGGAAAATTATGTAAAGCTTGGATGCTCTTTTTATTCGTTTGTCCAATGTGATCAAATAGGTGAAATCCTGCCCCTCTTCCCAAGAACTTTCAGCACCCTTAAAACCCCCCTTCTTTCCAACCATACATCACTGGGTAATTTAGGTTGTTCTTGGAAATATAACGGAATATTAAGATTGTGGGGGCGAAGGAGACATTTCCATGATTATTGGAAAAATGAGAATCACAATTTACAAGTGTAGGCTGAGTTGTCCAGATTCCAGTTCATTCTATTAGATGACTAGTTTGACCTATGAGTTGTCCAAATTAAGCACCGACGAAGAGTTAAAATAAGAAAGACAATTCTCATAGACTGAATTGAACTCCTCTCCATGCA
Organism: Momordica charantia; assembly: GCF_013281855.1. NCBI lineage: Eukaryota > Viridiplantae > Streptophyta > Magnoliopsida > Cucurbitales > Cucurbitaceae > Momordica > Momordica charantia. The sequence goes on along the minus strand of NW_028275166.1, from coordinate 11,227,635 downwards.
AGGAACATCATTAACAAGGAAAAAGGATAATGGAAAGAAGCCAACCTCAAACTAGAAAATGCCAAATAGCTCTAAAGTGAACCAAAAATTGAACAAGTGGCAGAAAAGAAAATTTCCAAACCAAGAAACCAACTGCAGAAGGGCCAGGGGAGAATCTTGAATGACCTTGAAGCCAAAACCTCTTAAAAACCAACAACCATCATCCAAGTCTCATTTCCAGCACAGTTTCTTCAACTCCAACTGTCATTGAGTGAGGTGGTTTCAGAACTAGGTAGTTGATGAACTCTATGGATAGCCATTTCCAAACAAATGCACAAGACCTCCCTACTTCTACTGGAATCAGATTTTGTTGTCATCACACGTTTTTAAAGATCAGAAATTCAACTTTCTCTGTGCATTTACCATAAGTATCCAAGGACTACTGATTTGTATCTTGATGGTGGCAAGTGAGCCACAAAGGCCAAATTCCTCACCCCAAATTGCCAACTTCTTACCTTGCTAGTTGTTTGCCAAGATCCACTCTCTCTATTTTATTTTTTCTTTTAAAATATTTTGTGATTGTGGATGATTGCTTTTAGTAGGCTGCTTTTAAGGGAGTTCGGATTTTGAGTTTATCAAAGGAATTTCAAGTTTCTCTTCTTTTCTTCCTCCTAAAGAGAGCAACAAGAATTGTAGACGTGTAACTTGATTAGGGTTAGTTTTCAAAATAAAGAAAAACATTATTTTGAATGCAGAAAGTTTGTTTGTAAGAATAATTATGAAAAACAGTTTTCAAAACAAAACATATAAAAATGGATCATAGTCTCTCATCTTCCCTTCCTTACTCTCTCCCCCTTGAATCCCCTGTCGACCTCCCATGGGCTATGACTACATCGAACATATTATCAGTGTTTTCGAGGCGCAAGGTGCACCGCAAGGCGACGAGTCCTTTGATCGCCTTGAGGCGAGAGGCGATACAAAGGCGACACTCGATTGAAGCGAGGCGCACCTTGATAAATAAGTAAAAATTATATATATAGTGCATAAATTACCTTAAAAAAATCAATACCAAAATAGTAAATGTCAACAAGATGCATAAAACAACCAAATTCTATAAGTTTAGTTCCAAATAAAGACAAGCAACATTAAGAAATTGTAGAGTCTGAAATAGAACAAACAGTAAATATAAGTAATCAAAACTCATCATCTTCATCTAAATCTAAATTCTCTTCATCTTGGACGTCCTCACAATCTTCCTTTTTCAATTCTTCTTCTTCTTCTTCGGTGTCATCATCATCATCACTAACCACAACTTGCACTGATTTTCGAACTCTTGAAGTTGTAGGAGCGGGAGTAGCAGGCGACTTTCCTTTAGATCTTGCATATGTTCTAGTTTGCCTTATGGGTTCTCTAACACCACTAGCCTCGGCTACATCTCCCCATGTGAGGTCGTCATCATCAAAGACCAACTCATTTTCTTCTTGACCATCTTCTTCTTCGAGTGTTCCGATCAACCATTCATTACTTTCATCAATATGATCCAAAGTAATTGGATCAAGTTGGTCTTGTAGAGTGTAGCGCTCTTTAAGTGCTTGGTTATATTTTATATAAACCAAGTCATTAAGACGCTTTTGCTCTAACCTGTTCCTCTTCTTGGAATGAATCTACAGAATTATTAACGATGTAGAGTCAAAAGTGGGTTTTTCAATCTTCAACTAACAAGGGAAAAACCAAATTATTCTCACTTACGTGTTCAAAAACACTCCAATTGCGCTCACAGCCAGAAGCGCTGCACGTTAGACTAAGGACTCTCATGGCTAACTTTCGTAAAATCGGAGCATTAACACCATAAAGAGACCACCATGCAACTGTGCACATATTAAACAAATGATTTAGAATTTTAGTAGTTCAAACTTAAATATGTCTATTATTAATTTAAAACTAAAAGTAATAAATAATGTCATTACCTGGTGTTTTAACACCCCTCGTCCTTATTGCTACATTACTCGAAAACGTGCCTTTTGCTTCATTGTACAATTCTAATTCAATTGAACATTGAACTTGATCATCGATAGATGGTATTAATCGTTCTATAACTTTGATCAGACCATCCATGACCTTAGGATCTTGCATTATTCTCTCTTTGTTGTCATAAAAAAGAGATGGATTCAAATAATATCCGGCTGCATGTAAAGGCCGATGAAGTTGACAATCCCACATTTTATCAACAATCTCCCAAATCGGTCTATACTTCGCCTCATTTCCATTAAAACCACCCTTAATAGCCTCCATTGCCCTATTCATAGCTTCGTAAATATAACCCATAGCCGGTTTATCACCATATACTAGCCTCAACACACGAACTAAAGGGCCCGATGCTTTCAAAGTATACACAACTGAATTCCAAAAAGATGGCATCATAACGGTTTCAGCTGCTCTCTTCCCCTTTGGGTCCTTCGCCCATTTAGAGGTGGTCCATTTCTCAGAAATAAACATCTTCCTCAAATTGGCTTTATTTCTGTGAATACTGGCTAGGGTTAAAAATGAAGTTGCGAAGCGAGTCACTGCTAGTCTTACCAATTCATGTTGGTTAGTAAATTCTCTCATCATGTTTAGCACGTACAAGTGGTTGTAAATAAAACCACTAAGTGCCACAGCCTTCCGAAGACACCTTTTCACCTGCTCAATCTTTCCAATATCCTCCAAAATTAAATCTAGACAATGAGCAGCGCATGGTGTCCAATATAGATGAGGTCGCTTGGCTTCTAAAAGTTTTCCAGCTAGGACATAGTTTGAGGCATTATCCGTCACAACTTGGACAACGTTTTCTTCTCCAATCTTCTCCACCATTCCATCTAAGAGTTGAAAAATCTTTTCTCCAGTTTTGATGCATGAAGATGCATCGATGGATTCCATAAACAACGTTCCAACAGATGAATGAACTAAAAAGTTGATTAGTGTCCTATCCCTCCTATCAGTCCACCCATCTGACATCAGCGAACAACCATTTCTCTTCCATTCTACCTCATGATCGCCCATAAGATTTTTTGTGTACTGTACTTCTTTTTTCAAGTACGTTACTCGAGCTTCATGATAAGAAGGAGGTATCAAACCAGGGCCAAATTGCCCCACAGCTTCTAGCATCACTTCAAAACTTCTCAAGCGAATAGTATTTAGAGGAATACCTGCTTGATATATCCAACGCATGATGAATTGCACTGTAGCATCTCTCCCCTCTTTATCATATTTTTCATTAATAGTTGATTGCTTCAACCTCTTCAATCGATTTCTATCATCAACAACTTTTCCAGGGTGTTGATAAACAAATTTATCTATTGGCCCCTTTGGTCGCGGTGGTTTTAACACTGATGGACTACAAGAGTTACTACTTCCACTTCCACTTCCTCTCCCTCTTCCACGCATACTACTCACATTATCACCTGTGTTTATTCTTGTTCGCTTGTTCATTGGGGTTGATGTTGATCTAGATCCACTACCACTACCACCAACTACTTCCATTTCATCTTCATCATCTTCTTCAATCAAAGTTAAATCTTCATATGTTGGGAGGGTATTACTCTCTTCCCTTCTTGCTTTTGTTCTTGTTTGATACTCCTTCAATTCTTCTCTCACATTAGTTGGGCATTTCAAACATGCCTTTACATTTCTATTTCCCCCAACCAAATGGTTTGTTGCTCGGCAAACTCCACCTTTGGTAATTTTTCCACAAAACACGCATTTGCACGTGTTTGTATCTTTTGGATCATCCAATATGATGTATTGCCAACCGGGATGCTTGCGTTTGTTTCCACCTTCTTCCATCCTAATATAATTCAAATTTGGAAGATAAAAAAAAAATGTAAAGGAAAGACTAAAGAGCCACTGTGAAGTGTGAAGAAAGCCAAAGATTTAGAAAAATTTTGTGTGAAATAAAAGAGAGGAAACGAAAAGGAGAAAATGAGATATAAGAAATTAAAAAAAAAAAAAAACCTACGAACTATCGCCTATCGGAGTGAGCAGCGGCGGCGGCGGGGGCAGACGGCGACGGTGGTGGTCGGAGACGGGGCAGACGGCAACGGTGGTGGTCGGAGACGGGGCCGGCGAAGACGACGGTGGTCGGAGATAGGTTGAAGATGAACTTCGAGAGGGAGGCAGAGGCAGATGGGTTTCGTTGTCGAGGAAGGGAAGGGTTTTTAAAATGTAAAACCCTTTAAAATTAAAAAAAAAAAATAATAATAAGGCGATCGCCTCCTTCATTAAAACGTAAAACCCTTTAAAATTTTAAAAAAAAATAATAATAAGACGATCGCCTCCTTGAAGGAGGCGATCGCCTTGCCTCAGGCGACAGGCGCCCAAAAGGCGAGCGCCCGATTGAAGGCGCTCGCCTGGGCACCTTGCGGGGCGCACCTGGGCGAAAACGCCTCGCCTCTCGCCTGAGGCGAGCGCCCGGGTGCGCCTCGAAAACACTGCATATTATATTATTGTAGTGGAAGAAAAAAGTCTATTGTGAAAATATTTAGATGAGACTGCCTTGTTCTAGATTGGACTACATTAAGGGGCCTGATAAACCTTCCCCTTACCCACAAGTTATGAAGAGAAGATAGATTCAAACTGTGTTCTTTGGGTGGAAAGAACATAGAAGAAAAGAGGTTTTGTAGATGTGATGGTAACACTTTCCTTAAATGGAAGCACAAGCAACAAATGAGACCCACATATGCCTTATTCCAAAGAAGGCCAATATGTCCAAGGTGAAAGACTTCAAGCCAATAAATCTGGTTACCTCCCTTTACAAAGTTTCAAAAAAAGTCCTAGCGAATAGATTGAATAAAGTTTTGCCCCTGATCGTTGATGATGCTTAGGAAACCTTTGTAGAGGGATGCCAGATCCTAGATGTTATCTTAGTGGCTTTAGAATGGCGACCTGAAGGCTAGAAAAGAAAAGGTTTTTGTTTAAGCTTGATCTCGATTTGATAATTTCATTTGTGTTTATGTTGGTGATTTATGATGTGAATTAGGCAGGGAAGGTGTCTGACAAGGTAGATTGGGACTTCTTAGATGTGGTTTTGGAAAGTAAAGATTTCTGCCAGCGGTGGAGAATGTGGATGAGGGGTTATATTTCAATGGTAAATTTTCCTGTGTTTGTAATTGGTAAAATCCTGCCCAAAAGGGGCTTAGGCAAGGGATCCCATCTCTCCTTTCCTTCTTACCATTTATGGAGACTCCCCTGATATCGAGATAAGGTTTATTAAGGGCATTAAGTTTGAGAGTAGGGCCAGTGTTTTAAAAAGCACGCCTGGGCGCACGGTGCCTCACCTTGAAAAGGTGAGGCGAAATGAAGGAGGCGTGCCTCCCTTGAAGCCATCGAAGCGCAAAGCGCTACGCTTCAGGGGCTTCTGTAAAACTATAAAAAAAAAAACCCTAATGCTTGCATTCAGGGTTTTTTTTTTTTAAATCTCAAAATGGGCCCAAAGCTCATAATCTTTTAAATTTCCAATCTTTTCCTTTTTTGGAAAAGATCTCAATGTTTCCATAATCTTTTCAATTTTCTCTCCCTCCATTTACATGAATCCCTTTAATATTCTGTGATTTCTCTCCCTTCCTTCACATGGAAGGAAATGTTTTTTCTATAACAAAATCTCCACACAAAAGCTTTCTATCTCTGTCATTTCTCAACCTCTTCTCTCTCTCTTTTTCTCTTTATAATGTTTGAACTTTGAATATTATTTGGCTTTTATATGTTATATATGTATATTTATATTTTTTTTATTTATCTTTATATATAGTGCGCCTCGTGAAAAAAAGCCCGCGCTTTTTTTTTGTGCCTCGAGCTTAGGCTCCATAAGTCTATTGCGCTTTAGTGCACCTCGAGCCTTTTAAAACACTAAGTAGGGCATTGGAAGTGACTCACCTGCAATATGTTGATGATACCTTAATTTTTTACCATAGGGAGCTTGAGGTCCCTCACAACTAGTGGTTCTTGTTAAATCTTTTATAAAACTGGTAGACTTGGCTGCAAAGAATCTTTGCCTTTTTTTTTAATTCTTTTTTATTAAAAGACAGAGACTATGTATTCAAAAGAACAAAGGAGATCATCCACCCCCAAAAGATAAAGAAATACAGCTTTCCAATCATTCACAACCATTTGAAGACTAATTACAAAAGTATTTCTTGTGGCTTGTTGTCCACCAAGAAGCTGTACGCTATACATCCATATAAAAATAATTCACTAGGGACTTCTTATCTTGAAAAGCCTACCATTCCTTTCTTTTTAAATGTGCCAAAGCAAGGTCCTAACTGCACAGTTCCAAAGCACATAAGTTTTGCCTCTCATGAGGCCTCTACAAATATTCTCCAAAAACAAATCATCTATTTCTTGAGGGAGGCACAAGAAGAAAACCAACTTCGAGCGAATGAAGGACCAAACCTTAAGAGCGAAAGGACAGTGTAGAAAGATGTGATCCACTATTGCTTCACTACTGTTGCACAGACCACACACTAAGGAGAAAGATTGCAATGTGGAAACCTTTTCTGTAATCTCTCTGTCGTGTTCACACTTCTGTAAAATAAGGACCACGAAAAAACTTTTACTTTTTTAGGAACTTTGAAATTTCATATATAAGTCACCGCTTCATTTTTATTTTTCATTATTTATTATTTATTTTTTTTGGGATAAGAAATGGAGATGTATTAATCACAGAAAAAGAGGAAACAACCTAGGGGCAAAGTGTGTAGATCACCATTCCCCAAAAAATGTGACATTTTTAGGAACTTTGAAATTTCATATATAAGTCACCACAGGAGCCTCAAATTGTAAGGAACAAAAAGGGTGATTTTGCCAAATAGCTGCCGTTGCAGTCTGCCCTCCACAACATTCTGTCCTTCCCTTGCCCAAGTTTCAAACGTGGCAACATCTTGGTGAAGGAAGCCCACCTTCTCTAAAAAAGATTTCTTTGGAGGCCAAGGTCTTAGGTATGTGAATAAACCCAGTAGTCAATGATTATGGCCCTTTTTCTGGAGGATAAGCCATAGAAATTAGGGAAGGTGATGGAGAGAGGAAAGGGTCAACTCAAGTGTCTTCCCAAAAATGCACCCTTTTCCCCTCAGGCACCTTAAAGACCAGCAAATTCAAAAGGCACTCTTTATTTTTGTCTGTATATCCATGAACGACCTCTATACGAGCCTTTAGCTACTTTAGTCATCCAACCATTTAGATCAAGGCCATAAATCGCTGCTATAACTTTGTGCCAAAGGCTATCCTCTTCATGGGCAAATCTCCATAACCATTTGGGAAGAAGAGCACAATTCCTCTGCTTCAAGGAATCAACCCCCAACCCTCCTTGCTGCTGGGGAAGCGAAGTGCACTTCCAATCAACAGGGTGGTTGGCCATCTTACGAGAATCCCCTCCCCAAATGAAGTCCCTCATTATCTTCTCCATCATCGAAAACATGGCACTAGGAGCCTTCAAAATCGAAAAGTAGTAAACAGGGAGGTTTATGAAGACCGCTGGAGCTAAAGTAAGTCTGCGTCCTTTTGAAAGCACCAAATCCCGCCACTTTTGAAGCTTAGCTCTTCGTAGTTGGATTCACGGCTGGTCTTTGTACAACAAATTTTTCGGTTATTATTAATGGAAGGCCTAGAGGCAAGATAATGGCAAAAAGGGGAATTAGACTAAGTGATCCCCTCTCTCCTTTTCTTTTTACTTTGGTGAGAGATGCATTGAGTATATTGATTCATTTTTGCCATGAGAAGAAAATCCTTAAAGGGTTTTCCTTGGGAACAGATGCTCTAGAGGTCACCCATCTCCAGTATGCTGATGATGTTTTGATTTTCAACCCTTTGTCGGCGCAAATCTTGGAAAATTGGTGGGGAGTGATCAATTTTTTTCTTGATGGCTTTGGTCTCTCACTAAATGTCTCCCAAAGAGCGGTGATAGGCATCAATTGCAACCCCTAAAAGACTGGTTTCTAGGTTTCCTCCTTTGGTTGCAAAGTAGAAACCTTTCCCTTTTCCTACTTGGGCTTTCCCTTGGTGGAAACCATAGGCTCATAAGTTTTTGGGATCCTTTAATGGACAAAAGGCACAAAAGAATTCAAAATTGGAGACCCTGATATTGTCCAAGGGAGGAAGGCTCACACTAGCAATATTATTTTTCGATCCTCAAAGCCCCGACAGCAGTGATGAAGGCCATGGAAAAATTGATAAGGGATTTCATATGGGATGGGGGTTCTCACAGACCGATAGGGAATCTGGTCCAATAGTCCTGGGCAGCCTTACCAAGCAATCTAGGAGGGCTAGGTGTGGGTTCTCAACCTCAGGAACAAAGCTCTCCTAATGAAGTGGCTGGGGCGCATTGCTATGGAAGAAACAAGTTTGTGGAGGTGGGTGATTTTAGCCATTTATGGAGTTTCCCCCTTTGGTTGGACAATGAAGACTTGCAAAGGCTCTTCGGTTTGATGGCCGTGGATAATATAGAAGGTCATCGTAGAGCTTTTCTAAATCTCACTCTCTTCAAGGTCTCCATGGGGAACAGAGCCAAGATTCAGGGAGGGCTAGGTGTGGGTTCTCTCAACCTCAAGAACAAAGCTCTTCTAATGAAGTTGTTGTGGCACTTTGCTATGGAAGAAACAAGTTTGTGGAGGAGGGTGATTGCAGCCATTTATGGAGTTGGCCCCTTTGGTTGGACAATGAAGACTTGCAAAGGCTCTTTGATTGGAAGGCCGTGGATCGATATAGAAGGCAATCGTAGAACTTTTCCAAATCTCACTCTCTTCAAGGTCTCCACGGGGAACAGAGTCAGATTCTGGGAAGATAATTGGGTGGACTCTACCCCGCTTTCCATCTCCTTCCCCGATTTCTATGTTCTTTCCTCTAAGAAAGGGATGTCGATCACAGATTGTTGGAACTCAGAGGTCTTGACTTGGGATTTCGGTTTGAGAAGAAATTTTTTTGAAAGAGAGATTTTTAGATGGGCTCCCTTTACAGTGAAGCTTGATGGAGTGGTGCTAGGGTATGGACGAGACACATTGTGGCGGAAGGCGGATAGAAACGGAGTTTTTTCAGCCAAATTGACCTTTATGGCCCCCATGACTCCTTCTCCGAGACTGAAGTCCTCTACAACACATTTCAATTGAAATTTTTGGGTTCCCAAAAAGGTGAAGGTTTTCTGTGGTCATTGTTCTATAGAGGGGTAAACACGGCAGAGAGGCTCTAGAAAAAGCTCCCAGACTCTTTTCCCCTCAGTTTGTAGTATGTGTCTACAAGAAGCAGAAATGGTGGACCATCTTTTTCTTCACTGGCCGGTAGCTTTCAAAGTGTGGTCCCATATTGCTTCGCTTTTGGATCTTTACATTTGCCTCCCTAAGAAGATTGATGAGTTTATTAGAAGGTTTTGCAGGTGTCGCTCTTAAGGGTAAAGATTTTGTTCTTTGGAATTGTGCGGCGAGAGCCTTGATTTGGCTATCTGAAAAGAAATAAATAGTAGACTTTTTGAAGATAAAAATTTATTGGTGGATTATTTTTGTGTGAATATTCGGCATATGGCTTCTTGGTGGGCTACTATTCACAAGAAGGTTTTTTGTAATTATAGTACGGATTCGATTATACATGATTGGAAAGCGGTGATTGTATAGTTCTTAGGGGAGGGTTTTCTCTACCCTCCGGCTGTCTTTAAGGATTAGAGGGAGGACTTTCTTTAACCTTGAAGCAAGGACTTCAGCTATAATTTTGTGAAGGGAGGACACCGAGCTTATTGGCCTAAAGTATTTAACTGAGAGGGGCTTGTTCTTTTAGGGATTAAACACATATAGGTTTCGTTTGTTCACCTATTTATGATGCCTTTCTCAAAAAGTCTTGGAACACCTTTACTAGATCTGGTTTCAAGATGTTCCAAGCCTTTTTTAAGAATTTGTTGCTCATCCCATCTGTGCCAAGAGATTTTAAGTTCCCTGAATGGTCTTTCCCAACCTCACTCATAGGAGCCCAGTCATGTTCTTGAAAATAAGGTTGGAAAAGTAATTTAATCTTTCTCAATCTTACTATCATTAGATAATAAGCGTCCCTCTTGTCTTCAATCATTGAAATGACATTTCTATTTTTCCTGAGGGAAGTGCACCTACAGAAAAAAATTTGAGTTCTTGTTCCTTATTTTAGCCATGTGATTTTCTTTTTTGGGCCCACTGCCTGTTCTTTCATCAGCATATCTATCAGCTCCAGCTTAAATCTCTTATTCTCATTGATTTCCTAAGCTTTAGAAGTGCCAGCATCACGGAGATCTATGGGTGTGATCCCAATGGGTGGAAGACTGAAGGCAAATTAGGGGAAATGGGAAGGGCAGGATTTGGTTGGAGATTTCTAAACTTAGCAGTTGTTTCTTCTCTTTCACCAAATTTTTAGCTAGCAATGGCTTGGCAGCTCGCATATTTTTTTTAGGAGGACTCTGGGCAGATCAGTCTCCATTAGCCATCAAATTCCCTGGGGCTGGCAATTCGGGAGCGAACCAGATGCATTATGGCATAACGTGATTGTAAGCTTATACGGTGAATCTGAGTTGGGTTGGTCCTCGTGTATTATGAAGAATGGTTGCCTTAGAAGACCTTGGATCAACATCTCTCGGCATTGGTTGCACTTGAACAAGTTTCAACCTTCAAACTTGGTTCTGGCGAGCAAATTCTGTTTTGGGAGCATAAATGGGTTGAGGATCAGCTTCTTAGGGATAAATTCCCAAAGATTTTTAGGCTCTCACTCTTGCCTTCAGGGACAGTGGCTGATTTTTGGGATTCTCATACTTTGTCTTGGAAAATTTTTACGCGGAGGCTATTAAAAGATGACTAGATGGAAGAATTTATCTCATTATTGTCCTTGCTTCGTTCTTATTGATCCCTAGCAGTGTTCCGGTAGCAGAAAATGGTCGTTGGGCAGTTCGGGGTTATTCACTGTTGATTCAATTTGTAAGCTGGGCAGTGATATTTCTATGCCAAAAGCCTTATTCAAGGCTATTTGGAAATCCAAGAGTCCAAAAAAAGTGAGCTTCTTTACATAGATTCTTCTTTATGGGAAGGTTAATACTATTGATGTTCTTCAAAAGAAGCTTCCAAATATTAGTCTATTACCTTCAGTCTGCTCCTTTTGTTTGGCTAATGAAGAAAGTATGGCTCACATTTTCTTCTTTTGTCCCTACGCAAGACAGTGTTGGAATTTTCTGTTGGAAGAATTCTGGCATGGGTTTCTGGTAACGAGATGGCGGATAATTTTGTGCCGGTTACTTATGGGGCCTGTGGGGCCTGTTTTGAATCCCAAAGCTTCTGTTCTTTGGTTTAACGGAGTAAAGGCCCTAGTGTAAGAGACGTGGTTTGAAAGGAATTTGAGGATTTTTGAAGATAAGAGACAATCTCCTTTAGCTCGATTTGATCTTTTCAAATATAAGGCTTCGCAATGGAGTTCTCCATCTCCCTTATTTAATCATTATTCTCCTAGTTTGATGTGCTCGAATTGGAGTGTTTTTGTTGCACCTTACCAAGTTTCTTTTTCTGTATTATTTTGTTTTCTCTTTGTATTGTCCTTTTGCTTACCGTGCCTGGTGCTTTGTCCTTAGCGAACTGGGACTGTCTATATGCCTTCCCAACCAAGCAGATCATTTGCTCTTGGAGAGTCTGCAAGGGTTGGGTTTCAAGTTTTCAACAGAAAACCTAAGACCCTTTGGTTGTGCACCTTATGCGCTACCTTTTGGAGTATTTGGAAAGAAAGGAATTAAAGAATTTTGAAGGAAAGAGTGGACCAGCTGATTCTTTTGCCAAATAGTATACAACACTTGCCTTCTTGGTAGAGTGCAAACTGCAAAGGTTTCTTTTGTAGTTATAGCCTATCCATGATAATTTTTTTGTGGAAAAAAACAATTTTATTGATGAGATGAAATTACAAAAGATTGGTCCCAATGCAGGGATTACAAAAAGCTATTCCAGCTAGATAACATAGAGTAAAACCTATAATGAGCCTATCCATGATAATTAGAAATTGGAAGGCTTTCTTTTGAGTTATTTAGGCCCTTTGGCGTTCTTGCAGTTTTTGTTCTCTTGGTCCCCCTGGGAGAAAATAAAGGCCTTTTTTCTTCTCTATTTGATTTCCTCCTTTCACATCCCCCGGTCAGCAGCCAAGCAATTCCAGAAAATCATTTGCCAAGACTTAATGACTTAAATTCAGGCAGCTTTATTCTTTTTCTTCTTAACACCTTCATATCACTGGTTCAGTGGCCAAGCAATTGGAGGAAATCATCATAGGCTTTCTTTGGGAATGACCCAACAGAAGTAGTAAGAGGATCTTGTTAATTAGTAAAACGGTTATTCCCTTCCCTCACACTACCCTGTTAAAGCTTTTTTCCCTACATCTCTTCCAAAGACTAAATGACTTAAACTCAGGCAGCTTTCTTCCTCTACTTTGACTTAATGACTTAAAATTTAGGCACTCTCAGGTTGCTTCACAGCAGCCTCTATTCGTAAGATTCCCTCTTATGCTTCTATGCCTTCAGACTTATTTAAAGCTATTTGGAAGGCCAAAAGTCCAAAGAAGGTGAGTTTTTTCACTTGGATTCTTCCACGGAAGGGTTAGCACAGCAGACATTCTACAAAAGAAGCTGCCTGGTCATGTTCTTCTGCCTTGAATTTGCCCACTATGCCAATCCAACGAGGATAGCTTGGTTCACATTTTTTTCCTATGTCCTTTCGCTCTGACAGTGCTGGGAATTAATCTTTGAAGAATTTAATTTGACTTGGGTCTTTGGAAACATAGCTGCTGATAATATCCTTAAGCTTCTTGGGGCCAACCTCTAATCCTAAAGTCAACCTTCTTTGGCTCAATGCTACAAAGGCATTACTTTACAAGCTGTGGTATGAAAGGAATCTCAGCATTTTCGAAGACAAGAGACAATCTCCGGAGATGTGTTTCAATATAGCTAAGTTCAAAGTTTCTCAATTGTGTTCCTTATCATCTATTTTTAAAAGTTAGACCCCTAGTTTGATATGTTCTAATTGGAGAGTGTTTACTGTACCCTTTTAAGTTTTGTTATTTTTCTTTTCTCACTCTTTCGAGAGTTTGTATCTTTGTACATTTTGTTCCTTTTCATTATTTCAATGAGAAGTTAGTATCTTGTTAAAAAAGGAAGGAAGGCACACCATGTTAATTGCCAAAAAGGTCATTCCCCTCACACGACCCTGTTAAAGATTTTCTCCCTCAATCTCTTCCCAAGATTTAATGACTTAAACTCAGCGGCTCAGCCAGCTCTCTTCCTCTTCTTCGACTTAATGAATTAAAATTTAGGCACTCTCTTGGAATGGTCCAACAGAATAAGGAAGGCACACCTTGTTAATTATCACACTATGGAGCTCTCAACGTTGGAAACATAAAGAAGTGAAACCAAGTCCTTCTTTCCAGGTGAGTATGGAGGTACTTAAATGATAAAAGCCATCTCTGTAGAAAATTCATATAGCCAAATATAGTTAATTGACTTTGACGCTTGGCCTGCTAACAAGAACAATAGATTCAAGGGCCATATTCCACCGCAACCAACTTATGGGATTACAACTTTTGCTTCTCAAGGATGGGGAAATACCGAGCGGATGGCCCTATCACACAAGCTCTCTTTGATACCTCTTTCTCTTGGAAATTTGAAGCAAGAAGGATTCTTAAGGAAATTGAAGTGGAAGAGTTCAAGTCTCTTCTTGATATTCTAAATTCTCACTTTCTTTAAATGCTTTGGAGGATGAAATCAAGTCGATTCTTGATTCTTCAGGACTGTTTTTGGTGAAATCATTTTCAAGATCGTTAGATCGTTAGAGGTAGGTTGGTCATGAAGGATTTTCAAGTTACCTAAATAGTTATTGAAAGCTTTATGGAAAACGGGATGCCCAAAGAAGGATTTGGTAATCTCATGTGAGTGACTATTGTTCCATTAGTCCCCTTTTGGTAGGGCTGGTATACAGTTTGGTAACTTCCAACTCAAGTTTGAACCCTAGAGTGAAGAAGCCTTCTTCTAAGACAAGTTTGTTCCTTCTTATGGAGGTTGAGTCGAGGTAAGAAACCTACCTCTAACCAAATGGAACCTGGATACCTTTCAAGTTTACTGGCGTTGCTTGTGGAGGTCTTATTTGCAATGAAAAACCTCTCGAAGGACTGGATATGATGAAGTGAGCCTGAAAATCCAGAACTTCATGGGCTTCATCCATTAAAAGTCTCCTGGCTTCCATCTCCATCTAATTCTTTTAAACCAAATGAGCCACAAGGTAATAAACTTCACCCCGATTTAGCCTACTTGAGTTCTCTTTTTGTAAGAATGTATGAATTTAGGAAGGTAATCATCATGTTAATTGATCCTGGAACATTGTATTTCCTTTTCATTATTTCAACGAGAAGCTTGTATCATAACCATGTTAATTGAGATTTCTTCCTTTCGCCACATGTAACTTTAGGAAAAGGAATTACACCTTACCTATTAGCTTAGTGGTGGATATGGGGGTTTTCCAAAAAGAGGAATGCTCTAGCATTTAGATCATGTCGTCCAGCAAGTTTGTTGAGGAGCTTTTTGTCTGGTTACTTGCTGATGCTTTATATTAGTTCAAGGAGCCTGTGGTATTTTATGCCTTGGTGCAAGAGTTTGAGAAATTGGATCAGAAAATTTTCATCAATAAAATAAAAATTTGCGATAGAAGTTCCAAGTAACTGCCAATAGAAAAATACACACCGCCCAACCAAATGAACAAACGAGAAAGAACTCTCTCCAGAAGGGATTCCATGAACCTTTTTTTTTTTAACAAGATACTAACTTTTCATTGAAGATATGAAAAGGAACCAGATGTTCAACGATACGAACTCTCGAAAGAGTGAAAAGAAATGCAGAAAACTAAAAAGTAATTACAAAGGGCTAGTAAAAGCACCCCACAAAAGGGATTCCATGAACCATGAATCAACGAAAAAGCTACATCTTCAAAAGTGCAAAAAGGCTCCAAATAAGAGCAACATCCTAGAACTTCTGAACCGAGAAAGCCATCTGCAAATAAAATAAGAAAAACCAAACCAGAAAAAGACCAATGAAGGGACTACATTGAAGCCTAAACACTTTTTGTAACCACAGATACCTTAACCCTAACCTTATCCCACTAAAAGAAAACAAAGGCTTCACAACTACTGCTTCTTCTTCGAGGCTTTCTTATACTTCAATGCTTTTTTTTTCTTTTTTCTTTTTTTTCCTATTTTCTTTCCATTTTGATGTCAGACCATAAGTGAGAAAAAGGCCTGATTAAATTTGGGGAGATATTTCGGTTGAGACTTCCCATTTGAGTGGTCGTACAATTTTGAAGCTCAAGTCTAAAGAAGGTAAAGGTCCTTGTTGGACGTGATGCCTTTGGTGGCAGGATTAGGGGAATCCTCCTTGTTCTTCTCGATTCGGTGCTATTTGTGGCTGAAACTAAATGTCCTAGAGAATCAAATAATCTCTATTCCATTCACTAAAGGATATATGTAGATAAGTATAAGGTTGACTTCAAGTAAAGAATGTAAAAGGATAAAATGATTACAATAATACAAAATATAATATGCGTACGAGCCGTGTAGAAGTCTTGTTAACCAATGCAATCAATCAAGGATACATCACCTCTGATAAGAATGTCTTTGTTGAAGATTTTTTTCAACTGCCTTCATTTTGTTCTTTTCTTGATTTTTTGGTTGAACTTTGCATTTGGGCCATCTTTAACCTAAAGCTAATTTAATGTTATCATTTGTTGTAGGTGGATGTGGTCAAGGAACATTTCTCGTCGTTTGGTGATGTTTGTACTGTCGAACTAGTTTCGGAAGATGACAACCGCGTATCAAATGCATCAAATAACTGCTCAGCTAATGTCACTTTTTTAACTCGTCATTCAGCTGAAAGGGCATTCGAAGATGGTAAATGCTGGCAAGGTCAGGATTTGAAATTTATATGGCTGTCTTCTAGTGGCAAAAACCCCGACGGCGCTTCTCCAGAGGCATCTCGAGATGCAGACATGGAGCCTGAAAGCGAAGCAGAAAGCATTGTTTTCAAGGAAACCCCAAGAGACGAAGAAGAATCCGAGAATTCAACACGAGACAATGATGTCGAGCCTTCGGAAACAGGTAAAGTTTCACCAGTGATAGAAAGCGAGACATGATTGAAGCATTTTTACGATTAGGAGGCGTTTTTTTTGGGAGCATTTTTCATGCCGAGTTAAAATGTAAAATTAATGGAGGTTTTTTTTTCTTCCCTTTTTTTATTATTTAGTTCAGGGAAAAACTGGCTTAGCAAATGTGAAAATTTGTTTTTCATTTCCAACCCCCCTCTTACTGCATTCATGTATAAAGAAAAGGAGTCTCTGATTCCCAACTTCTACCAAAGATATTGATTGAAATAGTTGATTGAATCAAATATTATTTTTTAGGTTAGTTTTTAGGAGCAGACATGAAATTAGTTTTATAATTACTTTTGTATTCAATCTCCAACCCAATTTCAGAGTCTTGATGTAACTATTACAATAGCAATCCCATTTTTTTCCTCCCTATAACTTGTGGGGCTAAGAACCAAAAGAGGGTTTGGCTTGCAATTTTTGCAATTTTGTGTGGTGTAAAATTTAAAAAGTTCAATTTATATTTGACATTTAAGTTTGTATGTATGGTTATGAGTTATATAAATTCATGTTATCTAAATTTAGACTTGGAAAGGCCCATTCAAGTATAACTTGAATAACTCAGTAAGTCGACTTGAACGTAGTTCAAATGGTTATCTTCGATCGTTAGTCTTTTGTTGCCATAATTTGATTCTCAACGGCTACCATTGAGCTTCAATTAGTATTTTGTTTCTATACTATTCACTCGGGATTTTTGGTCCAACACTTTCAAAGAAACCATTCCACTTTCATTTTTTGTTTTCTTGTTTATTTTAGTTTATGTATTTTCATAGTTCATATATTTTAAAAACGACCCTTTTGGTCTCCATTTGTAAAATTCTAACATAAATTTTACACAACAGGATCTTTTAATACCCATTTATAGTGAATGTAGTGTATTAAAATTGTAATATAAAGACAACATGATCTTTTAATACCCATTTATATTGAATGAAGTACTGTATTAAAATTGTAATATAAAGAAATGTGATAGAGGTGAAAATGAAGAAATTACAATGAAAATTGTAATATAAAGAAATGTGATAGAGGTGAAAATGAAGAAATTACAATGGTCACTTTAAAATGTATAGAAATCAAAATGAACAAGGTATGAGAAATAAAATAATATTTAAAGCAAAAAATAAATAAACATTAGACTTGAAAATTACCTTTCTTTTATTTCCTTTTTTTGAAAAGGATTTTATTTCCCTTCATTGTAGACAGATAAACTAAATAATGTTTTTATAGACCTAAAATTTTATAATTCATTCATAGAAGTTCATCACATTTAAAATTTTCAATTTCAGGCTTTAAAATCCTTTATTTTTTATGGGAGCTGTTACCCAAAATATGATTTAACTGATACAATTTTGTTAAAAAAAAATGGTAATCCTCTGTTTAAAAAAAAATAAGAAATTAATGTAAGATCCATTAAAAATTAGTGCAGAGATGTACTAGTTTCATTGTTAGTATTTCAACATTTTGAGCGGCAGTTTGTTTCGTGGAAATCTAAGATTCCCATTAGATGGGGATCTAGATTCTTCAGTGGTGGAGTGTTCATAGAAAAGAAGGCGTCGCCAAACGAATGACAGATTTGGATGGAGTCTCACTTTGATGCTGGGGAGATCCATAGATCTGTATAGAGTCCCGCTCATATATCTCGAGGAAGAGTACGAGCGCTAGCGCTAGCTCGCTACGGCTTACGCAGTTGATTGGATCAGATTACCCAAAGGGCTCAAATTCCGATCAACAAGTTGGAGGTATGGCTGAGTGGCTAAAGGCATTGGTTTGCTAAATCGACATACAAGAAGATTGTATCATGGGTTCGAATCCCATTTCAAAAAACCTTTTAAAAGTTTGTGGAATGCTCAAATGACCCACCTCTTTTAAATGTGTCCAAATGACCCATTGGAATATTTAATTAATTTTAAAATGTAGCAAAATTACAGTACTACCCTTTTGTTCAGAAAACAAAACCATTTGCTTTACCTTTCCCCCTTCCTCGTCTTTTTCAGCCCAAATTCGTCGTCTCGATTTTTCTTCGTAGTCCCTTCGAATTTCTTCTTAATTTTTGTTTCTCTTGGCGATTGGCTTCAATTTTATGTGTGTTCAGGAGTTGAATGGTTGTTTATTTGCGTTGATTCAGTTTTTCGATGTTTAGATGAACGAATACATGTATAATATTGCATCAATTTAGGTTTTTTTCTGTTGATTTTGTTTTTCTGGTGTTCTTCTTTGTTTCGTTCCCTGTTTTTCGTTTATGTTGGAATTGAGGTCTGTGGCTGTGGGAGTTTGATTTGAAATGTTTGAAGTGGTATGGTGGGAGGTTGAAGATGAAGAAGTATTTTCAATGAAGTGGGATGGACCTCGAACGAGGTTGAAGAGATTTGAAATGTCGCTCAAGGTTTAGTAAGCCTCTGTCATTTTTCTCGGGCTCGACCTCGGGCGAGGTTGAGCCCGAGGTAATTAAAAGAGGCTGAACCTCGAGAAACCTCACTCGAACCTCGCCCGAGGTAATTGAAAGAGGCTCAACCGCGAGAAACCTCACTCGAGGTTGAGCCTCTTTCAATTACCTTGGGCTCAACCTCGCCCGAGATCGAACCCGAGAAAAATGACAAAGGCTTAGAAACCTCGAGGTTGCATCAACTTTTTCTATCACCAACCGTTGACCTCAGACGAAACCTCGCCCGGGGTTCATCGTTTCTTATGAAACTCGGTCGGGAAATCATAACTCTCGCCCGAGGTTCATAGTCAACTTTAGCAGAATCATGACGAAATACGAAACTAAATTTAAAAATGACAACATGTTTCAAAATCAAAGCAAACAAAATAGCAAAATTACTTTTCAAATGTAGTCCAATCTTAAGAAGAAATCAAAAACAGCAAAATTAAAGGCAATGGTTGTTGTGAATTAAATGATTCCCGGGCGGGAATTAATATGACCCCGACCGAGGTTTTTTCCAGCGGTGATGTCTTATAATTAAGGATATTTTGGTCATTTCATCTCCTCTGACACATCATTAATGCTTAAAGTAGGACATTTTGACACATTTAAAAATGGTGGGTCATTTGAGTATTCCATCAACTTCAATCTGACACATCATTAATGCTTAAAATAGGACATTTGGACACATTTAAAAAGGGTGGGTCATTTGAAGATTTCATAAACTTTTTTGAAGGTCATTTGAGTCAATTTCCCATATATTATAAGGGATGTTAACATGGGAGACACCTAATATGTTTCTGTTTCCAAGATTTTCATGATGAGTTTTTTAAATTTTTACCCTACATTTTTTTTATATGTTCTCTTTCATCCACTTTTAATTTTTAACTTTATATTTTAAATAAATTAAAATTATCTTTTTAGAAAAATATTAAAGTTGAAAAAAAATTTATATTTAATATTTTTTTATTATATTAATATTAATTAATTTGTTCGACAAAATACCATATAAAAATTAATATATATGGAATTAATAATAAAAAACAAACTTTTAAATTAATAAAAACAAATCTATAATTATATTAAAGTAATGTGTAAATAATATAAATATTCGTAAAGATATTTTGGAATATTATATAATTTAGAATATTCCCAATAATAAATCCTACAAAAACAAACATCGCAATCTAAATATTTCCAAACATCCTTATAAATTTCCATACAAAATAAATGTGGCTGTCTAAAGATGCTAGACGTCTGAAATATCTGAAGATGTCGGACATCTAGATTCCAAAAAGGACAAACTACCTAAAAGTTATGCTTGATGGTTCATATTATAGTTGGTAGTTAATTAAGTAGTGGATGAATAGTTGTAAGTTGGAGGATTTGTAGGATTAATTGCTCAGTGAAGGAGTGCTATTGGTTAGGGAAAATTCAATTAGTAGGTTAGTGGTGAGTTATTTACTTTTTCTATAAATACTTATAAACATTTCTCATTTCACGTATCAGTAAACAAAAGTTCTTCCGTCGTACAATTTCATGTTCATGTTGGCAAGCCTAATCTGCCTCTCCAATGGCAAGAAGTCCTTCAAAGAAACACAGGTATTATGCATCACATGTAACAGAGAGACACCTATGTCAATTTCACTTTCATCAATAGCTTGGGAGCTATGTGCACCATCCACATTTGGACTGTCGGTGACCGAGTAATAGATGCGCTCAGTCGAGGCAAGGAGATGGGAAGCGACGGGCTCTACAATGGAACCCCAGCCAGATACGGATAGAAGAGAATTAAGGGTAACCGGTAGATCGTCCAACACGGCACGAGGGTCCAGAATCAGTAAAGGCATGTATTTGCAGAAGCCACCTGATAGTAGACCAAGAAACTGCAGTGCCTGCAGGAGAAAAACAGCAAATTCAAATGGTTTTAGATTTGGCCACGGATTGGAACCAAATAGCTAAAATAGATTGAAAAATAAAAGAAAGTCATTCGAGGTATTTCAAACCTCCCCTCTGTTGAGTATTCTTACTCAAGCCTTAAACCACTCTAACAATTACCTACCTCCATCTCTTCGTCTCTTCCCTCTCACTCTATTTATAACAACTTTTCCTAACAACTTCTCTATCTAATTACTAAAACACCCTTACTATTATTCTACAAATAACCCTAATTATTCTCAAGGTCATTTCTATCATTATCACCTGAACTGTATTTTTGGGATGTACTGATATCTATGTTCTGCAAATAAATTGGAGATGATAAACTTGAGAACAATCAATAAAATCTCTTTTATTGCATATTGCTGGAAGGTGCAGAAATAAGAACCATAAATCTGCCTGTTTTTACTTCTAGACTTCCAGTTCACTCTAAATGACAGCATATAGACAACAATGAATCCTAATGGCATATACTTATCGATACTTCCACCGATTCAACTTGTTTTAACCATGGTTCATGTTGTAATATAATTTTTTTTTTTAAAAAGAAACGAACTTTCCATTGATAAATGAAAAGGAACATAAAATGTTCAAAGATACAAACTCCCAAGCAATCCAGAATAGCAAAAATAAAAAGACAAAGTATCATCATGTGTATATCTAACTAGGGAAAAGGAAAGCCCCCCAATTAGCATATATCAAGTTGTAATATAAATATTAATGTGACTGTTTCATCAAAGGACTGAGTCGTTATTGCGTACCGTGGAAGGATAAACTGACACACAGCTAATTTCCACTGCATCAACGAGCCATTGCCTCTTGACGTTTCCCTCTGCAAGTTGAACAGCTGCTGCAACCTCAATTAGTACATCCCACACATCTGCAAATTAAAGGTTCAGGTAAGCTTTATAGCAAAGTATGAAATATCTCTGTATAGAAACTAATTCTGAAACGCAATTATCCCTCCAATTTGATAAACTAAAAACTAATTATGTAACTTTGTTCCCAAAATTTGTCCAAGGAAGCAGAACCTTGTGATTTCAAGTTCAGCATCAGGGTTTTCATTTTTCCCAGCTCGCTCAGTGGGAGAGAACCATTCCTGATCAGCTTGGCTTTGGCTTTCATCTTTTTTAGAACTTCAAAAAACTTTTCATCTCTTGATACTAGATCCTCGGGCGAAATCTGCACATGGCACTTCCAAGTCAGGAACACAAAAGATTAAATGAAAAATTGAAAATTCACGTCTCCTCGTAGATATGAAAGTCGCTATTTGATCTTAAAAAACGATTAACAAAAAGATGGTTCTGCACAGGTTTTACTAACATAGACAACAGGTGTCACATGCACATGGATTTAACACCCACAACGAACACAATGAAAATTCTCTAGAAAATATGGATCCAAAGCCAATAATAAATATTTCTTTTTAGGTGGTCTAGGAGCTGCAACTCAATCAATTAGTTATGAAATACCAGTAATTCCATGTGTCCAATCAATATCTCAATGTGTGATTCATGGAGACATAAACTTCTCCCACCCTTTTTTTTTTCAAGAAAATGGAGCAAAGAATTGCATAGATATCTTCATTTTTATATTCATTATTCAGATTTATGAACTAAATTAGATAGTTATATGAGTGAAGGAAAACTTAAATAAATAAAAATTAGCAATCATAATTTTGAGTCTTATTGTCTATTTATAAGAGATGAGTAAGAATAAACATAGGCACAAAGAGGTGGAGTCATGTACCTGAAGGAACTTCAGCAACCATGTCTGCCGTGCCTTGCCTAGGCATCGTATCGCCTCGAACCACTCTTTTGGGGAGTGTACCTCATCTACTTCTGTGTTGGTACAGGAGGGCAATGTGGGTAGCATGGTAAAAAGAGCCTCCATCAAGTTTTCAATATGAGATACGCATTCTAAGGAATCGAGAGAAGCCTCTTCAAGACATTGGTAGAGGCCCTTCCAACATGAGATGCTTAATAAGTGCTTCTCATAATTGTTATAGAGTTGATCCGAGTAAACAGAAGGCAAGTATCTTGTCATGTCATCAAGAAGTTTCTCAACCCTCGAATTGGAGAATACTTTCACGAGATCTGCCAGGTGAATGAGCAGACATGACTGCAGATTAAGCACAAGTTTCCTGAACCTCGAGATGTCGGAGAGCTCATCAAGAAAAATAAGTAGTTCGTCGAATTGGTTTGCATGTGCTAATGAGAACTTCAAGCATTCCTCCTTTAGACTACCCTTTCTAAGAGCAGAACCTGGTGGCGGCAATTCAGAAACTTGATCCTCATATCTTATGCAGCGCCTGATAATTGCTCCCCAGTCCAAGGTTGGCAATCTGGGAGCTTGAGAGAGACACCGTAATGTGGTTACTACGGTGTCAATATGTGTAGTTGCAACTGTCTGAAAGTTTGAAGTATTAGATTTTTCAGACTAAGCTTTTCAACAAAATAAATTGTACATGTAGCTGACAAGCCCCCAGAGAGCGACAAATTGCTTCAACAAAGTATTACTAGGCATTAATAAGATTTGTTAAGGTCACCAAAAGACTTTTTTACGGGAACAACGTTGACGATATTTTCAAACAAGAAAAAACTTCTTGGTTAAAAATATGAAAATTAATAACTGTTCAGGATACAAACTCATAGAGTAGAGAAGAAAAGACAGAAAACGACAAAACAAGATAAGGAAAGCTCAACAAGGAGCAATAGATCCAGGCCACTTAAAGAACAATTGACAGTTGATGCTCAAACTAAAAAATCCCCTGATTCTCTTTTCAATTGATGAGAAGCAACTCTCATTTTTATCAAAAGGCAATTACATAGGAAAGGGGGACTAACTTGCCAAACAAACACAATGAAATTTGGAGAATACAAAAAACTCAGAATTGTTGATTTAATTAACAAGCTTTGGAACAGGATGCAGGGAACTTTTGGAAAAGTTGATCAGAGAGTAATAGCTACAACTTTGAAGAAAAATGTATCACCACTACAAGAGTCAAAAGAATTTTTTTTTTCCCCTTATGTGTTTATTCTGTCAGCCAATTTAAAACTCCTTTCTCTAATACCTTGGATAAAGAGAGAATAATTTATCCTCCCCCTTTACCTATTACTTTCTTTGTTATGAATTTATTTCTTATCAAAGAATAACAATAATAATAATAATAAACTACAAGTTCTTTTAGGAGGAAAAAAACCCCCAAAACTTCCATTGCAAAAGACTCAAAGAAGCGGTTATAGAGTGCCATCCAAGGAGCCAAAGGACCTTAAAGAAAGCTACTTAAATTTGAAATTGCTAGTTCCAGTCAACATTTTGGTATAAGCTCCTTTAAGAAGTAGGATCATGTGGAGTTATCGTTGTTGCTTGTGTTTGGATTTTTTCGTATGAAAAAGCTTCAAAGAAATGGACTCTTTGTAGCAGTAGACATTTCAGTCACTATGTAGGTCAATCTCCTG
The DNA here is from genome assembly GCF_013281855.1 of Momordica charantia. Lineage (NCBI taxonomy): Eukaryota > Viridiplantae > Streptophyta > Magnoliopsida > Cucurbitales > Cucurbitaceae > Momordica > Momordica charantia. The sequence continues at coordinate 11,203,654 of NW_028275166.1, read as the reverse complement.
GGGTGCCCAGAATTATGAAGTGAAATTAGAGGGATTTGACCCTTAAGTAAAGAAAAAAGGAATTTAGTTTTCTGTAGGTCTTGAATACATTGTAAGGATGAACCTTCCATTTTGATGTAACTTAATCTATCTTATACTTCAGCTCTAATAAAGTTTATGACAGGTGGAAGGAATGGTCCTACTTGTACACAACTAAAATATTTAAATACTAGATGATGCCAAATATATGTCTGAACGTATGTATGATTCATAGATTCAAACAAGAGCCAAACAGGAAATCAAAAGAAACTTACCCGTGAAAGATTCACTTGCATTAGCAAATTGCATAGTCTCATAACTACACCATCCATTTGGAAATTTTGAGGTATAGATCTGGAACCAGCTACATTGGTCTCATTTAAGATCTGAAGCTTTGAAAATTGCTTTGACCAAATATTATGTCTAAGGAATGAAACTGCCCATGCTGCATATTGCTGCAATTGGTTGTCATCAGAATTCTGTGCAACAAGATACATCTCTTGCATCAATGACGTCAACAGTGGCTCACAAACGTGACTTGAAAGTAGCGGACCCATAAGATGAGAAGATTCCTGTTATGAAAATACATTTTTATACCAGGAAACCTATTAAGAAAATGAAGAAAAACATAGAAGTAGAAACACATGTTACCATTAGGTCATGTTCAGCTTGCACTGATGACGTTGTAGTAGGATGCACATTAAACAAACTTCCAACGCCCACCCCCATTGAATTAACTACTCCAAGCATTCCGCCAAAATGGATCATCGGATTGTATGGATTAGAATAACACCTTCTAAATAACTCCAGCAACTCCTTGACACATCCAACTTCAATAGAATGCACCCCCTCATTTAAAATGCAAGCAAGAAGGTTCCCTGCTCCTATGCATGATGCCATCATCAAATTCTGGTGGGATGTACTAGATCTTTTAACAGATAACAATTCGGATATAATCTCCTTATATGTGTTTACTAGATGGTCAAGTTCATTGCCATTAATCAACTCCAATCTATGACAAAACATCATTATGGTTGGTAGTGCGAGACAGGATCCAACAGACAAACTTCTGCTAGCATCTTCATCAAATGAACCAGAGCATTGAAGCACAGAATTTCCATGAGGAATCCATGAGGTAATCAAGCTTTTAATCTTCAGGACAGCATCATATTCTCCAGCTTTGTATATTGCAACAATGGTGTTAGCCAGACCAAGAATTAGTCCAGCAACACCCCACACTTCTTCTTCTAAGTCACCATTCTCATGCAACAGCTGAGCATCTACACTGATATCGAAAGAATGCACTGGAAATAGCACCGAGAGATCTTCCAACATATCTTTCGAAGATTTTGTGAACTGACATATCATCAAAGATAACGCCCTAACTATAGCTCCAAGTAACTCTACTTCCTCTATCTTGGTTGTCTGCTTATCTTTGTCCAACTTAGATTTATCAACAATTTCAACCCTGGAAAGGAGATCATGACTAGAATAGCCTAACCCAAGACCGCAAGCTCCTTTAACGAGGATGCTTTTGCTAACACTCAAAACCTGAAAATGAGATTCATGTCATTTAACGGAAAAAATATATAAAATTAATAGTAATCATAACCCAATAAGAAATTTGCAACTTTTTTATTTGGCATAATGTCATGCAGAACTAAATATTCATCTACTTTTAAAGAGCACTCCGCACGGATATAGATATCATGTTTAAGCATAAGCCCAAGGTCCTGACTATCCTATCCCTGAATTGATACCTTAGCATGTAACTGTAACACAATCAATTTGAATCATGGCTTACATACACACCTTATTGTGACACTAAAAGGTCGTACATGAAACATATGAGGCATTTAAGTTGAGTTGTTACTAGATATCTCACGCAGTTATCATACTTAAAGATTCTTTAGAACACATCATAGAAAAACTTATTCAAATTCATCAAGGATCTGCATACCTCAAGAAGTCCAGAGATGTTCTGAAATTTCAATTTATGATCAGTGACATGTAGGCAGCTGGAGATTATTCCAAGAGATATAGCAGATGGCCATTGACGATGCTCGTGCTCATACTGGAACAACCAATTTAACAGAAACTTGGAAGCAGTTGATTTCACAGCATGAGCAGACTGAGGCAAGACCTGATAACAGATAGGAAAGCCACAATGACATTTGTGATATTATCATCACTGAAATATGTGTTTCCAATTAAAAAGAGGGGAAAAAAGATAACATAAAGGAAATCCATACATACTATTAAAAAAATAAAATTTTTAAGAAAGCTCAGATTCTCATTAGTGATATTGTTAAAGTATTAATAAAGAATTAAATTTATCCTAACTCATCCGCTTAAGCTTTTGGGTTCAATAATGATTTAGTATGGCATGAGAGCAAGAGGTTCGGTGTTAAAACCTCTGGAACGTCACTTCCTCTCTAATTAATATTGATCATCGTTTGTTAGGCCTTATGCAAATTACCAAGTCCACGGTGAGGGAGTGTTGAAGTATTTATAAAAGATTAAATTTACCATAACCCATAAACTTAAACTTTTGGGTTCAATAGTGATTTAACAGATATTTACTAGATGATCCCTACAACAACACTAATAAGGCTGTTGTTATAGGCCCACAAATCTAAAAATGCACAAAGATTAAAAAGAATTAAATTTACTTCTTAATGCCATGGCAAGGAATAGACTCTGTTGACCTTGCCATCCTTGTGATAATAACATTTCCATACAAATTTATACTCCAAATTATTAACCACAGTTTGTATTGAATACCAGAAACAATGATAACATGATATTCAAGAAACTTTAACGAAAGGCATGGACATTTTGACAGTCAAATTTAAAGTTGCTCGAGAATCAGATTGTAGAACAAAAAAATTTCTGGAGCAAATTATTACCATACAAAGTGCACCCATAGCAAGGGCCATATTCTCAGCAGATCTAGGCAAAGCTTCTTCAGCAGCATGTATTACAATCTGAATGACAGGAACAAGAACATTACTACTATAATTTCAACATTTTATGAACTGTTGTACATAAATGACATGAAAGTAAAGGTACAACTACAAAATGGAGAAGTAAAGGCAATGGGAACCTTCAAAATGTCATTAGCAGCTTTACAAGTTTTATCTGACATAACTGCAGTATCTCTAACATCAAAGGACAAAATTTCAGACTTCAACCAGCGTTCCATAAACGGTTTCCATGATTCCAGGGCTAAGACAGCCATGACAATGTTTCTTGAAAGTTGAAGAGATTCAGCAATTTCACACAGTGCATTCTCATAACTGGCATGTTTATCTGGTGTTCTCTGAACAAAAAACTGTCATGTTAATGGAAAGAAAAATCTTTCAAAATGATAATTATCAACTCTTACTCTTGCTGGATCATTCCCTTTTCTAGAAGAAAAAGAATGACATAGTAGGGCAGCAGCAGGCAGTTCCTTGACATTACTTCTGTTCCCTGGAAACGAATATAAGAAATTTAAAAATTTACACAAATAAACACTGTATCAATATTCATGGGGTTCCATCTCAAATCAATTGGCTATGAGAGTAGTCCATGTCTATTATAAACCATTGCTAAGTCCCTTCTTTTATCAATGTGGGATCCTTAACATGCCCCCTCAAGATGGTGCCTCTTTTTGGGTTCACCAATCTTGGATCGGATCCCATTTTGGACCGAATGCTCGTTGGAGCTTGTGGGCTCTGATACCATATCAATATTCATGGGGTTCCATCTCAAAACCAATTGGCTATGAGAGGAGTAGCCCATGTCTATTATAAACCATTGCTAAGTCCCTTCTTTTATCAATGTGGGATCCTTAACACACTGGAAGCAACAACTTCCCAGATGAAATGCTTAAACTAGTAGACCAAAATTTCAAATTGAACCCCCGCCTCCATGAGGAAAAAAGAAAAATCATAATTTATAGGATATAACCTTAAGCCCTCATTTAAAAAAATATTACTTTTGCTAATTTTCAAGTGTGATTTTTGCATGTCATTTCTCTATTTCATCTTACCAATTCGTTCGAGTATGATTGACTTACAGTTGTTTTACAAGGTTACCATTTTTTTTAAGATCAATATTCAATATTGATTCCATGAATTTGTTAGTAACTTGGTAAAGATAAACATTTCATCTTCTCTTGAACATAAACTAGTAAGTAGTAACCAACCATGAAATAATATATATGGGATTTCAATGAATCACAAGTGTTTTTCTGAGTGTGGATCCTATTTTAATGGGAGTGAAGTCACACATTTTCAGTAGTGTAGACTCCTCTGGCTCACAATTTATTGGACAGGAACATATAAAATTTCAATTCAAGTAATAGATAGTACAGTCGATATTATTACCCAACAACCAACTTGAATCATTAAAATCAAACAAAATAATTATTACAAAAGGGATCCCTTCACCCAGGACTTTCATAACTAATAAGAAATACAGATGATATCTGGTGAGAATGCAAAAAACATAAAGAACCTATAAGTTTAATTTTTACATGTGTAATTTATTCAATTTGATTTTAGCTAGCTCTTCAATAACTAGCTAAAATAACTTATTTTGCTGTCTCACTAGCTCTTCAATAAGATTTAGCTAAAATAACTTTCTCTAGTTTATTGACACGCCTTTCTGCTTAGTTTGTGATGCAAACTGTAGATAAGACTTTTATTTCAATTGATTCGCTTGGTTACAAAGTTACTGGTATTTCTAGATGTATAAACCATAACTAACCTATTAACAACTAACCAACCAACTAACAAAAAACCTTAAATGGCTATAAATAGACTAGATGGCAGCCTTCAACGGCTAGTTTATTAGAAAGGGGTAAATTTTCAAAGAAACCCACTACATCAGTATGTTGGTCTGGTTTCAATCTGATGCAAGTGATTTTTTTGTTCAGTCCTTTTGGTTGTAAATGTTTTGTTATGGTCCTTTGTTTTGTGTTTCCTTGAATTGTTTGTGGTAATGCACATTCAGTTGTATATACATAAAATGATAGGAATAGGATAGCAAGATTATCTCAAGTTGATAAAGTCAAAATCTTGCGGACAAAGCCATAGGACCCATTTATAGGAGGTTAGTTTTTTTGGGTGAGGAACAAGTGGTGAAAGTCTTTTGGAAAATTGCATTCTTGTTTCTTCCTCTTGGACTGCTTTGCATAAGAATTTTTGTGATTATATCCCTTCTTTAATTTGTGCCAATAAGAGAGAATTTTAACATTTTTTGGCTATTGCAGGCAATTACATTGTATATTTCATTTATCCAATGAAAATTGGTTTCTTATAGAAAAAAAATATATATATAAAAAATTCTTTTGGATTAATCTATTATTCAAATTTTAGTGGGATACTAGTTAAAATTTACTAAAAGTGTGAGTGGTGTTCTTTTCTGCTCAGGTTGTTGGTGTTTAGTTCTTTGGTGTAGTTTTTCATAAACTAATTATTAATGATCTCTCCTGATTGCATTAAAAAACTTAGGAAGAAAAATTTCTCATACTGCAAAAATAAGAGACTATAGCGTGAAATCCTTGTACGTGATAGCTACGTCATAAATCATATAATACCTGATGAAAAGAGAAGACGAGGAAAGACATCTAGTAGCTTCTCAATCTTACTTCCTGCAACTCTCTTCTCCTTTACCAGTCGTCTTCGGTTACTGGAACACATTGGGAGAGATTTATTAAATATCAGAACTTTTTTCCCGAAAGAAATTGAAGCAGGAATAGATTATAATAAATGCATATTTCAACCTGTGCTCATAAGCTATAATCTTGACCAGAAGATCTTTTATGGCACTGAGGATGTTCAAATCTGTCTCGGTAGAAAGAAGCGACGTGCACCTTTCTTTGAAATCAGAAATATTCTCGAGAAGGGGCACCTGGGAAAACATGAGCAACAGAACCAAAGGACATAAAAAAGGTGAATAAATAAATTGAATGAATGTATTGTTGCCAGACTGACTACCAAAAAGTATGTGACATTGTTGATGTCATAAATGGCTGACAATGTTCAAGACAAAGGGGACTAGTCCAGGTGTTGAACTTGGTCATTGAAAGATCGCCAGTTATGTGATCCAAAAAACACATCTCTATGTTTTAATCCAAATGGAACGCGTTCTTTGTGAAAAGAATAAGAGATCATCGATCATGGTTCTAGTGAAGAAGGTTATGAAAGAAACTTTACAGACGATTTCAATAATAAAGGTATAGCTTAAGATTATCCGGATGGTGGGAGGTTTAGAAAATCAGTTTACCATACATGGGGAGATAAGGAATATGGTTTATCGTGTGATTAGGCTAATCGCCTCTTTATGGGCATTCAATATAGTACTTGTTTTTTAATCACAGCCAGTAGAAATTATTCATGTAATCCCAAGACCTATTCTTAGGGTCAACCCTAGTCACACATACTGTAAACATAGCACATTAATACAGTTGTTTATTTTATCAAAGAAGAAAAAGGTCGCTAACAACTTGAGAAATTGCTCCCTCTTAAATTTTACCTCATACTGTGCTAAGGCATCAAAAGCAGAAGCCTTAGCCTTTGTCCACTGTAAATCGTGTTCACAACTAGTAGTCGATGTACCAACAGCAAAAAGAATTCTTATAATGTCACTTGAAGCATCCGGATAGACTTCAGCATCAATCGCACCCCACCTGAGAAGATTGCAGAGACTGCCGAAAAACCAAATTGTCCTCTTAAAAGGATGAATAACACAAGTAGTTACAAGCTAAAGTTAACAACTAAACGATTTCACAGTGTCAACCAAATTGGAAAAAGTATTTGTCCTTTAAAAATTGATATTGTTAGTAACATCAGTTATAAATAAGATCATATTAGGAGATACTGAAAAAGAAAATACATCGGCTTTGTTATGAAATAGTTTGATTAAATAAAAGAGGTAGGAAGTCTGATAGGCCACCATTTAATTACACTTATACAAGAAGGGTTTATGAGTCTGATTAGCCTGCGGGGACAGGCTGCTTCTATTATCAGAGAGGCACTGACACATAAAGCCACCTGTCCCATGATCTACCCAGCCCGCACATACTAATTAGACTTGCAAAACCCTTCTTCAATTTGTTGATCAGAGAGTGCAGATGCCAGATTCCTCTGAAGTGTTATCTTGTCAACCTCTATTATAGTAGTTCCTATGATCATTTCATTTCCCTCATCTTGCACAAGAAGATTTAGAAGTATCACTACCTCAAGAAGGTTAAGAATGTTGATTCTGATCCTCATCCGATTATTGTGGTCTCTGTTCTAAATATGGCATAAGTACTCACAATAGATTGCATGCTAGACAGCAAAATAGATGCCTTATGTAACAACCCGTATTTTCTAATACGGTCATTCTGACAAAATGCGGAAACGTAACTTTCAAGAAACCTTAAGAACAAAAATTATTCAGCGGAAGCAATTTCTTTACAGAATTTTTCTAAACTAACTTAACTAAATAGGAGGATGACTATCAAACTCATGCCAGTATGCTAAACTTCACCTTCTACCAGAACGATCATTCAATCCTTCATCTGAAAAATATTTAGGAAAACAAAGATGAGTACAAAAATACTCAATAAGCAATTTCCATATCGAATTTCGAAATTCATTTTCCTTTCAAAACAAAACTACGAACAAATCAAAACTTTTAAAGTCCTTTAAAATGTTTAATACAATTTTCAAAACTTTCAAAATAAACTAGATTTTCGGAAACAAAGTCTTCAAATAAGATAAAATTTTCAGTCAATCAAAACAAACTTTCATTCTTTCATAACAAACTTTAATTCGATCAAACTTCAAATCCTTCAAAACAAACTTTCTTTCAATCAAAACTTTCAAACTTCATTCTAAAACACTTGGTACAATTTTCCAACTTTTGAATAACTAAATCATTCAACATTAAAACAATCTTACATTCATTCATACTTTCAAAATCAGAGTGGAAGGTTGCATTATTTGGGTAGCCTACAGAACATATGTGGTTACCCGTCGGTAATACCAAATCAATCAGAAGCTTCTATCAGAGTTGTCGAAATAATATCGACCAGAACAGAGTTGTCGAAATAATATCGACCAGAACAGAGTTGTCGAAATAATATCAACCAGAACAGAGTTGTCGAAATAATATCGACCAGAACAGAGTTACTTAAGTGTGAGGTCATGTGAGTGAATAACACACACATGAATCTTCATTCCCAAGGAATGCCAAACCACAAAAGTGTCCTCCCACAAATAAGCCAGAACAGAAATCCATCAATTCTAAATTAGGCTACTACCCCAAATAAGCAAAACGTTCCTCAAAACAAAATCATGGCATATCCGGATAGCCCTATCAAATCAATCAAAATATCTTTCAAATAAAATGCAAAACAAATACTTACTTTCAATATTAAATTAATTCAAAACATTGAAATAATTTAAAACAAACTTTATCAATCCTCTAAAACATGATTTCAAATATTTCACAAATAAACAAAATATCAATTTCAAACCTTTAAATAAATCTAAACAAAACTTTATCAAATCATTTAACAATACTTCAAATACTTTGCAAATAAACATAATTTCAATTGCCAAATTAGTTTTCAAATCCATAATAAAACTTCAATTTCATATGCAAGATATCAATTTCAAATCTTCCTATCAAATCCAAAATACATTTTAGTTTTTGAAATACGACAAATCACTTACAACACTTTTCGAAGGGATACGGTAAATAACTTACAACACTTTTCCGAAGGGATATGACAAATTACTTACAATACTTTTTCGAAGGGATATGACAAATTATTCGAAGGATACGGTAAATCACTTACAATACTTTTTCGAAGGGATACGGTAAATAACTTACAACACTTTTTCGAAGGGATATGACAAATTACTTACAATACTTTTTCGAAGGGATATGACAAATTACTTACAATACTTTTCGAAAGATACGATAAATCACTTACAATACTTTTTCGAAGGGATATGACAAATTACTTACCTCTTTCAGAAATCCTACGAATCTAATTTACTTCTTCCTGGGTAGATATCAACTTAGAGGCCTAGAAACAACCAATATCCAAAATCAATTCTTAAATCCTATCCAAGGATTTAAAATTCAACCAATTACTAACTCAAATCCTATCTACCCAATTTTCCCATTCAAAACACTTTTTTATGTAAAATAATTAGGAAAGTATGGATTTGGGGCTACAAAACCAGATCTGAAAACTAGGTTAAAAAGCCTCTAAATTCAACAATAACAAATTTTAAAACTAGAAGAATCGATATAAATCAATACGAACAAAATTTACAAAAAGGTTCTCAATAAAACCAGCTTAAAAACCTTCTAAACAATTGAAAATTTGGGGATTTTAAATCTGAAAAATTTTCTGTTTTATAAAATAAAACTTCCAAGAATTTTCCATAAAACAATTAACAATTTATTGATTTTTATAGAAAAATCAGATCTGAAAACTTTATAGAAAACCTTTAAATTTTGGTAAAAACATATATTTTTTCATGTAAAAATCATAACAACAGACTATAATTTATAGGATACAAATAGGTAAACTTTTTATGGAAAAAAAGTCTCAAAATAACTCAAAAACAGTTTCATAAACAAAAAGATTCAAATCAAAAATTCTGGAAAATTTTTAGGATAAAAAGTCCTTACAATCTTTTATTCTAAAAAACAAAGACCTCAAAACTTTTCCCAATAAACTGAATTAAAGAACTACAAATCAAGAAAAATAAAACTAAAACAATGAGAAGAAAATCTTACCGATCTTTGAGAGAAAATACCAAACTCTTCTTCTTTTCTTTTTTCTCTTGGAGAGAAAACTAGGTCTAACAGTTTAAGAAAATAAAACCTAGGGTTTAAGGGCTTTTATAACAAATCCTAATGAATCCTTATTTAAAAAGGATAATAAAAAGATAAAGATTTAATAAAACTCTTTCTTTTTATTTTTTTCAAATTCTGAGAACAACTTATCTTTCAAAAATAATTTCTAAACCATAAAGGTTTATCTTTGAGAAAATAAAAGAAAACAACTAAAAAATAATAATAATTTAAATATATATTTATATTTTTTTTCGGTTGTTACACCTTATCCAAGGCAAGTGCGCTTTGAGCAAAAAGGCCCTTGAAGAGGATGCTTCTCATATATTCCACTTTTACTCTCTTTGGGGAGAAGGTGGTTCAGGTTCGGTGCCCAAATGGCCTTCCCTTTTTGTCAGAGATTTATTTTTATCCTTCTGAATGGTTTCTGCCTTCGCAGAAATGATATTATCTTGTGAATAAATGCTACTCGGGCTTTTTTGGAAGGTGTGGTAAGAGAAAATTGTAAAATTGGAAAGGATAGGAAGGTTGTTTAGAAATATGGGATACTATTATTACTATACAACCTCCTACTGGAGTGTGGTATCTTAAGTTTTTTTTTAATTATAGTATTATTCCCCTTCTTATGTTGTCCTCAACTGGAGGGGCTTTTTGCTACTCCATTCGTCCGGCTCTGCCCCAGTATATTTCACTTGCTTAATAAAATTAATGTCATATATAAACTATAATAATTTCTTTGCTACATCTATATAACCACTCTTTCCTCATTTTCTTTTCGTAAAATCCAAGGGTGGTTCGTTGGGAGCAGTGACTAACCTTTTTGCAAGAATTGGATTTGCAGAATAGTCCAGTGGATATTCAGCAATGACTTCCCATGCCGTGTAAAAATCTGAAAAGTTTATTGTAGACTACTTAAGTCTAGACTGTCTAGTTCTTAAACTAGAAATAATTTAGATATTAATATATTATAAGAAAATAACTTATAGATAGTAAGTTTACCAATTACATCAGCTTCACATAGATGTGCAAGGCCTTGAAATCCAAGAGCTTGAATCCTGGGATCAGGGCTTTCAATACATGCCTGTTGATTGAGAGAATATACTAAATCCATCTGGAACAGAAGTGTAACAAAAAAACAAATATATAATGGTTTCCAAGAAACCTACCGAAACAGACAAGATAAGGTCCACACCCCTATCTGCATCTTTTCTGCAAACATCTCGAATTGATGCAGCCAAACTGAGACAAATCTCTCTCTCCGAAGCAAAGTCAGAAAATCCCTTGGGAATTAGGACTGTCTGCATGCACAGTGAAGAAGCAATGCAGCATTATTGCACAAATTGATATAGGTAAAAAAATGACCCAGCCAACAACCCCACCTCCCAGTTCCCAAGCACTAACAAAGAAATATGCACACAACTTACTTGCAGACTCCCAAATACACGATCATTGATTTCCCAGGTTTGACAGAGCAATCGGGTTGCTGTAGCATATAAAACTCTGGATATGAGAAAACAATCACAGTTTAGAAGGAGATATCTGAATAAATAGTAAGCCAGTGAGAATGATAAGAATATATCCTCCCTATATATGTTTTTATATACCATTCCTGCAGAATGAATACTTTGACACTTTTAAAACTGACCAGAATATGTAACAGAACAATGATGATTAAATAATCCTAACTTCTCATCCATGACTAGAGCGCTAGAGGCCTTGTAGCTGCTGCTAAATGGGCAATTATCAAGGATTCTATTTTGAATTGCATCCAGGCTATACTGATCCTTGTTGAAACAAAACTCTCTGCTATTGTTAGTGAAGTCAATACGGAGCTCTAGAAACAGTGGTTGGGCATTTTGGGAGCTTAATGTTCCTTGGGTGTTATTCTTGTCTAGTGGAGGGGCTTCATTTCTTTGAGGGAAGTTATCTAAGGTTCTTCCACCATCTCTCCTTTCCTTCTTACCTTAATTGGAGATTCTTTCAACCGCCTTGTAAATCTTTACTGTGAAAAAAGGATGATTCGAGGCTTCGAAATAGGCAGAGGGAAGGAGCTGGTTTCTCATTTACAGTATGCGGATGACACTATTATCTTTTGTCCGGGTTTCAAGGGTAATTTGGCAAGATGGTGGAAGATTATCTCTTTATTTACAAATGTATCTAGGATGAAAATTAATCAAGCCAAAACCTCTCTTATTGGGCTGAATATTCCTGAGCAGAGAGTAGCCTCGAAAGCTGCTCTCCATGGATGCGGAGTTGAGAACCTTCCCTTTACTTATTTGGGGCTCCCCCTCGGTGGGAACCATCAGGCGATAGCTTTTTGGAGACCTTTCGTGGAAAAGTTTAGAATCAAGATGGATAAATGGAAAAAACGCTTGCTTTCAAACTGTAGAAACTAAGGTTTGAGAGAACCAGATAGATCTTATTCTCATCACTGAAGTCTATATATATAGACAAATATACAAAGTTGACCTAATCCTAGAAGGGGAAGGTAAAGGACAAATGAATACATATTATTTACAAGAATGTAAAATATACTAATATATACTCTAACACTCCCCCTCAAGTTGGTGCATATATGTTAATTATACCCAACTTGTTAGAGAGATAATCTATCCGTGCTCCCGTCAATGCTTAGTGAAGATATCTCCTAACTGCTCTTCAGTCTTCACATATCCTGTAGCCACCAATCCTTGCTATATTTTCTCACGTACATAATGACAATCAACTTCAATGTGTTTGGTTTGTTCATGAAATACTGGATTAGATGCAATATGGAGAGCTGCTTGATTATCACACCAAAGTTTCATTGGAGTGGTGATGCCAAATCCCAATTCAGTCAAAAGCTGATATATCCATACTAATTCACACACCGACTGTGTCATGGCTCGATATTCTGATTCAGCACTTGAACGTGACACCACATTTTGTTTCTTACTTTTCCAAGAAACTAAATTACCTCCAACAAATACACAATATCCTGAAGTTGATCTCCTATCTTCCTTAAAACCTGCCCAATCAACATCTGAAAAACATTCAATATTAAGATGACCATGATCTTTATATAACAAACCACGTCTAGGAGCACCTTTCAAATAACATAGAATATGTTCCAATGCGGCCCAATAGTCAGTCGTATGAGAACTCATAAACTGACTCATAATACTGACTGGATAAGCTATGTCAGGCCTAGTAACTGTAAGGTAATTCAGCTTCCCTACTAACCTCCTATACTTCTCAGGATCTTTCAACAACTCCCCTTCTTTTGTAAGTTGTAAATTAGGCATTATTGGAGTACTACGTGGCTTAGCAGCTAATTTTCCTGTTTCAGTTAACAAGTCAAGTACATACTTTCTTTGTGACAAAAGGATCCCCTTCTTGCTCCTTATTACCTCAATTCCTAATAAGTATTTCAACATTCCCAAATCTTTAGTATGAAATTGACTATGAAGAAAAGACTTGAGTGATAGGATGCCTGATGAATCATTACCAATAATCACAATATCATCAACATATACAACTAGTAAGATAACACCAGACTCAGATTTTCTATAAAAAACAGAATGATCTAACTGACTCTTCTTCATTCCAAAATTCTCAATCACCTGACTGAATTTTCCAAACCATGCTCGCGGACTTTGTTTCAACCCATATAAGGATTTACGAAGGCGACATACCTTTCCATTCTCCCCCTGAGCAACAAAACCTGGTGGTTGCTCTATATACACTTCTTCTTGAAGATCACCACGGAGGACTGCATTTTTAATATCAAGCTGATGCAAAGGCCAATGGTGAATAGATACCAAGGAAATGAATAACCTGACAGAAGCCAATTTAGCAACCGGAGAAAAAGTATCAGAATATTCAATTCCGTAAGTCTGCGCATATCCTCTAGCAACAAGGCGAGCTTTCAAATGGGCAATTGATCCATCCGGATGAACTCTAACAGCAAACACCCATTTACAACCGATAGGTTTCTTTCCTGCAGGAAGAGACACTAAATCCCAAGTAGACAATCATCTCCTCCAAGATAGCAGCCCGCCAACCAGGATGAGACAAAGCTTCATGAACAGTTTTAGAAATAGATACAGATTCAAGGGATGCAATAAATGAACAAGTAGATGATGATAAATGGTTATATGAAACAAAAGAAGAAACAGATAAGTACACTTATGCTTACCTTTTCGAAGGGCAATAGGAAGGTCATCACTCGTTCCTGGATCCACAGGCAAAGAAGCTGCTGGTATAGGGCATGAGTCTGTAGGAGGCGAAGGTTGCTGAAGAAGAATAAACTTGAGTAATAGTGGGGAGAGAAGGATCAGGTGCAGAGGGAGATGTATTGCTAGGAAGCTCTTCAGTAGAAGTAGAGACAATAGAATAGACAAGCAAGGTATCATCTTCCTGTGACTGCTCCCCCTGACTGGTACTCAAGGACGATGAAAAAGGAGTATCTTCAAATAACGAAACGTCAGAAGAGACAAGATATCTAATGAGATCAGGACAATAACATCGATACCCTTTTTGAACACGAGAGTAACCAAGGAAAATGCATTTCAATGACTTAGGGTCTAATTTGGTGAGCTGGGGGCGAACATCCCAAACGAAACAAGTGCAACCAAATATTTTAGGTTTAATAGGAAATAAAGGTTGTGTAGGACACAGAGTACGATAAGGTATTTCACCCTTACGAACTGACGAAGGCATGCGATTAATCAAGAAGCAAGCCGTCGAAACGGCATCAGCCCAAAAGTATTTTGGAACATGCATTTGAAACATTAAGGCCCTTGCTGTTTCGAGAAGATGTCTATTTTTCCTTTCTGCAACTCCATTTTGAGACGGAGTATCAACACACGAGGATTGATGAATAATACCATGTTCACTTAAATAGGAGTTAAGAGCACCAGAAAAATATTCCTTAGCATTATCACTCAGTAGAACTTTAAGAGAGCCACCAAATTGAGTTCGAATTTTAGCATGAAAGTTACGAAAATGAGAAAGTAACTCAGAACGATGTTTCATCAAATATAATCAAGTTACACGAGAGAAATCATCGACAAAAGTAACAAAATACCGAAATCCATTTTTGGACTAATAGGACAAGAACCCCAAACATCAGAATGGACTAATTCAAAAAGAGCATTAGCTCGTGTATTGACTCTAGGATAGGAACTAAGACGATGAAACTTAGCAAATTGACATGACTCACAATCCAAAGAATGCAAACTATGAAATTGATGACGGAGACTCTTTAACACGGAGAGAGATGGATGACCCAAACGACAATGTTCTTCGAAAGGAGTTGACACTCGAGTGCAAACGATAGCTGTAGGTATGTGTATCAAATGTGTAGAGGCCATCAGATTCACGCCCTTTACCAATAGTCTTCTTCATTGTAAGATCCTGAAATAAGCAATAACCAGGAAAGAATAAGACGCAACAATTGAGATCACGAGTAAGTTTACTGACAGAGATCAAATTAAAAGAAAATTGTGGCAAATTTAAAACAGAGGTCAATGAAAGAGTTTTTGAGAGATGAACTGTGCCAGAGCCAAGAACAGGAGAAGTGGTGTCATCCGCTATTGTAACATCAGGTAAAGATGTAGATGGTGAAAAGGTAACAAATAAATTGGGGTTACCTGACATATGATTCGTAGCACCAGAGTCAATGACCCATTTTGACGCGGAGGAAATAAGACATTTATTGGTATTACCTGAATCAGCAATGACAGTAATTGGAGGATGATGCCATCAATGACTCTTGATACTGTTGGAATTCAGCAAACTCTTCCGCAGAAATCGTTACCATTAATTTCTTCTCGATCATAACTTCAAAATATGGACACAAAAAAAAACTGAAACAGACCAAACCAAATCTGAAGGAGGAAAGGAAATCGAACCAAACCAATTCAACAGAGCCAAGTGAACCAAACCAATTGAACAGAGCCAAGTGAACCAAACCAATTGAACCGAAACAAACGAACAGGACCAGAACCGGTAGAAATCAGACCAAACCGAACCGAAATGTGATGAACCAGACCGAACCGCTTGAAACCAAACCGGTTGAACTGGACCGCTTGAACCGAATTGCTTGAACCAGACCTGGTGTTTTCTGAAACCAGAAACCCTAAGTGCTACCCCACAACAACCAGAGGGGCGAAGGCGATTGGCGGTGACGGAAGTGCGAAGGACGACGAGACGAAACCCACGAACAGCAATTGGAAAACAACAACGTTGGCGAATCAGCAAACAATGACGGCAGCGGCGATGGGTGGCGGCGACAGTGGGCGGCAGCAGCGGGCGGCGGTGGTGGGCGGTGGGCGGCGGCAGTGGTAGTGAGTTGAGTTGGATAGCAATGAACAAAACCCTAATGGACAAAATCCTAATGGGCACAAAACTCTAATGGACAAAACCCTAATGGGCACAAAACCCTAATGGGCAAGAAACCTAGAGCTCTGATACCATGTAGAAACTAAGGTTTGAGAGAACCAGATAGATCTTATTCTCATTACTGAAGTCTATATATATAGATAAATATACAAAGTTGACATAATCCTAGAAGAGGAAGGTAAAGGACAAATGAATACATATTATTTACAAGAATGTAAAATATACTAATATATACTCTAACACAAACTGACTTTGGCTCAATCGGTCCTGAGCAACTTACCTACGTTTTACTTCTCTCTTCGTAAAGCTCCTTCGAGTACTACTTCAGATTTGGACAAGATAGTCAGAGATTTCTTTCGGAAGGGGGGTCCTCTCACCCCTGTCGGAATCTTGTCAATTGGGATCAGACCTCTTTACCCGTGAAGCTTGGTGGCTTGGGTTTCAACGCTTTTAAACAACGAAATAAAGTCTTGTTGATTAAATGGTTGTGGAGGTTTATGAACGAGAATGAGGCCCTCAGGAAGAGGGTGATTGCTAGTATCTATGGGGTGGACACAATGGGGTGGTTGTCTCTTGTTCCTAAAGGAAGAGCTAGGGGAAGACCGTGGCACGATATTGCAAAGCTGAGTACTTTCTTCCAGAAATTTCTGCAGTTCAAAGCCGCCAAAGGGGATCGTATCCGGTTCTGGTTGGATTGGTGGATCGGAGATCTCCCTTTGGTTCAGATTTTTCCAGATCTCTTTGCAGTCTCCTCGAAACAACAAGCAACCCTAGAAGAGTGCTGGAATTCACATCAGAACGGCTGGGACTTGGGCTTTAGAAGAGACCTCTTCGACAGGTAGCTAGCTTCATGGGATAATCTTGTCTAGATTTTGGACCCTGTGTTGTTAGGAAAGGGGTTGGATAGCGTGGTCCGGACTTTGGAGAAGGATGGGTGCTTTTCTACAAAATCTTCCTTCTTAAAACTGATCGAGACTAATCCCTAAATCCCGAGTACTTTGATTGAGGGAATTTGGAAGAGTCCTGCCCCTAAGAAAATTAAGGTGTCTCTTTGGTCTCTTGCCAACAGAGCCTCAAACACTCATGAGCGGCTTCAAAGAAGATGCCCAGGGTGGTTTCTCTCGCCATCTATTTGCTGTCTTTGTTTGGTCAATGGAGAAACAGTGGATCATATTTTTCTACATTGCCATTTTGCTGGAAGGGGGTGACAGAAACTGTTAGATTTTTTCTCCATATCCACGTGTTTTCCTAGAAGAATTGAAGATTGGCTGCTAGAGTGTCTTCATGGTTGGAGCCTCAAAGACAAACGTAAATAGTTGTGGGGTTGTGCTTTCAGAGCCTTGCTTTGGCAGTTGTGGCTAGAAAGGAATAGTCGTTCCTTTGAGGACAAGGCAAATTCGTTTGATTCTTTTTGTGATAGTGTGCATATTACGGCCTCTTGGGGGTGCTATAGGAACATAAAATTCTTTTGTAATTACAGCCTCTCTCAAATCATTCAAGATTGGGCTCTTTCTCTTTATCAACTAATTTTCATCTGTCACATGGCTTTTTCTGGGTGGATTTTGCTATTTACAGCATATCTTCTAAAGCTGCTAGGGTCCCTTTCTGGGTTGAGCTAAATGATCTAGTTGGTCTCTGCATGCCTTATTGGGGAGCTCAGAGGAGACTTTTATCCAGTGAAGTGGCCTAGTGACAAGTCTTTTAGGGGGCTACTAAAAACAGTTTGTTAACTTGGTTTATAATGCTTTTCAAATAATTTAAAGAAATTATTCTGTTATTTAACCCTCCTATGAAGAAAAGTTTGTGGTTAAATTTGAGAGAGGCTTGCATCAAAAGATTGTCACAGACAGCTTTGGATCATTTCCAGTGCTGCTTGAAACTGGATATTTGCTTTATAGCTCCCCTCCATTTGGGTTCAAAACAATTACTTATAGGGGGTACTCAGCCTTTTCTTTCAACGAAAAGTTTAAAGATCTTGAAGGCATTTTCAAGGTATAAAACAAAAATTATTTTAGCAACATTTATACTTCAGAAGTAGACCGTCATCAATGATATTGGTGAATTGGGCTCACGGGATGAGACTGCAAGTCTTTTTGAAGAAAGGGAAATGTCACCTTAAAAGGTTAACTTCAAAGCCCGGTCTAAAGAAGTGGGTTTTTTAGCATAAATATGAGAAACTAGTTTTCATTAGGACAAATAGAAGTACAAAAGGAGGAGCCTTAAAAGAATGAACTACACAGACAATTGAGCAATACAAAAAAACAAAATAAATAAAGTACAAAATTACAAGAGACTCCTCCCGTTATTAGCAATAAAAAATAAAGGACAATTACAAAACAAGCACCATCTCCACCTTGTGTCCAAAATTTTGTTTCAAAGTTTCACAGCAAAGTGGCACCTCCAAAAATACATGATCCATATCCCTTGATGTCCTCTTGTCTTGTCAGGACAACAAGTCTCCCCATATTTTCAAAATAATATGATATTGTCCACATTTGGCCTAAGCTCACATAAATTTGCTTTTGGTTTCATCTAAAATACCTCATACCAATAGAATACTTTATTATATAATATGGATCTTCCCCACTTCAAGCCAATATTACAAAATATTTACTCATGGGTGGGACAAGTTCTTCTATTCTGGTTCATGGTTTCTATTGGCTATATGATTCATCTAGGACAGAGATTGAGCTTCAAGAAATAGCAAACGGTATTTTCAATGTACAAGTGTATAACTCTTCAAGAATTTCAATTGCACTTTACATACACCATTGGGGCGAAAACCATGGATGAGTCTACGATGTTTAATCTTACTAAGGAAACCACTAAGCTTGAAATCTGGTGTTCATAATTTTGGTCTTCTAGATCAAGGAGGATTGGGATGAAACGCTAAAGAGGAAAAAGAGACTAAATAGAAAAGATGGCTGAAGGCTTGAGAACCGTGTTTAAAGAAGAGTTGCTATGGAGGCAAAAAATGTGCATTCAAATGGCTTACAAAAGGGGACAGACATTCTGGTTTTTTCTGCAACTATGCTTCAACTGAGCAGAGGAATTCATTCATTCATTCATTACTGAAGTCTTTAATGAGAGAGGAGTCAGCTTTGTATATTTCATTTATTAAGAATCACTTATCCTATAAAAGATTATATATGAGGAAAAGTGGCTACTGGCCACAAAATATGTACAAATAAATGTAAGTGAAACAAGACCATAAAGATTTTCTTTTAAGGCACTTACGGTTTTGAATCCTTGCGAAGCATTGGTGAAATAGCTTCAACTATGAATGGAACCATTTCACTATGAGAAGCAAGGCATGGAAGTATTGCCAAAAGTTTAAGCTGTGCATCAACATGAAAGAAGTATACGTTCATATATTTAAACAACAAAGACAAATGATGTGTCTCTGGAAAAAAAAGCAAATATTCGAAGTACTAATTATCCATGCCATATATAAGAGTGAGGATAGTGTACTGGAGAAACTTTTTTTTTTTGGAATAATGTCCATAGACTTCCATTAAATTTCTATTGAACCTCGTTTTATAAGCGAACAGTTAAAGTTAACTATAATAGGTAAATACAATAAATTTATATCAAATAATATATTTTCTCACTATATAATTTTTAAAATCAACTATCGACATTAACCAAAAAAAAAAAAGGAAGTAGAATTCTTTTCTTTTTTTTTTAAGTTCTATAAGGATTCAGATTCTTTTAGAAAATAATAGGACCAGATTAGCATTCAAGAAGCTAAAAGGGTCAAGAGGTCCAAAATGTGTCCTAACATCCTCCAACATCCTGAAAAATTCATATATTTCTATCAAAACAAACTTCCCATTCAAGAACCGGATTATCACTCCTCCAAATAACCTGAGCATGTCTCTTGAAATTAGGACCATAAAGCAACAAATTACGGAAGCTTTAGTGTCCAAAGGAAAACAGTCTTCTAGGTTGAAAACCTCAGACAATCTGTTCCGGTCTTTGAGGGGACAAGAAAACAGTCAAAGAGAAGATGGTTGATTGATTCAGCATTGTCATTGCACAAGGTATGCTATTGATTTGATTGCTAGGCCCATTAACATTATTGTTAGTATTGATGTCATTAATTTCTTTTTCTAATATATATAAATATGTATGTATGTATGTATTATAATAAGTTGATGCTCAATAATTTGTGGTAATCATGACAGCAATATTGTGACTAGCATCAACTCAACTCAAATGAATATAAAGACAATCTTGAATTGGAAACAAATTCATTTAAAGATCAAATAACAACCTAAAAATATCACATGCAATCACATTCTAGAAAACTAGTAAGATCTAAGTGCAAAAAGAAAACTCACCACCATATCCTGGCGATCAACTTCTTTCCTTGAAAATATATTACTGTAAAAGAGGACTAGAAGCAACAATTGAAATCCAATTTTTGGATCCAAAATTCCGATTGCAGCTAGTAACTGTACAGCATCACTCGCCAATGAATGATGTACCACCATAACGGCAGTGATTGCACTTACGAGGAAGGGCATTTCTGTACAGGCAAATGATACAATAATATCAATCACTTACCCCATCAATCCAGGGATGCCAAAATATAAAAATTGTTATGAAGAAAACTCATCAAGAATAGGGTTTTTCTTTTACCTGAAACAAATAATTCCTCAAATTGAGAGAGGGGCAAGAGTGATTTCCGCCTATCAACAATCCATAATGAGTACTCTCTTAATTTATGTGTCCAACACTTCCTGGGCAAATCATTATCATCTTTGCCATTACTCTGGCCCAAAAAGAACCTACTGGATAGTGAAGAAAGTTCCTGAGATAAAATGGTTTGAACTTATCAAATGTCAGTCACCATTTCAAGTAAGAATCCAATCTCTGCAGGTTTAGGCGACCATTTCAGGTTATACAAAGGAAAATACTCAAGACATATTATAAAACTGACCTGGAAACGTAGCTTTTCCAAAAGCTTAACAACAATAGATCCAGGTGTGCTAATCGATGGAAAGTGAAACCCCCTCTCCTTTACAACTTCATCCTTTGTGGTCATTGATAGTGTCACCAAAAACTTTTCTAATATGGAAAGCAATTCAGTTGCTGCTCCTTTAATAGATTTTGAAGGAGATGACATGAGGCTGATGGCAGGAAAGACAAATAAAAGTTCTTCACTCGGAACAAGTGTCCTCGTCCTATTAGGAACATCTGAAAAACCACGAGCAATTATATATACAACAGAACGGCAGTAAAATGGCAACTGTTGAAAGAAATTGAAAATTTGAAAACATAAATAAAAGGTAGGACACATTCAACTGAACAGCTTACATACCATGTTCAGCTTTCCACCGCAAGAGGGAGAGAAGAAGTTTCAAAATCAACAATTGCTCATGCTCTAGCTCTGATTTTATGAGGATTGTAAATAACGATGGGAAGGCTGAGGATAGCTTAGGTACATATTGCATCCCGAGGTCCTTTTGTACCAACAGCAAGTATTTTGATAGTTCAATAATGCGCTCAAAGCCAGAAACATGCCTATCAAGACATGCATATAGGGAGAGAATTGTATCTAGAAGTTCTATGCTGCGTTGTTGAGCCTCCATTATGAGATGCTAAGCAGGGAAAAAATGAAGTCGAGAGAGAGATTAAAATTTAAAACTTTATAACTTAATTCAAGACAGTTCCAAACTATCAACCAGTTTCACTAAACTTACGAACTTCAGTGAAAGCAAGAGTATACACAGACAAACAAAATGACAAAATAACCTATTATCTCACTGCGATAAAGAATGAAACTGCTGCATACCGATCCATTGGTGACTAAGAGTTTTAGAACCACAGTACAGGTATCCACCAAAGATTCCACCAGATGTATGAAGTTCCAAAAATCCTGCAAGATTATGAAGAACTCTAATAAACCTCGTTGGTACAAATTAAGTGCAATTATTCGTATCTTATGCTCATTGTGGAAAAAATCTTAAAATGATAAATATAAAGTAGATTCGAATCAGCACTAGAAATAATCTGCCTCTGTTCCAACTTACTTCTAGAGTCTTGCATGGGACAAACTTGAGGCTTCGGGTTAACAAAGCAAATAGAGGCATTGCCTCGTGCGGAAATGAGCAACAAACAGACATAATTGATGATATCAGATTCCGTGAAAATGATGAAGATGATAAGCCTGAAGACTGTGTTCTTAATATGGAATAGTTCACAAATGGGCTTAAGAATTCTCCAACAGCCTCCATTCCCAGTGACTTCTTCTGTACCATAAATAGCGGAATTTGGTGCAAGAGCTGGGCTTGGACATCAACTCGACAAGACAACACCTGCCACGCACCCTAAGTTTATATTAACCAGCGAGAACTAGATTACTCATTATTCAATTTCTTCAACCGATATAAGCCATAGCGATCTCATGAAATTGAATACAGAACCATATGATCTACTCTCAAATTTTATAATCCTATAGCTTATAATGAAAGTAGCCATTGGGATCATCTAACCCAAGATAACACAACATGTTTGATACGATCAACATCAGTGAAGTCTAAACTAACTTCAGAATCCACAGAGGAGTGGTTTACCATGATTCAAAAGTATGTCAATTCAAGAAATGAATCCTTCCCAATAGAAGATTTAAGCTAACCAATCAAACTAAACGACAAACTAAAGCAATCAAGAATTCAAATGAAAATTACAAAAGTAGAGAGCAACTTCTTCTCTTACCTTAACAAACGGATGAGTTTCCGTCGAGCCAAACTGCCATTTACCATTGTGTTTCCGGAATCCAAACTGAACTAGAAATCCCAGTCCCTTGACGAACACGTCAACGAACCGCGATTCCGATCCTTCAAGAGCAGCTTGGAGCTCCATCAGGCCGCGATAGACGTCCATTTGCGAATCCTTGACGAAGCGGCAGAGCTCCCGAACGGATTGGTCGACGACGGCGGGAGAGGAGTGGAGTAGGCATTGGGAAATCGCTTCCCTTCCCGGCCCGGAATCGGAGTTGAGATGCTTCGGAGCAGTTCGGAGCTTGCAGAAGATTGAAGTGACGGCGAATCGTTGAAGCGACGGCTGTGGAAGCCGGAGTTTCTGTAGCAGAGAATCGTAGGAATCCATGGATCAGTAAACTGAGGAAGATTTTGCTTCTGAGGAATTTACAGGAGAAGACTGAGAGTAATTTGTTAACAAATTTGAAAAAATTGTCCGAATTCCAAAGGCAGATTCTGCTTATAACATAATTTTAGCAGTTTAAAAATTGCACTATTAGATAAATTATTTTGAATTTTGTTACCTCTTATTTGAATTTTCTTATCTCCTACCAACAATAGGGATGAATTAAATAAATTTTAATTTGAAATAATTAGAAAAGATAAATAAAATAATTTTTTTTATCTCTTCTTTTGATTTTTCTTATCGCCTGAGGGATGAATTAAATAAATTTGAATTTGAAATAATTAGAAAAGATAAATAAATAATTTTGTTATCTCTTATTTTGAAATGTTCTTATCTCCTACCAAAAATATGGATGAATTAAATAAATTTGAATTTAAAATAATTAGAAAAGGTAAATAAAATAATTTTCTCTTATTTTAAATTTTCTTCTCTCCTACAAAAAAATATGGAAATAAATTTGAATTTGAAATAATTAAAAAAGACAAATAAATTACTTTTGTTCTCTTATTTTGAAGAGAGGATAAATAAAATAATTTTGTTATCTCTTATTTTGAAAAAGATGGACGAATTAAATAAATTTTAATTGAAAATAATTAGAAAATATTAAAAATAATTTTAAAAAATAGAATATTACAAAAAATTGACATAACCCATATGTAAATTAGTTCGGGATAGTATGGATTCGAATACCTAAATTCATTGCAAAATATATAATAAAAGATCTTTTGAATTTTATTAGTGAACAATGTGAATACATCACGTAAGTTTTAATTAGAAATGATGAAAAAATTTAAAATAAAATAGAGGAAAAGGAAATTTTGCTTTAGATGATGCCATCTTAATTTTTTGAAAAAATAATATATATGTAAAGATAGCTTACGGTCGTGTGCGACAAAAGAATCTCATCAAAACTTCCAATTTAAAATTAAAAGTTAAAAATTATTAAAAAGTGAGTAGTTAAAAAAAATATTTTTGAACGTTTCTGTCCATTCCTTGATTTACTAATTTATAAACTGCATCATTAATAATTTATTATAAATACTAAATTAATTACTATATATAAATAAATATTATGTTTTATATTATATACCTAATGGATTATATGGATAAATTTTATTTTCCTAGTTTGCCCTTTAATTTTAATGTTCTCTTTATTATTTTGATGACAATCTTGACATTTCATCTCTCTCAAATTCCACTCACTCCTCTCCCCCCAAATTCTCTCAAATTCTACTAATTTTCCCTCCCCACTCTTCACGCCACCCTCCAATTTTTTCTTTTTCTTTTTTTCCTTATATTTTTAATACCTTTATTTAAGTTAAAATGAACCAGGTACAAAATAAGGAAGAGAATGAAAAATGTTTAAATAAAATTGTTGTCACTTTATTCCTAAAAATTAATCATAAAATTAATGACTTTATTTTTAATTATATCACTAATAATTTTCAAAAGTTATAATGTTTTAATGCTTAAATAATCACGTTTAGACAAAATGAAAAGAATAGGGAAAGTTTGAATAAAAATTGTTGTCAATTTATTTATAAAAATTAATGACTTTATATTTAATTATATAATTAATATTGAAATTTCAAAAGTTAATATTTTAATGGTTAGATAAATATGTTTACAAAAATAAAAACATATTAAAATGAATAATTAGATGCATTCATACATTAAAACGAGTGGATAAAAAAAATTAAATGACAAAGATGTTAAATTTTGAATTTAATAATATTTTGTCAATTTATTTTTAAAATGTAATTATAATTTTATAACTATAATAAATATATTAAAAACATCTACTCTATTTTGTAAAATATATTTAAAAATTTTTATTTTTATATAAAATTTTTTACTTTTAATTATATCACTAATAATTTTCAAAAGTTATAATGTTTTAATGCTTAAATAATTACGTTTAGACAAAATGAAAAGAATAGGGAAAGTTTGAATAAAAATGGTTGTCAATTTATTTATAAAAATTAATGACTTTATATTTAATTATATAATTAATAATGAAATTTCAAAAGTTAATATTTTAATGGTTAGATAAATATGTTTACAAAAATAAAAACATATTAAAATGAATAATTAGATGCATTCATACATTAAAACGAGTGGATAACAAAAATTAAATGACAAAAATGTTAAATTTTGAATTTAATAATATTTTGTCAATTTATTTTTAAAATGTAATTATAATTTTATAACTATAATAAATATATTAAAAACATCTACTCTGTTTTGTAAAATATATTTAAAAATTTTTATTTTTATATAAAATTATAAAATTTAAAAAATAGGCCACTCATTAATTATCCATAACTATTAAATTATATTAATTTAATTTAAATTATAAAATGTAATATAGTTTTGTTTTAACTCATATTAATTAAATAATTATAAAATGACTTTTATTTTCCAACGCTGTAAAATGACTTTTTTTCTTCTTACAATGATTTAAACTATTTTTCTTTTCTCTACTCTTCCTTCTTCCTGGATTTTTTTGGTGATAAATCTTTAGTCACCATACAATTTTTCTAGCTTTAGCTTTTACTTCTTCCTCCGTTTTCTTTAATATTATCAATATTTTCACTTGAACTTTATTATTTTCATCAATAATGGTTTCACTATCGTCATTATAATTCATCTAAACTAATTCATCTAAACTGTAATTCCATTTGCTCCTATAAAATGAAGTTTTCATTATAATTTATAACAAAAATACACACATATATATTTTTTTAAACAACTAACAAAAACTTATTTGAAAGTATTGAAATACATGTAATGTTCTTGTTAAATTTTTGTTTTCACATAGCCGACCAAATATATATTTATATATGTATATTTTTTCATACTCAAACATTCGAAAGAAAGGGTTTGGCGTAAAACCCCAAGCACAGCCTGAACCCCTGAATTTAAAGAGCAGACGATCCGATCCCGGGAAGCAAGGAAGGAAAACAGGGAAGCCGCCGCGTTCCGTCGTGTCGAGAACATGGCGCTTACCGAGCTCGACGATGTCACGGTCCGCAGCATGTCAATCGGAGCTGTTTTCTCCGACTTCGTGAGCTCCGCTTCCCCTTTTCTTATCCAATTCATCATCATCTTACTTTCCTCCTATTTCTGCCGTCTTTCTGACTGTTAAAGTCTCAAATTCTGAGCACGGTTCAATTTTGATTATCTGAACTTCCCGGCTTTGGAATTTCTGTTTCTACCGTATTGAGAACACATGCGAAGTTGAAAAATAAAGTTTAGTTGGAAAATTACTGTTTAGGATTTTGTGTTTTTGTAGCTGTGGGAAATTTGTAAATCTAAAGTTCCTGTTGTCTTCGCACAGGTTGGAAAGATAAATTCACTTGATTTTCATCGCAAGGAAGATTTGCTGGTGACGGCGAGCGAGGATGATTCCGTGCGACTTTACGATATTGCAAATGCCAGGTTAGATTTTCGCAGGATTCACGTTATCATAAATACTTGTTAGACTAGAACTTTGATTCAGCATTCCTATGTTTTTTCATCCTTATGGAATTCGAAGATTTTTCCATTTGTTCAATTGGATGGACAAGCCAAACTAATCAGGTCCGGAGGATTTAGTTTATACCCTAATGGCTAACGATTTTAGGTTACTGAAGACCACATTTCACAAAAAGCATGGTGCTGATCGTATATGCTTTACCCACCATCCAAGTTCTGTTATATGCTCCTCAAGATACAATTTGGATACTACTGGAGGTAGGTAAATTTATTTGGGTGTTTGAAATTTATGTAGCACTTCCTGACTTTGAGTAGTAACTGCATTTATTTTGTTTTTTTTTTTTAGAATCGTTGCGATATCTATCAATGTACGACAATAGGTGCCTTCGCTACTTCAAAGGGCACAAAGAGAGGTACAATCTAATGGCTAATGATAGACGAAGAAAGTAAAATCGGGTTCTACTATATTTGAAAAAACAATGTGACTAGTCTGCAATGGAACTGTCAAATTTTGCACCTTTAGCATTAACTTTGCCTGAGACCTCTTAGAAGATTCCTTGTGATTTTTACTTTTCTAGGTAGATGTTTAAGATGATTTGCTTCAGCTGCACGTTCATATGCACGATTTGTGCAGTATGTATTAGTAATCAAATAATTTGAAATTCCCCACCTGCTTTCCTTGAGAAACCTTGGGGATCTCTCTATGATTTTCGGAGTGCCATTTATAAATTATTAAAAGAAACTGACTATCCTTTGTTTCATTTACAATTGAGATACTTTTCTGATTACTTCCATTTTTTCCTCTTTTTTTCTTTTTGATTTGCAGGGTTGTTTCACTCTGCATGTCTCCAATAAATGACAGCTTCATGTCTGGTTCTCTCGACCACAGTGTCAGGATATGGGATCTTCGTGTAAATGCTTGCCAGGTTGGTTTCAGATTCTCATGTATTTACGCTTAACTTCCTTTAGAAAGAGTTTCTTCGAAGGTAGAACTCCGTATACTCAAAACTCTAATACAATATTACACTAACTGAAGAAAATGGGCTAACTGCAGGTTTGGTTGAATGGTTTTTAGTTATTGCATGGATTGAATCTTGTGTAGGTCCCGGACCATTGATACTAATACTCATCTTCCTATCGATAAATCGGGTAGGAGTGTGGCTAGAATAAAACTTGACTGGCTCAACTTTAGGACCACGAAGCTAACTTTTTTCCTTTGACTGGAAGTTTGGAACAGGGTATCTGTTTCTTGTGTCGGTTCCGGGTCGGTATAAACACCATATCTAGTTCTCCTCCATTGCTTAGCACCTGCTCCATGAGGTTGTCACTCACAATAAAAAGTTTGCATTCAAAATTCAATAGAAGCATTACTTTCACTTATTAGTAAGTGTATTAAATATTGAGAGAGTACAAGTATATTTAAGTCATAGATATATAAGGCATACATGTGAGCCCAAAACTAAAAAGAGTATATAATTAAAATAGAGGAAAAAATGCGACCTTTGGATTTAAGATATTTCGACTTATACACATAATAATAGAAAAATATATATATATCTTTTTTTTTTATGTCCGTGAGTGTCCAAGCAAGCTTACGCACACCTCGACTATTTTCACGGGGCAACCACCTGACCCTACAACATTTAGTACCAGGAAACACATCGGAATTACTAATTCCTAAGGTAGGTGGCCATCATGGCACATAATAATATATATTATAGCAATTAGTTCGGATAATATATTTTTAGTAATAGCAGGGATATGTAGAACGTTTTTTAGTTCTAGTTTATGATCATCAATTGAGGGTAGGGATCCCTATGAATCCCAGTAACTTTTAGTTAAAATTGGTCACCAGAGTTCCCTTACTGCTATAATTTAATTCATTAGATTCGTATGATCTTTTACATTGCTACCGGCATCACTGTAAACAAATCCTGCTGGATCTTAGATGTTAGTTGCAGTTTTCGGGGCAACAAAGAAGGCAGAGATACTCCTTTTTTCTTCAGGTCTCAACTTTCAATGTATTGGTGGTCAAAACATTAATATCAAACTGCTGGTCAGCGCCCAAACTTACCACATACTTATCGTGTGGGTTTTGAATTGTTTTGTTTACCTCTATGAGGTGATATATACCACCTCTTTAATTTCCTGGGGCATATCCTCTTCCTTGGCTTTTGTTTCTGGGATCTGAGATTGAAACTCGATGGTTGGTTGTGAGTTAGGCTTAAGAATGGTGAGATCTGTTGTTGCATCGGATGGGTCTCGGTTATTTTGAAATGTGGTTGAAATGTAGTGGAGCACCCCATGGACACGAGTACAATATTTTCCTTTTGCCACGTTATGGTATCTCTCTAGCATTTATTTAGCAAGTAGAACAAGTAGATAATATTCGAGATCCATTCCTGCTAGAACATTCAATCAAATATCTCTCAGGAACTCAATCTTATACATATTTTACACCAACGCAGTACTCGAATGCACGTGAATAGGAAAAACGGATAAGTGTCCTTGCCCGTTGCGGGTAAATGAGCTTGTGTCTTAACACTACCCAAAATTAAAATTCTTAATGCCATTTTGATTGCAATTTGTTCATTCGCATGAATATGATTGTTCTTACTTCCATAGTTTTCAGGGAATCCTTCGCTTACGTGGCAGACCTACCGTTGCGTATGACCAACAAGGCCTTGTGTTTGCTGTGGCAATGGAAGGAGGTGCTATTAAGTTGTTTGATTCACGTTCCTACGACAAGGTTCATGCCGGAGAAACATTACTTCATTTCTTAATAGTAACAAACATTTTTTCTATTAGTTAATCAAACATCCAAATACAGGGACCCTTCGATACCTTCTTAGTTGGTGGGGATATGGCCGAGGTCTTTGATATCAAATTTAGTAATGATGGCAAGTCTATGCTCTTGACAACTACAAATAATAATATATATGTTCTTGATGCATATGGAGGAGAGAAGGTTAGTGCGCATGCTTGCAATTTTAAGCTTTCTATGTTGCTAATTTACAGTTAAAAGAAACATCTTCAATGTTGTTACCTTCCTTTTAAGCGACCTTGTATCTCGTACAGCAATGTGGGTTCAGCTTGGAACCGTCTCCCAACACAACCATAGAGGCAACCTTCACTCCAGATGGTCAGTACGTCGTATCAGGTGAGAACTTGTACTTGCTTCTGAACATTGCATTCTTCAACCGCCATTGCTTTTCTTGTTGATTTTTTTATCCATTCCCGATTTATGGTACCTCTGAGGCTGCTATCATTCCTCACTTTGCTCACAAATGGTATTGGCTTGAGCAATCTATTAAACGTAGTTAAATGACTTTGTTTAAATAGCTATTTTTCGGTTTCAATCTATTAAACATACAATATCCCCATTTCATTTCTTATGTAATCTTGGACATTATCAGAATCGAAACTAACAAAATTTATATTTGTGATGAAGGCTCGGGAGATGGAACCTTGCATGCGTGGAACATTAACAAGCGAACTGAGGTGCTTATTCATTCTAAATGCGTATTGGCCTTTTCAAGTTAGACGGGTTTAAATATTCACCCGGTTAAAAACATCTGATATGTTTCTGAAAGGATCATTGATCAGTTCATAAAATATATTTCTTTTTATGGTATGGTGAAAATTATATTAATAATATCAATGAATCTCGCAAGGGAAAGTGATCACGTCGCCTCCTTTGATTCCAAAGACTAATCTCTCTGATTTGTTTAGTTTAAATTGTTCAATAACGATTCTGATTTTGATCAATTGTAATTTGTAGGTTGCAAGCTGGAACAGTCACATAGGCGTTGCCTCCTGCTTGAAATGGGCTCCTCGCAGGGTCATGTTTGTTGCCGCCTCCACTGTCCTCACATTCTGGATCCCCAATAGTTCCAAGTCTACAGGCGAGTCGGGTATGGAATTCGAAGCTCGTTCTCAAGCAGAACATATATCTCAATGATAGGGCATAATTACAAGCATTCTCTACTTCGGATTATTAAACAGTCAAATAACTCTGACAAGCCTTAGCTTACGTAGGTCAGCTAAATAGTTTATGCATATGAATTGTTTTTGAAGTTCAAATTTAATTCTCTCTTGATTTGATTTGGGGAAATTTGGGTGTTCGAGTGGAGAGAGGGAGAAGGAGAGAGAAGTGAGGTTCAAATGACCAATGCATGTGTAAGAAGTAAGAACAGAGGGAGAAGCTTTACACTGGAAGTAGTAGAACTGCAAACTAAAGCCCGCATTCTTGAAATAGCTCAGAAGCGAACTATCCTAGGATTACTCAAAGAAACACTCGAAACCTATGATTCCGACATTGACATGACTACAGGATTCAAAGACAGAACCCTGCCATTTCCCTCGCCTTCCTCCATTCACGTCCTCCTCCCTTGTTCTCGGGACCTGCTTTGAATTTCCTGTCCCAGCTCCTTTGTCTTCTGCCCCACAGAACCAGCCATATCCTGCATGCGCCTCTTAGCTTGGTCAATCTGATCCGGCATGAACCCGGTGACCTCGCGTAGGTAGTCGTAGGCCCATGTGAGCGAAGAGACAGCCGTGAGCCCAAATGCCCCAGAGGTCAAGAAGGCAAGGACAGCCAGACCAATGGTTAAGATTGCTGGCACTATAACGGGGCTGAAGATGATGAATACCGGAGTGGAGACCACCAGGCCGAAGAGCGTGACCGCCAGCGTCAAACCGGCGAGTCCTAGCAGCAAGCCGCCGAGAGGCACAAGGGTGACGACGGCGAGGACTGTGGAGGCTGAAGGGCCTCCTCCCTTGGCGCCGCCGTCGTAGCGGTGGTGGGGATGGACTTGGATCTGGTGTGGTTGTGGACGATCAGCCATTGCTTGGGTGGAAGGAAAAGAAATGAAGAAGTTTGAAGTAAGAGAAAAGTTGGATGGTGTTTATAAAGCGAGGGGGAATTGGCAAAATGGTGACACGTAGAAGTGAGAATGGTGAGTAGGGGCTCTGCATGGGAAACAAGTTTCATTTGGAAACATAAATAATGAATTTTTTTTAAGAAGATTATGATAAATGAAATCTAGATAGAACTGTTATGTCTTGGTACAGAATTGGCTGCTTGTTTCTGATGCAGAAAAATTGTCAGTCGTTTTGATAGGTATGTTTTAAATTTTAGTTGCTAGAGGAAAGTGACAAAGGGTTATTAGGTAACCTATTTGGTTTTTGTAAGTCACCGGAATCAGCTAGGAATATAAATGTACAACAAGTGTGGTTTTGGTGGGCCTAGTTTCAATTGATTTTGGGTTTAATTTTAGTTTTAGATTTTATGATCTTGAAAATTTTAATTTAGACTATTATTTAGTCGAACCTCATAAATTCTTATAAATTTTCCAGGACGTTACTATTTTGACACACTTGTTTATGAAATAATGAGTTTATATTTTTTAGGAAATACACTTTTTGTTATGAGTTTGAAGATATATTTTCATTTAGTCATGGTGTCTAAAATGTCGACAGTTCGGTTTTCAACCTTTTAGAACTATTGTTTAATGGTTGGGGGTCAAATTATCAATTTTTGAAATTCAGGCCTCAATAGAAATCTATGCTCAAACCCAATGACTAAAAGTGTATTTTACCCTATTTTCTATTTTGCAAATAATGTTAGCGGAGGGTTTAGGGTTGAGTGAAAAGTATAAGGAAATAGATGGACATTAAAGTTGGGACATTAAAGTTGGATAAATGATAGTTTAGAGATGATTTGTGAGATTTAAGCAAACTATAGGGACCAAAGTGAAATGGATCCCACGCTATAAGACTAAATTGAAACTTTTAAATCTTAGGACTAAATTGAAACTTTTAAATCTTAGGGACAAATTATAATTTAACTTGTTGATTTTTCCTATGTGATAAGTAAGGAAAGTTTTATTAAAAGTATAATCTCGGCTTACAAAGTGTAAACTTGTGGCGATTTGAGAGGGATTAATGCTATATACCAATTTCAATACTTATGCCCACTTCAATGTCTATTGAGATTAAAAAAGTGAATTTGAACCATAAATATTGACCTGCTTAATTTTCTAAATTAAAAATGGTTGGTAGTATCTAGATTCATGAAATTTTATCCTAAAATCAATTGGCAATGAGAGAAGTAGTTCGTATATTGTAAATCTTGTTAGGTCCTTTGATCTATCTTTAGCAAGTTGTTGGATAGGTTGGTTTTGATGTCGATTTTTCATTTTTACTAAATCAAGGTTGGTTCGATATCAATTTTGATAAGAAAAAATTGAATTGTTTTTGTACTTTATAAGTAAAACAAATGATAAAATAATGCTGTTTCTGAAAACTGGAAAATGAACCAGAAATTTAAACTAATTTTCTTTTTTCCTGTTGCTTCCCAAATTTATATACAATTTTGAAAAGAATTACAAATCTACTAGGTGGATTGGTCTTGTACGATAACTTTATATCATCATTTATTCCCTAGCTATCATGTCATGGTGAACACTAAAGTAGTAAGACACGTAAGTAGGTCAGTTCGAGTATTGATCAATAAAGTAACTTATACATTTAAAAGAATTGAAAACTTATCTAAATGATCTTTTACAAGAATCAAACAACAAAATTAATTGAGCATATTTTAGCAGTTAAGATATCATATTTATGCCCTTAAAGAGACCTAAATCTCTTAAATATTCGAATTCTATAGATTAATATAGGTAATCTTTTTATCTTCATCGTGTTTGCAATTTGTCTTATATCAAGTATAACGTTCAAATTTTAATATAATGATTAAATAGAAGAGTGTTGTCGTTTAGGATCGAGTTTTGTCGATACAAAAACCCAATTTTATTTAGAAATAAATTTATGAAATGTTAAATTAACTAAATTTCAAAAAGTTAAATAACAAACGTAGGAATATCCTCCTATTCTTTTTGTGGGCTTTTTAGTTCTCAATGAATGATGGTTATATATGCACACAAATTGATCAATTAATCTAACTAGGATATAGGCCTAGAAATGCATAAATTTCATTTCTCTCTCGAGTGCAAGCATAGTCCTCACAAATTATGAACTCCATATCCCTATTCAATTTCAATAATTTGAAAATGCTTTAATCTAAGTTTCGAGCACCTAGATGTTGACCATTTTAGTGTGAGAGTCATCCTCATAGTGTGACTTCTACATTTAAATCTTATATAAATTCTCTTGATTTTCTTCAATTTTTTGGGTTCTTTGGAATAATTGATCATTGGGTTATAATATAATCCAACGTTTTAAATTTGATTATGCAAATAATTAGCTCGAAAAGTGTGCAAGTAATTTGATTTCTACTTGTACATTTATTTTACACATGTGAATGTCCTAATCAGCCTTTAAATTCTAGTTAGTATCTTCCATTTGAACTCCATTCCTTTTAAGCCTTTCACGAATTACCAGGCCAACTCATAATGATTTTTTATTTATATGGTGGTTTTATTTTTTCCCCAATCGTAGTAAAGCTTCAATTGAAGACAATTTTTAATTAAAATTATTTGTTGATAGATGGGAATTTGACACAGGCAGTTCTGGGGAGTTTTGTTCTATTTTGGTTCTTAAATTTTTCAGATTAGTACATAGATAATCTATTTAGAAATCATAATTACGTAAAAAGATGGGAAAATATATAATTTACACTTTTGTCATGAAACAATCTCTAATTAGATGGTACCCATAACACAAATTATTAGTGTATCCTTAGGATCCATCTCAATATTAAATAATTATTAAAATTTAGAATTGATAAATATAGGATCAAATCCGGATACTTTCCAAAATTAAAAAAAATCCTAAAAGCCCATAAATCCATCAATTTTCGAAACTCACCCCTTTCTTCTTCCTCGTTTTTCTTTTCTTCCTCTAATCGTCGGGTTTCCTTCCTCCGACCCTCCATTCCTCTTGTCCGATCGTCTATTCCTTTTCTCCGACCTTCCTCTTCTCCAACCGTCTGTCTTCCTCCCCAACCAACTCCGCTTTTCTTTATCGCAAAAGTATTTCATCTCCGGCCACCTTCGAAAAGAGATTTCTATCGGTTCTTATTCTTTGGGCGTTTCTGCCTGTCTTTGTCTCCGGCAGATGTTTGCTTGCTTTCATCTCTGGCCGCCTCCATTTTTCTTAGTCGCCAGAGCAGTTCATCTCCAGATTGAGAGGTTTGCATTCCAAAGAATGTTTTCAATTTCTGATTTGGTGTCAAATATTGTATATGTGAGGATATATAGCAAAAATAAATAAGAGAGAGGGTTAGAGAAATTTGACACCGGGAATTTTTATAGTGGTTTGGTCCTACTCCACTTCCCAAGCACCTCTTGGGTTGTAAATTGAAATTCTGACTCTTTCCACGGTAGGATTCAAACCAGTACACTGCTTTTCACAAGAGCAAAGACGGATCACACCGTTACAATGAGTTGAAGATTTTTAAACACACACTTACAAACTCTCAAATAGAGTAAATATACAAATTTGAGCTCGCAAAAATTTCAATCCTCACAACAATAAAATTTCTCTCACAAATAAGATGGAAAGAAAAATTGAGAACTTGGAGAGATTAGTAAAATGAGAATTTTGAAGTTATGGAGGATTGAAAATAAGAGAATTGTTGTATAATTTTGAATGAGAAGTTTAATTTAAATAGAGGGAAGAAAATGGTAAAAAAAATCAAGTTTAATTTTGAACAATTAGATCTTAATCATTAAAAACGAAGGGTTAAGATAATTTAAAAAAAATAAATTAAGAATAATATATATAATATATATATATATATATAACAATGATGAAATAAAATAAAATATATATGTATAATGAAATAAATTGTTGTGTGTGCGTGTGAGCTCCGATTTGTATGATCTAACAATCGTTGGAATCGTTGTGTGTGGGTTCTCGGGTATTTTTCCTTCCAATTTGTTTCGATCGTAACTTCTCCGTTTGAGCTCCGATTTGTATGATCTAACAGTTGTTGGAATCGTTGTAACGAGCTCTACGCTGTGGACACTTTAAAATACAAAAAAAAATGTCAATAAATAAAATTAAGTTTGTTATCATCAAAACATTAATTAATTAATTAATTAATTAATTAAAATTAATTAATTTGAGATTAAGGTCAAAAAGCCAACATGATATGCGGATATATACTATAGGTGATTTTGAATGTATATATGCAGATATATAAGTGGATATATACTGTGATTTTGAATATATTTTTTGAATATGCGGATATATGTTTATCGAGACTTCAAAAGATGTTTCTGTGAAGATTGCACCAATGTGGGAGTGAATTAAGGGAAGATCAATAAATTAAGGTTTTGAAGGGGTGAATAAAGGGATTTGTGTTGAAAATTAGTATGGGACCCACAATAATTAAAGGATTATGATAATAATTTAAGGAATTAAATCTTTTATATTAAAAAAAACAAATAACTATAATAAATGTAAATACAATAAATAACGGTAAAATCGAAATTAAAATAAAATCTTACATGCATAAATCTAAAAGTGTAAAATTGGAAAAATTTAGACATTTTGTGTAAATAAGTTTCTAAAACAGCTCTCCCAAGACATTATCGGTAAATTTTTATATAGACACTTTTTTTCGCATAGATTTTCGAATATTCATAATTGTTTTCTTTTAGTATGGTGTTTTATTTCTTCAATTTTTACATAGTTATTTTCTTTTTGGTCCATTAATTTTTAAATATTTTATTTTAGTTTTTAAACTTAGACTTTCATTAATAATTTATTGTAATCTAACTCCTGGGCCACTAATGTGAATTTAAGTAAATAACAAATATGCATCTGATTAAGCAAATCGTATTTATGTCAGATTTTTTGTTAAGTAATTTATAAATTTTTTTAACATCAATTACTAAAATAGTTTCTTCATACAAACTGAACTAAATTGAATGTTTATAAGATTAGAGACCAAAAAGTAGATAATTATATATTTATATAAAAAGGATAATTTAGGACTAAATAGATTCAAAATCTTTTTAAAGTTTACAAAAAAATAATTTTTGATCTTAGTTTTTTTTTCTTTTGAAAAAAATAAAAAACTATTGTTAGTTTTTAAAATTTGATAAACATACTTTTAGAAATCAAATTATAGAACAAATATAATCTATTCTATTTAATCTTTTATATATGCCTATATGGCAATTTAGAAAGAAGTTATATGGAAAGGAAATCTTTACAACACAAACACGATCAGGTGTGTGCCAACCTAAGTATAACTTAAACGGTTGAGATATCTACTCGTTCATTTAATGTCTGAAAGTTCAAATCTCCATACTCTGTATTCGTCGTAAAAAAGATCGGGAATTTCTCAAATTTTTCTAGAAGAAACCTCTATTTGGGCCTAAATATTGGGGCAGAAGTCGGCCCATAATCCAGTACCTTGGCCCACCTGATGCTTTTTAAGACTCTCCCAAAAAAATCAGCACAATTTTAAAAATATTTAGTAAAAAGATTTTTTTTTAAAGAAAAAAACCTCAATTTAAGATCATTACAAAAGTATTTTAAAAATAAAAGTACACTCTTTTTAAATTATAACACAATTTTGAAAGTATTTAGTAAAAGAAATAAAATATTGGTTTACCAATAATCAATTGGATATATTTAGTTTTCGGTCGGGAAAAATCTATGATTATAATCAATCTAATGAATTGAATTACG
This sequence comes from Momordica charantia, assembly GCF_013281855.1. Classification (NCBI taxonomy): domain Eukaryota; kingdom Viridiplantae; phylum Streptophyta; class Magnoliopsida; order Cucurbitales; family Cucurbitaceae; genus Momordica; species Momordica charantia. The sequence continues at coordinate 11,166,085 of NW_028275166.1, read as the reverse complement.
ATTATATTTTATAATAAATATAAAACTTTATATTTGTCAATACCACTGTTTAGGAATAGTTTCCTCTTATAGTACAAAAATTATTTTGATATAACGTTACAATCTGAGTCATTTTCTACATCTAATAATTTCGATAAATCACTCTCATCATTGACGAGAAATATTCAAAGCATTTAAATTATTCTATAAAAATCTTAGTTGGCGACCGAAACCTTCTCATTTCTAAAATAATAATAATATGCTTACTAATCGTCTTCTTTAACTAACATATGAGTCTACTTAACTACCATAGTTTGTATTTAGAATATTTTTTTTTGGAAGGATCAATTTTTAATAAAATAAATCAAATCAAATCAATAATTATTTAACAACACGATAATGTTTGAATCAAATAAATTATTTTTCATCTTCTCATTTAGTCAACTTCAAGCATTGTGACCAAATATTTGGTTTAAAAACTCAACCGACTTTTCTTACCAGAGCAAAAATGCCTATTTTGAATTAAAAGAAAAATCTAAGTTGATTTAAATTAAATTAAAAGAAATAGGTACAAATTTCAGGATAACTACCTATTTAAGGTTAAAATCTTTCAAATTTTCTAACAACTATATATTATAGGGTTGAATAATTGTCCGGTTATATTAATCCAGACAAAAAAATTAGTTTCAACGCTCACATATATTAAAAAAAAAATTGTATATATATAAAATGTGTGGTCGACCATAATTTTTGGGTGTCTTTTCTTAAAAAAATGAATTATTGAAATCCTATCATGAGAAGAAATAATAAAACTTAATTTCACCATCTTCTCATTTAGTCAACCTCAAGTCCTTTGGCCACCATAGTCTAAATTCAAAATATTCCATTAAAAAAATTGACTTCATTTCTTTCTTTTTGGGAAGAAAAAAAATTGACTTTTTTTCAAACCAAAGAAAAAAAATATCAATTCTTAATAATAAAAAAATTAATGTTCAATAATAATAAAAAAATTTAAAACCAATCAAAAGTTGAGGTCCAACATAGTTTTTGGAGGTTTTTTCTTTTAAAAAATAATTACTAAAAGAAGGATTGAATGATGAAATAATGAGAAATTTTAATTAATGAAATAAGCAAATAAATATGACAACGGAACTTTTATCCAACTAGAAAATCGTGAGTTCGAATTCTACTTTGCGTAATTCTCATCTTGAAAATCTAACTCCATGAATATTTTTGTCCTCAATTCTAATCCCATTTTGAAAGGGACGGGTGGAGCCTCATGAAAACTTGAATCTATGAAAATTTTTACAATTCCTAAAAGGATTCAAACCAACGACTCAAGAAAAAGTATACTGAGATTTGATTGTTTGACTTAAACTTTAGTAGTTATTATTAGGTTAAATATCGTTTTAGTTCCTCTACTAGTTTTGGTTCATTTTGGTCCTTTTACTACGACCAAAATATTTATTTTGGTTTCTGTATTTTCAACTATGGTTCATTTTAGTTCTTTTACTGTCAAAATGTTTGTTTTGTTCCTGTATTTTTTAAAAATTACCATTTTAGTCTCTATTTGTAAAATTTTAACACAAATTCTATATACAACGAAAATTCTTTGATTTAAAGTCACCATTACATTTAATAATATATTGAGGATAGTATCGTGTTGAAATTGTAATCGAAAAAATGAGATAGAGAAATAGAATGAAGGGACCAAAAGAATTACTGTCCAAAATTAGAGGAACTAATACAAATGTTGGAAAATACACCGACTAAAATGAATCAAAGTTGAAAATGCTTGATCAAAATGGACATTTTAAAAATAGAGGGACCAAACAACTAAAGTTAAAAGTACAAGAACCAAAATAGTATTTCAACTTTATTATCATTATTTAAAAGTAATTAATACATGTTTGGATTAATTTAAACCAAACAAAATGTGAGGTTGAGCATGATTTTTGGGGTTTTTTTTTCTTTGAGAAGAAAAATGGAATTACATAATATGATCAAATGCTTGGAATTTAATAATGAGAGGGAAAAAAAAGGTGTGGGAAAGGCATAGGAATGACAAGACATCAAAATTCTGTTGAAATGGCATGTGCAAAGCCCACCATGGGAGATTGGGGATTCCTTCACTCCTCATCAATCAAATCAATTCAAATTAGGTAAATTCTCGATAGACGTTTGTGACTATTTAAAAGTTGACGGTTCGATTCATATCTCGTGCACTATTACCATCTAAATATAAATACAACTCAGTAGATAAGATATCTATTACCATTCAGGATTCGACGGTTTGATTTTTATTTGAGTGAACTAAAAAAAATTCAAATTAGAGTTCTCATATATATTTTCCTTGAATTTATTTTTAATTCACGTATTTTTTAGTTTTTGTTTCAATTTTTGTACTTCTTATTTTTATCGAAGCTTATCAAACGTTATGATGGTTAGAAATCTAAATTTAAAAAATAAACGTTTTTTAGATTTAGTTTTTGAACTCTTAAATTTTTTTTCGTTATTATTTAAATATATCTTAAGTCGTTGCCATATATAAGGAATAATGTAAATCAAACATGATAAATTTATAAACTTGACGAACGAACCAACTGACATGATATTTTGTTTTAATAGAAATCGAGAATATGACAAGTCACATTTATTATATTATTCAAATTTTAAGATATTATTTTGATTAAATATTAAATAAATGGCCTAATTAGTTAACACTATTTTAGAGTACAATTAATCCTTGAATGAATTCCTATAATTTTTTTTAAGTACAAATTATATAACTAACAATATTATTTTCACTTATGTCTTCATATAGTTTTTATAACATTAAAAAAAATAAAATTTTGAAAGCAAAAAATAATTTTTAAAAACTTGTATGTGTTTTTGAAATTTAGTTAAAAATCAAAATATATTTGGTAAAAAATTACTAGTGAAATTGTAAAAAACAAGTATAATTTCTAAAAATAGAAAACTAGAACAAAATGATTATCAAGTGGTCTCTTAATTTTATATTTCTATTTTTCCATTTTATGGATAATATATCACGGAGATTTAAAAACTTTCGAACCTAGCTATAAGGAAGTTACTAATTTTCTTAATTATCGAGCTAAATATTGACAATCATAAGTTGAATTTCTATTACTACCCCGTTTTTTTCTTTGATGTCAAACAAGAAGTGGGAGTGTCGAGAGTTTGAAACTCCGATTTTCTAAAGAAGTCAATGTCGGGAATGTGACCAGAATCAACTCACACGGCCAAAAAAAAAGAGAATATCCATAATATATAAGTAATAACAACTATATCTTTTGATACAAGGTCTCTGGACTGAAATTAACCAAAAGCAAACTCTGACATTGTAGAATATGAAGGTGTTTGTTGTCCCCGACAATAATACCTTTGTAACAAGAACGACAAGTCGATAATGAAATATTTTGAAATACATTTATTAAATTGAAAATGTATTTCAAACACGAGGATACCAAGGTTTTAAATGTCGAGGAAATATCAGTAAAATGTAGATGTACATGAATATTTTTTAAAAACCAATAAAATCCAAGAAATTCATAATACATACATATATATAAATGAACTAAAGAACCTTTCATAAAAATCTATTCTTTTTTAATTTTTAATTTTTTATAATTAGGGGTTGGAACTTTTATTTCCCTAAAAATTTAAAAATTCTTATGTTAATATCAGTAATATTATGTTGACGTTTTTTCACAAATATCGAATCATCTCTTATGTTAATATCAAACTCAGTATACATGGAAAAACATACCCAAGGAGGAGACTAAAGAAAAAAAAATAATCAAACACATTTATTTGCTTTTTTTTTTTAATTTAAGATTTGTTTATTTTTGGGTGGGGGGTTGGGAGAGGGCACGTCTTGGTGTCGCAGCCGTAAGACAATAGGTACAGTAGGGGATGGTTATAGGGTCGGTGGACCTTTTCTAGGGCGGTTCCTGTGGGTCCCACATGTCCCTTATTTTATTTTTTTATTTCTTAATTTTTTATTTCAACTTTTATTTATTTATTTATTTTTTGTTGGGCGAATAGACTTTCGCTATTAATTTTCTGTTGTTTTGCTTCGGTGATATTTCGGTTTAATGGTTTCAATTTTTTTTTCTAAATTTATTCTTGAATTCTATAATTCAAATGGGTAAAATTTTGAAATCAATATTTTTATATTTTTAGTCATTAAAATTTTGAAATCAATATTTTTATATTTCCAGAGAGTTTAAAATTTAAAATTTTAAAATGTAAGGAAAAATTAAAACTGCATGACGAGATTGTTTAATACATCATACATTAATGTTTCTTTATGATTATTAATTATTATATTTGTGAGGTAAAAGTAAAAGTAATCAAACGCTAATTGCTAATTAAAGTCGTGCAAAACAATTTTTTGTTTTTAAATAAAACTAATTTTAAACCCATATGAGATTTTTTTTTTTGGGAAAGATATTATTAAAGGTTGTTTTAGGAAAAAATGAAAAGGAAAAAAATTCGAAATAGTACGTTGTACTTCTTTTTATTATTGTCTAAATAAATTGTCCTTGCGATGACTTGATTCGTTCAAGTCTCTAACACAACCAAACGTCAATCTTAATGATTATCTTAACATCTCATGTGACTTGTTATGTTATGATTAAAGTGACAAAGTTACTCAAACAATGAAATGAACGTCTTTTAATTTGCTCGACTGTGATAGAGCCAAGAATCAATATCTCAATCAAATGCTTTCCTAGTATACCACACTAATTAAGGGTCGGCCTTGTGTATAACCTCCAACCTCTCTTCGAGTTAGACGTAAACTAACATATTTGCATACGACGATTATAACACTTTATTTATATTATCCAAGTAGTCAATATACTTCTTTTTATTATTGTCTCAATAAAGTGTGTCTTGGTATAACCATATAAGGACTTGATTCACTCGCGTGTCAAACATAGCCAAGCGATTAATATCTCATGTGACTTGTCATGAGACGACAAACTTGCTCAAACAATGAGATGAACATCTTTTGTTTGGTTATGGTAGAGCCAAGAATCAATATCTCAACCAAATACTATGGCCCAACACATACCACACCTAATTAAGGGCGGGGCTTGCATGTCATCTTTCTTCGGTTTAGACACAAACTAACATATTTGCGACAACAACTAATAACACACCTTATGTGTGCATCGTCCAAGTAATTAATGTACTTCTTTTTATTATTGTTTAAATAAATTGTCCTAGTATAACAATGTAATGGCTTGATTCACTCAAGTGTCTAACATAGCCAAATGACAAATTCCGATGATTGCCTCAGCATCTCATGTGACTTGTCATGTGATGTCTAAAGTCACAAACTTTCTCAAACAATATGAAAGCTCTCTACTCGGCTATGGTAGAGCCAAGAATCAATATCTCAGCCAAATGTCACCCCAACAATATGCCACATTAATTGAAGGCCGACCTTGTGTACATATAACATTTCTCTTTTTAACTCAGACACAAACTAACATAAGCAATGACTATACAACATCTTATGTATTCATCACCCAAGCAGCTAAAAGAAACTCTCGGATGCATGCATTTGATCTAATCTACGAGCAACTTATATAGTTTTTAGTAGAAGATTTGACAACGATCATGTCGTGGTATAACCATAGAAAATATCCCTATAAATATATCACTTCCCCTTTGAGATTGCACATCTTCCTAATTTGACATATACACCATGGTCTTGTCCTTATTTATTATGTGTAGAATTAAACATCGTCAAATAATTATAACTTCTTAACCTTGTTTAAAATAAGTATGAGTTACTTTTTGTCAATCAGCATTACTCATTGTTACCATGATATAGATTTTTAACCCAATTATATATTATCCAATAGGGTATATATCTTTTCACAATAATTGCTATAAATTTTCATAAATCCTATTGTTTTACACAATAATTATTAGAGAGTATTGCACTTAAATTATGGTGAATATTTTAGTAATTTTTTTATTACTCTTCATATTATTTTTTTTTCTAATTATCAAACATCTCACATATGCCTTATTCACCCATAATTATGCATAATCTTATATTTAAAATTAACACATTAAATTAAAAAGTATTATTTTTTAAATATGACACAACTAATTAAGTTGAAGATGCACTCTTCTTATTCGTTTCAAATAAATGAAGAGTTCACTCAAGACTTTTTGATTTTTTTTTCTCTCCGTGACTTGTTAGGTTACTAATAAAGTTATATATATATATACACTTTAATTTTGAAAATAGAAATAATCTAAATCTGTTGATGTATACATTTCGTTGTCTAGAATTATAATTTGGATGATTCCAATTTTTTCTTGTTTCAAGAACAATAGTATAATAAAGGTTATATCCAAATCAATGGGTGATATCTAAAATAATCTAGATAAAGACCTAATTCAATCCTATTTCAAATTGTTTCCTTAGGATTTAAGGACAATGTTTTTAGGGTTCCTTTTTTTCTTTTTCTTTTTTTTTTAACACTTTTTGGGAGCAAAAGTCAATAAAATTACAGTTCTACCCAAACTTAAAAGTCCTTGTCCAATTAAGAAAAAGAGGGGAACATGAAGGCAAATTTAGCAAGTTGGTAATATAAAATATTCAAAGATTTGATTCCCCAAAAGGGAAAAAGGTGATAGCTAGAAAATTTCATGTCTTTTTTTTTTCTTTTTGAGTTTTTGTCTCTAAACAAATTATAGTAAAAAAAAAAAAAGAAAACCCACATTTTTATTGATCAATAACTTAATTCATATTTTGTTAACTTTTATATATATAGTACAACAGGATCGAGATATATTTAAACTTTTATATTTATTTTAGGTAAATTCTTAGACTTTCAAACCTTATATACTTAAGTTCCTTAAACTTTATAGGAAATTAATTTCTATATGATGCATATGACTTATTGTGAGATCATCTAGACTTAGACGATACTATAAAAAAAATTATTAAAAAAAAAGACAAAAATGATTGTTTATAAAATTTTAGAGACACATTTATAGTATTTCGAAATATAATGATCAAAGTAAAATAAGTGCCAAAAAAGTTTAGAGGTTTAAAGAAATCTTTAAACTTCAATCTTCAATTTTAGTTTCTTTGTCTGGAAAGAAAAAGAAAAAGCATATAAATTTAAATTTGAGACACGTCGCCATAAAATAAAAGAATAAAACAAAAATATATGCGAATCCTTTCATTGGAGATTGAGAGATCAATTTCATACTATTAATTTTTCTCAAAAAAAAAAAAAGAAAAAATTGATACTATTAATTTAGCAATTAAATTTGTTCTCACACAAAATTCTATGGTTATTTTCTATAATAAATATAAACAAAAGATGTGTTAAAAATAATTTTAATCAATAAACACTTGAATATATAATCTACAAGTAAATTCAAAATCATATCGAAACTAAGATGAAAAACGTTAAATTTTTTTCGAGATAACCAACCAGACACACAGATAATTAACAACTCACAATTCAATATGCATTATATGATTAAAATATATTCAAATTACAACTAAAAGAAAGAATCCCACCTCATATATATATAAAAAGAAAAAGTAATATTATACACAAAGATGACAAGATAAACCATAAGAATAGAAAAATGGTCACAATTTGAACTCCTCTCATCATTCCAAGGAGGTACTTAATTAAGATGAGAAACCCTACAAGGGCATGGCCAAACCTTAAAATATACAAAAACCACATATTTTTATGTAGGGATAATTACAAATTACACCCCTATTTAGGCAAAATAGGGGTGTAATTTGCAATTATCGTTTATATTTATTAATCAAAATGCATAAAGATTTCACACCCCTATCAACATATATATATAAGAATCTCTTTGTGATGAGATCAAATTATAAGGATATATGATAAATGGGAAAATTTACTTGTATTCTCCTCCTTTGTCATGGCCATCTCCACAAGGGCCATTGTTGTTACTCCATGGAGAAAAGTAGAGACCAGAATAGTAGTGGCCATAGCTAGAGGTGGAGGAGCTTCCCTCATGGTTCGTAGACGACGACCTCCGAGCGTATTGTGAGGACGACGACGGGGACGGGGACGGAGCAGGGATTTCATTGCAGGCATAGCGGATGAGATTCGCATTGGTGGCGTCGAGTTCTTTCTGGAGCTTGATGACTTGCCTCTGGAGGATGGAGATGGCGCCTACGCAGCCGTAGACGGGGTCTTTCATCCTTGCCTCGGCCTCGTAGGCGAGCGAGTTCACGGCGTCCTCGCGTTGGTGTGGCTGGACTTCGTTCAGCAGCTTGCTGACATTGCTGGCGCCGAAGATCTTGTGGACGTTGGCAAACTTCTGCGGCTCCTCGGGCGGGAAGTACGGGGCAAAAACGCAGTCCGGTAGGCATTTTCGCCGGAGGAACTTGCAGGCTGCGCAGGGAGAATTGGAGTAGGTGGAAGAAGCCATCTTCCTACCAAGAAAAAAAAAAGCATGAGAAACAAAGAAGAGGAACAAATATAACAAAAAATATGTAAGAAATAAAGATGTTCTGGAGCTTTAGTGAAATTGGGGTGTGTAAAAATTGAACCTTTGAAGAATTGGAGGCTAAATTTTGAAGATTTTGTAGGTCTAGAGAGAGAAAGAGAAGAGAGAGAAGATAGGGAGTAGTTTGAGACCAGGAATCATGGTTTAAATATTAAGGTTGTTGCTGAAAAAACCACACACACACTGCTGAATTCTCTCTTCTTACAGCTATGCGACAACCTTAAATTTGTACCCTTTTTTTTGGTCTGTCAGAGCCGTCTGTGTTACTCTTAGGATTTATTTTTTCTTCTAAATTTTGCATTTTCGGTATCTCGTAAGGTCTCTAAATACACACCCTTTATTGTATTTCTTACACACACACAACATAAAATCTTTTAGGGTTTTTTCTCAGCTCGTGATTTTCATATGGGTCTCTTCGTATAGATTGTTCGAGTTCGAACAATCTATACTAAAAAATAGGTCATAGAAACACAAATTTACGTAATCTTTATTTGATTGGTAAAAAGTTACTATGTAGTATAAAAGGTAGGGTTTTTATATACACATATATAAGACGAGATATTTATGAAGTTACGGTAAGACCTAACAAAGTCATAAATAGGAAAAAGTAAAATCACATATCAAATACAAGCTTAACTTTTTAATCCCGAGATATACACATCTTTAGCTATAATCTAAGCATAACTGATTAGCAGATATATAAGACACTTATTACCCATCTTAAAGATCGTTAGTTTTCGATATCCGACCCACTTACTTTAATTTTAACCCAACAAGACAAACAACCCTTAGAAGAATCTTGGTTTAAATAGTTCAATGTATGTGTATCATTGGTTGATATCTCTCTTGACGCAAACCTTATTCATCATGTTTTAGAACTAGCTAGGAATATATAAGTCTATTTGATAACGTTCAGGTTTCTTGTTCGCTATAGATTCAAAAATGATAAAACAAGATTTTAATTTATGTTGGAATAAATTGGAAACTCGAGAACATAGGCAAAAAACTTGTTTGGGTTGTTTATAGAATTTCTATATAATTTTAAGAATGTTTCTAAGAAACAACCTAAATAACTATCAAATGCTTAGATTATTTCTTAATAAAATTAGAAACGTGAAATAAGAAACGTACGTGAATGTTACCAAACGAATCTAGATATATATACTTCCAATTATATATTGCTCTACATGATTTGTTTTGAAATTTAGAGAGAGAGAGAGAGAGAGAGAGGAAGGAAAGAAAAGATAGGTTTTAATTTCCCTGTTGAGAGGTGAGGGTTTTCTCCATAAAATTTGGTAGAAGGTCACTGGCCTCTTCCTAATGCATGTCTGTTGTCCCTAAGTGTGAAACTTGCCCTTTCTCTCTCCTCCCCTTACCTCTTTGTCTCTCTCTCTATTTTCTCTCTCCTACACACAAATTGCCCTCTAAAAGGGTAACCTGCCCTATATCTTCTCTCTACACACACCAACACAATCTCTCTCTCTCTCTTTTTTCTATGCATATATTTCACTTCTCATAATCAAAACAGCAAAGAAATTCCCAAAAAAACAAGAAAAAAAGGAACAATACCAAGCATTTAACTGAGATCTAGAGAGATGATGAGAAAAAAATTGATTTCAAGAGAGAGAGAGAGAGAGAAAAAGGCTAATTACCAATAATTTTTTCTCCTTTCTGTAAGCTGTTTCAACATCTCTTGTATGAAAATCTTAAGGAAAATGAAGTTGAAGCCATAGAGGGGAGAGAGAGAGAAGAGAGAGAGAAGAGAGAGAAAAGCAACAAACTTTATTACTGGGATATCCCTAAATAATGTACATGTGAGAGAGAGAGAAATAAAAACCCTAATTGGGTGATAATAAAGGAAAGAAAAAACCTGCAGAAACAGTGATGAGAGCAAATGGAATTTTTTTTTCCTCACTTTTGAAAGAAAATTGAGAAAGCAAAAAAGAGAGAGAGGGAGAAAAAAGGGATAATAAATAATTTAAGGGACATAAAGATGAAAGATGAAAAAGACAGTCTTGAGTCCTTTTAATAATGTCAATGTCTCTGTTGAAGAACTTGACATATAAGAAGCAGCAATTTTCTTTTTCCTTTTGTTGTTGGGAAAATATTGTCCTAAAACATCATTCTCCGACATGTGTTACAACCCTTTTTAAATTATAAATATATAATGAATTGGAAGAGTTACTCCATTAGATCTTTACGATGAATCTAACTTAGCCGATCCAGGTATTACTTACAGCTTATTAAAAGGTGAAGGTTCGAATTCTCCGACTTCTTTATTGAACTTTAAAGAAGACATGTTTATGTATAGTTTAGGGAAGTTAATTAAATAATTAAGATTTGTCCCAAATTTTTTAAGCATGGTATTTGCGGGCTAAGCTTATAAATATGGTGGAGTAACGATTGCTCGAACTTCCTAAACAAAGCACTACAAGAAATTAGACTTTCAACGAGGTGTGAACATCGTCGTAAAAAAGATCAAACTGGTATCTAGTTCTTCACTTGCAAAACTCGAGTTTTAACAACTACATTTATAACTTAACTTGAAAATTGATTAGAAAATTATAATAATATGCAAGAACTATTAATATATAATTCCTCTTATTTACGATGAGTCAAAGTTGCGTTGGTATTTATATATAATTTTTTTTATCAAGATTTTGACTAAGTTCGTGGAGCTCCGATTCTGGCTGGACTGACTCTCCGAATGAGCTAAGGTGATAGCAAGTAGAGAGACCTACATAAAAGAGAGTGAGCATTCTGACACTCAAGTCGGTAGTTTGGTCGATCTAAACTCGAGAGAGACTATAGTTTCGTGTACTTGAAAATGAGACAGATCAAAAGGTCATTATTTATAGTCGAAGCTTCCAACAAAGGCTCCAACAACTTCCTAACATTCTAAGAATCGCAGCGTGTTGTCGTAGATTATGTCGAAATTATGTGCCTGCAGAAGTACATGTTGATCGACTCAGTTGATAACTCAGGCATCCAATGTACCAGATTTGGGCTCAGCTCAACTGATAGCTCAAGTGGTCGAGACGTGAGACCTGATCGACTTGGCATGGAACATGGGTCACGACCGTCTCCAGTAGTTCTCGGTTCAGCCTCTTACAAAGGTCTGAACTGTAATCTCCTCCATGTGTGGATCTTCATACTGACCCATCATTATTGAGCATATCACATGTCGACATGTGACGGTAAAGAAATCACCTCCAACATAATTAATTACTATTCTCAACGGTTGACCCTATTTTTTTAACCTCACAAATTGCTTAAGTTAGTGGGTGATTTGATTTCTACCCATCATTGAAATTGAAATGAATAATTTTCATTTTAGTAATTTATATATATATTGTTTTTTTTTTTGAGAAAAGATATATATATATATATATATGCACTTTAAGTATATTTGGAATATGAGGAATTATATATGAAAATGCATTAAAAAAAATATATGGGGAACCTATTCGCAAAACCTATTTTTGTTCTCTAACCTATTAGATCATACTATGTAGTTCTATTAATCTAGTACTTATTTGAGACATGTGAGTTTAAAGGAAAAAAAGAAAAAGAAAAAAAGATCATAGATTCTAAGTTCTAATCAACCAATCATTTTTTTAGTACTCTCACATAATTAATATCTATGTTGTAACGATAAATGACATTTTAATTACAATCATATGTGGATCGGAATAATAATATAATATATATGTGTGTATATATATAGAGAGATAGATAACATTTAAATTGTAATAGATATGGACCGTTAAAGTTATCTACAATTTAAAGTAAACTTGATATAGAAACAACACACACAACCGTTCTAATCTTTTGACAATTGTAATTTATTTTAGCGTAAATCAAAATATGTAAAACTAGAGTCAATTAATAATATCTTGTATCACTCTTGGGTTAAAGCTTCGTTATTAAATAGGACAAAATATATTTTTGGTCCCTGAGGTGTGAGGTAGGTGTCTAATTGGTCCCTGAAGTTTCAGAATGTACACTTTTGGTCCTTGAGGTTTAAATTAGGTGTCAACTTGGTCCCTGAAGTTTGAGAAATAGTTCTAAATGGTCCCTAATTTTTTTTTACTGTTATTAACTAATATTAACTAATATTAAAATGACATGGCAAATTGCAATTAAATTGTTTATTGTTGTTGGTGATGTGGCAATTTATATTAATTAAATTAATTAATATAATTTGTCAGGTCAGCAATACAATAAATAATTTAATTGGTTAATTAACAGTAAAAAAAATCAGGGACCATTTAGAACTATTTCTCAAATTAGGGACTCATTTGAAAACTTGAGGGACCAAGTTGACACATAATTTAAACCTTAAGGACCAAACATGTTCATTTTGAAACTTTAGAGACCAGTAGACACCTATCTCAAACCTCAGGGACCAAAAACGTATTTTGCCCTATAAAATAAATATATCGAAATTAGCAACAAAAGAAATATTTACTCGTATATTTATAGCAATTCTTTATATATCAATATTATATAAAGTACATCTATTTTTTCAATTGTCTCGCCTATATATAATTAAGAGAAATAGGAACAAATGACCATGGTAGCCTTTTAATATTCTATAATTAGTCCCGCTTATATATCTAAATTTAGAAAACAATAATTTTTAATTTGAAACAAAAAAGAAATGATACGATATAGAAAGCTAGGATTTGAAACTAAAACACCTTTTATTTTCTCTTTCAATATTTTTCAACATTTTATACTGAATTGCTACAAAGTCCAAGAAAATAAATAGACAGAGAAATGCAAGATTTTAAATGCCGATGAAAATATCGAGACCTCAATTTCATGGAGATATCGATAAAAATATTATGTATATATTAGTGACATTTTGTTAATATTTTTCATATTTTGTCGATTTTTTTATACAATAATAGAAATGTTGATTTATCTCTCATGTCGAAGTCGAACTCATGAAAACATAGACATATCGATGGAAATGTCGACGTATCGATGGATATTTAGAACCATGGAAAAATGTTGCGAAATTTACATCTTATTGTTCTTATTCGACTTAGTCTTAGACTTCTCCTTTTGAAATTGAACCAAACATATTTATTAATTAAACTTCATAACCGAAGATATTAGTAAGTAACTTTGGTCACTTGATTAATTAATTTTTAATTTCAAGCGAGAGACTTATATATGAAGATCTTCTAAATTAAGTTAGCCAATCAATAAAATTAAACAAATCATGATATTAAGATTCCTGCCGAAAGGCAAAAAGGGTATAATATTAACTAGATTTCAATATAATGGAGTGGAGAATTTCAATGATTGATTTTAATTTTTCCTTTTCTTTCTTTTTAATTTTTTTTGTTATTATTTTTGTTATTATTTTTTTTTAGTTTTGTCGTTGGCAAAGGATAATACTTTAGGATTCTCTTCTCTGCAGCCTTTTGTTAATGATCCATATTTATCAACATATATTTAATATAATTAGATATGCACAAATAATTCTAATTCTTATTATTTAATTAAATTGGTGCTTCCTTTTAATCATTAATTTGTCGGTTAATATATTTTTTTCATTTAAAAAAAAGATCATTTGATTTTCAACCCAAATCATGTGCATGCATGATTGTACAATATTAAAGCTCCATAGATATAATTCATAAATATATAATTTGGATTCAAGTCATGATGTGCTTTCATGATTGTACATTGAATCTCTCTCTCTCTCTCTTATTTTCTTTCTCTATTTTCTTTTATTTGTTTTTTTTCCTTTGATTTCGCAGAATGGATGTCGTGTGGCTTACGTTAATAGATTCATATAATCGAGACTCATTATCTAGATTGAGCAACACAGTAACTAATGTAGGACTCGAACACAAGGTCCCCTCCTAGCTAATTATAGGTGATATGCATAATAAGACTCCATATCTTTATCACGCCATTCTCAAGGAACTCATTTGTTTTATATTAATGAAAGAATTTCTCTCTAACTTATCATTGATATATAGTTTAAGATTGAAATTATATTTTTGTCTCTTAGCTTTTTGGTTCTCATATATCACAAAGTATTCTCTAGGTTGGTTCATCTTGAATTTAACATAGAATTAATTAGGATTATGATACATTTTCTCAATTTTTCATGGCTAATTTTTTCAATTGTCTCTTTGATTACTAAATGTTGAAAGAATGAGGATGTGTTTTAAATGCTATGAGATTTTAATGGCAACATAATTTCCTAATGGGTATTTGTGAAAGTACAAAAATGACCAAAAGCCTATAATATATTCCAAAGAATAAGAGTACTATAACATTATTCATATAAATAAAAATGATATATCTATTGTTGTGTGATTTAAATGAAGAACGACTAGCAGATTATAATGTGCATCGAATTAGTACGAGTCTAAAAATTGGTAAGAATTTTAATTTAGTGAAGAGAGCACACACACCACCTAGATATAGAAACCTTCACAACGAACGTGCTCAAACATCTAGTGAGACTAAGACATGTGGTTTCACTCGGGAGCCACGAAAACATGGGCTTTCGCGTCTCACCTCATAGCTTTGATCTTGGTGATCTTCTATGTATCATCTCGTAGCTTATATGATCTCACTTGATCGAGCTAATGCTTGGTTCATCTCACTCATATTATGGTATGGACTTTTGAATCTCACCTTATATATATAGCTTTAGGACTTTTAAGTCTTACTATATAGCGTCTTATGGTTTCGCTCGGTGGAGCTCTAATCCCACAGGCCTCCTCTATCGGTTTCCAAAATCTTACCTTTGTAGTTTTTGCTTTGAGCTTCTAGATCTTACCTCATAGCTTAGTTACTAAATATTTAACAATATACACGCTTGTACAACTAAAATTCATAATGGCAGTATTCTGCGTAAATTACCTTTAATTTTAAAAAACTTTACCTGCAATACTATCTAAACCTCTAATTTTAACCCTCCACGTTAAACTAAGAATTTTTAGGGATAATATTTTTGTATTATATAAAATAATATTAAAAAATTATTCTCAAACAAGTTATTATTATAAATATTCTTGAACTCATCCATCTCTTCAAACAATAATATACAATATATGTGTGTGATTTCAACTTGCTTACTCAGACCATGCTATTTTTGGAAATATTCTTTATTACTTAAATTAGAACTCTTAATTTTCCAAGATAAAAAATTTGTGAAATGTTAGGCATTGCTTTAGCCTTTTTATTTATTTTTCTATAATTATCTTTTAACTTTTGTCACGAAGAAAGTAGTAAAATAAGTATATGCTTCTGTGGGCGTGTGAATGGAGAAATATAAATAATTATATTAATATTTTATGTATGAGTCAGACTGCATTTAAACAAATTAAAGGAAACAGAACAGATGCAAAGAATTATATTCTTTTTTTTTTTTTTTTTTGTGCTTTGGAGGATTAAAGTAAAAAAAAATGTGTAAGATTCCCTAATCATTAGAGGTGCAATAATTGGATGGTTGCATTATATTTACTATTTGATCTATTAAGTACATAAATAATATATGTATCATTAAAAGAATGTTAAAATACTACATAAATAATATATGTACGATTAAAATAATGTTAAAATACTAGTTTGATCCTTGTACTTTTGACTTTGATTCGTTTTAGTTCTTATACTTTTAAAATGTTCGTTTTGATCCCTGTACTTTCTACCTTGGTTCATCGTTCATTTCACTCATTGTACTTTGAAAATGTTATTCTGGTCCCTGTATTTTTAAAAAGTGACAATTTTTGTCATTTCATTTTATTTTAAATCTGATTTTTTCTATCATAATTTCAACACCACAATATGATCAATATATTTCTTACAACGTAAATATTACTTTATACTAAATAGTTTCCGTTATGTGTAAATTTGTGTTAAAATCTTACGAAGATGGACTAAAATGATCACTTTTTAAAAGTACAGGGACAAAAATGAACATTTTCAAAGTACAAAGACTAAAATGAACCAAAGTTAAAAGTATAGAGACCAAAATAAACAATTTCAAATTACATGGACTAGAATGAACCAATGCTAAAAATACAATGACCAAAATAGTATTTTAACCTTAAAAGAATATATAATATTGTATGGATTCTTTTTTTTAGTTCGAACAGTTAGCAAGATGGGAATCGAATCATCAAAGTTTGGACATTATTTGGACATTATAATAGTGTCTTAGCTATTTGAGTTATGTTGGAATTGACATTTTTTATGGATTTATTCATCTCATCGTTTGATACAATTCATTTCATAAAGTATGTTCATTGATTAGATAGACCATTAATTATCCTCATATGAACCCTAAGACAAGTGTTTTTTTAATATGTATATATGTCTGTGTCGTGCATTGGATCTATTAAAATATTAATATGAACATGCTTTGTATAATATCTCAAATTTGAAGTGAGCCCATATTTGGTTTTGATAAATGTAACTCGTTTTATTTGAAATATTTTACTTTTGTCAAATAGTTTGATTTAGGGGTTGGGGCAAAATTTTACCTTTACATATAATCTTTCAGTTAATTCTAAAAAATTTTACCTTTACAAAAGTATTAATCCGCTATTCAGTACGTCTTGGCTAGAACAATCGTCATGTTCATACTAGCTTACTTTTTTTTAATCCTAAAGTAGCATAAAAAAATCCATTATTATGATTCCTTCGCATATAAATTTCTTATCATATGTGTAATAAGTTGCACTTTCATCGACTCTCTTTCACTTTATATGAAAGAGATTATTGAAATTCGTTTATTTTTTTAAGTTCAAAATACGTGGAGAGTGGGAATTCAAACCTCTGGCCTCTTAATTGATTATATATATTCTAACTAGTTGAAATATACTTAGGTTAGGGGGATTATTGAGGGTCTGTTTGGTAACGCTCTTGTTTTATATTTTTGTTTCCTCATTTTTAATAAATAAAAATAGAATTGCATGGCTCCCAATACGTATGGATTCAAGAACTATAAAACCTTGGTTTGAAACAAAATTGGAAACGGGAACAAGAAACTTGTTTTTCTTGTTTTCAAAATTTCTATACAATTTTGAAAATGCTTCTAAAAAATGATAAATAAGAAACATAAATAATTATCAGCCTAGGTTTCAATTCGAAGACCAAAAAACAAACTGAAACACAACGTTACCAAACAGGTCTTAAAATTCTATAAATGATATTATTGGTTGTTTGGCAAACCACAATGATCTTAATGTACGTGGTTTGCATCTACTATTGATATACATCGGTGAACAAAATAATAAGTATCAAATAACACATGATTTATAACTGAGTTAATTAGAAGAGAACGAGTTCAAACCTCATGATCACTAACTACCTTCAAAATTAGTAATTCCTATATTTCCCAACACCAAATGTTGTAGGGATGAAGCGGTTGCCAAAAATACTGGAAGAGGTTAATTTTCACTCTACTGAAATATTTTAGCCAACCTTAGACTTTCAATTTTATCCATTTAATTAACTCTAAATTTGAAAAAGTGTTAACCAGCTAAATGGCTTTTCCCAAACTAAATTTGAAAATTCTCCATAATCCAATTAATAATTTATAAAAAAAAATTTAACTAATAAGATATCTAAAATCATATCTAAAGAAATACACTGAACTCAATCATGAAAATACTCGAACCTAACCATAAAGTCAAGCAAATAAAAACCGTGAAACTTAGCAACAATATACTCAATTCCAACTAATTAAAAATATTCAAATGCCATTAGAATAATCAGTACCTAGTGTTGGAAGGCATTCTCACCCTTATACGTGGCTTATGTTGGTTGGATCCCTCACAGTATACGTGGCAGATGTCGTTTATCTCCAAGTTTAATCACTTCGGTCACATGCATGTGCCTGAGGTCGAGGTTTTGCATCGCCGAGTCGACCTAAGCTCCTTCGGGTTAGCTCTTATCCATTTAGCTTAACTGTTTAACTTCACCTCGGCTCAGTCCCAGATTCTGACAGACTCCACGACAACCTGTATGGTTCATGGCAACCTTAAAGAGTCGTTGAGGTGCTGTTGGGACGGTTGTCGGGGGAAATCGCCTATAAATAGACCCATTCACTCCCTCTCACAGGTATGCGAACAATCTGATTCTCTCCCTAGAGTTGATTTGGATATTAGGGCTCGTTTGGTAACGTTCCCGTTTCTTGCTTCTCATTTCCAATTTTATTAAGAAATTTAAGTATTTTAGAACTACCTTTGTTTATTGTTTCTCCTTTTTTGGGAACATTCTCATAATTGTATAGAAATTTTTGGAACAAACAAAGCAAGTTTCTCTTTTTTGGTTCTCATTTTCAATTTGTTCCAAAACATAAATAAAAATATTGTTTTATCGTACTTGAATTTTTGGAGGTTGAAATCATGCAACACATTTTTCTTCATTAAGAATAAAGAAATAGAAACAAGAAACATGAACGTTACCAAACGAGTCTTGGCATTGAAGTACTCACTCTGTTTTGCATGTCTTCTGCGTGTTTTCCGAAACTCATCTTCCAGCTCATCTTAACTGATCCGACGTTCGCGAAGTTGGTCATTTTCCTGATCAAACACCTACAATAATATTAGTCTCATCCAACTACAAGATTACTCCCAAGTTCCTGACTAGTCACATGTCTTTAAAAAAATAGAAACGTATATCTTCAATACCTACAAAATTAGTCTAATCCAAACTCTAAGTGTATTAATTCCACTACTGAAGCGTAGAATCTAATTTACACTACTTATTTAAGTATAAAGTTTAAAGGATAAAATTCAAATTTCAAGGTCGAAATTTACTCAATCATCTCAATAAGGGGTAAAAAAAGGAACTATTCCCAAAAATAGTGGATGAAAAGAGAAGGAAGGTGGAAAAAAAAAGACCCCAGATTTAAATTTTATTTTCATCCACTAATTTTCATAAGTAACCATTTTAATTACCTAATTTTTTAGTTCGAATATATATATATTTTGACATGTCAATTCACACAATATCATAAGGTTATTTTTTTTTTAATACAACATGTAGAGTGGGGGTTCGAATTCATGACGTCTTGATCAGAAATAGACATCTTAACCATTTGAGCTATGTTTGGTTCGGTCATATTGATAAGGTTAATTAGGAAACAATGAGTAGCAAGTGGATTATAAAATGATAACATTATATTAAGAGTAAAGATATTCTTTTAATTCAATTGAAAGTTCAAAGATATTGCATGAGTTCGAATTTTTCCGTTTCAAAACTACGTCGTTTCAACTAGCTTCCTACAGTTTACCGGATTACATTAGTCCTTTACACGACGTCGTTTAAAGTTTTCAAAACCGATACGAGCTCGGTTCCACGTGGTGAAATATGATTGGCCAAAGCAAAAAGGCCGTAGTTTTCCCAAACTGTAAGCAAAATTCAGCTACCCGTCTTCCTCGATTTGGGGCGCCGTGTGACATGCCCGAATCTTTACAACCAAATTTATCGGAGAACCGCGATCCTTGAAGAATTTTCGAAATAGTTTTTCAAATTTCAATTCTGGCGTGGGTAAGCAATTCGATCGCGTTTTTTTATCTTTCATTTTCCTATTCTCAATTCTCATCATTTTTGTTTTCTGTTCTGTTGGTACATTGTTCGTGTCAGGTTAATCTCCCGCAATCAGTCACTCTAAGCTTCGAACTGTGTCGATCACGCTGAGAAAATAGTGCAGAAATTGTTCGAAAATGGCGGGTCTTGAGGAACTAAAGAAGAAGCTTACTCCCTTGTTTGACGCTGAAAAGGGGCTTTCTATGGATTCCACTGTGGACCCTTCTGATTCCTATACGGTAACCTAACCGCACTAAAAATTTCACGAAAGGGTTTTTTTTTTCCTGTTTGTGTGTAATTTGAATGGTTTCTCCCCTTAATGGTTAATAACACAAATAAATGATTAAATATACAGTAACCTACAAACTTTGTACTTCTAGTTGAGTGGAGATTTAATATATAGTATCAGAGTAAGGTCATATGTTTGAACCACTATAACTGCTATAATGTCATCTCTCAGCTGAGTATGAATGAATGATTAAATATATCGTAACCTATCAACTTAAGCTTTAACTAGGTTGAGTGGTGATTTAAAATAGTGTCAGAGTAAGATTTTTGTATGTAAATTTTTGTGATGTGATTTTCTCTCTAAACGATATTGATGGTCACTTGTGAGTCTTGTGCTACTCGTTAAGAATACGAATGAATGATTAAATATACTATAATCTATCAGCTTAAGCTTTTAGGCTGAGTGGTGATTGATATTGGTCCTTGAGAATTTATTTCTTGTTGTTTCTGAAGTTTTCAGATACTGGGACTGTGAATCTGCTGAGCCGATCGTATGGGGTTTACAATATTAATGAGCTAGGGTTACAAAAATGCACATCTAGTGAGAGGACGTATCGATGTGCTTCCCATGAAATGAGAATATTTGGAGCCATTGGTAGTGGTGCTAGCAGTGTTGTTCAGAGAGCTATCCACATTCCTGCTCATCGAATCATGGCATTGAAGAAGATCAATATCTTTGAAAAGGTTTGTGATTTGGTATCTTACTGTTTCTTTGCTGGTTGACTTCTGCTGCCTTTTGGCAATGACTTATGATGAATGTGTTGTAGTCGGATGTGTTGATGATGTCATCTTTGAGATGCATACAGCACATATCCTAGTTTCAATGACTTATGATGAATGTGTTGTAGTATGATGTTTCGAAGTTGTCATCTTTGAGAACGTTTGTGGTCCACAAGCCAGCATAGTTGAAACTTATGATCTTACTAGGAATATCTTTATGCTCTTGGTGTCGGACTAAGCTTATATACCATAATCAACATTTCTTGTCAAGAAAATGATAGGAAATTGATGTTTTAAGTTGGCAGCTACCATTGTTTGAATTCATAACTTAAAAGATTATGGTGTCTGCTCAGAGGCCAACACCAGCGCCCGGGCGGTCGCATGCTTAAGCTTAAGCCTTAGGCATCGACGTAGGTCCGCGAGGCAGATGTTGGGGGCTAAGGTACCACATGCCCCGCCCCTTGGCCAACATGTTGTGCGACGTGGACTTAGCTGGCACTTTCCTATCGTTGACTCGAATGTATGTGCCACACCCCTCCATTGGGCAGGGGAGTATAATGTTGAGTCGAACTCGAGGTGGGCTTGTTGGGCTATGGCTACTTGGTCCCTCGGGTTTTTTTTTCCCTCAAAAAAAAGATCATATGAGTACACAACATTACAATTTTTTTATCAACTACTATGGTGGTTATATCTAAGTCATGATTAACAGTATTTCATTTTGTATTTTTAGTGAATGATTTTTTTTTTTTTTTTTGCATAGTAGGAGAAAAGACAGCAGCTTCTTACCGAGATAAGGACATTATGTGAAGCCCCATGTTCGGAGGGTCTGGTGGAATTTCATGGTGCGTTTTATACCCCTGACTCTGGCCAAATAAGCATAGCTTTGGAGTACATGGATGGAGGGTCGTTAGCAGATGTCCTGCGTTTGAAGAAATGTATACCTGAGCCTGTCCTTTCGTCTATGTTTCAAAAACTTCTTCATGTATGGTTTTCTTTTTCCCTTTCTCAATCACTATCTCCTAAATGCTTAGAACTTATTTCAACATTTTCATACTTGTTATTTGATCCTGAACTTGGCTTGTGCCCAATATCCGTGTACTTTTAAAAGTTTTCGAATAGGCCGATGAACTTCTAATTTTGCGTCTAATAAGTTCTTACCATGAACTTCGTCAATTTAACACTTTCACCACCCAATGCCTGAACCACTTGCCACGTAATTCTTCAATAGCGCAATTAGTGCACTACGTAAGCGTAAAAGTGATATAGTTAACATAGGAACATATAAGCATAAAATTTAAAATTCAGGAACCTATTAGAAACTTTTTGAAATACAAGGACCGGATGGACACAACATTGAAAGTCATGATCTATTATTTTAAGTATAAGAACTTATTATACACAACCCTAAAAGTTCATAGACCAAACTTCTGATTTAACATTTAGTTCTTAAATTATTGCTCTTTTCATCTTGGTCTTAGGGACTAAATTACCTACATGGAGTAAGACATTTGGTTCACAGAGATATAAAGCCAGCTAATTTACTCGTAAATCTAAAGGGTGAAGCAAAAATTACAGATTTTGGCATAAGTGCTGGCTTAGAGAATTCAATGGCAATGGTTAGTTTTTACTAGCTATCATTTTTACCTTTTTCCTTGGTCTTGTTAACCTTTTAATTTGGAAAGACCAAGAGAAGTTTTTGCTAACATAGTTTTGGACATGATAATTAGTGTGCTACTTTTGTTGGAACTGTCACATACATGTCACCCGAGCGAATTCGAAATGAGAACTATTCTTATCCAGCTGATATTTGGAGCCTTGGGCTTGCACTCTTTGAGTGTGGTACTGGTGAATTTCCATATTCAGCTACTGAAGGCCTAGTGAATCTTATGTTGCAGGTATGAGCTAGCTAATGATCAAAAGATATCATATTTTTCGTTTACATGTGAATTTCACTAACTTTTACTTACAATATTTCTTGAATGTTGGATGTCATTTGCTCATGAATATACTTGGATGAGCAGATCACCTTTTTAACTTAAGTATCTGATGTGGGAAGAATAATATATTAGGTTATATATTTATTTAATTAAGTAATTAGTTTTATGCTAAATATACCTAATGGTTCTTAATCTTTTAGGTAATTCTCAATTTGGTCCTTAATTTTGTGAAATTCTCAATTGGGTATGTATCGAAAATTCTCAATTACGTCTTTTTGAGAAAAAATTGTTAAATTTTATTAACAAAATGCTCGTGTCTCATAACATATTTGGACTCGTGAATATGTCACTCGAAAGATATGGTTGGTGGGATTTTACTAATGCACGTGGGTTGAATTTCATGTGTCTAATAATATTTGAGTTACATGTCCACGTATTCAAATATGTTAATGAAACTATAATTTAATGAATTGAGAATTTTATAAAATTAAGGACCGAATATGTTAGTGTTCCCATCTTTGTTGGGGGAGGAAGGATTCAGTAGCTTGGCCCCCTAGCCTGTCTAGGAGGTTTTCCTTTTCCCGTGGTTCTTTTTTTCTAAAGTTGTGCATTCCCTCGCCTCCCCCTTTTGCTCTGTTGTTTGCCTCAGCTTTGGAAGGTTAAAATTCCAAAATATTTCAAACTTTTTGCTTGGACAGGTCTTACCTGGGAAAGCCAATTCCTTGGACCATATTAAAGGTGTTTTTCCTTCTTTTTTGGGTCACAGTGGTATGTGCTTTGCAGAAGTGCCTGGGAGGATCTTGATCCTATTCTGTTGAATTGTCGGGTTCCTCAGTCTATCTGGGTCGTTTCTTCGAGTTGTTTGGGGTGGTCTCGGCTTGTAACAAGGATGGTTGTTGATGGAGGAGATTTTGTTGTTCCCACCCTTTTGGGATAAGGGAAGGTTCCTATGGTAGGCTTGTTTTTTTCTTAATGTTTTGTGAGGGATTTGACTTGAGAGAAACAACAAAATCTTTAGGGGTTGAGAGATTCAAGGAGAATGTTTTGGAGCTTAGTAGATTTAATACCTTCTCGTGGATTTAAGTTTCTAAGATTTTTTGTAATTATCCGTTAGGTGTTATTCTTTTGATTGGAGCCCCTTTTTGTAGGTTAGTCTCCTTTTGTCGGGCTGGTTTTTTTTATGTCCTTATATATTCTTTTATTTCTCTCTATGAAGGCTCGGTTTCTCGTCCAAAAAGAAAAACCAAAAATTAATGATCAATCAAATTTTTATGAAACGACGTAATTGATCATTTTTAATACATTAAAGGTTAAAATTGAAAATTTTAAAAGATTATAGACCAGATTGAGAAGTAATTAAAAGATTAGAAAATATAGTGTATATATCGCCATAGTTATTTAAATAGCCTCTTTCATTCATAAATAGTCAGCTCTTTTTTTATATATATTATTCCATAGTTTTAGAGAATTTTTCTCTCAACTCTAAAGAGATTTTACCTCTCTTCAGGATAGATCTCCCATTTGTTCCAGGCCATCTATCTAAATCTGCTGAATCAGTATTGTTACATTCTTTTTGTGGATTCTGAAATATTTTGCTTTATGATAGATTTTGGATGACCCATCTCCGTCGCCATCAAAACAGAAATTTTCACCAGAGTTTTGTTCATTCGTCGATGCCTGCTTGCAGAAAGATGCAGATGCTAGGCCAACGGCAGAGCAGGTTAGTCTATGTCATTTGCATTCCACTGTCAGTGCAAATGCTTTTAAGTGATCGCTTGTTGCATTTAGTTGTTGATCAACAATTGGGTTTTCCAAAGGAAAGGGAGAAAAAAAATTCCTCATTTTGGAAGAGTTAAATGTTGAGAATATATTGAAAAGGTTAGATTTACATTATTATCAATTTAATTTTTGTGTTCTATGGTAATTTAACATATTATGAGAGTAGGGTGTTGAGTTTGAAACCTTGCAGTGTCCATTCTTCCCCAATTGATGTTAATGGTAAGAACCTTAAGATTGTGGGTTCAAGCTCCGTGGTGGCAAATATATCCCTAATATTTTAGGATTAGATGGCTTACAATGCAATTAGTACGACTTTGATAGAAACTAAATAACTAAAATAACATTGAAAGATAAAAAGGATAAAGAAATACAATAACTCTCAAGCTTGGAACCTACCCTCTTTGAGTACTCCCACTCAAGTCTAAACCCACTAAACTATTGCTACCTTCATCCCCTCCCACTTCCTCTATTATAACTAAATCCTACAAACCCTTTCACTACTTACCACTCTTAATATTTCTAACTACCCCAGGGTCATTCCTAACATTGAGGTGAACATAAGCTAGTTCGGAATCAGATACTCACTATACAAACCAAAAAATCCCACCTGATATTTGGTTCCTCATGTGAAGGAAATTGTTGAGACTGAGAGTATATTAAAAGGATCGAATTCATTCTCTACCTGCTTAAGCTTGTATCTTGTAGTAAGTTAGACGTAAAAGAATTATGAACTTTTGATGTACACAAAAATACTTTTGTTGGCAAATTAAATGGTGGTAAAAAGTTTTTAGTACCAATTCAAGCTTGATTAATCAGGTGGTGCCTTGAGAATATGATTACTAAGTCAGGAATTTACCCAGCAGCCAAAGACCGAATACTAAAATCGAAACCAGATCTAGATTTATCTTTTGGAAGATCTCTTTTTCTTGCTAGTTGAAGACCTTAAACCTCGAGCAGCTGAAGACTGAATACTAAAATCAAAACCAGATCCAGATTTATCTTTTGGAAGATTTCTTTTCCTTACTATTTGATGACCTTAAATCTCTTGTTATGTGCACACTGGTTCAAGATGGATAATGTTTTGCTTATGCTTCTCTGGTTGCAGCTGCTTTCACACCCATTTATCAAGAAATATGAGGATGAACAAGTAGACTTGGCAGCATTTGTACAGAGTGTGTTTGATCCAATACAGAGGATGAAGGACTTGGCAGATGTAAGTATACAGTAGCTCTCTCCATAGTCAATATTGCATCTTCAAGATTATGTATATCATTCTGACAGCCAGTCGATGTTCGATCACATCTCGTAATATTTTTAAATAAATGATAACAGTTCATGGTTATATATCAACAATTGATTATAGAACAGCAAAGAAAATAGATGAAAATGACGAAATATGGTTTTTGATAGGCCCCAATTAGATAAGTATATTCTATAGAGAGAGGAAGAGGGGAGAGCAGCTTATGTAACTGGGTCGTGAGGAAGTTGTGTTAGAGCAATGGGGCTCTAGTTAGTTAGATGGGCAAATATTAGATTTCGAAGTGTCGGGTATATTTTGGCTCGGGCACGAGAGGATGGTATCTTTTTACTAGTTTTGGGTAAGAGTTATGGAGAGAATAGGGAGCTCCCGAAATCTCCCTTAGCTCTTGTAATTCCTCTCTGAATATAAATAATAGAATCAAGGCGGAATCAGTTTCCCATTTTCCATTTTTTTAATTCTAGAAACTGATTTCAGAGTTTATACTATAAAATAACAATCTAAAACAGAATATAGTTTACATGTGCAGTTTTTAGATAGTCCCTTAAGGGTTCTAGGTTGAATGTGATGGAGCTTTACTGTTGAAAGGTGTTATATGATCATACAAGAACTTATAGAGTCTTAAATCTTTAGACTACACACCATGTTACTTTTGCTTTGTGAAAATGGATGCTGATTTCTCTTTTCTTGTTTTTTTTTCCTTACCAGATGTTGACAATTCATTATTACTTGCTTTTTGATGGACCTGATGAATTCTGGCACCATTCAAAAGCTTTGTACAATGAAAGCTCAACTTTGAGGTAATGAGTAGTTGTTGAATAATGTTTTCCCTCGTTTTCGTTTGAAAAATATGAGATTTTTAAACTACCGTGAGTTGACGTAATGATTATTTAGAGTCCAATGAGAAAGGTAAAGGGCTTATGGAGAATGGATTCAAACCATGGTGACTAGCTTCCTAAGATTTAATATCATGCGAGTTCTCTTAGCAACCAAATATAGTAGGATAGGTTATAAATTTCAAAAAAAACATGTTGGTTAAGAGAATTCCTTGACTTGTCAATGAGTCTCGATTAGAAAGATCTTGATTTTTCCACATTGATGTAAAGGGTTTATTTTTGTATATAAATGGGGGACTATGAACCATCATGGGATGACTCAAGTGGTCAATGAGGGCCAATGTAAATAGCAAAAGACTTAGAGGGAATGAGTTCAAACCATGGTGGTCACCTACCTAGGATTTAATATCCTACGAGTTACCTTGTCAACCAAACGTAGTAGGGTCAGGCGATTGACCCGTGATTAGTAGAGGTGCGCGCAAGCTGGCCCCGACACACGGATTCAAATATATATACATACATACATACACATTGAGAGACTATGGATGACTCATTGCTCATTTGATAACGATTTTATTTTTATTTTTTAAATTTAGAATTATTTATGTTTCATCCTAACTTCTTTGGATGTTTTTCACCTTAATTAAAAACACACTTGAATTATTAGCCAAATTTCAAAAACAAAAACTACTTTTTTAAGTTTTCAAATTTTTGCTTAAGACTTTGAAACCATTTTTAAAAGTAGATACCGAAGCAAAGAAATACATATGTGAAAATAGTATTTATAAGTTTAATTTTCAAAATAAAAAATTAAACAAAAAATGGTTATCAAATGGAGTTTAGAGGCTTGAACCCAAAGTTTTAGGAGCTTTTCCTTAAACATTTTGCTTCGTTACCAGTAGGGTCTCCTTAGGTTCAAATAGATTTTGATTTGTAGTTTTTCAAGATCTGTTTATCCTAAAAATATGGAGGGAGGTATTCATCTAAATGATTCATACTTCTCTTGTTTTCAGTTTTTCAGGGAAGCAATTTTCTGGTCCAAATGACATCTTTTCCACTCTATCAGACATTCGAAATACATTAGCCGGGGACTGGCCTCTCGAAAAACTAGTTCATGTCGTTGAAAAACTCCAATGTCGAGCTCACGGTCGAGATGGAATCGCCATAAGGGTGTCAGGATCCTTCATCATCGGTAACCAGTTCCTCATATGTGGAGACGGAGTACAAGTCGAGGGACTGCCAAATTTCAAGGATCTCTCCATCGACGTTTCGAGTAAAAGAATGGGATCCTTCCGGGAGCAGTTCATCATCGAACCGAGCAACCTCATCGGTCGATACTACATAGCCAAACAAGAGCTTTATATAATTCAATAAGAGCAATGCAACTGCTGTTTGATCATGATGGTATGTTCCAAGCCCCCACTCATTTGATTGACACTATTAAATGCTTTATGATTCTATCTTAGAACATGATCCTATGCAACTTTTTTTTTTTTTGCAGTTTGTGCAACATTTTGTGAATCTGCAATAAAATGGATCCATCTCATATGTAATTTTACTAGCTAGATTATCTATCGAAGCTACTCGATCGGCATAATTTAGTAGGCATGGCGTTGCTACCATTTCTTACGCCAGATCGAGTCATCTTCAAAGCTCAAGAAGGCATTTTGAGGCCTCTCTTATAGTGAGAATATAATCTAGCTTTTAGCTATCAATGTATGTTTTCTTAGTTATAAATGTAAATTATATTACTCTTTTTTTTTTCTTTTTGCTATTTTATCAAATCTTTCATCATTTCTACAGTTTTTTTTTTTTTTTCTTATAAGGAAGCTAGAGTATTTTATATTAATGTTATTATTGTTAGTAATGGCAGCAAATATTAAATAAAGATTTAAATCTTATTCTAATTCCTTAAACTTTCAATGGTTTGTTGTAGCTTAATTTTTAAATTTTAAAACATTTTACTTTAATCTGGATCTATAGAATAAAATTATTTTGATCCTTACAATTAATTCTTTTGATAAGTTATTGAACACAAACCCAAGTACCATTTTTAATTAAGAAAAGATTATAACAAATTATCTGGCAAATTTTCAAGCAGATTTAGATTTCTATTAAATGATTAATTACAAAAGTAACAATAAAAACAAAATTTATTATTTAAGATTTAATATTAAGAAGAATATTGCAAAGGGTTTAGAGTGAATGAACTTTCAAAACTTATTTTATTTTAGTCAAGATTTTTAAAATTGTATTTTAATTCTTAAATTAACTTATACTACCTCAAGATTATTGAACTTTTTAAAATGATAGATTGAAAAATAACTATATTAATTTTTACCATTAATTTTCTTTCAACCAAAGTTGATAACATGAGATGTGAACACATATTTGAGCGTATATATATATTTATATATATATTAACAACAATTTTAGGAAATGGAAAATCTAACCTCCAATTCGGAAAAAATGAATACATGTCTTATGTAGACTATTTGAACATATATTTAAGTAGCAATGCTTGCCTGTACTATTTTTTATTGCTTTTAATAGACAAATCCCACTAAATTTTTAGAAAAAAATACATCACATCAAAAAATCAACTCTTTTTTTTTTGTTTCTATATCGCCAGTTCATTCTATTTTGTAGACTAGGGAATCTTTATAATAATAAAGGTCTCTACCTATAACGAATGACAGCTATAAAAAAAAACAGAGAGAGAGAGAGAGAGATAGGGAGGGAAGGCTCTCAAAACCAAACAAAGCTAAAAAGAACATGAGAATTAGCACCATTCTTATGAGTGCTTTTATCTTGAAGAACCAACAAAGAAGTTGCCCTCTCAATGGAGCCCAGTTTCTATTTAGCATCATATCGGTCGAGAGAACTCCTAACATACGTATTAAACAAATATTTTTCATGTTTGAGCCACGTGAGTGCTATCTCCCAATTTCATGGACCAAATATGCAATTTAACATTAAAAAAGGGACAAAATAAGAAAGTTGGAAAAAATAAGATATTAAAACTATAATACTTTACAAAATTGCATCCCCTCACTGTACACTTCAAATACAATCCTGCACATCAGTACAAGACTTGCTACAAAAAAATACAAAAAATACCACATATCATCTCAGAACATCCCAAACCAAGGTATTCATTCAGACTTGCTGTTCTAAAGGCTTCTATTTGGACCCACCAGCAAAATTGAGGCAAATGGTGAGCTCTAAAAATGGATGAAAACGAAAATATGTACTCCAAAAATGAACAGAACAGTGAGGCCTGGTTTTAAGAAGCAACTATAAAGTAATCTCTGATTGTTTTTCTTTTCATGGAGGAAGATGGAGGATTTAGAACAGAAGATGGGCTTTTGGAAGTGGCTTCAGGGGTCTTCTCAAAGCTTTCAATTAAGTCAATGTCTGTAATAAATCTTTTTACCTTGGACTCTGGAGTGCCTAATTTGTTCTCCATGGAAGCTCTATCAAAGTATGAAGAAGAATCTGAAGAGTCAGAGTCTTTGGGGTGTTCTATAGTCGGCATCGCCATAATTCTCTTTCTGTTGCATGAAGTTGGCCTTTTACTTGAGTAGCCACTGTTTTTTTCAGCATTCCATATTCGAACCTATCAGATAATTTGCCAAAAAGAATTAAAAATGGACATAAATATAATCTAAGAAAATTTAAGTTTAAATACTATTTCCAGTCCCTTTTACCTTTTAGCTTGAGTTTATTTTGGTTCATACTTTTACGATGGATTTTATCTTTATCTACAAAATTTTAAGACAAATTTTATACTCATTGAAAACCTTGTACTACAAATTTATGGCTATATTTCAAGAAAATTAGAAGTGTATTGCTAAAAATTATAATTGAAAAAAATGAAAAAAAAATAATGAATGAACCAAAATACTCACTTTTTACCTGTACAAGACCAAAATGAACACTTTTAACTTTAGAAGTATAAAGACTAAAACGAACCAAAGTCAAAAGTATTATGGATCAAAATGGAAGTTTTGGAAGTACCAGAACCAAAATAAACCAAAACTAAAAATACATAAACGAAAATAGTATTTAAACCAAAAATTTACAAAATAATCTAGTGAATTTTGTGATTTTAAATCCCATTTAAGTTTCTAAACTTCTTACTATTATATTTTATTCCTTAAACTTACCGTCTTTCAAGTTAATTTTTGTCAATTATTAAACAGAAACTTAACCTGTCTTTTTGTTTACCTATCTAATGAGAGAAGTAAAACAGGTTTGATTCTTTCCAAATTACTAATAAATATCATGGGAAAAAAACTAGAATACTTTTTTATATTATTATTAGTTTAAAAAACTATGAAAAAATTTAGAGGCTTTTAGCAGTCAACCCAAGAAAGTGTGTTCAGAAGATAAGACATTCAAATGTACACCCTGATAGTATTTCATTTACACACCGTGAAATCATCTGAGGATGTCACAAACTTCCCAAGTTCAAACGAAGACCTGAAAGGGAATAAACTTATCAGTAGCGATTTAATAATCGTGGAGGGCTGAGTGAGACAAGTGGCAAAAGGTTCAAGGAAAATACCAATCCACCGCCGAAACTTCTCCATTATGATTTGTTAATGTGATGGGATCTTCTTGAGGCTGGTTTACCTGATGATTTTACACAGCTTTTAAATTCCTGCTATAATTCAACTATAGTATAAATAAAGCTTGTTATTAGAAAGAATCTGACCTGCCAAACGTGGGCATTTCCATCAGTAGAACCACTGAGAAGGTAAGAAGCATCAGGACTGACTACAGACTGCAAAACCAAGCATGAAACATTAAGAATGGAAATATATTCAAGGAAATTTTAGCGAAGGACGAGTAACTTCAAGCCTTGACAGG
The DNA here is from genome assembly GCF_013281855.1 of Momordica charantia. Taxonomy (NCBI): domain Eukaryota; kingdom Viridiplantae; phylum Streptophyta; class Magnoliopsida; order Cucurbitales; family Cucurbitaceae; genus Momordica; species Momordica charantia. Next base: position 11,134,277 of record NW_028275166.1, on the reverse strand, counting down.
GCAACACTCACCTTTACGAAGAAAGAATCTATTTGACATCCAGAAAATGATTTCACAGGACCCTTATCCAGCTGAAGTATATTGTACAAATATATTCTGTTACAGAGAGAGGGAGTAAGATTACATCATTTTGTTATTTGCACTGCTGCTAGCTCTATAAAAATATGACTTGTGATTGAAAGAACTAGGAAACTGGAAAGTATGACTCGTGATTAAATGAGTTAATTACCTATTATCCATGCACGATGCTGAAAGAAATGCCCCATTTGCGTCTTGGGATAAGCTGGATATACCATGTAATCTCGTTTCCTACATATGAACAGGGTGGACTATAATTAGTCTCGAGACCTCATTGATACTCCAAAAATATATATTAGATGCCATTATATATTGGCAACCATTGGTTTGCTAAAGCAATATGAGCAATTACCTTGTCGCTGTATTTGGGTTGGCACCAAGTGATTGCATTCTTTAAATTTCTTGTATCCCAGAATTTCACAATGCTAAAGACAGAAAAAACTAACATCGGTAACATGATATGGTTTGGTATAGCTTCTGACAAGGAAATCTACTTCTAGCTCTGTACAAGACAATAGATGTAAATTCTAAACGCACCTGTCCACTGCACCAGCTGTGGCTATGGAGAGTTCATCTTTTAGGTAAAGAACAGAAGTTATGCTCTTCGAAGCAGACTGGAAGAATTGAAAGGCTAAGTAAGATATACCAATCACCAATGGCAGAGCAAAAAGAAAGAAAGTTGAGACTATAAAAATATGTTAAACATTTTAAAGTTTCTCTAATTTGCCTCTTAAATTTTCAGGATTGAAAGATTATATATATAAAAATTAGAGTGTAATCTTTTGACACCCTGCCAAGTGCCAACCAAATGATAGAGGAGAAAATGCCAACAGCAAACCTTTTGACGCCTGATACGCTTTGCATGAGTGGAAAGATGGGCTCCTTTAACTACTGCAGTAGCCCTGTTCAAGGTAATTTTGGGAATCGTAAGACCACTTACAAAATTTCACGCTTACTTAGCACAGAAGTTTAGTTAAAGAACCAAAGACCCCGAATCCTAATTACCGTAGGCACAGCTCCTCACTGCCAACTTTGGAACAAGAAGTGGTTCTCAAGTCCCAGAGAGCAAATGAGCCATCTCTTGAACCAGATACAATTATATCTGTATGAGTCAATGAAAATCAATCATTTCAGGAAAGTAGATCTTGTTCGCCCTCTCTCAGATATGAATGTTTAGACAAAATATTCTTGTGTAAAATAATATGAAATATGTACCATGATTAGTTGGGTGAGAAGATATGGATTTCACACTTCCTTTATGCCCTCTCAATATTCCTATGCATTTCATTTCCTGAACGTCCCATATTTTCATCTGCAGAAGTCGAATTGGAAGTTACAACTTACTCACAGATGAAAATTTGTGCCACATATCAAAAGTAGATATTTTTTTCTTGGTTAAGAGATGGGATTTATAGACACACGAACAAAAGAACAGCCTAGGAGGAATGAGAAGGCCCTTAAAAAAAACTAATGAATCAAAGCTTTCCAATCTTGAAGAATCATAGATAAGCTATAATACAAAAGAATCAAAAGTGCACACTACGTCTAAGATAATCAAAAGAAGCTTCAATTGCCTAAAATATTCTTTGATTTCTTTCCCTCCATATGGAAATGTAGAGGTGATGCTTAATAAGTGAATAAACTGATTTGGAAGCTAAATGATGATACTTACAGATTGATCTCCAGAAGCTGTAATCATCTGGGTATCTCCCTGAAACATTATCATTTCATGATTTAGGACACAGTAAACATTGTATAAGAATAATACAAATCGGCAATTAATTATATTCAAAACAGTAGTCTCAGAGAGATCAATTCAAGTATTCTGCTCACGAATAACATTACCATTGTCACGAAAATAGGAGAATTAATTCAATAACTGAAGTACCAAGATGATTGAACATGGGAACTACCTTAATCCAACAAACATCAAATACAGCATTGCGATGTGCTTCCCACTCACAGACCCTTGACTTCTCTGTATCAATTCAAAATAAAACTAAATCAACTAAAGTCCGCTATCTACAGGGCATATGAAATGGAAAGGAAAAGAGATCAAAACCTGAATTTTCCTGATGAGATGAAAACGACGAAAATCTGTTGCGAGAGTTGAACAGGCTTACGTACCCATCCTCATCCGATAGTGCAAACAAGTGGGAATTTGTTAACGTCTGCAAAAACACAAGTTTCACAATGCCCATATGAGGAAACAGAAACGCAAATACGAAACAATGCCAATATGCTCGTTGAACTAAAACCTTGCAGAACGAAACGGCCAATGGCGGCGTCTGGTCACCGTCGTGCTCAACGGCAAGAGCTCCGACTTCCTTGAAATTAAGGGCAATGTCAGCGCCAAAACGCGGCCGCTTCCGAACTGGGAAAGAGATTGCGGAGTGTTAGACAGTGATTTGAACAGAAAAACAAAAAGAAAACAAAAAATAAATTGGCAACAGCGATCTGCGGTGGAGAAAGAGGGAACCTCTGAATCCATTGAGCTCTCTGGAAGCGAGATCTTGGAAAAATGTTGGGGTTCTTGAGATCTCCATTGGATTAGCTCGCGGGAGAGGGGAAACAAAGAGGAAAAATGTTGAAGATGCATTAATGGCGAGCATCTGAAGAGGAGCGCGCCACTATTTGGCGCCATGGGCTGCGTTCAAATGGCGGGAACTTGAATTTTCCCTTTGTTCTGTCTTGGCGGAGGCGCCATTTTCATTTTCTTCTTATTAGAATTAATAAATTGGGTTTATTATTATTAGGTTTAAATACTATCACTTTCTGTTTCGTTTACTGTTTTCTATTTCTCGTTTTTTATTTATTGTTTTTAATTTTTAATCTTTTTAGAACTAAAAATATAAATACAGATATGTTTGATATAATCACTGTTTCTGGTTTCTTCAAAAAATAAATAAATAAAATATGTTTTTGATAACTATTTCTTGTTTCTTGTTTTTGTTTTGTTTTTGTCGTTTTTTATTTTAGGGACAACTTGAGATATGGCAAAAAAAAGTTATGAAAATAAGTAAAATAGTAGATTTGGATTTTTCAAATATAGCATTTTTTGTAACAACCGAAAATATATATTTATATATTTAAATTAGTATTTTTTATTTAGTTGTTTTCTTTATCTTCTCAAAAAATATAAATTTTTGTTTTAAAAATTATTTTTTAAAAGATAATTTGTTCTTAGAATTTAAAAAAACCAGTTTTATTAAATCTTTATCTTTTTATTATCCTTTTTAAATAAGGATTCATTAGGGTTTGTTATAAAAGGCCTCAAACCCTAGGTTTAATTTTTCAAAGTGTTACACCTAATTTTCTCTCAAAGATAAAAAGAAAATAAAAGAAGAAGAGTTCTGGTATTTTCTCTCAAATATCGGTAAGATTTTCTTTCTCATTGTTTTAGTTTTATTTTTCTTGATTTGTAGTTCAGTTTATTGGGAAAAGTTTTGAGATATTTGTTTTGTAGAATAAAAGATTTTAAGGACTTATGCCCCTAAAAATTTTCCAGAATTTTTTATTTTCATCTTTTTGTTTATGAGATTGTTTTGGGATATTTTGAGACTCTTTTTTGCATAAAAAGTTTACCTATTTGTATCCTATAAATTATAGTTTGTTGTTATGATTTTTACATGAAAAATTATATGTTTTTACCAAGTTTTAAAGGTTTTCTATATGATATTCAGATCTGATTTTTCTATAAAAATTAGTAAATTGTTAATTGTTTTATGGAAATTTCTTTGAAGTTTTATTTTATAAAACAGAAAATTTTTCAGATTTAAAATTCTCAAATTTTCAATTGTTTAGAAGGTTTTTAAGCTGGTTTTATTGAGAAACTTTTTGTAAATTTAGTTCGTATTGATTTATATCCATTCTTGTAATTTTAAAGGTTGTTATGGTTGATTTTAGAAGCTTTTTAACCTAGTTTTCCGATCTGGTTTTGTAGCCCCAAATCCACACTTTCCTAATTATTTTGCATAAAAAAGTGTTTTGAATGAGAAAATTTGGTAAATAAGATTTGGGTTAGTAATTGGTTGAATTTTAAATCCTTGGATAGGATTTAAGAATTGATTTTGGATATTGGTTGTTTCTAGCGCTCTAAGTTGACAACTACCAAGGAAGAAGTTAATTAGATTCGTAGGATTTCTGAAAGAAGTAAGTAATTTGTCATATCCCTTCGAAAAAGTATTGTAAGTTCTTTACCAGTGTTGTAAGTTATTTACCGTATCCCTTCAAAAAGTGTTGATACGACAATTTGAAATTGATATCTTGCATATGAAATTCAAGTTTTAATATGGATTTGAAAACTAATTTGGCAATTGAAATTATATTTATTTGCAAAGTATTTGAAGTATTATTAAATGATTTGATAAAGTTTTAATTTATTTAAAGGTTTGAAATTGACATTTTGTTTATTTGTGAAATATTTGAAATCATGTTTTGGAGGATTGATAAAGTTTGTTTTAAATTATTTCAATGTTTTGAATTAATTTAATATTGAAGTAAGTATTTGTTTTGCATTTTATTTGAAAGATATTTTGATTGATTTCATAGGGCTATCCAGATGTGCCATGATTTTGTTTTAAAGAATGTTTTGCTTATTTGGATTAGTAGCCTAATCTGGAATTGACGGATTTCTGCTCTGGCTTATTTGTGGGAAGACACTTTTGTGGTTTGGCATTCCTTGAGAATCAAGATTCATGTGTGTGTTATTCACTCACATGGCCTCACACTTAAGTAACCGTTCTGTTTGTTCTGGTCGATATTAATTCGACAACTCTGATAGAAGCTTCTGATTGATTGGTGTTACCGACGGGTAACCAAATATGTTCTGTAGGCTACCCAAATAATGCAACTTTCCACTATGATTTGAAAATATGAATGAATGTAAGATTGTTTTGAATGTTCGAATGATTTAGTTATTCAAAAGTTTGAAAGTTGTACCAAGTGTTTTAGAATGAACTTTGAAAGTTTTGATTGAAAGAAAGTTTGTTTTGAAGGATTTGAAGTTTGATCAAATTAAAGTTTGTTTTGAAATAATGAAAGTTTGTTTTGATTGACTGGAAATTTTATCTTATTTGAAGACATTGTTTCCGAAAATCTAGTTTATTTTTTAAAGTTTTGAAAATTGTATTAAATATTTGTAAAGGACTTTAAAAGTTTTGATTTGTTCGTATTTTTGTTTACGAATGTTTTGAAAGGAAAATGAATTTTGAAATTCGATATGGAAATTGCTTATTGAGTATTTTTGTACTCATTTTTTTCTATTTTCTAAATGTTTTCAGATAAAGGTTCAAGTGACTACTTAGATAGTGATTGAGGAATAGCGTTCTGGCATGAGGAGTTGAAATCTTTAGTATTTTCCATTGTTTTTAGCTTATGAAAACTTAATTAGTTCTGGTAGTTATTCTTTAGCTTTATTATAGTGTAGGTTTTTTTTTTTGTGTGTCAAAGTTGGACTTGTCCTTATCTTTTGTCATAGTATCGTATAAAGAAGTCTTTTCGTTAATTTAGTGTTTAGTTATTTACGCTTCCGCATTTTGTCAGAATGACCGTATTGGAAAATACGGGTTGTTACATTTTTTTTGCAAAAAAAAAACAGAAGCCCACATTCTAAATTACAATTATACCCTGCATGTCCGAACAAACAATAAATTACTTCTGATTGACTTCTGATATACTAATCATTGACAGATATACTCCTGATATATATGTGATATATGTTTGATATACATATGGTATGAAATTGATTTACTTCTGATATAACTATGATATCTACTACTATAAGTGATATAAAATTGATTGATTTCTGATATACTATTGATTTACTTATAATATGACTATGATTAACAGATATACTCCTGATATATATGTGATATATGTTTCATATACATCTGATATGAAATTGATTAACTTCTGATATAACTATGATATATACTACTATAGGTGATATATAACTGATTGGCTTCTGATATACTATTGATTTACTTATAGTATAACTATGATTGACAGACATACTCCTGATATATATGTGATATATGTTTGATATACATATGATATGAAATTGATTTACTTCTGATATAATTATGATATCTACTACTATAGGTGATGTAGAACTGATTGACTTCTTATATACTATTGATTTACTTCTGATATAACTATGATTGACAGATATACTCTTGATATATATGTGATATATGTTTGATATACATATGATATGAAATTGATTTACTTCTGATATAACTATGATATCTACCAATTATTTCGAACATATTACCTCTAATATGTTTTCTGATATACTACTAATATATAAAATAATTTTTTTTCAGATAAAAGCAATGGTACAAACACGAAAAATGAAATAAAAAAATATCGTCGAAAATGTTGATGTCGTTCGTCCCAAAAGACAACATAAACCAACACCAAAAGTGTTGTCTATGGAAAAACGGAAAGCTTCAAAGATATTATATCCGAAAACACGACAATCACCAAGCATGAAGATTGATGTCACAAGCTTTTACCTAAAGATTATACAAAAATGAAACTTACACTTTTCTAGACTGTTGGAACTTATGTTTCTGGAACTTATGCTTATTTTTTTTTATAGAATTTTAAGAATGACATTGTTAGTCTACTTTTGATTTATGCTACTGGGTTCGTTTTAATGTTTAAACCTTTAAGTTTTTGGTTGAAGGATTTTGTTGCTGATGTTGATACCCAAGAATGATATTTAAACCTTTTAAGAATGACATTATTGCTGATTTCGTTTTTATCTATAAACTTTAAATAAAACTTAACTGTACTACTGATATATGTACAATGTATACTTGATATATCACTGATATATTATTGATATATAGAAAAACCCTAAATTTCTATTTACCTTTAGTTTCTAATTGATTGTTCATTCATCTTCTTCCCTTCGATTTCTCATTCACAGTAATTTCGAAAATCATCATTGACGTTCACATTCACGTTCCTTTCAAGTTTTCTTTCTCATTTTCAGTAAGTATCAAAAAATTTTCTCATTTTCCATGCATGCCAACACCTACTGATTTCTAATTGATAATATATATATATATATACAAGACAAAGGGTTAAAGCAGATAAAATAGTGATTTACTATTATACAACTGATATAGAACTTATTGACTTCTGATATACTATTGATTTACTTCTGATATACTAATGTTGTCAGATATACTTCTGATATATGTTTGATATATAATAATGAAAAGAAAGTGGGAAAGCTTACGCGCGATAACTGAAAAGGGTAATTTGGGAATACTGAAAATTTTAAAATCAGGATTTTCAAAAAAATGTTATATCTGAAAATATCAAAAAGGCATGCTATTTTGTTAAATATAGAAAACTTATATGCTACCCATTACAAATCTCCTTTATTTTATTAAGTAACAACTATTTATGTTTCTTTTCAATTTTTTTTAGAAATATTCCTAAAATTATATAAAAATTTTGCCAACTAACAAAAACAAGTTCTTATTATAATTCTCGCTTCCAACTTGTTCCAAAACCTAAATAAAAACCTTGTTTTATTATTATTTTTAATCTATGTATGTTAAGGTCGTTACTAAACAGGTCATGTAGTTTTACTTTTGACTTTGGTTCATTTTGGTTCGTAATACTTTTAAAATGTTAATTTTGGTTCTTAATCAAATTTAACCCTATAATTTAAATAAGTATCGCACTTTTTACATTCTATTCAATTTGTGGTAAATTCGCTCACTAATTTTAATAAGATGCGATAGGTAAGAGTATTCATAGTTGTAACGAACTTTTTTTTTAGTATAACATGTGGAGGTAGGGATCGAACTCACACCCTCATGGTTGGAGATATATTCAAATTATCACTCAGATATGCTCGCTTTGGCCTTGTACAAAATTAAGTTTTGATCGATTGAATAATAATACCAAAACTCACTAATAAAAAAGATAAATACATATGTTTGGGGTGAAAATCATACTGCCACGTGGAGGACAGAGAAATATCTAACTCTGAAGATATTCCCTTTGGTAGCTGACCTTAAGTGGTTGACCTGAAGATCTTCCCTTTGGTGGTCGATCTGAAGTAGTCGACCTGAAGATCTTCCTTTTGGTGGCCGACCTGAAGGCCTTACCTAAAGGCCGACTTCATCATGGTCTTGCCTAATGGCCGACCTGAGGCCTTCCATGAAGGTCTCCCTTGAAGATCATTCGAGGGAGGAAAGACCTTCCATATTTAGCCAAATTCCAAATGACAAGAGTATGAACTGGAATAGCTACTCCCGACAAGCCAACCTTAGTCCCGACATGCTCAATCGCTGATCGGATTCCTTGTCGGGTACCTCAACCTATAAATAGGACACTTCACTCTTAAGTCAGATATCATATTCTAGCTTGGCCTCCATACTAAGGTTGGACTCAAAACTGACTTGAGCGTCGGAGTGTCTGTTCCATTGTGTAGGTCTTTCCTTGCCAAGTAGCCTTTCAGCTCATTCCTGACATTTTATCTCATTCTAGTTAGCCGACCTTGACCTCTTGAGCTCGTCATTCCTTCCTAATGACACTCAAGCTCTTATCGCCGTCATACCTGGAGCAGGTCAAGCTTTTCCGCATCGCCGACCTTGACCAGGTCGTACCTATTGACATTTTTTGCATAAACATTTGGCGCCATCTGTGGGGGAGGACATTTTAAGTCATCTCTACCAAACAAAGCTATGACTCGCATGGTTCTCAAAAGTCTAGTACTCTCGTCAATCGAATAGACCTTCAAAGCTCTTCAAGATCTTTCGTCGCCATAAGATCTCCATGTTCAAGACCTTCCCTTCTAGGGAAGATCTGCTCTCAATGAAGAACTTCCCTTTAAGAAGGATCATCCATCGAGGATGACCTTCCCTTTGAGAATGAGCCCCCTTCCATCAAGATAGCTCATCATTGCCAAGAGGAAGAGCTTTCATCTCATCTCATCCTCACGTAGAGGAAGAGCTTCCATATCAGCTCAAACTCAGCTAGAAGAAGAGCTCCCATAAAGACAGCTCATCCCTACATAGAGGAAAAGCTTCCATATTAACTCGGCCCCCAATTAGAGAAAGAGCTTCGATCAAGCAGCTCATCCTCACATAGAGGAAGAGCTTCAATCTCAGTTCATCTTAGTACAACGGAAGAGCTTTCGTGTCAGCTCGGCCCCCGATTAGAGGAATAGCTTCCATCAAGCAGCTCATTCCCACATAAATGAGGAGCTTCGAGCATGACAAACCCAACTTAGGTGCTGCTGACTTACACTCTAGGGGCCATCAAGTACAATGTACATATGTCAAACTCCTAAGCGCCCCGCTTAGGCCGAGCTTCTCAACTCTTACCTCCAACCCCTAAGTGCCCAGCTTAGGCCGAGTTTCTCAGCTCTTACTCCAACTCCTAAGCTCTCATCTTAGGTCGAGCTTCTCAACTTTTACCTCCAGCTCCTAAGCGCCCTCAGCTCTTACCTTCAACCCCTAAGCGTCTAGCTTAAATCGAGTTTCTCAGCTTTTACCTCCAACTCTTAAACGCTCAGCTTAGGTCGAGCTTCTTAGCTCTTACTCCTACTCTTAAGCGCCCGACTTAGGCCGAGCTTCTTAGCTCTTACTTTGAAAAGTACCTAGCTTAGACCGACCTTCTCAAATCTTACTTCGAACTCTAAACGTCCAACTTAGGCCAATATTCTCCAAGCTCTTACCTCATAATGGCCTTGCCTAATGGCCGACCTAAGGCCTTCCATGAAGGTCTCCTGAAGATCATTCGAGGGAGGAACGACCTTCCATACTTAGCCAAATTCTAGATGACAATAGTATGAACTGCAATAGCTACTCCCAACAGGCTGATCTTGATCCCGACATGCTCAACCGCTGTCAACCGCTGGTCGGATTCCTTGTGGGGTACCTCAACCTATAAATAGGACACTTCACTCTTCAGGTATCGTATTTTAGCTCGGCCTTCATATTAAGATCAGACTCAAAATTGACTTGAACGTCGGAGTGTGTGTTCCCTTGTGTAGGTATTTCCTCCCCAAGTGGCCTTTCAGCTCATTCCTAACACTTCAGCTCATTCCAGTCAGCCGACTTTAACCTCTTGAGTTGATCATTCTTTCTTAATAACACCTGTTGCGTCCACACAACTGTGTTGACAACACGTGCAAGTATACACGATTCGCCGGTTGTAGTACGTAATGAGGTCGTATCCACAGGAATTTTTTGTTGTATTTTAACGATAAAAGCAGATACCGACAAAGATTGGGTATGAATATTGTCTATAAAAAATAAAATAAAGTAATAACAAGACGACATAAACTTGCAGGAGACAATAGTTTCGAAGCTGTCAACACAAGAAAGCAGTAACGCAGAAAGTGATAACGGGGGAATAACAGATATGGAAAAGGCGGGGGAGATTTAGCATGCTTTCACAAGTTATCACTCTACCCTCTAGCGTAGCTAACATTTATTAGTGTCCAGCTCACTCGGTTCCCTTCCGAGACACCCTAAACATGAGTAAGTGCAACTCCCGTTGCTAAATACCAAAGCAATGAACTCAAGCTATAGGCATGATTAGGGGATCTCATTCTTGAGTATCCCTATAGCTATAGAAAAGCGCTAATCACAAGCAAAACAAATCAGCACGTACAAGCCCTTCCGGGTCAATACAGAAGCTAGCATACACGAAACAGAGACCAACAGTAACGTGAAGATTTAAGAAATAAATTCAAATTTGCTTAAAAATAAATGTAGCAGCTAGAAGTTTTGTCTTAAGTCAGTTACAACATGTAAATCTCCCCCAAAATGGGGTTTAGCTTATAATGGGTAAAGAAAACAAAATAGAAGAAGAAGAAATACAACCCATAACAGAAAAATAGCTAAATGACATAGAAGAATAAGCAGTCAACTCGTTCCAACAGGCGAGCTTCCCCTTTCTGGCGTTAGCTCTCCTTCCGAAAATTGGTATATTCCCTCCTCTTGTTTTTTAGCTCTCAAACTTTGTCTCCCTTGGGCTCTGTGTGTGGCGGCTAGGGCAACACGCCCCTTTTATATCGGGTTCTAAATTTAAGGCACCCAGCTGAAAATTGTACGGACATAAGTGAATCCCGTATTTTTGGAATTAACTGTACGGTCACTTCATGCTCTGGCATTGCTATGCTCCAGCTTTTATATGCTCTGTCTTGAAAATGCTTTGCCTGATCTTCTCTGGTTCGTCACTTCCTTCTCTTTTTAGCTCTTCTTTAAAAATCTGTGTAAATGAACCACAAATAAGAGAGTTTATGCTATTTTTGGCCAAAGTTCACAAGACTAAGAATATTTAGCTAAGAATTTACATTTTAACACTATTCATGCTAATTATGACCTAAAACCGACACACTTTGACATTTTAATGCACATTTCCACCTAAATAAACACCAGAATAACTCTCTTTTGGAGAGTTATCAACACCCAAACTCTTCCGATCAGTCATACTTGGAGCAGGTTAAGCTCTGCATGGTCGACCTTGACCAGGTTGTACCTCGTCACATTTCTTTGTATAAACATCATACATATAATGTTGGCATGATAATTTTCTCAAAAAAATTAAAGTTTGATTGATTGAATAGTTATACCAAAACTCACCAATTAAAAAAGATAAATACATACATTTAATGTCGGCATGATAATTTTCTTAAACAAAGAAATACAATGTTGTCGTGATAGTACTATTTTTAAAAATATTATTTATACGTAAATTTATCAATGTACATTTTCAAGTTTAAGTTATAGATGGTAACATTTTTTTATAGTTTAAGGTGAAAGTTTCCACGAGTATATGAGTTTAATATGCAATTTGACGAAATTTAAACTTTATGATAAAAAGTTTAAATTTCGATTTTTTAAAATAATTTCATTTTAGTTCATGAACTTTTAAGATATTTGTTTCCATTATTGAACATTTAGATTTATTTTATTTTGACTTATTTAATATGTCTATTTTAATTTATGAACGTTTTAAAACTAGCTATTTTAGTTGTTACCATTGTTCATGTCGAACAATAATTCAGATAGTCGTAATAGATATTAAAGAACACTCAAGATACGATTCTATAAAAAAAAAAAAAAAAAAAGAGTCAGCACTTTGCCACGAGGGGGGAGGAAAAAAGTTATTATGCCAGAGGATATCCGCCGACCTTTACCCTTCACCTCCATTAATATTTATAGAATTTCATAAGTAACCGTTGATGTAAAAAGATTTGAAATTTAAACATACAATTTTATCTCCACGTATTTAGGTAATTGTACAGGTAGGGGAGGAAGTTGGTTTCGCTGTTGGAGATTCATAGTACTGCTGTCACGCTCGCTCTTCACACGTGTCCTTCCGTTCAGGCGAACCCTCGGTGATGTATAATAAATAAAATTAAAGATTAATCAACCATGATATTGTCTTTGACAAATTGACAATTGCTTTTGACTATGTGTATTGAGGGATTGATATTGGCAAGTATCGAAAAATTCAAACCAAATTATTAAAAAAAAAAAAAACTTGAAAGTTCAAAAATCAAAATGGTTTTTTTTTTCCTAACTAGTTTTCTTTATATTTATGTTGTTTTAATTTTCATTGACAGAAAAAAAAAATAACTAAATTTTTTTTAGTACATCCACGTGGGATGAAATTTTGAACCTACAATATTTTATGTTGGAATATACGTCTTATCCAGATGAATCATGAATAGAGAAACTTTGACGTTTTACTTGCTATATACGACTTCGACGACTTGTGTACTAACTATTGAGACATTCGTATAGCAAACAACTAGGGTCATATTTACTTACCAGGAATCGGGATAAGAATGAATATGAACGAAGACCCTATTTACTTACAAGGAATCATAATAAACCGGAATCAAATCAATCCGAATGAGAATGTTGTTTGATGTTGTTTACCATATCTGGAATCATAATCGATTATTTGATGTTGTTTACTAAAACTGTCTGGAATCAGAATCAGAACCATATCTATAACAATTACTAATATACGATTTTCTTATTTATAGTTAATTACAAATAAACTGTTGTGCTAATATATTTTCTTTAATTGAAATAGTAATACCTCTTAATCTATTTGATTACTATATTATCCGTTAGTAAATATTTTTTGTTATAACAAATTATTTAATATTAATAAATAATAAATAATTTAAATAAAATTTCTATCAACTAAAATAATTTTTTTATTAGAATAGTCATCAAACATTGTTAAATTTGATTATTAATAAATTATATTTTAAAAAATTGACTAACATTAATTAACAATAACAAAGTAAGATAAAATAAATAAATATAAATTTATTATATTTAATAATAAAATTACATTAGCTAATAAAAATTGGTATAAATTTTTACTAGAAGTAACTATTAGTAATATAAGTTAAAAACAAACAATAAAAATTTAAAACAATTAATTAAAAAAGTTAAAGGACAAGAGTAGTAAATAATTACAATAAATGTGTTGGGTAGAATTAAGAATGAGAATAAAATTGATAAGGGGTGTAGGAGATAAATGAAATTATTATGTAATGAGGTTACAAAATTTGAGGTAAGTTCCACAATTTGATTAAATTCATACAACTTGGTAAATACTAAAAAATAACCGAAAAATTCATTCTCATTCCCTGATTCCCATTATTTAGAAGTAAACATGATCGAAAATCAATCGGAAGGTGAATGTTATTTCTTTGATGTTGATTGCCATAAATTTTATGGAATTAGAATCAAATATATAACAATTACTAAGGAAAATTGCATAAATAAGCGTTTTCCACCGGCCAATTTTGTTTTTTAATCACTTTTTTAAAACACAAGTTTTCTAGACATTTGATGACAGTCAGTTTTTGGTGAAATTATGTATTTACCCTCCTTCAACTTTTCATCTCTTTTATCTCCTTTCTCACTTTTCTCTCTCCTCCCCCTGTCTTGTGTACTCTTTCTTCTCTCCCTCCACCCCTCACAATTATTTTTGCCGTCTTTTCCCAGATTTCATAAAAAAAAAACGAAGACTCACTGTCTTTAGAATTTTTTTTAATTTAATTACCAACAATTTGTAAATAAAAAATTTGAAAACAAAGAGATAATAAAAGGGATATATTTGTTAAAAATAAATTTAGGTGGATCCAATATTATTTCGAAAATATTTTTCCAATTTCTAAAACGAGGAGGGAGAGAAGGAGTTTCGACGAGAGAGAGAGAGGGAGAGAGGGAGAGCGAGATCGAGAATTTCAGTAGGAGAGGGAGAGGGAAAGGGCAAGAGATCCGACGAGAGCGAGAGCGAGAATTTCAGCGAGAGAGGGAGAGCGAGATCGGGAATTTCAGCGGGAAGAGGGAGAGGGAGAGCGAGATCGAGAATTTCAGCAGGGGGAGGGAGAGGGCGAGAGATCCGACGAGAGCGAGATAATTTCAGCGAGAGAGAGCTAGAGCGAGAATCGACCACTTTAGAAAAGAATTGACCACCGACAAAATTGTTAAAAGGCTCGAGAAGAAGGGGATTCCGACTATGGAAATTGGTGACAAAAGACAATCAAATCTCTCTCGCCGAAAAGAAATGAATTTGGAAAATAAATTAAAATTGCCAAGGATTTTCAAAATAATACATGATCCACTAAAAAGAAAGGATTTTCTAAATAATAGAGGATCAAACGAAATCTTTGATTATTTTTCTGTTTACAAATTTTTATTTACAAATTAGTAATTAAATTGAAAAAAAAAATCTAAAGATAAATGAGAAATTGCAGAAATAATTCGTGAGAGAAGAAAGAGGGAGAAGGGAGGGAAGAAAGAGAACACAAGACAGGGAAGAGAGAAGAGTGAAAAAGGAGACAAGATAAGTAAAGAAGGATAAATAAGTAATTTTACCAAAAAATGATGAAATGTCTAGAAACTTGTGTTTTGAAAATGACGATTAAAAAATAAAATTGGCACTAGGAAAACACTTATTTATGCGATTTTCCCCAATTACTAGTATACTATTTTATTCCATAACTAATTACAAATATATTATTGTGCTACTATTTTTTTTAATTAAAATAACAATAAAATTTATTTTATTTTGTTATTGATAATAAATATTTTTTATTTAACAATTTATTGAATAATAATTAATAATTAAAATAAATATTTTTATTAGAACAAACATCATTTAATATAAAAGATTATTGTACTAAAGAAATATAAAATATTATTATTATTATAATATAAAATATTATTACTATAAATTTATAAACCATCATTTAATCATAATGAATTATATATATAAAAATATTGACATTACCCGATAATAAAAAAGTAAACCTTACAAATTTTAAAACTAAAAACAAATTAATAATATTTTATAATAAAATCACGTCAATTAAATAAAAGTAGTATGATTTTTTATTTGAAAAAAATATGTTAGTATTATATATGAGAAAGAAATAATCAAAGTGTAAGATAATTAATTAGAAAGTTACCGGCGGATGAGACTTCCTTGAAATGAGATTGCAAGTTTGTGGTGAATTTGGTTCTATTCATTTGATAAACAAAATAAATAAATTGATTTACATTTCCAATCATATAAATCGTCTAGTAAAGTCCATCCACAATTATATTTTAGTATAATTTTTTTTAATACAACAAGTGGAGGTGAGAGATTTAACTCACAATCTCTTAATTGGAGATATATGTTAATTTACAGTACCAATTGACGTACAGAAGCCAATCCTTCATACAGTTCCTGAGCAAATACCACTCAAGAGAGTCCCGAACCAATATCGAAAAGGTGAAGTAGATCAATCAGGTTATCAGAAATGACCAAAGAACAAAAAAGCAAAAAACTGCTACAACATAAAATGAAATAAATCAATGGTTTTTTTTTTATTTCCCGATCACTAGAAGCAATCTTCAATGACACAAAGATCTCCTCATAGCAACCTCCACTGTGGACAATGAGTTTACGAAGACTTCAAGTAGTGCGAGGTAGGCTAATCACTAGACTGCTCTGGAATAGGTTAATCGTCAGAGACAAGAAAGAATAAAATGACTAAGGGCATCCAATCGACATTATTGGGAGAACTCGCCTCCTGGTTGAACTATGCTCGCTTTGGCTTTTAATTTTAATATTTAATTTTTAGCTTCAACAATTTTAAATGTTATAATCTAATAATGCAAGTTCTGATCCATTCAATTTCATGTACGCTAAAATATATGCTATAGAGAAAAATAGGTTATTGAGTTGAAAAATCATGTGTATCAACCCTACTACATGAAGTCATTAATATATTAAATATTTAAACCCTAAAACACTTCTCTCGGAGAGCCTCCATCGACCCTCTCTTCAATCTC
This sequence comes from Momordica charantia, assembly GCF_013281855.1. Taxonomy (NCBI): domain Eukaryota; kingdom Viridiplantae; phylum Streptophyta; class Magnoliopsida; order Cucurbitales; family Cucurbitaceae; genus Momordica; species Momordica charantia. The sequence continues at coordinate 11,117,841 of NW_028275166.1, read as the reverse complement.
TCACCCTCCTCTGTCCATCGACCGCCGCCGCTTGATCCGCCGAGCCACCGCCGCACGCTAGGTCAGCCACCATAGTCGGCTGTTTCCTTCAATCCAACTATCTCGCTCTACTCTCTCCATCACCGTATCCAAGCCTGCAGTTTCTGTAACAATGGTGAACAAAGTTACGAGGAAGAAGCACTACAGGCCTCCGGTAAGTTCGAATTTGTTTCCAAGTGTGTTCCATGCTGATGGTTGTTACTATTGAGGATTATTGAGCTGTTCGACGCGGATAGTTTGCTTAGTTTTTCTACTTTTGTTCGTTTAACAGGGGAAGAAGAAGGAGGGTAATGCGGCGAGATATGTGACCAGGTCGCAGGCTGTGAAGCAGCTGCAAGTTAGCCTACCGCTTTTCAGGTATCTCTTCTCTTAGAAATATGGTTACTTGCATCATGAATGGGGTGTGCTTGAAAACGCATGATTAGTATTGATTTTGGCTCCTCAGCGTTGCACCATTTATTTAGATTTAGTTGGAGTTTCAGCAGAAATGGTAGTAATACCGAGCAAAAAGGGGATGGTGTTTTGGACAAAAAAAAATGTGGGAAAAGTTTGAGTTTTATCTTACTCCCATACGCTATACAACTGGCTTTAAAATTTGTTCATAATCATAGATACTTTGAAGTAAATGCACTTTTTTATTTTTAGGGTTGAACACGCTTTCATTTGATTTTAAATACTTGATATGAACAAGTGTCTGAAGATTTTTAAAATATTATATCGAAACTGGTTAGACTAGGATGAAATTGTTTTACCTTAATTGAAAATTAATGTTATTGAGAAGATGTGTTTCTATTACCATGACAGGAAGCTATGCATTTTCAAGGGAATATTTCCTCGAGAGCCTAAGAAGAAAGTTAAAGGAAATCACCACACTTACTACCATTTGAAGGATGTTGCTTTTCTTCATCATGAACCACTTCTGGAGAAATTTAGGGAGCTTAGGGCATATGAGAAAAAGATAAACAAAGCTGATGCAAAGAAGAACAAGGAGCGTGCAAACTTTCTGAAAGTTCATAGGCCTACATATGTACTAGACAGAATAATAAGGGAGAGGTTTGTACTTTTTTCCCTCCTAAGAGAATTGTATATTTTGTTCCCCCACAATGAAATCTTTTCCAAATTCCAATTGTTGCATGTGTTTGGAATTCTAGGTACCCTAAATTCATTGATGCGCTTAGAGATTTGGATGATTGCCTCTCGATGGTGCACCTTTTTGCAGCATTGCCCGCACAGGAGAGGGTAAAGATTGAGGCAAAGCGTATCCATAATTGTCGGAGGTTGGTGTTTAATAGCCAAAATAAGTTCTTATGAACTACAATTATAAGCTGCCCACTTGTCTTGTATTATTGGCATGACAATAAAATTACAACTTCAATATCTCATCACATGTGTTTATTTTGTATCTTTTGCTAGGTTGAGTCATGAATGGCAAGCATTTATTTCTCGAACTCATAAATTACGGAAAGTCTTTATATCTGTGAAGGGCATTTACTATCAGGTATATCATGATTTATATTTTGATAGCTAGTGTCATGTGAAGCATTTTATATTCCAAAGGAATTTTCTTAATTTTGTTGCTTGTCTAGGCTGAGGTAGAAGGTCAAAAGATTACATGGCTTGCCCCTCATTCGCTGCATCAAGCATTGACCGATGATGTTGACTTATCCGTTATTCTTAACTTCATGGAATTTTATGAGGTAACCTTGTTTTATTTTCAGTTACTCTACAAAAGTTTTTGGTTCTTTTATTTAGCTGTCTTCCTAGTGGAGTGAATAGAGAGAAACTTCTAGAGAGTTCATTGCTTAGTTTTCTAATCACGAGTTTATGTATATAATATATTTAGAAAAGCAGGCTGGCATAGTTCAGATTATTCACAAAAAATGCTTCCTCCCTCCCTCCATCTCTCTCAACAAAAGAATGGAGAGCATGGTAGATAGCAAAATTAAACTCATAATAACAGATACTACACTTGATCTTGGTCAAAAGGCTGAAAAAGGTATCAAAATTAGCTATATTAATTAGTTAGTTTCCAAGTGGTCGAGTGGCTTGTCTCGAGGTAAGTTTTTTAGTTGCAAGGTTGAAGTGCTACTAATAGAAAAGTTAGGGTTTAGTGTTTAGGGTTTAGGCGTGAGGTAAGTTTGTTAGTTGAGGTGCGCTCAAGCTAAGTCAGATAAGGATACAAAAGAAGGGAAGTTTTAGGGGACTTGGGATGTAATAAGAGGTTATTGGGAATAGTTTTGCAGAGAGAACTAAGCATCTTGATGCGTACTAAATCCTTGCTTTTTTCTCTTTCAACAATAATATACTTTGGCTACTTGTTTGGGACTCTTAATTCTTGTGCTCTAATATGCCATAGGAGAAAATAAGTGTGCAATGCACATTTATCGTGTTAATTTTTAACTATTTGTAACGTTCTACCTTTTCACATTGGATTTATCTAGCTCACTCCTTATAATTATTATGGATGCAGACTCTTCTTGCATTTGTGAACTTTCACTTATATCATTCAATTAATTTGAAGTATCCACCGATTCTGGACCCTCATTTGGAGGCTTTGGCAGCAGGTGATTTTGGTGTTTAGTTGAAAAAACTATACTGTTTTAGGTTGCTCTAGTTTTAGTAACCTTTAATTTAATTATTTTCCTGGTTTCCTAGTTTCTTATTATTTTTTGAATCTGCAGATCTTTATGCCTTGTCGAGATATTTTGATGCCAACAATAGAACTTCCCTATTAGATCCTCAAACTTCTGGTTCATCTGGATCAGAACAAGTTGGTGCTGAAGAGAAGTCTGAACTTAGACTAGCACAGCTTCAACACCAACTTCCCTTAAATGAGCCAACCGCATTGATGCACCTTGTCGAAGATGCAGCTGGTAAGGATGATGATGAGGATGAAGATACCAGAGAGTGTAAGAAACTTTTTAAGAACATGAAGTTTTTCTTAAGCCGTGAGGTAAGATTTTGTTCCATTTTATCATACTGTTTGCATAAAAAATTACATTATAATTTTGATGATTGCATTGTTACTGAAAATGGAGATGCTATTTTGAGATTGAATTTGTGTAAGAAGACTAGAGGATGCTGTAAATTAAAAATTAAACATAAGATAAACTCCAAAATGTTAGAAAAACAAATTTCCAAATGAAAGGGAAAAAAGCTGATAGGCCTAAGCCTCAATTTTATTTATCAACACAACTAAGGGAGATTTGAGAGCTCCCGACCTCTCCTAATTCTCATAGAGAATGCAGAAACAGTATTCAGCCAAAAAGATACCCAAAACAGCCACCCCCCTCCACCATATAACCCTCTGGCCCACACCAAACTAACAAATATTCCTATGGGCCCACTTACAATTACGTAATACTCTTGCTCACACCGACTCCCTCTTCCTCCCCCGCTTACGTTGATATACCCTAGTAATTGGGGGCCTATCACTACCCGCCCCCCAACAAGCCACCTTGTCCTCAAGGTGGAAATCAGGAAATTGTAAGGCAATGGAAGAGGCCTTTTCCCAAGTCGCATCCTCAATTGATGCATGCTCCCAACGAACCAAAACCTCCAGTTCGTCATCATCAAGGTGGGGACGGCGCAAACCTAGTAATTCAAACGGGCGTAACTTGAGCTGCAAAGCCGGGGTGAGGCCCGTAGGAATAGGAAAAACTGGCAAGTTGTGTCCGACGACCCTGCGAAGTAAAGAAACGTGAAATACAGGATGTATTCCGGAGCCCTAAGGTAGGGCCAATCTATAGGCGACCTGTCCAACCTTGGTCAAGACCTGGAATGGACCAATGAACCGGGGCGCCAATTTCGGATGGGTATGGAGGAAGAACGAGGATTGCCGGTAGGGTCGTAATTTCACATAAACCCAATCGTCTACCTCAAATGAGATATCCCGTCGATTTGCATTTACCGACTTGACCATTTGCTGTTGGGAGCGTTGTAGGAAATCCTTCAAGGTGGCTAACATAGCGTCACGATTGCGAAGCTGGCTATCGACCTCACTGACCGCCGAATCTGAGGCGTATGGAAACAGAGCCCCTTCTCCCGTTTGCTCTGTAATTCGGCGGCCGTCAACCGCTTGAAGGACGATGATGCGGTGCCCTTTCCAGTCGAATCACGGCTGAATGAAATCGTAGTGGAGGACGGGTTCGCGTTTCGTGTTGGACTGAGGGAAATCGTTCGTGCCTGGGATGACCCACTTGAACCCGACCCACTGGAGCCTAATCCACTTGACTTATTTGGAGTGAAGGGAGCTGTACCCGTCTTCTTCAAGCGGCCCGGTCCATTCTCCTCGATAGTTTGGGCCAATGCCATTTTGGCTTTTAAGCCCACGGGTTTTAAGATCTGAAGCTCCCCTTGGATCTCTTCTTTTAACCTGCTTTCAAACTTGCTTTCTAAGATCGTCTCTGGAACATCCTTCAACGCCGCCGCATACTGCTCAAACAGTCGCCGATAAACTTTCAGGTACTCTCCTGACGCAGCACCAGGAATCGCACGTATTGGTTGCCCTCGTTCGATGGTCGGAAACGGTCCAGCAACCTCTCACGAAATTCCGACCATGATGTAAATGGTTCTCGCCCTTCCTCCCATTGATGCCATGACAGGGCTTCGTCTTCCAGACATAGAACCGCCGCTTCAAGCTTGTCCCTCTCCGTTAATCGATTCACAACGAAGTAACGTTCGACTCGGTGTAACCAATTATCGGGATCTTCTCCTTCTTCCCCTTTGAAAATCGGCACCTCCAATTTTCGCAAACGCATGTCGAAAAGCGGCACCTCCTGAACTCCAGGTGCATGAGTCCCTTTCACATTTTTTGACCCAGTTGAATTGGTTCCTCCAGCACTTGTAACGCTTTCGAACCCTCCACCTGCTTCCCCTTATCTGTTCGAGCCTTATCTGATGATGCCGAACCATCTCTCTCTCGAAACAACCCTTCCAATTTCTTGAACATTGCGGTCATATCTCCTCTAATCTCCCCAACTTTGGACTCCATCCGTACCTCCATCTCAGACTGTAATTCTATCATTTTTCCCTGCATCTCAGTCATCCTTCCTTCCAAGTTTTCTTCCAACGAATTAATTCTAGCTTCCATCTTTCCCACCATACCTGGGAACAACTGCACTGATACCAAATTGATAGGCCTAAGCCTCAATTTTATTTATCAACACAGCTAAGGGAGATTTGAGAGCTCCCGACCTCTCCTAATTCTCATAGAGAATGCAGAAACAGTATTCAGCCAAAAAGATACCCAAAACAGCCACCCCCCTCCACCATATAACCCTCTGGCCCACACCAAACTAACAAATATTCCTATGGGCCCACTTACAATTACGTAATACTCTTGCTCACACCGACTCCCTCTTCCTCCCCCGCTTACGTTGATATACCCTAGTAATTGGGGGCCTATCAAAAGCATGCTGGAGTAAAAGTGAATTTGTAACTCTAGATATAGTAAATGAGAGTTTAGGCTATAATTGCAAAATGAAGAATCAAGCTTGCACTAGCCACAAAGAAGATTTTATCCCACAAAAAGGAAGGTAAAGTTTCTTTCTTTTTTTTTTTAAAAAAAAAAGTCCTATAATTTTTGTCACGCCAAGACGCCCACAAGAAGGCTCTTATGAAATTCAACAAAAGGTCTTGGAAAATAGGTATGCTTGTAAAAAGGGCTCTTGGCCTAGCTCTTATTTAGGCCTTCCCCTAAATGGTAACCATAAATCTCTATCTTTTGGGACCATGTCATCAAGAAAGTAAGGAAAAGACTACAATCTTGGAAAAACTCCTATATTTCCAAGGGTGGAACGCTCACTCTCATCCAAGCCACCCACCCCAAACCTCCCCACCTACGGTATGTCCCTCTTTCCCATGCCATCAAAAGTCATTAAACCCATTCAAAGTTCCATTAGAAGCTATCTTTGGAAAGGTAATTCTGAGAACATAGGTTTGCATTTGGTCAGATGGGATGACATTCAGCTGTCGGTAGCAGATGGGGGTGCATTTCTCAATGAAATGTCAGCTTTGTGGATAAGAATCATTGAAGCCAAATATGGAAATACATCTTGGAACAAACCTGGTTCCCTCACTTTATCTTCTTCCAAGGGCCCTTAGAAAGGATTTTTTTTCAGAACAGAACCTGGTTTTAGACCGTTTGATCTATAAGATTGGTAATAGACAACAAATTTCATTTTGGAAAGACCCGTGGCTGCTTGAAGAATCTCTGGCGTGCAGATTTCCCGTTCTTTTTTATCCATCCCTGAAAAAAGAGGCTGCTGTCTTTGATTTCTTGAACGAAGAAGCTGATTTTTGGAACTTGAGTCTGAGGAAAAACTTGAAAGATGCTGGAATAGATGAATGGGCCACCTTCACTCACCATCTCTCTAGTACTAAACTTACACACACAGCAGATTTTTTCCTTTGGAACTTCGAGGTAATGTGACCTTTTCCACAAATTCTCTTGTCAGGGACATCATCCAATACAATCAAGAATCATCCACACACCTATATGAAGCTATCTGGAAAGTAAATTACCCCAAAAAGTGAAAGTTTTCATTTGGGAGTTTAGCCTTAAAGCCATCAGTACTCAAGACAAACTCCAACGTAGAATGCCCTATCTACTTATTTCCCCTCATTGGTGTCCAATCTGCAGGAATAGTTCAGAAACACAACAGCACCTGTTTACATCTGGAGTCTTTGCTACATGCTTTTGGGGGCAGATTTTATTTGAATTCTGATGGTCCGCAGCCCTTCCAAACGACCCAATTCTCCTTTTAGAAGTTGTTCTTGTGGGTCACCCTTTCAAAAAGGAGAAGCACCTTTACATGAACTTTGTTATTGCCTTCATTTGGGTCACTTGGCGAGAGAAACCAATGGATCTTCAAAGAAATAGAGCTATCTTTCAACATCTTTTTTCGTTTTGTTCTGTTTTGTTTTTGTCGTTTTTTTTGTTTTTTTTTTTTGTAAGAACACCACAGGATTTAATCAAACTTTGCTCAATATTTTTGAGCTTTGTTTCTTGAAAAAGCACTAAATCCAGGCTGAGAGCTCTAGAGACTTTTTGACAACAGTTCTTTTGCCAAAATCACCCAGTCCCCTTGTGCTTCATGAAATTATCTTCATGATTTCTTTGAGCTGCTTTATATTGAACACAATACCCTATTGATAAAAAGTTCCTTGATCTTCCTCAAGATTTTATTTCAAATAAGGACATCCCTGTGTCTTCATAAAGTTGAAAAGAATTATTACTTTCTTCCGCATTATTGAGAAGGCAAGTGCCAATGCACTTATCCGAAAATACCTTTGACCATCCATTCTCAATAGAATAATTGTTGAAAATAGGGTTTATGGAATTCACATTAAAAGAATGTTCTCCAGATTCATAGAATAAGGTTCCCATCCCAGCTTCAAAACAATCTTCCACTGCCTTTAGATTACCCTCAACCAAAGGCAATATTCCATTACTAGAGTGAAGAGTCAATACTACTCAATCTCACTTCTGAATCATCAATGTCATCATAGTTATCTTCCTCCGAGGGATTCTTAATTAAATTATCATAGGTCGATTTTATAATTTAGTGAGAAATAGGGTTGTTTTTGCCTGCGTATTAATGCTACATAGAAGGGGCGATACAATATCTTTACTTCTTTTGGGTATCTGTCCTTCCAACCCATTTCCAAACTCGTTGATCCTTTCTGAAGAAGAGCAAAACAAACGACTAAGTTTGTCAAGAAAATACTATATTTAGTCTCCTCATCCTTGAGGTTTCTTCATGGTTTGAAGTCCCATGAGGCATTAGGAAAGAATCCAAACTTGGATAACCAACAGGTTACTGCTGTCAATGACATAGAATCTGGGGAAGGAACTTGAAGGAGAAGCATTCCCCTTCAAAATGTCTTGGTACAGGAACATCTTCGGATAAGCTTCTTGTAGTTGAATGCTGTCATATATTTTAAGTGAATGTACTCAGAACACTTATATATTCTTCCTCCACACAATGTTCTTTAGACTTAATTTCATAATTGTCAAAATATTTGCTATGGAAGTTCCTGCAGACAAATTTGTGTTGTAGAAGAGGCAAGTTATTTTAGTTCCATCCTTCCTTGCTGCTGAGGCCTCTGCTAGGGCTGGAGACAAGTTCTTAACTGCGCTCACCAAAGGCAGTAGCCAGCTGCAAAATAGGACTGAGCCATGAATATGTCAAAATTTATTAAAATTTAATTTATTTTGTCTGAATTTAAGAGTCTGGAAAATATAATTACTCTAAAACCTGACTGTTATTATTCTATTTATTTTTATTTTATTTTTTGATAAGATTTTTATTTTTATTTTTTGTGTTCAAAATTAAGTATGTTGTGGTTCAGCGTCTCATATATGTGAGGGTGTGCTTCTACTACATAGTTCTTGCTTGTGTGCAAAGTTTAGGGCATCAAAAATTTCCCCGAATGCATATTGTGGGAACAATATTGCAAATTTATTAGCATCAATATGTGAGTTCTTCACATAGTAGAACTCGTCATCTTTGGATTGGTTGTTTTATGTCTCTAATACCATGGATATTGGAAATTGCTGTCTTGATGGTTTGGCCCCTCTATTTCTGTTGAAATCAGATCGATCTGCCTTGTGTTGGAAATTGAAATCTGGATCTTATGATTTAATATCTCTGTATGTTTCCCCAACTTCCATGTCTAGGTTCCCAGAGAGTCGCTGCTTTTTGTTATTCCCGCTTTTGGTGGCATGGTTTCTTGGGAAGGAGATGGGGCACCATTTAAGGAATCCGACGAGACCATTACTCATCAGGTTTGCCAACATAATGACTCATGGATTTGTTGTACATTGCTTAAAATACATGGCTTTCTGCAACATCTTTTCATCTCTCTGTTCCTTTCTAAATGCAGATTGTTGACAGGCCAACACAGACTCACAAGTTCCTCTCTAGAGACTATGTTCAGCCACAATGGGTCTTTGATTGCGTAAATACACGGATTATTTTGCCGACTGAAGCTTATTTGGTGGGAAGGTACCTCCATTCCATTCATAGAAATCTGTGATGAGATTTCTTTCTCGAGTACTATAGAGTATAGACTACCTAAATTCTCTATGGCGAATGTATTTTGATGATATTATAGTAGGAAATAGTTTCCAATTCCATAAATTAGAAGCTCATTTGGCAGTCTAAACAATTTTCAGGATAAACACTATTTTGTTGTTTTCTGACCGTCATTTGTTGTTTCCTTAAATTAATTTTTATATATGAATCAGTAACTTCTGATCTTTCTAAATTGGTTAAAATGTATTATGTTTTGAACTTTTTATAAATATAGAACTTAATGATTATGCAAGTAATACCATCTTAATAGTTTCGAGATTAAGAGATTATTTTTTGAAAACCCACTCTCGAACTGTGCCTTTTAATTGCTTTTGATTTGATCCCTCAAACTGAGTGGTTTCTCTCTACATCATCTCCACTACCTTTCCCAGCCTTAGCATGTGCTTCGTAATACAGAATTTAGTTCATATTTTGTATTTATGTTTGTCATTTATACCTTCAAAGTAATCTATCTATTTCCTAACGCCCACAGGGTTCCTCCTCCACACTTGTCACCTTTTGTTGACAATGAGGCAGAAGGATATGTTCCTGATTATGCTGAGACCCTTAACCGGTTGAAGGCTGCTGCCAGAAGTGAAGTCTTGCCATTGCCTGGAGTTGGGAAAGAAGATTTGGATGATCCTCAAACTTTATTGGCTGAAGGTGTCATTGATCGAGCTGAGGCTATTGAAGCTGCTGAGAAGAAACAGAAGGTATACTTTCGACGAATATTACAGATGGAATGGTAGTGACACCTCAGTCTAACTGATGCTTAAATGCTAGCGCACACCCTTAACGTGGTACTGTGTTTTATCAATGCAGATGATGGCTCATGAGAAACAGTATCACGACGAGTTAAAAATGGAGCTTCAAGGAGTACAGTATTCTGCAGCTATTTCAAAAGTTGATAAGCAGTCATCTGATCAGGAGAGTGAGGGTGGTGAGGATTCCGCCCGCCCCGATCAACAAATTGCCGACGATAATGCTAATCTGTCAAAGGTTGTGATGTCACGGAAGAAGAGAAAACTTTACGAAGCTATGCAGGTAATTACTAGCTTTCTTTTTCTACATGTGTTATTGTTCTTTTTGAGATTTTCCTAATGGTCTAGCGAACATACGCCAAGTGCTTCCTCTTTTATGCTAACAAATTTGAGCTTCTATATTTTATCTTCTTCTTGGTAAAAGTTTTCTAAAACCTTATATCAAAACAGAACTAACTTCAGTTTTGTTATCCTGAATCGGAGCCCACTTCCTTAGATGGGCATCTAAATGGAAGGCTGATATTTTTGTATGGCCTTGTATATTCTTCATTTTTCTCGATGAAAAGCTTGGTTTGTCGTTTAAAAAACTAGGGTAAAACACACTTGTCCTTAAAGTTTGAACTTAGTTTCTATTTGATCTCTAAGTTTAAAAAACCATCAATTTTGTCCCTAAGATTTAAATTTAGTTTCAATTCAGTCCTTGAAGTTTTGAAGTCATGTTTGGTCCTTGGAGTTCAAATTTAGTTTTTAATTGGTCTGTGAAGTTTGAATTTGTTTCTAAATGGTCCCCGAGTTGAGTTCACCGTTAGTTTACCTAAGTATAGAACAAATTGTTTAAAATGATTTTTTTATTAGATAATGGAGACAAATAGAATATTCTTTATATTGTATTATACCCTAAATCATCTAAGAATAATATTTTTGGAAGGCATAGTATATTATAACATTCCAGAAACATACATTTCTGTTTCTGAAGCATGATTTTGCTTTCTACTGCTGTGACTGACAAATGTCTCTTGTGATCAGATTGGTAAAGAAAGGAAGAAGGCTAATATTAATGTTCTCAAGGAAAGGAAGAGAAAGCTTAAAGAATCTCACAAATCTTAGTAAGTCAAATGCAATGACAATTTTGTCCCCCCTTATTTGTAATGTTCTCATCTGTTGGATGGCTAGTTAGTTTGCTCAAAGCAAACTCCTCAGGTCTGTTGATTCTCAAGGTAATGTTTGTCTTTTTATGAACTATAAATAACAATTACTTTCTAGTTCTAGAACTCATTAATTTCTTTGCTCAGTTCATCCCTATGTCATTATCATCAGTCTTCTGATTGAACTAAGATGGATGAAAATTTTGATTCTCATTCTTGCCCTTCGTAAGTAAACAGATTATTTGGTCATGTTTACGTAAGAGTCCTGCATACGATCCGAAATGGACTTTTGTATATGGCACAAATTGTGACACTGATTGACTTCGGTCGGACCTGGATGCCTATGGTAGAAAGACTGAATGATTTGATTCTTGTTGCTCAAATTATTTGTTTTGACATAGATAAAACCAAGTGAAGCTAAGATAGCAAGATTGGATTATGTTACGGGTGTTCATGGTTCGGTTTAGTTTTTGATAAAGTTGAACGCAGTCTTGTTATTAGATTGCTACATTTAAAGTGATTGAAGCTGAATGAGATTAGTTTACTTCGAGAATTGATTTTAACTGAAACAAGTTATTGAAACAATTGGTTTTTTATTATGTAAATGTCAACTTTGCCCTCTCTTTTTTAACGTTTTACATCATTGAATCCAAAATTTTCAATCAGTACAGTTCTTTGGTTTTACGTTCCACCTATATAATTAATGCTTTTATTTTTTTTAAGGGAAATTACACTAGATAGCATAAAATAAAGAGGGAATTACGTAATAGTACAAATGTATTTTTATATATAGTATAAGTTTAAAATTTTACAGGCGTAAACTGAAAATTTATACAATGATATGAGACCAAAGAAAAATCATATATATATATTTTTAAAGAAGTAATATATTGTAATTTTTTAAAATTTTATTAATTTTAAATATGTATTTATGAAATTATAATTAATTTTTTTGGTTATTTTTCAATAATGTGACAAAAGTGGTTTTTGGTTGGTCTCATATAATTATATAATTGGATAAGTTCGTAAGTAACATTATTTTTGTAAAATTTTAAATCTAATGTTATATATAAAAATACAATTTCTTTTTGTTAATTCACTTTTTTTTTAAAGACCAAAAAAAAAATTTAAAATTTTAAAAATAAAAAAAATTTAATGGATTATTTGAATATTATTCTCCTTCCTTTGAAAGAGGGTGGGGATATTTGGAATCAAGTTTCTACTTCTACTGATGTGGGGAGGAAAATGATTGCTCGATTGAATAGTAAAGTGATAGATTTTTTTGATTTCACCGTAAATAATTTTTCCAGTAAATTTGAATTTAACCATTTAAAAAGACCAAATATAAGAAGCTTCTCAAGTTCAAGCATTTACTTTTCTAGGTAGAGACTATGTTTATGTAAAAAATGTGACGGGGTATGACCTGGTCAAAATCGGTCAGGGGAAGAGCTCGACTTGCTTCAGGTATGACGATGGGATAGCATGACATGCTCCAGGTATGACCGCGACAAGAGTTTGGGTATCCTTAGAAAGGGATGACCAGGTCAAAGGGTCAAGGTCGACTAATTGGGATGAACAGAAGTGTCAGGAATGAGCTGAAGGCCACTTGGCGAGAAAGACCCGTACAAGGGAACAAACACTTTAACGCTCAATTCAGTTTGAGTCCGACCTTAATATAGAGACCGAGCTAGGATACGATACCTGACTGAAGAGTCAAGTGCCCTATTAATAGGTACCCGACAAGGGATCCGACCGACGATTGAGCATGTTTGGACCAAGGTCGGCTTGTCGGGGGTAGCTATTCCAGTTCATACTCTTGTCATTTGGAATTTAGCTAAGTATGGAAGGTCGTTCCTCCCTTGAATGATCTTCAGGGAAGACCTTCAAGCCATTAGGCAAGACCTTCAGGTCGGTCCTTAGGGAGCTCTTCAGGCAAGACCTTCAGGTCGGCCCTTAGAGAGCTCTTCAGGTCGGCCACCAAAGGGAAGAGCTTCAGGTCGGCCACCAAAGGGAAGATCTTCAGGTCGGCCACTTTGACATTTTTCTGTCTTCCACGTGGTAGTACGATTTTCACCCCCAAACATTGGCCCCTTCTTTGGCTGGTCCGAGTTTGACCTGGCAAAGAAGTTTTTCCTGGGTTTGAAAATCTGCCTAAGTGGTGACTTTCATCTTTCGAGATTGAAGTAGATCACAGGTCAGACGTCCAACAATGTATAATAGGTCGGACGTTGAACACAATGTTATGGTCATGACTTGAGCCAACTTTGAGAAACTCAACTTAGACTTGCCATGTTGATTAAGTTTGATGTTTGAAGAAGCTTGACCTGAGCTGGGCGCTTAGGAGTTGGAGTAAGAGCTGAGAAGCTCGACCTAAGCTAGGTGCTTAGGAGTTTGACATGCGTACTTCGTATTGGGTGAATTCAATCTCATCTCTGTTATTTTGAACTTAGTCGTAATTTTTCGTACATCGCACCTTGGACTCATAAGTTTAGAGGTTTGGATTTTTTCTTTTATCAAATTACATCGCACCTCAAACTCGTAAGTTTAGAGATTTAAAATTTTTTTTATTAGATTACATCGCACCTCGAACTCATAAGTTTAGAGGTTTGAATTTTCTTTCATGGAATTACATCGCACCTCGAACTTGTAAGTTTAGAGGTTTGAATTTGGTTTGGAGTTGTACCTTGGCACTTATGCCATATGGGAGTACTTGGCCCCCATTGGAATGTAGGTCGACAACACCTAAGTTGGATCTATCATAGTGGATCAAATATGATCAAACGATGGAAGTTCTTTCTTTAGATAAGGATGAGCTGCCTGAAGCTCTTCCTCTAGGCGATTGAGTTAAGATGAAGCTCTTCCTCTAGGCGGGGATGAGCTGAGATAAAACTCTTCCTCTAGGCGAGGTTGAGCTAAGATCAAGCTCTTCCTCTAGACGAGGATGACCTGAGATGGAGCTCTACCTCTTGGCGAGGTTGAGTTATGATGATGATAGCTCTTCCTCTAGCCAGGGGTGAGCTGAGATGAAGCTCTTCTTCTAGCCAGGGGTGAGCTGAGATGAAGCTCTCCCTCTAGGATGAGCTGAGATTGAGCTCTATCTCTTAGCGAGGTTGAGTTATGATGATGACAGCTCTTCCTCTAGCCGGGGGTGAGCTGAGATGAAGCTCTTCCTTTAGGCGGGGATGAGCTGAGATGAACCTCTTCCTCTAGACGGGGATGAGCTGAGTTGAAGCTCTCCCTCTAGACGGGGATGAGCTGAGATGGAGCTCTACCTCTTGGCGAGGTTGTGTTATGATGATGGCAGCTCTTTCTCTTACTGGGGATGAGTTGAGATGAAGCTCTAACTCTAGGCGGGGATGAGCTGAGATGGAGCTCTTCCTCTTGGCGAGGTTGAGTTATGATGATGACAACTCTTTCTCTTGCTGGAGATGAGCTGAGATGAAGCTCTTTCTCTAGGTGGGGATGAGCAGAAATGGAGCTCTTCCTCTAGGCGAGGTTGAGTTATCTAATGACAGCTCTTCCTCTAGTTGGGGATGAGCTGAGATGGAGCTCTTCCTCTTGACGAGGTTGAGTTATCTGATGACAGCTCTTCCTCTGGTCGGGGATGAGCTGAAATGGAGCTCTTCCTCTAACCGAGGATGAGGTGAGATGAAACTCTTCCTCTAGGTGAGGTTGAGCTAAGATTGAACTCTTCATCTAGTCGAGGTAGAGCTGAGATGAAGCTCTTCCTCTTGGCGAGGTTGAGCTATCATCGTTCGTCGATTGCCTAGCTCAGTCCTTTAAAACATCTCGGAGATCCCCATTGAGACGCAGATATTGGATGGTTTCGTGCGTGTCATAGCTTTGTTTGGTAAGAATGACTTAAATGTCCTTTCCCACAAATGGCGCCAAATGTTTATGCAAAAAATGTGACGGGGTATGACCTGGTCAAGGTCGGCAACAGAAAGAGCTCGACCTGCTCCAGGTATAAGCGATGGAAGAGCATGACTGCTCCAGGTATGACTGCGGGAAAAGCTTGGGTATCTTTAGAAAGGGATGACCAACTCAAAGGGTCAAGGTCGACTCACTGGAATGAGCTGAAGTGTCAGGAATAAGCTGAAGGCCACTTGGCGAGGAAATACCTGCACAAGGGAAAAAACACTCCGGCGTTCAATTTAATTTGAGTCCGACCTCAATATGGAGACCGAGCTAGGATACGATCCTTGACTGAATAGTGAAATGCTCTATTTATAGACTGAGGTACCCGACAAGGAATCCGACTAGCAGTTGAGCATGTCGGGACCAAGGTCGGCCTGTCGGGGGTAGCTATTCCAATTCATACTCTTGTCATCTGGAGTTTGGCTAAGTATGGAAGGTCGTTCCTCCCTTGAATGATCTTCAGGGAAGACCTTTAGATCGGCCATTAGGCAAGACCTTCAAGTCGGCCACTACAGATCGACCACCAAAGGGAAGAGCTTCTGGTCGACCGCTTCAGGTCGACCACCAAAGAGAAGCTCTTCAGGTCGGCCACCAAAGAAAAGATCTTCAGGTCTTCCATGTGACAGTGCGATTTTCACCCCCAAACAGACTAAACACTTGAATTTACAATATATATCCTTTGGATTTATATACAAACACTATGCAAACTCTATTAAAAGTTGATAAAAAAAAAGGTATAAAAGCCAACCAGAGCATAGCTCAGCGATTAAAGCACATGCATCAAACTATGAGGTCGAAAGTTTGAATCCCCAATCTCACATGTTGTACTAAAAAAAACATAAAATAGCAAAACATGTATTTTCTTAAAAAAAAAAAAAGGTCTTATGGTCATATATTTTTTAGGTTTGTTTCTTATCCATCGTCTTATTAGCCAACCTCGACCACTGTCACTTTTAGATCATGTCTAGTATTCCTATTTTACCTTGATTTGGTACCACTCCTGTGGTCCACACCAAAACAGTACTTTACACCTAGATGCCCAGCAACGGTAAGAATCAGCTAGCTTTGAGTTTGAGTGACATTTCACACCTAACCACAATTCATCTACGGATCCAGTTTCACTCAAGCTGATCTGGTCAAAACATTCCTTCTTGGGTTAATTCATAGGACAAATGACTCGTAAAGTTAATTCTCAAAGAACCACAATTCATGGTTAAAGAAAGTCCATCCTATTTGAGGATTGAATATCCCCTATCCAGGTCTCCTCAAATGCTATTTTCGATGGAGTAAAGTTTCTCTGTCTTGTTTACAATACAATTTTACATTACACGGAAAAAAATATAATGAATCCCCAAAATTTTTAAAACTATGGTCTAATTTCAGCTACTTAAACATGACACTAATTCCCGACAATAAAACCATCCAAGCTTTCAAAGAGTTCCCGGTCAATAATTAGTACGTTACAACTTACAAGTTCTCCCACCCACCCAAATTCCAAGATGAACTTGTTCGCAAGAACTCGATTTAACTCGAAACAAGATATAC
This sequence comes from Momordica charantia, assembly GCF_013281855.1. NCBI lineage: Eukaryota > Viridiplantae > Streptophyta > Magnoliopsida > Cucurbitales > Cucurbitaceae > Momordica > Momordica charantia. The sequence goes on along the minus strand of NW_028275166.1, from coordinate 11,101,353 downwards.
ATACAACTTTTTGGCTTCGGAACAAGCTTCAGTCACTTGCTGATTCTGGCCACATTCATCATCAGCTGCTTTTGGTCACATTTGTTATCTTATCATTGAATAAGTAATGAACTCCCTTGAAGTAAATTGGAATGGTTGATGAGGAATTGGGTTCCTGCACGACAGGTGGAATATGCAAACTAGTTGAGATTCATGACATGAATGATTCAAGAGATTTGCAATGGGCGAGCAAAAAAGCATATTGAAACTCACGGTCGAGGCCCATAAATTTTGATCTGGCGGACATGAGTATCCCTGCCATTAAGATGATTTGATAGAATAGCAATTTGCAACATGAAAGTGTTCACAAAAGTGTCCCTGCAAAGTGTAATCGCTCTAAATGAGTTTAAAATTAAAGTAACCTTTAGAAACATGTAAGTAGAAACCAAATATTTATTAAGACAAGTGAAAGAAAGATGAAAAGGTAAGTTTCCTACCCCATACAGTAAATAGAGCTGACTTGAACTGACTATTTACAGTAGAGCTATGCCAATTAATCACTTTTTTCTCCTCGACTCACTAGTCTAATCACCTATTAAAAGAGAGAATTTGTATCCAAATTGATGAATTGCTGATTTTTTAGTTCATATAAATGACCTGATTGAGAGAATTAGACTGGACATAGTTGTATGGATCTTGTTCCAGCAAGGTCGTGAGAATTGGAGTCTTTCTTATTACTTTATTAACATAGCGTTAAAATAGTTAGATTTAGACTTTTGGAATGGGTAATATCTGTCGATCACCACCTTCGTATCTTCATAATGCACTATCCCAAAGATGCTCTGGCTATCCAATGGTCTGATTAATCACCAAAAAGAAGAAATCATGCCTTCCCATGGGATACTAATCAAATAAGTATATAAGTCTTCATTTTACAACATAAATTGCTTTTCTGGTCTAGTTATGATTCTAGTCATGTCCACCAAGAGGAAACATCATGTATCATTGGAAGGAAAAAGATGAAACAAGCATTCAATAAGTTCAAAAGGACAATCTTAGTGAGGTACATATAAAAGGGAACATAAAACTCCAATAGGGGTGAGAAATCTTCGATTTACATTATCTATCAAAGTGGAGGAATCAGGCCTCTCTGGTTGTGTGATATAACTTGTAATGTTCTTAGCTATGTAATACAATTCAGAATTTCAAGCATGAGCAAGGAAACTACAGAAACCTTTCTTGATGTAGAATAACCACAAAATTTTTTAGTGCTACTATTTTTTAATAAAACTTGTGAAGTCTCTGTGTCCAGCTTCACTTAGAAGTATTCCTAGCTCATAAACCAAGAAATGGGAACACTATGGCTGGAGTAATTGGAAAGACAAAGTTTTATGGTATGAGATTTCACCAAATCATATTCTTCATTAGCTCAAGGGAAATATTATTCCTGTCACCAATAATTTAAGGGACAAAACAAAAAAAAAAAACAACAATGCTGAGACATATTGGGTTAAAATCCAATGTAAACCCTATGATCCTACGGGCCCAAGATTGATTCAAGCAACTAAAGTTCACTGGAATGAAGATATAGTTTTTGAAGAAAACCAACAAAAATCGACGAAAATGGTAAAGGGGGATGAGACTCTGCACTTACCTTGGATCATTTCCTGACAAAGATAAATAAACCCAACCAGTTGGCTTAACTAGCTCCACGGTTTTTATTTCCTAAAAATAACCGAATAAGAACATTCAAAATGATTAGAACTTGTAAAACATAGACCTCAATTGATGGAAATTTTGTTTTGATTCAAGTACTGAGAATTGCGGATTACCTTCAAATTATGGAAGCCGTCCCCTGCGCGTATCGAGATCTTACTCGGCGTGTAGCTCTCGTCGAGCTTGAAATCTACGTATAGAACAACCAGCTGAAAAAAATTTCCAATTACTCCTCAAAATTTGAAGCTCAAACAGAATTCTAACAATTGGTGGTCGTAAGAGCCCCAAAATGAGCAGCAAACATACTTGCAATTTCACTTTCTTCTGGAATTGAATGTTCACCAAATGAGGTTGAGCGCCATCAGATCTGCAGCCAACAATGTTAGCAATAAGGCACAATCATTAACGTTCCGCAAACATATGGAAAACTGAAGAGAGGGAGTTTTAACTGCCAATAGGATTCGAGGTTATCATCGCGGAGAGCGGAGACGCCATTTCCAGGTTTGCAAGAGCTTACACTCCAGGCGGCCTTTTTCCCCATTTCTCTGAGATCGTCTTCTACCACGAGCAATTGATTTCCTCCGGTGAGCTTCACATCATCTTCTCCCTCCGACGACTCCGTTGCCATGGCCTCGGTCTCCTCGAACTCCGCTATCTCGATTGATCGCCGGTGATCGGAGCTCACTCCTTCCGTTCACGTTCGGAAGTCGGCACTCTCCCTCGGGATTTTCGCCACCGCCGTTTCCGCTTCAGTCGCCGGAATTGCGCGGGGAGGGAGGGTTTCAATTTTGAGAAGATTTTGGGGAAAAGTTTTTTAAAAGGACAGTAAGGTCTTTTTACCTCCCAAAAATTATATAAACTAAAAAGTGATCTTAAAACCCTCTTTATTAGAGATGTTTATATATTTACTCACGCTAAAATAATTATGTTATTCTCTTTAACATTTACTAAAAAATAATAATATTTTTGTATATCCACCCCACTAATATATATATTAAATAAAAAATATTTATATAAAAATAAAAATAATAAAAAAAAGAAATGGGAAAAATCCCCTTGTGGAACCTAATCCTCGCAAAATTTCACAGGGACGGGGACAAGGAACTTCATTATCCTCGCCCCGCCCATGAACATCCATAATCAGTATCCCCTTATATATATATATATATATATATATATAAACTTTAATTTAAAATATAATTTCCCACGAAATTTTGTTGTATTTTGCGTACAAACATGTAAGGATTTTTTTTAATATTATTAATTTTGAAATTTATTTTCAAAATCATACTACCTTAGAATTTATTCTAAAAATAATATTTCAAAAAATCATTCGCCACTAACTTCAAGAGACGGCCTACGTACATCATTTGTGGCATAACAGCCACTTGGATTAAATTTTAATTTTAGTGGAATTTGATTCAAACGATTTTGCAGGTTAAATTTTCGAACCCAGGAGGCGTTTGCAGCTCTGAATGAGTCGTGGCTATGAAAGAGACGGATGAAGCTCGAACCATATCTAAAATCAGTCTCCAGCGAGGGTGAAGGCGGGCGGTGGGCAAGGATAGAAAAAATTGCTAGAGATGGGGGGAAGGCGCCGAAGATGAGGAGGAGAAGAAGGATAAGGAGGAGGGAAGGAAAAATAACCCACAAATATAGTATTAAATTAATTTATTTTGTCAAATAAAATAAAAAATCAGAAATTTCACCATCACATCATTGTAATGCGAGTCGAGTCAACAAATTGTCAAAAATAGTTCAATTTGACCATTTAGAACAATTACACAAACTTCAAACCATTATATAAATTTTATTTCCATTTAATCTACTTTTAGTTAGAGTGCATTTCTATATAAATTTTATTTCCATTTGATCTACTTTTAGTTAGAGTTCATTTCTATGTTCTCTTAATACATTCAATATTCAATTTGGTCGATGTAGTATCAATACGGCTCTTTTGACCCATGTATTTTTAATTTAAAATATTCATTTTCAATCTTGTATTTTTAAAAAGTGGTAATTTCAATCCCCATTTGAATAATTTTAACACAAATTTTATAACCAATGAAAATCCACCACCATAGAACCACAATAGATAGAATATATGACTCTATTGCTTATGTGTATATTTTTTTTTTCAAAATACTATGATAACTTTATCCGACAACACCAATCATCTCATTTCAATTCATAACGATACGTGCAAGCCGCAAATACGAAGAAAGGTAAAAAAAAAAAAAGCTAAGATCTGGAGAGACAAATGTCATGAAACTGAATGAATCAATAGGCTGATGTATCGGAAGGCATTGCAAACTACCATATAAAAGATTTTGTAGAACAATCGGCAGAATCCATTCTAATTACCATTCATACATGTTCACACACATATAACTTTGGGTTAGAAGGAACTGAAAAGTGTACCTTGAAACTATCCATGGTAAACGTTCTCCTCCTTCAAACATGACCTGGACAGAACATATTGAGCAAACAAAAATGGAATCTCCATTGCAGCCAAAGACACGACAACTTTAATGGATTAAACCAAGGATATCGTAGACAACTCGACGATAAAGTTTAACAAATTTCAAGACACAATCTGAAAGGTTAGTTCAATAATGTAGTATCATGAAGTTCAACAGAAAGAAAAATTCTAAAGAGCTCATATTTAGAACATTCCATTCCTTTTTTTCACAAAGCATCGCCGTCCTCTCCCCTATGATTGATTCGATGCTTCCTTCAAGCTTGTTTCCAAATCTAAACATAAAGGAAAATACAAATAACATTAAAAAACAATAAATAACACGTTAGTAGACATGAAGATATTCTTCGATTCCCGTACCTTCTTCAATGCCAATAATGTCGTTTATATATTCTCGAAGATCAATGCTCACGGCATCCTCACTAAGCCAACTTTGCAAGCATACGAGAGCCTCGACTAAATTTGGAGCCAATGTTAAGCACGTAGAATCAATCACTTTCCCACTAATGTTAAATGCAGATTCTGAAGCAATAGTGGACGACACTGGGATTGCTAATATATCACATGCAATTTTACTAAGAACCTTGAATCTAATAGAATTATAATGCCAATATTGTAATAGGTCAAACTCCTCAAATTTACCCACAAGAGGCTCCGCTAAGTAGCAGTCCACCTCTATAGCTGCATCAGAATTTTTATCTTCTTCCACTGCTTTTTCGAACTTATCCTTTAAATAGAAAGCCTCGTCATCAAAATTGAAAGCCTCATCATCAATGTACTTATTATACTCCTCAAATAATTGCCTCAAAATATCTTCAACCTTCATGCACATCTCCTTCGCCACATTGGCCTCGAACAATTCACTAAAACAATATAACAGAAATTTCATCTTGTAACGAGGATCCAGAACCACAGCAACATAAAATAAGTAATTTGCATTTTCATCATTTCTCCAGTACTTAACATACTTGGCCTGTATTTTCATTGCAAGGTCATTTAGAACAAGGTTTTCACTATTTGAACACTTCTTGATATAATTCTGGATAGTGCTAATCTCATGAAATACCATATTTGCAAGGACGTGAGGAGAACCAGAAAGTCTTAAAGTGGCTTCATAAAATAACGACAAGAATTGAACAAGTGTTTTAATAACCTCCCAATCTCCACTAGAGGGAATATCCTCATTCAAATAGGTCTTGTCATGGATCTTCAGTCTCTCAAATGCTTTTTCAAACTTTTTAGCACCCTGCAACATCATGTAGGTACTGTCCCACCTAGTTGGAACATCAAGGCACACAATGCTCTTGCTAGATGAGTTCTCCTCTTCGATACATTTTTCAAAGCTTCTATATCGTGTAGGGGAAGACCTCACAAACCTAACTGCATTTCGAACCTTAGATATCAACTCATGAAAGTCTTCCACGACATCACATACAATCAAATTCAAAATATGTGCACAACACCTAACATTGACAAACTTACCAAAAAAGATCATCTCACTACTGAAATGGTCAACTAAATAAGCAATAGCGGACTCATTTGCAGAAGCATTGTTTACCGCCAATGTTAATATACTTTCAATATTCCATTCATTCAAACATTTTTCAACTTCTCTGCCTATAGTCTCTCCTCTGAGATTCTCAATTTGACAAAAATTAAGAATCTTCCTCTGTTTTGTCCAAAAAGGATGAATGAAATGTCCAGTAAGAACCATGTAGTTCATATCTTGATCCGACGTCCAAGTATCAACTGAGAGAGACTAAAGTATAGTAATTTTCAAAAGTGCTTCTCAAAGATGCCTTCTCACGCTGGTATATGTCCAATATATACCTAGTAACTGTGGCCAGAGAGGGAATAACAAACCCAGGCGCAAATTCTAACATAGTCTGCTCCATAAATCTTCTAAACCCTTCCTCGTTCACAAAATTGAGGGGCAATTTATCAATTATGATCATTTTTGCAATAAGTTTTCTTGTAGTATTTACATTACAAAATCCACTAGGGGTTGATGAGTCTGATGAGTATGGATCTATCTCCTCACTTTCTAAATTCAAATCCTCTTCGTTTGCATCTTTTTCCCCATTACATAAAGTACAACGATGAGGATCCTTGTGGCTGTAGTTCTCAAGATGTACTCCCATTTCTCTTTGAGTGACTAGTATATAAAGCACCACATTTTTTGCACTCGACATGAGGACCATCAACATTACCTTTTTGCTTCCTATCGTTTTGACCTTTCGTAGTTGCATTTGGTGGAGATACACCGACATTTTCATTCTCGTTCGCGACCTCAACCTCAACCTCATCTCCACAAGGGGCATTCATGATGGTTTCCTATAAAAATTTAAAAATATTTAATAGAGTGGATCTAAAATCAATAGGAAAAAGTAAGCAATAAAAGAAAATGAGCATTTTCTCTACTTCTGAAGCTAACAAGAAATTATGGTTTTTTCCCTGAAATTAAACATCCATTCAAACATACAAATCATTTCAAACCAATTTGTGGTCTCCAACAATCTCTCTCTCTCCCCTGTTTTAAAGGAGGTCTAAAATCAAATATTTGTTATACCTCAAGTATATAACCAACCAACAGCTTAATAAGCCTGTCCAAAGCAAAAATCGTCAGAAAGTGAAAGCACAGACCATCAAATCAAAGCCAAATGCAATTTTAAAACAATAGCAAGTACATGTGAAAGAGGGAGACTAAAAATTAGAAAAGAAAAATTAGGGTTTTAACTACCTAACCGACCAGATTCGAAGAAAAGAGGAAGAAATCAAGCTGCAAAAATCGTTATATGAAAAAACGAACAAGGGATGCACAAAATCAGAAAGAGGATACAAAACAAATGAAATCGTGCTAGTAGCTGTTGTTCCAAATGAACATCATAAAAGAGAGAAGACTTTTGATATGGACTTGTGGGTTTGGGTTAAAATGGTGAATTGAAATTGACCAAAAGTTTAAGCTCAATTACAAAGGGCAAAGTTTGAAAGATCAAAGAGAAGAAACATTAAGAGTTTAGCCTAAATCAACTGAAGCAAAATAAGTAATAATGATGGTAGGGAGAGAATTCGATCAATTGGCGCGTCGGATTTACAGTACCTAAATTGCTTCTATTCGGCCAAACAAGTTTACAAAATTCATAAAATCAGACCAATTGGACCAAAAGCAAACCAATAAAAAATAACATCAATCTCAGTCAATGTCAAATGTTAGTTTCACTTTCCATTGATTTTTGCTTCATGTTGCACCCAACTTATGGGCAATAGGTACAAGATTCTCTCGTAAGTATTAGTATCCCTTCTCTTTGGTGGGAAGAGGATGCCCAACCTAACAAAAGGGGAACCACACAATTTTTTCTCGAGCAACAGAAAGATTTGTGCCAGTCAAAAAATAGTCTATAAGAAAACAGGCCCCTGTAGCTATTTAAGTTAGACCATTGAAAACCACCCTCCAATGCATAAGAGGAAGAACCCACTTCGATTCTGAAAAATTGGACAGAGACAAAAGAGTGGGGAGAAACCCAAGCTCCTCTGACATCAGTAGTTCAAATTTTAATAAATTTGATGCAGTTCTTATCGCTAAAATCTTTAATGAAAAAGAAACATCGCTTGTTTCTCGCAAAATTTTACAGAAAAACAAAGGAATGGGGTGGGGTATTCGAGCATAATCACTGACCATCGGAACAATACGGGTTAATCTAACAAAACAAAAACACGACGAAGGAATTACCGATATCAAATGACGTCGGTAGCTTCTTTAGGCGGCGGAGGAGCAACCGGAGAAGAAGAGGGCAGCGGCGAATTCGTAGGGTTTTTGTTGAGACTGCGAAACGAAAACCGGGCACAGAACGGTGATTAAAAGCCATTCGATTAGGCGGAAATGGCTTTCGCGACGAGACCGATGAAGCGTCGCCGTTGGACAGAGAGAAGTTCAGAGAGGGTACAGAAGAAGAACACGAAACGGCGACGATTCGCCTTTTTAGTATCGTTTCCAGAATCAATTGCGCTTGGTTGAAAACATAAATCCGAAAATAAAGAATTTAAATGAGAAATGGAGTTGTAATACTTCTTTTTTATTTTCAGTATTTTTTTTATATGTGTTATATCAATTTTAAAATTTGTTCACCATGCAATTAGTTTCCTTTTTATAAATAGTTACCAACTTCAACTAAATTATGGATTGATTTATTAATATTTTTGTTTTAAATTTTGTAGAATTATTATTTTCAAATATTATATACTTTATAATATATAATACTTTGCATATTTTAATTAATTTTTAAAAATGGGTTTATAATCTATTTGTCATTTTTTGTGTTTTTATATAATTTTACATTTTAAAATTCAAAACTTAAAAATATCACAAAGATAAAAATGTTGTTCTTTTCTATGGGATGTAAACAATTTAAAAAAAATAAAGATACCAGACAGATATTCATCCAATCTATTTGATTAAATAAACTTTAAAACAACAAACATATCATTTGGATGTATACCAAATAAGTTTATTTTTGAGGATGTTTTTAGATGGTCCTCTGGACAAAAATTGAAAAGAAAAAATTTTAATTCATATTTTCAGTATTTTCAAATATATGTTTTTTTAATCAATTTAGAAATGGGATCTCAATTCAAAATTCTCAAATATGTTAGTAATATATTTATAAATGATAACTCGAGACGTGGTTAGGCTAGCAAGTTGAACCGGATCATCGGATGCACACCCGCACCATAATTTCTAACTAAATATATAGTTTAATATAAAATATTATTAGCTATAAAAATATATATACTCGTCGGGTAAAAACCCAAGCAGGCGTATCTATCTTTGAAGCGTGGGACCACATACGGTTGCTCCCCGCAAACTGGCGGTGCCGAGCAAGACACGTATCCGTTCATGGACGTATGATGGACTACAGCTAAACACCGTATGTAACCGTAGCAAGAGGTGCACGTCACCAGTACGGCGGGCCTCACAGCTGCAGGCGACAAGCTTTGAGTCCTAGGAGGAGGCGCCACCCTGCAGCTGTCGGAAGCATGTTCCACGATGCTCCCCGTACAGTCCCGGCGCATCCCTGCCACCTTTAACCCTCGTTCTTCCTAGTCAGCCGTTCAAGACTACAAAAGGAAGGACCCTCATACTGACCAAGTAAGTTGAAAAACTTGTTACTCAGAGTCTTTTTCCTATTTCTATTATGTTTACTAACTTAATCGTTGGCGTGTTTTAGTCGAGACATCGCACCGGGAGTTGAGTTCTTTAGTTTCAGGTTCCCTTATTCTCAGACCGGACTGTTCGTCCGAGGGATACGTGGCCTTCGACCAGAATTCGCCGTCAACAATGCTATTAATTAATTTATTGACATATATGATATAAATTTTGTATGATTATTATTTTACAATATCATGATTCGTTAGTTATAATTTAAAAAAAAAATGAAATGAATTTACCACATAAATAATATATTTATCATAAATTTATCTTTTTAATATAATTATGCATTTCAAAAAATTAAATTTAAAATCTTAAAATATAAAAAAAAAATTGTCAGGAGAATTTTCACTATTTAGATTATAAATTCAAAAACAATTTTGAAAAACAAACCCACTAAATAAATATTCGCGGAATCTATTTGCTTCATTGAATTCAAAAACAATAAAAGAATATATTGTTCCTAAACTTGTTTGAGTCCAGAGTTAATAAGCAAAAACTTAAGAATTTATTTCCTTTCATTTTCACATGTAACACTGAATTTGATGATCAAGTTTCCACCTGTATTGACGTTAAACTTATTTTTTCCCATAGTAATTTACAAATTTCTTTTATTTTTTTTATAAAGTTTATATCCCAAACCACTTTATCAAAACTCCTTGTTTTTCCATCATCATATATTTAAGTTCATTTTAGGAGCAGAGGTTATATCCTCATTTTTCATTTCTAATATTTCTCCTCTCTTTTAAAGCTACCAACATAATGATGAGTTATTTTCTTTAACATTCCATTTGCTTCCTTTTTAACCTACCATGGTCTCCATTTTCTTAATTTCATTTATTCAACTAGCAACTTTATCCTCTAACTTTTGCGATATGCTAAACAATATTCGGATTGGGTGATGGATATCTATGTATTGATCCAGTTAAGGAAAATATTTATGGACCAATCGGTTAATAGCCAATCGCTCTACTACTGAACTATTGAATAAGTCTCATAGAATTCAATTATTGTTCTCAACCCATGACCAATATGAGTTCGAGGTTTCCTTCATAATTCTCGAAACTTCTTCATGGTGGCTCCGTTCCATGCCTCATTTTATAGAGAACCTCAAAGTGACTCTATTCCATTATATTTCATCCATATCCCAATTCCATTTATTTAATATCCCTAACAGTGTCATTTAGATAAGAGTGTTGGGAAATTGAAGACCCTGAATAATTTTCCCTTCCACAGAAATATCCAAACACAACTAAAATATATGAAAATAGGAAGAAAACTATAAAAGCACAAGAAAATTATACTGGTTCACCACTAAGGGTTACGTCCAGTCTTCCACTGGGTAATTCACTAATAATTGTTTAAGGATTAGAATACAAAACTCTCCCCAAAAATATCCCCAGAGGTCCCAACAAAAGCCCTCTAGCTTTTAAGTATTATAACACACTATACTTAGGTACAGAAATGAAAAACACTCACTAAACCCACTGGATACATAATCCTTTTCAACACTGCCCACAACCACTCAAGTCCCTTCTATTTTGGATTCTGTACAAATGAAACCTTAACATAAATGCTCTATTTATAAGAGGCCAAATATCCTAATTCTTATAGGAAAACAATATTGTAATCCTTATAAGACGACAATATCCTACTCCCGGTAGGAATTGATAATAGTGTTGAAAAATCATTTTCTTCATAGGATATGAGTTTCCTGTTTTAGCTCCATAATCCCAACATCTCTCACTTGGAGACAAAACGACAATTCTCTGCATCCCACTACATCAACAGTGCCCCCATCAACTTCTTGACACTCTCTGTCAAGGCACAGTTCTGACTCCTCTATCAACGAACTGATCAACACTGCTTGGCTCTACCTAAGCATCATCTGACTCTGCCCCGAGACTGGGCAGCTCTACGTGGTCTTGTCCCCCAGACTTAGAGAATAGCCACGTAATCCCACTTGATTTAAGTAGTCCCCGTCGCTTCCTTTCTTGATTGAACCCAACGACCGCTGAAGGAAGATTCCCTTGATGACTTGGCGCTCCCACCCAAGTCTGTCACCACACTAGAAACAGAACACATACCCTTCAATGCACTAATTCGCCTATGCGACTTCACCAGCTTGCCTGAACGTCTGACAGCTGAGGTATGAACTCGATGGCCTATCAAATTCCCGTTTCCCTTTTCTGTACTTCTCAACTGTTTTACTTGAGCTGATAGCAGATTCTTCTGATCTGTATCGTCTGTCTCAGTGAACCCTTGACAACCTCAAATTCTGAAACATAAATAGAAGATCTCTTGTGGCTTGTTGCCACCCCTCTGGATTCCCTCTTAAGCTTCCAGCAACCCCCACTAAACTCACTGCTGTAGCCATCGTCATCTAGCTTCCCTGTGGATAACAAATTAAATCTGAAGCTAGGAATATACCTAACACCTCGTAGCACCAACTCGTCCCTTTTGCATGTCTTCAAACAAACATCTCCAATTCCTCTCACCTTGGAGATACTCTCATTCCCCATCTTCACTGAGCCATAATCACCTACAGTAAGAGATGAGAACCAACGTCTGTCTGAAGCAACGTGCGCTGATGCTGCAGTGTCAACCACCCACTGGTTTACAGATATGTTCCTCTGAACACAAGCCAGAAACTCTTCCATCCGTTCTTCTTCTGTTACAACATTTGCAGTAGTGTTCCCCTTCTCAAGATCTTCTTTAAACTTCCTGCAAAAGCGTTTAATGTGTCCCTTCTTGTGGCAGTAATAACACTCTACTTCTCCACTGGAACTCCCACTACCCCTGCTATATCTCTGCTACTGCTTCCCATTGTAACTAATCTTTGCCTTCCCTTTGTTCTGAGCTACCAAAGCCGATTCAACCCTGTTTTCTGCCCCTGAAGTAGATGCAGACATTTTCCCTAATTTCTCCGGGCTTCCTCAGATAAGGCGGCATCACAAATAGCTGTAAATTTCAAGTTATTTTCCCCTAGCGAATTCGACACTGCGGTCTTCATCGTCTCCCAACTGGCAAAGACGTCAACAGCCTCATAGCTTTCACCTCCTCGTCAATCTTGACACCCATGCCTTCTAACTTGTTCAAGATATCGGTGAGTTCATTAATGTGGGAATTCACCGAGGTTCCCTCATCCATGTGGATATTAAAATACTTCATCCATAGAAGTATCTTTGTATTGGCAGAAAGTTTTTCATACCTATCTTGCAAGGCCTTCAACAAATCTTTCGCTGTAGTCTCTTTCGCCACCAGACTACAAACATTCATTGATAATGTCATTCTGATGTTGGCAACAGCCTGCTCATCCATCTCATTCCAATCCTTGTCCGGCATTCGTGCTGGTCTTTCCCCTAAAGTCTTGTGTATCTTCTTGCATGTAAGAAGATCCTTTACCTGCATCTTCCAAAAACTGAAATTCTCCCCATTGAACTTCAGGACCCCATCGTAATAATGGTGTGCTTGATATCTGTCACCCATGATGCTGCAACCTTACAGCTCTGATACCACTTGTTGGGAAATTGAAGACCCTGAGTAATTTCTCCTTCCACAAAAATATTCAAACACAACCAAAATATATGAAAATAGGAAGAAAACTGTAAAAACACAAGAATAACGACACAACAAATTATACTGGTTCACCACTAGGGGCTACGTCCAGTCTTCCACTCAGATGTGGGTAATTCACTAATAATTGTTTAAGGATTAGAATTCCAAAAATATCCCCTAGAGGTCTCAACAAAAACCCTCTAGCTTCTAAGTATTATAACACACTATACTTATGTACAGGAATGAAAAACACTCACTAAACCCACTGGATACAGAATTCTTTTCAACACTGCCCACAACCACTCAAGTCCCTTTTATTTGGATTTTGTACAAATAAAACCTTAACATAAGGGCTCTATTTATAAGAAGCCAAATATCCTAATTCTTATAGGAAAACAATATTGTAATCCTTATAAGACGACAATATCCTACCCCCGGTAGGAATTGATAATAGTGTTGAAAAATCTTTTTCTTCATAGGATATGGGTTTCCTGTTTTGGCTCCATAATCCCAACAAAGAGATGTCATTTCTAGTTTATCGATTTCTATTTATGTAATATATGGAAAGTTTAGAAATCATTATATAGTAATCTAGAAATTGCAAGTGCTTCAACCCTTTAGGATTTTCTTTTTTGGTCAAAAAATAGGCATTTTGCAAGTGAAAAGAACAAAATGGATCTTGTTCTATCCTTGATAAGAGATTTCTCTATGAACAATACGAATTGGAGTTTGAAGAAGGGGAAGGAAACGGAGTCGAGAAGAATTTATTCAATCGTATAGTTTGGGCTTTTAGAATACGGCGTCCTTGGGGCTTTCTATTTGATTGTATCGAAAGTTCCAATGAATTGGGATTTCTCTATTGCGCTAGATGATTTCTAGGCTATGATGAAGAGGATCAGATCAAGGCACAACAAAGATATACCAAAAATAACAGGAAACCAAACCAGAAAAACAACACACAAAACCAAAACAAACAAACAAAACACAAATAAAAGAATTAAAGCAACAAAGCTAGAAATGATATTCCCCTTTAAAAAAATGCACCAATAAGTCAAGTTATTTTCCACTTACATTTCTTTAATGAACATATTTATTGTTATGGTATAATAAACCCCAAGTACCACCAAAAAAAATAATAATAATAACAGCACAGTATTAAATTCATTTATCTAATCTTCAACCATAAACTTAATATTATTTTTTGTTTTAGTTGTCTAACAAATAATGACATTAAAGACAAAATCATATGCTTAGGCTCTATTTTTTGTGGTTAAAAAAAAATCTATTTGCAATGAATTTTGTTGTTTCTTTTCCAAAATTTTGAACGACTTATCCTACTTGATTTGAAATAGAATTTTCATGTGTAAGATTGGCTTGCTCCACTTTTTTCAAGATTTGGTGCACTCCCCTTTACTTCATGGGACCTTTTAGGGGAAAAGCCTTCCATTCCCGTTAAATGACCCAGCCTTCTTGGGCTCTTCCACCGTCCGGGCTCTCTTTCCCTCTCGATAACGCAAGAGATAACTTATGACTTCACGGATGGAGAGGGATTCAAACCCCCTCGTTTAAGCTACTATTAATTCTAGTTAATCCATAATGCAGACAACCTTAATTCCCTGAAAGAGTAGGAGGTTCAAGTCCCGACACATGGGGATTAATTCAGCAGCAAGTTATACTAAAGTGGTCGAATTCGGTAGAATTTCACACAATTTTAAGTTAAAATTACCAATTTAAATTTAACCACTTTTTATGCGATCAATTTAACCTTGTTATATCTTAGTTTCCTATTAATAAATAAAAAAAAATTATATTCATTTCAAATCCTTCTGATTCTAAACAAAATCATTTATGGTAAGTGGTGGATTAGAATTTTGGGGGAGGCTTCATTTAAAATTGAGTAGAAATAATTATGTATAAATTTTGTATTTATAACAATTATAGTTTTTTATACCATTAATTTTTTAAAAATTAATTTATTAAAAACCTAAAAATATTTTTTTATTAATTTTTATTTATATTTGATATAAAAAATAAAAAAATTATATTTATTATATATTGATTATTAGATAATTAATCTTTAAATTGTCACTTCTCTCGACTGCAGAATTAGAATAGTTGAATATTGAAATTTTGATGATATATAGATAATTTTTTTGGCGATGATGTATAGATAATTAAAAAATATACGATACAATAATTTATTTATATAAAAGATATTACCTTGACAACATATAAATTCAAAATATAACTAAGCCTTTAAATTACCAAAAATAATTAGATTAGAGAGACAATATGTATAAATGGTAAAAAAATTAAGGTTAAAAAGCGGTAGGGTGGAGGCATGGGAAAGGAAATGCCATCATGCCAGAATAAAATTTTGAATCCTTGATACCTATTATTATATATATTATAAACTTGAGTAAACCCTACCTAAATCCGCCGGCGGTTTATAGTATTTCAAAGTCATGGAAATTAAAATCATTTATGGAACTTTTTTTTTAATTCCAAATATAACTTTATTTTATGGTAATTTTACTTCAATTAACTCAACCACTCGATACCAACATGAGTATAACTCGGTGATAATTGACATGTTTTCCTTCCATCGATGAGTATTTATCTTAGTTTGGAATACCTATCTTACAACTTTTTCATTTAGTGTTGATCTAAATAAAGTATGAACATAACTCGAAAAAGAAAGAAGAAAGAAAAAACTAGTTCACCAGAGGAGAATAAGAGAAAATGAAGAAAAAGAAAAAAAAACTGAGAGGAAAGAAAAAAGAGAAGTCAATTTCACACAATTGAATCATAACAAAATTAATACAAAGTTAATATAATTTGTCAAGTTAGAAAAACACAACAAAATTAATATTTCTTTTCAAGTACAACAAGTGGAGTGGGAGACTCGAACTCATAAATTCTTAGTCGAAGATAGATGTCGATTATTGTTGAACTATGTTCATCTTGGCCAACAAAATTAATATGAAGTTAATATAATTGGTCAAGTCAAAAAATTTAATCAGTTATGTCATTCTTTCACTGATAGATAAATAAGTTATGCGACTAAATACTTATCTCAAATTTTATCAATAAAAATTTGTATTTTTGCTCGAATTTTTCTATAATAATTAATATAATGTGATTTTATTATTATTTTTTTTCGTTTCGAGAGAAGCTTCATCTCACCCGAACAGGTCTTTCTTTACTCCTCAAATTTTAAATTAAATATTCCGTAATATTTTTTATATATATATATCTTTTAGTACTCATAATATTTTATAATTATCTCTTAAAGAAAATAGGTTTTTTTTTTTTTTAATTCTACCTTCATAACTTGACAAGAGCCATCAGCGGAATCTTCAAGCAAGATGCAACCGACATCTATTTTTGGATGGTGCCTCATTTTGCTCCACAATTTTACAAGAATTTTCTCTTTTTGGTTGGATTAATTTTTTTTTGTAAAATTCTAATTTTTTTCTTTCAAGGTAAAAAACATATTTACTCATTTAAATAACGATAAGGATTTAGTTCTAAATGATTTAGTTCCTGCCTTTAAATATTTTATTAGGACTTAACAAAAATCTAATTTTTAGAAATTAAAGAACTGTCAATGCATAATTCTAGGTCGGTTCAAAGCCCGAACCTATTAGGGCTAGTTGGATGGTTTTTCTTCTTTTTTCATATATTTGTACTGTTCCAATCTATTTTGTCTTCTAGGATTTGGTCTGATTTTGTTTTTCTTTCTCATTAATTCTCTTGCTCTAAGAAGGGTTTCACCTTGAAATGAAAATTTGAATTTCGTTTGCATTTTTTATTTCAACATTTTATTTTATCTATTTTTTTTCCCCTCTTACTTATAAGAGCTCCAAAATTTTTGATAGAGTTGAAGAGTTGTATTGTTCCTCTTTTGTTTACTTTCCAAAGAAAAAAAGTATGCTAGAGCCTTGAATTTTACAACTAATGAACCAAAAAGGTTTTGGAGGAAAGTCGAGTCTGAAGCCAACCTCATAAAAAACTGAGAATGACACGAAAAATCTGACAAGTGAACAAATGGAGTAGGATACTGTACACTATCAAAGAAGTTTAATTAAAGTTTGGATCCCAAAGTTTGAAGCCAATGTTGGAGGCGAAGCACATACTCCACCAAACATTTGAGGGAATCTTTGTGTCGATAATTTACTCTAATTTGAGAAAGACGGTTCTTCATCCTCTTCTAAAGCAAAAGAGACAACTTCTCTCTAGAGAGAGAAAGAAGAGAGAGATAATATATATATATATATATATTTTTTTTTTTTGAAGAATGAGGAATTTTTTTTATTAGGTAAAACTTAAAAGCAATAGAAGAAGAATTGTTTGGATTAAAGGTTTGCTTTGGACCATTACTTGAAGAAGTGCTTCAAATTTACCCACACACCACTTTCTCTCTCTCCTCTCTCTCTCTTAAAACAATCCTCACGGCGGAGAGAAACTCAACAAATTTCTTGAAATCTCCATAAATCGTGGTGGGTCGAGGCGTCTGAAAAAAAATCGAAAATTTTGGAGAGGGATGGATAGCTTGCTTTGTGACGAATTGATTCAAGAAATTTTCCAGAAGCTGCCGGCGCCGTCGTCCTCCGCCGTGTCTCTGGTGTCGAAGCGGTGGCTCCGCCTTTACCGGACCTCGAAAACCGCCCTCTCTCTCCGCCTCTCCGATCACGATTCCTCTGTTTCATCTCTCTCTTCTCTCCTCTCCCACTACCCCTTTCTCTCCTCCCTTTCGATTCTCTCCGCCGACTCCACCGCCGCCACCGCCGCTACTCTCTCCGCCCAAATCCTCTCCGAAATCCGCAATTTCTGTACGAAGCTCCGGTCTCTGAGGTTGCTCGCCGGCCCTGTTGCTCGCTCATCACTTGTTTCTCTCTCATCGGCTTGTAATCGTCTCAATTCTCTCTCTATCAGCATCTCCCGGCCGTTGAATTTCCGGTGGGTGGTTAATTTTCCGGCTCTGAGATCACTTTCGATCTCTGTGAGCTCCGGCGAGGGTTTTGAAACAGGGTTAAATTACGGCGATTGGGAGTGGGAAACGGAGGAATTGGGGCTTCAAAGCCTCTGTTTGTCCGGCCTCCGCGCCGGCGATTGGGGCGCCGGGTGGCTGTGGCGGAGCTGCAAGAATCTCCGGCAATTACGGCTTCGGGGCTGCGAAACCGTCGGCGACGGCGGATCCTTCTCGTCGTTCGTCGAGTGCTTGCCGGACCTCCGAGAAGTGGAGCTACGAACTTGCCGGAGCATAGCCGACGGCGTTCTGCTGAAACTGGTGGAGAATTGCCGGAATTTGACCTCCCTTCTTGTCTACGACGGCGGCAGTCGAGAAGGTATGTTAAATTACTACTCAGTTATATTTTAATTTTGTTAGGAAAAATGATGGTACAGATTAGTGATTTTTTTTTTTTTAATCCGTGAATCAACTAGTGATGACTTATCTACGTGATTATTCTTTATTCTTTTCTAAATAAAAAGAAAAATTGTGGCTCACGCATTAATCTTGTCTCACCACTGTTATTTAACCATTAAGAGATAAATGTAAAAATAAAGATTTATTTTTTAATAATGAGTTGTGAGAAATAGATATTAAAAATATAATAATAATAAATGGTCAAATTTTTTATGGTGAATAAAAGATTTAGTTGGTCAAATAGCTAACTATTTCAAAAAATATATATATTTTTCTCTTTTTTATTTATTAAAACTTTAAATATGGTCGTTAAAATATGAACGAAGTATTATTCTTAATTAATTATTTTACTTCTTATTCTATTTTGATTATCTCATTGTATTTTGGATTTTTTTTTCTAATTAGTGTAGTTTCACCCATCTAAACATAATTAAATTTGTATTTAATTGAACATTGACATGGTTGCTGAACTAAAAAATATTTATTTAGGTCAATAATTTTTCAATTTGAAATTACGATAAATTTAAGTTTGAAAAATATACTAAGTTAGCACCTATCTCCACCAATAAAATTTGACAACGCTCTTTTGGTGCTTTGAAAAATAAAAAAATATTTCTTTAATTTTTATTCGTATTCTTCGCAAGGTTTGCTCCAATTTCTAAGCCACCATCGGAGCAATCTGCAAACTCTCGACCTCCGTCTTCCCCTTGACCTCGACAACGAGCATCTTGTCGCCATTGCCACGAACCTCCGCACAAGTCTCTCATCTCTTCGGCTACAAAGTTGCTGCCTTGTTACAGGCGATGGCTTGAAAGCCATCAGCGCTACCTTTGGCTCTCGCCTCGAGGAATTAGCACTAATAAATTGCGATGTTGTCGAGAGAGAATCCGGGTTGTTGGCCACCATGGGACAAAGCTTGAAGAAATTGAAGAGACTCGACTTGTCTTACAACGAGATGTTGCTTGACAAGGACTTCATCTCCATGATCGTCTCTTGCAACTCTCTTACAGACCTCAACCTCCGAGGCTGCAAATGCCTCACTGAAGCTGCTATTGTTGCAGTGTTGAAGAGTTGTAAGAATTTGGACACCATTGATATTGTTCATTGTTCTGGAATCCAGGCCAAGACAGTAGAGCTCTCTATCTTAAATTTACCCAAATTGAGACTGCTCAAAGTTGAAGAAGATAAGGTTTATGATGTCGTAAGGACGTCCGCATCACGCCGCTTTATCGACATTGTTTTTTGACATGGTGAGTAATCAAAACTTATTCAACATGACCACTCCTCCTAATCATTGGATGCATGATCGTCAAGTCACATCGTCGTCATTATAGTTGCCGTTTTTAATTTACTCTCATATACATCTACCTTGCATATAAATAATTCATAAATTATACTTCCTGTTTCTTATTTATGTGTATGATTTGTGGTATTTGTTGGATTAGAAGGTCCCTTCTGCTCAGAAAAACAAAGAAGTTAATGAGTTGGAGTTGGAGGGTGAAATAAAGTTTAAATTGATTTTTCTAGTCTCTCTATCTTTATTTTGCCAGTTATCTTGCTCTCCTCAACCATATTACACTCAAATTCAAAAAAATGTAGAAAGATTTTTTTAAAATAAAGTTTAAAAATCATCAAGTTAGTTTGCTCTCTTCAACAATCATCCAATTTATGGACTAAATTTATAGTTCTATATATTTTGTTTTCAATTAATCATAGCTCAGTTGTTTAAATTAGTAGTAATTTTTTGCCAGCTCAATTGTTAAAGTATATATTTTCGAGTCTCAACTAAAAGGTCGTAAATCTCACATGTTGTACTAAAAAAATTTTAAAAAAATTATGAGTAACTTTTTTTAAGAAATTAAATAAATTAGAGGTTTGAATTCTCTATTTTTTTTTCTTTTTCGAAGTAGGCAAATTGGTTATTTAACTCAATATAAATGTGTGAATGAGGTAGGCGAGCTGATTTTGTAGGGTTTGATCTGAAAATGATTCTAGTGGTTCATGAGGTTTTTCATTTTTAAAATATGAACAACTTATTTTTGTTTTTTTAATTGAGGAAAAAAAAAATCAAACCATCTTTGACAATGTCTTTCTTTTCTATTTTCTATAAGAAACCCAACTCTTTTTTATTTAATAATAATTCTTATCAACAATAACTATTAAATTATAATTTTATTTTAAATTATAAAAATCATACTCTTTTTAATTTTGTCATTTATTAATATTTATAAAATATTATGGAAAAAAAGAAACTTTAGAAGAAAAATGTTGGAGAGATGTTGTAAAGAGAAATATGAATAATTAGAGAGACGTTAGAGTCTTACAGATAGGGAGAGATAAATAAGTGAGAGAAATAGATACGTTAAAATTGTCTTCTTGTTTTTATTTTTATTTTTGTTTTGTTGTTTTTTGTAATTAATAAAGTTGATTGATTTAACTAATTTGGAATGCGTGTAAAATAATATCATTATTCGACAAGTTGTAAAAGATACAATGAAATCATATCTTGTTTGATTATTAAATTAAATGCCAATAAAATACAAATGAAGTGCTGAAATGTTTTTTTAAGCATATTTAATAATTTTATGGAAATACCTTTGTTCAATATAATGGTCTTAGGGCCAAAACGAGCATAGCTCAGCGGTAATTGGCATATATCTTCAACTAAGAGGTTGTGAGTTCGAATTCCCTCCCCAACAAATTGTACTAAAAAAATATAATGGTCTTATGCTAAATAGTTTTCTACTCGATAGATAATTTCATTTATAACAAAAACAGAAAAAAAAAACTAGTTATAAAATTAAAATCGTTTGTTCAACATATAATTTATATTCAAAAACAGACAGTTGAAATTGTATTTGTTTTTTTTAACAGCTTCATTTAAATATATATATCACTTTTAAAAGTTTTAGGGAGTAGTATATTTTTGAAACATATTAAAAAAAGATATATATATATTATTATTATTATTTTAGGTTGTGAAAGCATATCCATTGGATTGAAAGAGACATGACAAATCTATGGTCCTTCTTTTTCCTTTTTTTATTTCTTTATTTTTTTTGTCATTTTTCTCTCCATTTGAGGCAGTGATTTGTTGTACTGTGCATTATCAATAAGTTGATAATATAATTTCAGTGGTCAAAAATGAAAAAGAATTTTCAGTCTCCATCTCAATTTAAAGTTTCAGGCTTTTTGTTTATCATCTTAAACTTGAGGCCTGAAGTTTTTGGACCCATTCCGTAATGTTAGTTTTTAATTTTAGGAAAATTGTGAGTAGTGGCGTATCGTAATTAAAAATGGCCAAAGGTTTTGTACGATGGCCGAATTTGAATTCTCAACGTCAAATCTATGTCATTCAAACTATTTTAAAATATTATTAATTTGTCTCCAACATAATCTAATTAAAATATATAACAAACCTAATCAATTCGTTAATAAATTCCATAGCAAGCACCATCTTAGGTTTTGTAAATATTCTTACACGACTTTCATCAATTTCCATTTTGGTTATATTGTTTGAGAATTTAAATCAAGTTAACGCGGGAACACTATGCATTCTTCTCGGTTCTTTCTTCCATAACTCGAGCTCGGAGAAGGGAGAGAGATAAGAGGGCCCTATGGAGAATGTGGTCAAAATCCATAATAGAGCCGACCACAACGACCAAATTGATTATCTTCATGCGTAAGGATACTAGATTATCTAGTATAAAAGATCTAAAAATTAAGGGATAACTAGAGGAGTGACTATATTAAATAGTGCAACTTCAAAAATGGCCAAAACAATCAAATATCAGGCCGTTAGAGTTCAACGCTATAACTAAATGTGGACAAATATACCCTCTAATCCAAAATAGATAAAATTATCCTACAATTATCCTCAAGTTTTGTGGCCGAAATACTCTTGGAAGAAATCTTTGCTACACCTTAATCCTACACAATCAAATATTGAATCAGAATTTCAAAAATAAAATATAGATTTAGAAATTTCAAACAAGATTTAGAAATCAATGAAAACTTTAAAATCAAGCAAGATTAGGATGAGAAGAATATGAAAAATTGTCTAACAAAACGTAAAATCAATGCAGAATAGTAAAAAAATGAGTAAAAAAAAAGAATTGAAAAATCAAGTGTTGTTTTTAAAATTATGGAGGGGTAGCTACATTGAGTGACATGATAAATTAATACAGTGAGAATCTCAATTATGGAGGTTGGTAGCTAATCAAAACGTCTTCTTCTTCCCTAATTTCACCATCAACCTCGTAGGCTGTGTACGTCCTTACATACATATATAGGGTAAATACACGTATAGACAGGCTAAAGGTAGAGTAAGTAGAGACACATACGATACCTGGATTTAAAGACAAGATGAGAGCGAACGACTGTTCAGGTGGCCCCCTTAATGAGTTTAGAGCCTTTTGTCTTCCTCTCCATACCTTGTCATAACTAATATTGATTCCATGCTTCTTTCGAACATAATCAATCATGTCACATGGACTACAATGTCTTCCATTGTTGATGTTTAACATTGTGTCTTCGCACATTTATTTATCATTGTTGTTGTTGCTTGCATATGGTTGTTACAAATAGAAAGTGTGCTACGATACGAGTTTTCTAACAATCCATAATTTACCTCAGGGAGAAGATGAGGTAAACTACATTCTGAGTGGCATTCGCACCTCCACTACCCTCGTAGATGGTGGTATATATGGGTCAATATCACAACTATGCAGCAGTGACTGCACATGACATCTGACAAAAGAGATATGGCCCACACCACATTCATCTGATAGTCTCATAATAATTGACTTGCTCGCACCATTTCTAAACAGTGAAAGACTTGTAATTTTCTTTCTTTCTGAAAAATAAAGATCTCTAGAGATGCATGCAATGAGTTGTTGTAGGATGGAATCGAAACGTGTCCAGTACTAAACCCTTGATAGTTATCTTGCTCCTCCCAACTTCTATCATGTAAAACCGTGACAACAAGTTTTATTTCAAGACAGCTCATGATGTTCATATTAATCTATTATGCACCTCCTCATCTAGCATAAGTATTTAACAATTATTTTATTTTTCTTTTCATTTTTAAAAATATTCTCAAAATTGTATTGGAAAAATAAAAACATGTTTTTGTGTCTTGTTACCATGTCCTATTTGTTCCAACATAAATAAAATTTTGTTTTATTATTATGGTATGTGCATGTTATTTGATAAGAAAAAACTGACAAAGCTTGCGAACCTCGACTCAGTAAGGGATGACCTGGAGGATGAGCAAGAAGTGTGTTGAGTAGGGGACCTGCAAAACAGAAGACACTCTGATGCCCAAGTCAGTAAATGACCGAGCTATATTCGAGAGAGAATATAGTATTCACGTAGCTGGGATAAAGGCTGGTGGTCTCTATTTATAGGCGAAGCTTCCGACAGGGACTTCAACAGAGCTCTAACGGCTTTTTTAAGGTTTCTGGAAGCGACGGTGTGCTATCGTGAAATATGTCCGCAACCAAACCCTGACGGAGTAGCAATAAGTCGGCTCGACCAGTAAACTGAAGAACAAACAAAGGAGAGATAAGGTCGGCTCGGCCGCCAACATGTCCAACTCAAATTCGACATGGTATCAAGGTGATGAATCTTTGCATTACCGATTCAATGCCACATGTTATCCCTATCGTATTAGGACTCACCACTTGTCATGTGAGAATTCACCTCCAACAAAAATGTTGGAGAAAACAAGAAACTTGACCAAATGGACTTTTTTTTCTCATTTCTCTTCGTTGTTTATCATTTACTCTTTTTAATTAAAAAAAATGTATTCGATAATTCCTCGTCTTATGAAAGTAAATTTTTATATAAAAACAATTTTTGAAATTAAATATTCAAACCTTTTTATGTTATATTGGATTTTTAATATTTATTATGTATTTTATAAGTAAAAATGAGAAAATAATGTTTTATTGTTTTTGGAAAAAACTGGAAATGATAACGAGAAATTGAAAACTTGATTTTGTCGTTTCCAAAATTTCATAAACGTTTATTAAAAAAGAGAAATGTTAAACTGAATATCTACGAAAAACTTATGTTTCAAAAAATTGGAAACGATAAACAATAAATAAGAAACACAAATACTAAAAAAAATAATTAAAAAAAATAGAAAAAAATAAACATAAGCAATACCAAACATGCCCTAAATAAATTGTTTTTTTAAATCAAAGTCGGGTTGATTTGCCTTTCAAGCTAATGAAAACAAGTAGAAAGGAAAATACTTTCCTTTCCAATCTCTTTCATATTATTTAGATCATACTACAAGTCTCTTAACTCTCAAAGTTGTGTCTAATACAAATGATGAGACGAGCTAGATAACAATACTTCTGATTGGTCCTGGCACCAATTTAGAAACACGGATGCCATTGGTGCAAATTTTGCTAACTGTCATATACGTAGTGTTGAAATGATAGAAAAACACTTCCCGAAACTCCCCTCTAAAGGGTATAGTGTATTCATTATAAGAGTACATGACAGTATCACATAATTCCTACTAAATTTGAGGACACTCGTTCGTTCTGACTAAGTGATATTGTTTAAAAAAAATTATATGATATTGACAATATCACATAATTCCTATATACTTACACATTGCAATTGCAAGTGTAAATCCAAACCTTCAAACAATATCACATCATTCTTACTAATCTTGTAGATTTCTTGCATAAATACCTATAAACAATCTTTTTATTTTCATTCTAGTGATGAGATGGCAGACACTACCACACGTTCTAACTTTTAAGTGTGAGACTTTTTTTTTTCCTTTTTTATAGGTTGAAGATTTGAATTCCCACTTGTAATTACAAGTGTATATATATTAAATTGTTTCGTTTTTTTAGTAATAAGTAGTTTATAATATTATTATATATATTACCAAATTTATTTAAAAGTTAAATAACAAAATTCCCATGTATTTTATTCCACGGAAAAAAAAATTGGTGCCTTTTGGTTGGCACTAGTTCTTTTTTTCCTTCATTTTTTTTTTCAAATCTGTAATTTGACTAAAATATGTTTTAATCTCTAATGTTTAGGTATTTTTTTAATTTAGTATATTGTTTTAAAATTTTCAATTTAATTCTTAATTTGTTGATAATAATCTTGCATAGATATCTTGTGAATTTGTGGAAATTGATTGAAATTGAGAGGAATGGAAAGAGACAAAAGCTAAAAAAGTCTACAAATTTCTTAGGAATTTGGATAAAAAATTATGAACTTTTATCTTTTAGATAATATTTTTCCTCATCTAACTTTTCACGACTTCACAACATGCATCATCGTGCCACGTAAGTTTACCATTGACTAATTTTAATATTTCAAATAATGAGACACTAAACTGAAAAATGTTAAAACGTAAAAGACTAAATTAAAATTCTTGAAACAATAGAGAATAAATTTATTAGTTTTTTAAACAACATAGACTAAATTAAAGAAACACAAGAATGCGATAAACTCTATCTGGTAAATCACCTATTGATCAAAAAGTCGTGAGGTCGTGAGTTCGAATCTGTGCCCCATAATGTACTAAACAAACATATATTAACAATATTTTTTAAATACGTTACAATGACTTGTAGTTTTGGTTCATTTTAATTAGCGCTCATCCTTTTTATAATTTAGTCAAGGTTAAAAGTTCGAATCTTCATCCCTCCTGCACGTCGGTGTACAGAAGAACAAACAAAAACTAACCATCAAATTTTTTATTTTTTTTACTACGACTAGTTAGTAACACGTGCGATGCACGTGGAATTTATCATTTTATTACTATTCACTTATAACAATTTTGTAATTCAAATACAAAACTATTTTTATTCCCGCGTCTTTAAATTTCTTTAATTTTCTCGCACTCTTTCTATCTCCAACCTCTAACATATGTAGTACTTAAATTTTGTATAATTTTGCAAATTAATTTTTGAAATGTACTAATCTATAAATAGATTTTCTTATTTAATATAACTTTTTTAGAAACGTGCTTGAAAAAAAATGGAAAGAGAGATTAAATTGTAGTAAGCACATAGTGGCACTTTTTTTTTTGTGGATTTTTGTTTGGTTCTTCTTCTCCCATTTTCTCTCAACTTTCTTTTCCTTTGATTTTTTTTTTTAATTTCTTCCTTTTTGAAATGGGACATTTTAAAAATTAATTATATGATGATGAGGATAATTATATTTACTAGAATATAAATGGTTTATGATTATCTTTCACTGCATTTAATAATATGTACGGATGGAAATTCGAACTCACAATCTGTTGGTTGTAGATATATGTCAATTACCATTGAACTATGCTCGCTTTTGCAACTAATCGTCAAATTTTATAGACTAAAATAAAATATGTGATTTTAAGTTAATGAAATATTATCAAAATTTCGCTTTGACAACTAATCCTCAAATTTTATAGACTAAAATAAAATATATGATTTTAAGTTAATGAAATATTATCAGAGCTCAGGGATTACATTAGATAATTTAAAATAGAAAGACATAAATAACAACTTATACGAATATGTAATCTAAAGAACTGAAAAAGAAAGAAAAAAAAATAAAGAAAATACGAGAGTTTTTTAACTCGCTATCTTCAGAAGAGACATCTTCGTATCAGTCTCCACAGTAGTGGATAGCAAATTATTTTGGGAGAGAGCCGTAGGTGTTAGAAAGTAACAATTACATGAATTTCTTCAGATTGAACCAGCTTTTTTCTTCTGCGTTTAGATCATCTCTGATTCATAAACCCACCTCCAAATCCACCATTGATCTTTCAATTTTGGAGTTTCGTTTGAACCAATGCCACGATATCAAGCAATTCAACCAAATTCTCTCGCAGATGCTTCTAACTGGGTTCATAAGAGACACTTATGCCGCAAGCAGATTAATCAAATTCTCAACGGATTTCCCCTTCATTCACATCGATTACACCCGCCGAATCTTCAACTGCGTTGAGAATACCAATTGCTTCATGTGGAATGTCATGATGAGAACATATATTCAAAGAAACTCGCCTCATTTTTCTTTGGGTCTTTATAAACTGATGTTGTCGAAGTATGTGGGTCCTGATAATTACACGTACCCGATTATTGTTCAGGCTTGTTCTATCCGACAGTCGGAATTTGAAGGAAAACAGGTACATAATCATATTTTGAAGTTGGGTTTTGATTCAGACGTTTATGTTCAAAATACTTTGATTAATTTATTTTCTGTTTGCTCGAATATGACTGATGCACGGCGGATGTTTGATGAAAGTTCTGTTTTGGATTCGGTGTCATGGAATTCGATATTGGCGGGGTATGTCCAAATAGGAAGCGTGGAGGAAGCTAAGTATATATACGATCAAATGCCAGAGAGGAGTATAATTGCTTCGAATTCTATGATTGTTTTGTTTGGCAGCAAAGGGCGAGTGATTGATGCGCGTAAATTGTTTGATGAAATGCCAGAGAAAGATATGGTTACATGGAGTGCACTAATTGCTTGCTATGAGCAGAATGAGATGTTGGAGGAGGCTATGAGAACATTCGTTGGAATGCATAAAATTGGAGTTATGGTGGATGAGGTTGTAGCAGTTAGTGCTCTTTCTGCTTGTGCAAACTTACTGATTGTCAATATGGGGAAATTGATTCACAGCTTAGCTTGGAGAATTGGAATTGAATCTTATATTAACCTTCAAAATGCTTTAATCCATATGTATTCGAAATGTGGGGATATAATGGAGGCACGGAGACTGTTTGATGAAGCCTACTTGCTAGACCAAATATCTTGGAACTCAATGATCTCTGGGTATTTGAAATGTGGTTCAGTTGAAGATGCTAAAGCCTTATTTGATACCATGCCCAGGAAGGATATTGTGTCTTGGAGTTCTATATTATCGGGTTATGCACAACATGACCTTTTTTATGAGACTCTCACACTCTTTCAAGAAATGCAGATGAACGGTCTTAAGCCAGATGAGACCATGCTAGTAAGTGTAATATCAGCATGTGCTCGCTTGACTGCCCTCGAGCAGGGGAAGTGGATCCATGCTTATATAAAAAAGAACAGTCTAACTGTCAATGCCATTCTTGGTACGACCCTCGTTGACATGTATATGAAGTGTGGATGTGTTGAAAGTGCCTTGGAGGTTTTCCATGGGATGGTTGAGAAAGGTGTTTCGACTTGGAATACTCTAATTCTTGGGTTGGCCATGAATGGATTGGTAGAAAGCTCACTTGATATGTTTTCTAACATGAAGAAATGTCATGTAGCACCTAATGAGATAACCTTTGTGGGAGTACTTGGTGCATGTCGACACATGGGTTTAGTAGACGAGGGACGGCATCATTTTCATTCAATGATTCATGATCATAAGATAAAACCCAACATTAAGCATTATGGATGCATGGTTGATCTTCTAGGACGTGCAGGTAAGCTTCAAGAAGCTGAGGAAATCCTGAACCATATGCCTATGGAACCGGATGTTGCTACTTGGGGGGCCTTGCTTGGGGCTTGTAAGAAACATGGTGATAGTGAAATGGGAAGAAGGGTGGGGAGGAAGTTGATTGAGCTTCAACCTGACCATGACGGGTTCCACGTGTTGTTATCCAACATATATGCTTCCAGAGGTAAGTGGGATGATGTTCTTGAGATTAGGGGCATGATGACAAAACATGGGGTTTTGAAGACTCCTGGGTGTAGCATGATTGAAGCAAATGGAGTTGTTCATGAATTTTTGGCAGGAGACAAATTGCACCCTGACATGGATGCAATTGAGGACATGCTAGGTCAAATGGCTATGAAATTGAAGTTGGAAGGTTATACACCAGACACAAATGAAGTTTTACTTGATGTTGATGAAGAGGAGAAGGAAAGCACTTTGTTTAGACATAGTGAAAAGTTAGCCATTGCATTTGGGCTTATTAATATTAATCCACCAACACCAATCAGAATAATGAAAAACTTAAGAATATGTAACGACTGTCACACTGCTGCAAAATTAATCTCCAAGGCTTTTGGTCGTCAAATTGTGTTGAGAGATCGACATCGTTTTCATCACTTTGAGCATGGGTTTTGTTCATGCAAGGATTACTGGTAGCTGATGAGGATTCATGATGCTTAAACAACTTCATTCTCAAAGATTATTCTGGCTGGCAACACATCTGCTGATTTTCATCACAGCTGGTGATCTATTCTACTATTTGAGGTCATGCAATCTACAATTCACAATGATAGTTTATATACATTTGGGAAATTTGTTGCAAAATTTGTTTGGTGAGCATTTCTTCAGGGGGAATCAAGAGTTTCCACCTCTCTAAGCCCATATGTGGACATCAAGGCAATAATGAAGTGCCTCAAATTGCCCAAGGTTCATTTCGGGCCAAATGCTGCTGCATGGCCCAAATCTTGGCACGGTGCTTTTAAGTCGTAATTTTTCACTTAAAGGGAAATATCAGTCCAGGAGCAGATGATAATGATCACCTTCAGGTAAGCCTCTACCACATTTATAATAAGTATGAGAGCTTGTAGATTCATAAAAGGAAATACCAGTCCACAAATAACATCCCACCCTAGTGCCTTACTTGTTTTGTTCTTTAAGAATTCTTCCGCACTGGCTTCATAGTTCAAACATTGTTTGAACTGGGATTAGTTCCCCCCACATTAACTTTTGTTATTGGGCTAGCCATACAGCTATTTCTAGCCTTTCGAGATATATGACACACATCCTTCATTGTAACTTAAAATTGACCTTTTGTTTTAAAAATATTGAACAACATACACCATTTATTGTAATAGTTTTTGAATTCCCAACTTTCAATCTATACCTTAGTCAAAGTAAATAATTAATCTAATTTGCTCTTCTTGGGTTCAGATTGAAAGATGATGGATCTCATCTTCCTTTACTTTGCATCAAACACCTTTGAGGCTACTCAAGAGTAACTTGGGTTGTTTCTTTTCAATACCATCAGTTAGTGTTTTCTGTATTGAACTTTGTTTAATTTTGTGATATTCGAGCACTGGTTTGAGCAATAACAATTTATTGTTGCCTTAAATTTGTAGTTGCCAAAGAAAACAGCAACCGATTTGAGCTACGTCGTCAATGTGATCTCACTATAAGCACAGCGAAAAGGTTAAATATAGCCTAGCTATATGAACCTGGTTTTTTTAATACACAGAAAACTTAGAACCTAGTTTCTGAGTGTTCTGATTACGGCATATTTGTTACCTATTTATGATCACAAAAACAAGTTTAGATAGCTGAACAGATTGAACTATGCATTCTTGCAGTTTATGGAAGGCCAGGGAAAGCAACTAATGATTAAAGCGGACGGAGCAAATTTGAAGTGGTTTAAGATATCTTGGTAAGCAATATCAAAAATCATTGATGTCTCTCGAGTCCAGATCATGGGCGGACGCAGGTGGCCCTAGATATAGGGGAGCAAAGCTCCGACTCCCGGTTATCAAAGGCAAAAAAAACATATCTCAGTAAGCATTATGCATTTTGTGAACTACTTTACTCACTTTCTTGATACTGCTGTGTGTATGCGTGTGTGTAGAACTTGGTTTGTTACTGTTAGCGGAAATAAAACCGTCCGATTTTATTTGTTTTCAATAGCTATATTATGAAAAAATTTCGATGAAGTCGAGTTTTGTGAAAGTGCACACTCTAAATCAGAGCAAGTTCAAAATTATATTGTAGTTCTAATCACTCTTCCCATCTAAGACAAATAAATGGAAAGAAAAAAAACCATTCAGTAGACTCTGACCACTAGCTTCCTCAATGGTTGTCATGTTGTATTTCTTTAGTTCTTGAGAAGCAAAAATTCAATCAAGTAAAGCACAACTGTAATGTGTATTATAGCATTCTTCTTGAGTCTTAATCATTGTTCAATATGCATCAATTTGCTTATGTAGGTAGCTATAAGGAGGGTGGGTACTCAGATGCCAATGGAACAAGTCTAATATGTTCTCGATATCGCCACTAAATCATAAAGCATAACTGCAATGTGCATTTTGAGCGGATAATGTGCATTTTGATTAATCTCATGGGATAAGTACCTGAGAGCTGAATAGTTCAGAGAGTGATTCAATCATTGTTTACTTTTGACTCTCTTTTTATGTTCGGTTGCATTTTTGTGATTAAAGGAATTTGGTTTTGGTAATAGTTTTTTCGTTGTAACGCTTTTTTAGCATTGTAGATTAAGAATTTCCTACGTTAAAGGTTGGAAAGATGGTTGTATTTCTCACAATTCAAACACTCTAAAATAGACGCCACCGTATAATTTCACTTATTTATTTAGTTAAAGACAAATTTGAATTCACTCTTACCCGTTATACTATAATTAAAAGACAAAGAGACGAAGATTCAAGAAAAAAGTGTTAAAGAAAAAACCACAGAAACAGGGAGTGAGAATACTGTCATGTCCTAATAATCAAAATCAGGACCAATCAGAAGTAAAATTACAAGTTATTCTCGGCTGATCTGCCAATGAAATCAATTGCCGATTCTCCATCACCTTGTAACTCATAATGGAAAGGCAACCATTGATGATCAACAATGATAGAATCTCCAAAAATCAGATCATCGTTTGCTTCCATAAAACCAATCATTCCGTTTGTAACTTCAATCTTCGAACCTAAATCATCCGTAAACAGTCGCAACTGATGTTTCAATAAACACTCAAGTCGCTCCTCCTATTTAGGTTCTCTTACGGAATGTTGCAATGCGAGATTTGTGAGCCGAAATCAGTTTGAGACTCGAATTTCCTCGGCCTATTTTTGCAAATTCGGCGGAATCGTTGATTCGAATTATGGAAAAATTCAAGAATCATCAACGGAGGGCAGCATTAAATGTTTTTGACGTGCAAGAACTGAGAGAGTTGATTCGACGTCCTTTCGTTCCGTTGAGACTTGTGCTCAAATTTATCCGGGAAGAACTCCAGCTCTCCCAATATTTTTCTCTCCGAATTATTTTTTAATTTTTAATTTTTACTGTTTGATTGATTATTATTTATTATAATGAATCTTTTAAGAATTATTTTCTTTGAAAAATATATGTTGCCACGAATCTTTATCCTCTTATTCTTTCTTTCGAATTCGAGATGTGATGTGAAGATATGAACTTTTATACTGTGAATACAGTTTCTATAGGTTTAGTGGACCATTGGACTTAATAATTTTTGGTCAAATCCAATTCTTTAAATGAATTTAAATTTAAATATTAATCCACTTGGTTTTATGGTAATTTGGATTTTGGGCCAAGTCTGCGAACCAAATTGATTCCAAGTTCAGTTCTCTGACTCAATTACATATTTTAATTGTCAATTTATCTTTAGTTTCCACGTCCACCCATGTTTAGGTTGGCCTCATTTTAGTTATTTCTAATATAATAGACGTGAGATATGAAAAATTAAACTTATAATCTCGAGAAAAAAATATATGTAATTTAAGATTGAGCGATATTTATGTTGGAGAATGTATCCCTTGAGTTAATTGTAACCAAAAATGCATTTTTACTTCTATAAAGAAAAATGTAATGCATTTTCAGTTGAAGTTATTATGGCAATATTTTCGTAGTTCTTTGAAAAAAAACCTTATATATTTGATTAGTTAAAGACAAGTCAATTTAGACGCTTATAATGTTATTCTATTCAACACTTTTTAATAGTAGCTATGTATCTTGTTCGGCGAATGAATTGCATTAGTGTGATTTGGTTAGTTGAATCGCCCGGCGAACAAATTGTCTCTTTACTATCTTAAAGAAAAAAGCGACCCCTCATATTTTATCGTTCTTGACCTCTATTCACACTTACACATCATATGTTTGTGTGGATAGCTGCTGAGAGGGGTGTCCTAGGCGTAGAGGAATCACACCAATCCATCCCGAACTCGGTGGTTAAACTTATTATTTGAGACGGGAATTCAACCTTACTCGGAATTGTCCCTAACAAAATTTTAATTATTCTAATATCACTTAAATTTGTATTTATAAATTATTATTCATCCAATATAGACTACATCACTTATCATCATTGTAGATAATAATGCTTCTGAATTTACCTTAGCCACTAAGAGACTACCAGCAGACGTGGCGTTTTGTTAGTGCCACTTTTGATTAAATTCAAATTTGTTTTTAAAAAATCACGACATATCATCTCTTAACAAGATGCGTCCACTTTGTATGGTTGTCTTTTCAAAAGATGACCCCAATGAATTTTTTTTTAAAACCCAACCTTTTATGACTACGTCACACAAAATTATCTACTTATGCTTTGCCATGACACTTCCATCCATCGTTGCCCATCTTCGTCATAGTTGTGGACCACCAACTTAGTTTGTAAGGACCAAAGTATGTTTTATTGGTTGCTATGATCAAATACAAGTATTAATTATTATTAAGCTAAACTTATGTTTGCATATTTTTTAATCATTTTAATTGTCGAATAGTGAGATATTTAGTTATAGCATTCTAAATTAGTGTAGTTTATTTTTAATTAGTTTATTTTATTACTCTAGCTATATTGAATTAACAACTTAATTCATGTTTATTTATATTTTAGGATCTAAATGTTTGAAAATTCTATTCTATATGAATTGATGTATTATTGATGGTCTAAATTGAGTTGAGTACGATTGACAACCATGTAGAGGTTTTAATATTTACAGTTTACAATGGTATTAAATTTTAATATCTATATCTATAGTATATATAAAAGGCGGAGAAACTTTTTTTTGCCGTTTTTACCCTTCATTTCTTATACTTTTGAATATGAAGTTGGAGGCAAATTGGTCATTTTACATGCAACTATTGAATTTCTTATAATTATTATGAATAAATGTTTATTTGATATGCCTCATTTTGCCTCTTTTATTTTCCGTTGATTTTCTTTGATACTTTTGGTAAGAAGTTAATGTTTTTTTTAACTTCAAGTAAGATCGTGTTTAATATGCTAATAATAATTGATTGCGGTTACAAATGGATGCGTGGAAGTTGAAAGGGTAAATTAATTGCACATAATTATAAATTTAAACATACGACATATTGTCCTTCCCGGATCCTTTCATCTTCCTCTATACTTCCCTTTGGTTCTATACTTCTTCTATATAAATATTTGTCCTCTCTTTTCTCATGACAACAAAAGAATCAAGAGATTGTGGATGAAACAGAAGGAAAATATTTTCAGTTCGTGTGAAAGTATGGCGATTATTTTCTTTCTTTGGCAAGGACAACTACAATGTACGTATAGATGATCGAGAGAAGAATTGATAGTGAAGAGAGATGTACTAAAGAAATTAATCCTCAATCACATCAAGGTGGGATGAGTCGATGGTAACAGTTAGCTTTTTCGAAATTTATCATTGTTCAAATTGAAACAAATTGTAGATTGCATTGTGTTGAGATGTCAATACAATAGAAAAAATTGTTCTCATGGTTGGATAATTGGGATAATTATGAGTTTTATTTTTATTTATTTATTTTTAGAAAGTAAAACTTTTGATTTATGTGTTATGCTAAGAAATATTTGTACAGAATTATAGCAAAAAAATAAATTTGTTATCCCCACCAACTTTATCAAATTGAACTAGAGAGAGTTTTTTTTAGGGTTTCCTTCTCCTCATTATTGCCTTTATTTTTCCCGGGCGAATAAATAAATTTAGGAATTTAGCGTTAAAAATTAACAAACTTAAAATATAATATAATGATAATAATTAAGGAAAAGAAATAGCAAATTAAGAACATTATAGGTTGGTAATATAAAATGTGATCAAGAGCTTTTGAGAAAAAAGAAAAATGCACAAAATAGAACTTTTACGTTAACTTTATCATTCTATTTAAAAAAATTTCACTATTATTAGGACAATTTTGATTTCTAAATACAAATATCTCTCTCATCTAGATGTGTCTCTCTCATTCAGGTTCCTCCAATTAATACACACCCTCTATATTATTTTGTCAATTATTTTTTTTCTCAAATTAATTTTTTCATTAATTATTGAATCATCAAAAGAACTATTAATTATTGAGTAAAAATAAAGAGTTAAGATAATATTAAAAATTAAGATAGGATAGGTCAAGTTTTGTCTCTTTGTTTCTATAATATTAATTGTAAAAATTATAGTTGTTTTTAATTATAATTAATAATAAAATTTCACATAATTAAAATGTGTAAAGTTTTATTTCTATAAATTAATTAAAAAAAAGTTGATGTTTCGGAAAAAAAACATTAAAAAAAGTTATGACTTATTTATAATTATAATTAATAAGTTGAAAAGTTGAAAAGTTTGGTAACTCTTTCTCCTACAATTATATAAACAATTGTTATTTTTTTATTATTTCTCTAATATTTTGTCAGCCAAAACTTGAGTTTTTCTTTTTTTCATTCGAATGTTTCCTTATGTCTTGATTTTTTTTTTCATATTTTAGTTAGATTGTTTGAACCTTCAATTTTTAATTTTTCTTTTAATTATAATGCAACGTGAATAATTGTTACTTTTTATAGAAGATTTATTATAATTTATTAGAAAAAATCCAAAAATGACATATTTACTTTCTTTTTAAGGACTCAAATAAGAAATCAACATAAAGTTTTATTTCTTTTAGAAATTGTTATTTTTATGAACAAAAAATGGTGAAAATTTAAGAATATGTGTTAAATTATTTATTCTTTCTTGGTGTATTTCACTTATTAAAAAAAAATTTTAAGTAACAATGTTTCTCAATTTTTTTAGTCACTAAATTTGGATGATGAGATTTACTACAACGTCATAAGTGGAGAATAACATATTGGTGAGATAAAAACGTTGAGAGAAAAAAGCCAAATTGTAGTAAACTTTTTAATTGTTTAATTAATTTTTATACTTTTAAACTCTAAAATAAAACTATGAATTTTTTCGTGCATCGCACGTGTTTCTGACTAGTTCTGTTGAAATGGTGGGAGTAGTACCGAAGATAGATGTGAACATAAATGAATTAGAAATCGCATATGGACACTATATTGAAACACATTTAGGTTCAACTTAGGTTCATTGCCATTCCATTATAGAACCAGCATTAAATTTAATGTTCTGAGTTGCACAGTTGTCTTTCACATAATTATGTGACTATTAGGAAATTAATTATAATTATATTATTTAATATAAATTAATTATAATTCTATTATTTAATCTAAATAAATTAACTAAAATTATATTACATAAAATCAAATAAGAACTAAAACTGATAATTGTACGGGAATGTAGGAACGTAACAAAAATGACCTTGGTTTAGAAGTAAGAAATTAAAATAAACATTTCGAAACTACACGAACTAAAACAAACTATAGTTGAAAATAGAAATATTTTAAATAAGAAATAAAAATAAACATTTTAAACTACCTGAACTAAAATAACTAAAGTTGAAAATAAGAACGTTTTAAAAATACAATGACCAAAATGTACCAAACTTGAAAATACGAACCTCGACTGAAATAATATCATAACATTCTAAATATTATATTATATAATATTAAGGGGAAAAAACACCTTGAATAATGAAAAATATTCCGCACAGTTCGCCCGGCTGGCTACTGGAACCCAATAATATACCTCCACGTGTACAACCCAGGGTCAACCGTTACCGTCTCTGTCTCCAAAACCCCAGTGATTTTCACTAGGGTTCTACTCTTACCCTTCAAGAAACTTCTCAGCTCCTGCTCAATTAACCAAGTTCGAGCTCAATCTTCATTCTTCAATCTCAATCTCCATTTCAAGCTCATACTCTTGCAATTCATCGCCACAAATCTCTCTTCCGAGT
Organism: Momordica charantia; assembly: GCF_013281855.1. NCBI lineage: Eukaryota > Viridiplantae > Streptophyta > Magnoliopsida > Cucurbitales > Cucurbitaceae > Momordica > Momordica charantia. Next base: position 11,064,194 of record NW_028275166.1, on the reverse strand, counting down.
TCCGTTTTGAACTTCATGGTTGGTTTTACCCTTGGTTCAACCGGAAATGTTGAATTTCGCCATTGTGCTGCTTGTTCTTCTTCTGATGATGGGTGGAAGCCGCGGAATGACGCCTCATTTCGCCTCTGGTCCGCACATTGCCGATGTGAATATATTGCTGCCTCCCAAGATGACTAATCCAGTGGAGTATAGGTTGCAAGGGAGTGATGGATGCTTCAAATGGTAAATCCCACTTTGCTACTCATTTTTCGAGTTGATGTTTTCGATTATTTAGCACTGAAATTGAGGAAGAGAGTGTAGTAAACGGAAGAGAAATTGCAATCTAACTTTGGAACTTCTATATGAGTTGGTAATGATCCTTACTGATTATCGCTTCACTTAGTCACGCTTCACCTGGAAACGGGGCTTGCTATGCCATTGAAAGCTTCTTAGGTTAATTCTATCGAGCAACTGGTATTTGTGGCGTGGAGATAAATAAGTTTCCTCAGAAATAGGCAATCATTTGCTAACTGAGTCATCGAACGGACACTTAAACTTATCTACATATGACTCATTGTCAGCACACACTATCGAGTGATTTGTTTTCTTCTTCTTATTATTATTTAATTTTTAAAATTTGTATAGAGCAATTCATAGTTAAGATTAGGTAAAGGGACATAGAACAATCCTTTGACTTCTTACTTTAATTTTCAATCTGTAAGTTTGATTCTTCGTCAAACAATCTGCAGTTTCAAGGAGGAAGGGTTTACATTCGTTTTTTCTCTGAAGAAGATTAAGATTAGGCAAAAGTCAATAATTTTTAAGCTGATAACATTTTGATTTTTGAGAAAAAGGAGATAGACTTATGGCCCCCATAGAAGTTAGAACTCAAGAAAATAATATAGCAAATTCACAATGGTTATATGTAGCAGTTTTAAAAAGTACAACTGTCTTATGGCCCCCATAGAAGATATGTTTGGGGGAATGATCTCATTGTAACTGTTTGGTTATTTTTCTGGTCGCTGCTAATTTATTTAATGCTAATTACAACATTTTATAGGTCTTGGGATCATCATGATATTCTTTATGTTCTACCGGAATACAATGTAAGTAGTCACTGCTCAACAAGTGCTCTGTTGAGATCTGTTGCTCCTTATAGTGGTCGCAAGGAGACTGCTGTTTATGCTGCAGATGTGCAAACTGGAATTGTGATTCGCTGCAAAGTTTTTATCGACAAAATTTCTAGAATCCAGATATTTCACAATTCTATCAAACTTGACTTGGATGGGCTTGCTACACTTCGAGTCCGTGCCTTTGACAGTGAAGGTAGATTTAATTCAATACTCATAACTATTTATTTAATTATGTATAATTCTGCAATCTTTGTCACTCTAGTTGTGTCATGTATTGATTACACAAATGTGTAAATGACTGAGAAAACCCAAGAAAATTGTGTGCACAGTAAGATTGGCATCCCCAAAAAAGATAAGTATAGATAAGATGGGGATGTAGTTTGTTCATTGTATGACAATCGTATTGTAGGAAAGCCAATGTAACTAGTAGATTCCATCCTAAGTATTTACATTTATTATTGTTAAAAGATATAATCTCCCGAAGGTTGAGAATAAGAAACATAAAAACAGAAAAAAGACGGGGAAAACAAGAACCAAAAGAGGGAAATACAACCCAATTGAACAAGAGCGATAAAAGACACAAAATCAACTTCAAGGAGCAATATCAACCAAGGACCACGACCATGATGGGAGAAACCAAAAAACTTCAAAAACAAAGGATAACGACCAATTCTGTTCTGAAAAAATGGATGCCTTTCTTTCTCCTTCTTGGGAGCAACCTTTGGTAGTCGAAAAAGCTTCTTGCACTGACAATCAAAACTTTTTAAACATTTTGAAGATGTAGGCCTTACCCTAGTTCCAATCATTGAATAGGTAGACTTTAATTATGGGCAATAGGTTTTTGGTTGGTTCTGCTTTGCAGTGGTTTTGAGGGTTGAGGGTTGAGATATTATAGTTTTCTTGTCTTCTCTTGGTGGAGGGAGGTTTCAGATTCTTTACTTCTTCATTCTAGCGATCAATTTGTGTTAAGTGATTGTTTTGGTTTCCTCCTCAACAGTCAGCCCTTTCGTATTGGCAAGTTTTATTGATGAAATTTTTTTCTTGGGCTTCAGATCTCATCTATTTCATGGGTTTTTGGTTTCTACGTTTTGATTGTTTTTCTTATTCTTTTTTCGCTTCCTTTGGGAGCTTGTATCCTTGAACTTTTGTCTTCCTTTTCATATTATCAATGAAAAGTTTGTTTCTTGTTAAAAAAAAAAATTGTTGGCTTTTAACCCTATATGCATGTGTATGTATATATATTACAGATTGTGCACTTCATGTTTTCATTTTCTCCCTCAGCTGTAAGACCAGACTAATGTGCTTTAGCACGTATCACACTAAAAAATATCTGATCTTGATATTCATTCAGGATGCTTTAAATTAGTCTCACAGCTTCTCTTGATTTAGCACGTTTAAGATATTCACATTATATTTTTGTACCTAATTTCATTAACTTCAATTATTTGGATGAAATTTTGAATTGTTTTTCCATTCACTTTGCAGAAAATGTGTTTTCATCATTAGTGGGCTTACAATTTTTGTGGCATCTGATACCTGAAACTCATGGATCCCCCCATCACCTAGCTCATCTTCCCTTGAAGGATTCTCCACTTAGTGACTGTGGTGGGTTATGTGGAGACTTGAATATTCAAATAAAACTGGAAGATAGTGTATGTATGCTGCTGATGTTAAGGATTTACCCCTTGATTCAGACCTGGCCTAAGAAAACTGAAATTTAACTTTTATAATTATTTATATTTCTTGACTTATGATGCAGGGCGTATTTTCTGATCTGTTTGTTGTAAGAGGAATTGAAATTGGCCATGAAGTAGTTTCTGTCCATTTGCTTGAACCACATTTAAAGCACATGGCCGATAAGATTGTTCTGACTGTGGCAGAGGCAATGTCACTTGAACCTCCCTCGCCTGTTTTTGTCCTCGTAGGTGCCACTGTTCGTTACAGTCTTAAAGTTATTCGTGCCAACATTCCGCAAGGTTTACTCTTCAACTCATTATAATTTTAGCTATCTGGTATGGTAACTAGTTATTATTTTTTTTTTCCTTTTTGATAAGAAACTAATATTTCATACAAAAAAGGGAAAACCCATTGATTGGAGAGTTTGTTAACTAGTTGCTACCTAAAATTAGCGACTTTGGTTCTTGACTAGGAACCGAATTTTATTAAGAAAAATGAAAGAGAGAGATACAAGGGTGGCATCCACAAAGAAAATGAGAAACCCAAATGGGCGTGAAAAAAAACTTATAAATATGAACCCCAAGTAAAAATTGGACATTCAATTGTTCCATAGTACGTTTTCGATGATTGTTAATGAATTTGCCTACATTTACAAATTATAATCTTAATGAAAACAAACTGGAAGGTCTCTTTGTAATTTAGATTTTGGGAACCTTTTGTATATTTTATGCTATCAATGAAATATTAGTTTCTTAAAAAAAAAGGGTTCAACCATAGTGTGTGACAATCAAGCTAAAATAACCAATAAAACACGAGGAGATGCTGGAGATTTCCAAGATGTAAGTTAAGTGTCCGAAAGATTTCCAGGATGGCTTCGAAGACTTCTGTAAAGATAGAGAACAAAGTCTTCACCTGTACCTTTGATCCTGATAAGAAAGGGCGTTTTCTGAGAATCTTAGAATCACATCTGAAAAGGCTTTTTGTTATTTCTGTAGAAGAGGTTGTAGCAGTGTGGCTAATCGATGGCATTGAAGAACTGCTTCTGGCGCCCAACACCCAAAAGATTTCCAGGATGGCTTCGAAGACTTCTGTAAAGATAGAGAACAAAGTCTTCACCTGTACCTTTGATCCTGATAAGAAAGGGCGTTTTCTGAGAATCTTAGAATCACATCTGAAAAGGCTTTTTGTTATTTCTGTAGAAGAGGTTGTAGCAGTGTGGCTAATCGATGGCATTGAAGAACTGCTTCTGGCGCCCAACACCCAAAAGTTTTTCCAGAAGACAGATTGCAAAGATGGTTTCATTTGGATGCAGAAAACAACGAACAAACGGGGAAGCTTTTTGGAGATAACCAAAGTTCAGGGAGGAGGTAACAAAAGAAACTTAGTCATTCCCTCAGGGGAAAGGTCAAAGGGATGGGAGGATTTCAAAACACTGCTTTTGGACTTTATGAATGGAAAATTTCAGAAGAACTCTGTTACTCCGGCAACAAAAAGAGAGCGTTCTTTTCTAGAAGTTGTGAAAGGCTCCCCAAAGCAGAACGGGGTTTCAAGAGAGCATGTTCCACTGGAGCCAAAAGAAGTAAGAGCACTAGATTGGAAGAGAACGGTGGTAGTGACACGAAGGGATTTTCACGATGATTGGGGCAGAATCCTTGAGTTCATTAAAAGACAGACATAAGAGTCTTTCATCATCAATGCTTTCCAACCAGATAAAGCTTTGCTTAAGTGTTCTTCTGAAGAAACGGCGAGGTTACTTGTTAGTAATAAAGGTTGGGTTACTTTCGGCCCTTTGACCTTAAAAATTGAACAATGGAACCCTTTTATTCATGGAAGATTCACTGTTGTTCCTTCCTATGGAGGATGGATAAAATTCAGGAACATCCCCCTTCATTTATGGAGTCTGACTACTTTGCAAGCCATCGGAAATGTTTTTGGAGGCTTCTTGGACTATGCGGATTCAAACTCCTCCCTTATTGAATGCACAGAAGTCGCCATCAAAGTGAAGGGGAATTATTGTGGTTTCATCCCAGCGGAAGTAAAAATCATCGACATGGATCATACGTTTGTCGCCCATGTTAGCACTTTTCAGGACAGCTCGTTGCTCATCGGAAAGCAAGCGTCAATTCACGGCAGCTTCTCGCCGGAAGCAGCAGAACTTTTCTACAAAGGACAGGAAGGTGTAACCCAAAATCCAGCGGACAATTGGAGGATGCAAGATGGCCTCTATTATCCAACGGTTAAAATTCTCTACCCTCCCCCTCTTCCCCATGCTTCCGACGCTGTGTCTGCAGGATGTGACTTTACAGGGAAGCTAATTTTCCAATCCTTTCTTGCATTGGTGGAAAAAGTACTACCCAGGTGGACCCCATTCTGAAGTTGACTGCCCGAGGTCCTGATTTGAGGGAAGAAACAGAAAAGGGTAGGTCACATCAGTTGCAAATTTGTGGCAACATCAAGGGTCAAGATAGGAAAGGAAAGTCAGTTTCTTTCTCCAAAAAAAATCAGATGAGGCTCTTTCAGGAAAAAGGAAAGGTGTGCTCCACAACAAATGAAGTTCCCACAGAAGCCATCCGTTTGAACAAAATCAGGAAAGGTAAAGAAAAAGAATTTGAGGTGATGTCTGATTTTTCCCTTTCCAGTTTTGACAGTGAAACTCAGAACTTTGACTTGGGGGCAATGCAAAGAAAGTCGGGGACAATGACTGAAGAGGTGGACCCACCTTCAGAATACTATAATATTTTCCAAGAAAGAGAGAATGGCCAAACTTCCATAGATAACGGAATAATGATAGAGTTGCGACAGGAACACCAGGAGGATCAAATTCAGTGGGTGGAGAAAGTTTCGGAGGAAGACGAAGAGGATGACAATAATTTCCCTTTCACTAGAAAAATGGTTCTTTACCTTCAAAAACATAATCTGTGCATCAGAGCTATTCCTTCTAAAGCGGGTAGTGCAGCTAAGAAAAAAGAGTCTAGAGAACTCTGTAGTCTTCTTAGATCGTGGGAGAAAAAGGCAGAGTTGGAAAACAGTAGTTTAATTGAGGGCCAGAAGGTTACCTCATGAAGATAATATCGTGAAATGTAAGAGGGATAGGCGCCCCCTCGAAGAGAGTGCTGATAAAGGACTTCCTTTGCAAGGCAGATCCTGATGTTGTTTTGCTGCAGGAAACTAAATTAGATTCAGTAGATAGAAAGATCATTAAGTCCACTTGGAGTTCTAGGCATATCGGAAGGATTTCTTTAGATGCGGTGGGTTCTTCTGGTGGTATCTTAGTTATGTGGAACGAAGATAGTATTTCTATAGTAAATTCTGTTTTGGGCAGCTTCTCTGTTTCAGTGGTGATCAGATGTGCTGATGGTTTTCAGGGTTGGATTTCAGGAGTTTATGGTCCTTCGTCAACCACGGGTAGAGATTTGTTTTGGCAAGAACTTAGAGATTTAGTTGGTTTAAGCGATGCCGATTGGTGCTTAGGAGGGGATTTTAACGTGGTTAGAAGCCCTTTGGAAAAATCTAGAGGGGGAAGGGTAACTAGAAGCATGAGAGATTTTAATCAGTTTATTGAAGAAAGCAACTTGGAAGAAGTTCCTATGAAGAATGACACTTTCACTTGGTCGGATTTCAGAAGTAATCCGATTGCTACCAGAATTGACAAGTTTTTTCTGTCGCAGTATTGGGTCCAGCACTTTAAAGAGGTTACCTTTTATAGACAATCAAGAACAACCTCGGATCACTTCCCGCTTCAACTTAATTTGGGTTTACAGAAATGGGGACCTTCCCCTTTTTGTTTCGAAAATATGTAGTTGGAACACCCTAACTTACTTGAAAAAGTTGAGAGTTGGTGGAGTTCTTTGCCTTCAATTGGGTGGCCGGGTTATGCTTTCATGGAAAAATTGAAAGGTCTGAAGAATTACCTAATTCAGTGGAACGAAGAAGAGTTTGGGGATGTGGTTAACTCGAAGAGAAGTATTCTAGATAAGATTGATGAGATAGACAAGGAAGAAGAAAGCGGGCATCTTTTTATTGAACGATCCTCCCTCCGAACTTCTCTTAAATCTGAATTGTTAGAAATAACGCTGAAGGAGCAGCAAATGTGGGCTCAAAAATGCAAGCTTCAATGGTTGAAAGAAGGGGATGAGAACTCCCATTTTTTCCATAAATGGATCTCGGCTAGGAGGAACAAAGCAGCCATTCGTTCTTTGATTGATGGCAATGGGACAATCCTTTCCTCAGATAATGAAATTGAAAAGGAAATCTTATCCTTCTTCACTAATTTGTATACTAGAGCATATGGGACAAGGTTTATTTTCGAAGATCTAGAGTGGTCCCCTCTAAATCTGCATTGGCAAGAGTGGATTGAGTCCCCTTTCACGGAAGAAGAAGTGTATAGGGCAGTGAAGAGTTTAGGAAACTTAAAGTCTCTGGGTCCTGATGGTATGACTGCAGAGTTCTATAAAAAGCTTAGAACATTTTGAAGACCGATCTCCTCAGGGTTTTCCAAGAGTTTTTTAAGAACGACATCGTAAATTCACGCACGAATGAAACTTATGTGTGCCTTATCCCGAAGAAAGTGGAAGCAAATAGAGTTAGTGACTTTCGGCCCATCAGTCTAGTCTCTTCCCTCTATAAGATTATTGCCAAGGTGCTGGCTGACAGATTAAAAAAATTCTTCCTTCTATCATTGCGGATGCCCAAGCAGCCTTTGTGGAAGGAAGGCAGATTTTGGATGCTATTTTAGTGGCTGCAGAGACTGTTGGAGAGCGGCAGTCCACTAAAAAACCAGGTTTTCTGCTCAAGCTAGACTACGAAAAAGCGTATGATAAGGTGGACTGGGACTATTTAGATGCAGTTTTGGAGAAAAAGGGGTTCGGTCAACGATGGAGAATGTGGATAAGGGGCTGTTTGTCCTCTTCAAACTTCTCCATTATTGTAAACGGCAAACCAAGGGGAAAAATTAAGGCGACTAGAGGTTTGAGACAAGGTGACCCTCTTTCTCCTTTCCTTTTCACTCTTGTAGGGGATTCTTTCCGTAGACTTATCCATTTTTGTTGTGAGAAAAGAATGATCAAGGGCTTTGAGGTGGGGTCTAAAAAGGTGATGATTTCCCATTTGCAATATGCCGATGACACTATTCTATTTTGTCCTGATGAGAATGGCTTTCTGTTTAAATGGTGGATTGTGGTAAACTAGTTCTTAAGGGCTTCAGGCTTTCCTTAAATCTAGACAAGACTTCCCTTGTGGGTTTAAATATCAATGAAGAAAGATTGGAGGATAAAGCTTTAAGATTGGGCTGCAGAGTGGAATCTTTTCCTTTATCCTATCTTGGGCTTCCTTTAGGGGGAAACTACAAAGCTGCTGCCCTTTGGCAACCTTTGGTAGAGAAAATGAAGCAAAAGCTTAACAAATGGCACAACCTAGTTCTCTCAAAAGGAGGTAGATTGACTCTAGCTCAATCGGTCCTGAACAGTATGCCCATTTATTATCTGTCTCTTCTAAAAGCTCCTATAGGAATTGCAAAAAGTCTTGATAAGCTTGTGAGAGATTTCTTTTGGAAATCAGACAGATTACACCCACACAGAAATTTGGTAAATTGGGAAACGACTTCTCTGACCCTGAAGAAGGGAGGCCTTGGCATAGGGGCTTTTCACCTCCGAAATAATGCGCTCTTGTTGAAGTGGTTATGGAGATTCACTCAAGAGGAAGATGCTCTCTGGAGAAGAGTTATAGAAAGTATTTATGGGATCGAGCCTCATGGGTGGATGACAAAAAAGCCTAAAGGAAAAGCGTAAACCTTGGTTTGAAATAGCGAAGAACAGCATCCTCTTCCTCAAATTCTTGTCCTTCAAAGTTAAGCATGGTGATAGAGTTCGCTTTTGGTTGGATAGATGGAATGGAAATTCCACCCTTGCTCATGACTTTCCAGAAATTTTTGCCTTATCTTTGAAGAAAGAGGCCACGGTTGCAGATTGTTGGAATGATGAGCAACTCGCCTGGGATCTTGGCCTAAGGAAGGGTCTTTTTGACAGGGAGGTAGGAGGATGAGCAGATATTATGAGTAGATTAGATACTACTCGGATAGGAGAAGGTGCTGATAAAGTGGGCTGGTTTCTAGACCCCTCTGGTGCTTACACGGTGAAATCAGGCTTAAAAATTCTGTTTGAATACACTCTACATTTGAGTCCGCCTGTTACCTCTCTTCTTTGGAAATACTCTGTCCCTAAGAAAGTAAAAGTCCTCCTTTGGACTCTAGCAAACAGGGCGGTTAACACAACAGACAGACTCCAGAGAAGATGTCCAAATTGGGCTATTTCCCCTTCTGTTTGTGTTCTTTGCAAACAGAACGAGGAATCCATAGATCACACATTCCTTCACTATCAGTTTGCTCTCCGAGGGTGGTCTTTTCTTCTTCAAATCTTTGGATACTCCAGTTGCATGCCTCAGAATGTTGAAGGGTGGATGAATGAAGCTCTGCGGGGTTGGCAGTTCAAAGGAAAAGCTAAAATTTTGTGGAATTGTGCAGCTAGAGCCCTCTTTTGGAATCTTTGGATGGAAAGAAACAATAGAACTTTTGAGGATAAGTCTTCTTCTTTTGAAAACTTTTGTAATACAGTTCAGTTACACACTTCTTGGTGGTGTTATAGACATAGAAAACTCTTTTGTAATTACAGCCTCTCATCGATTTTGCAAGATTGGAGAGCTTTTCTTCATTAGTTCGTGGGAGGGGGAGCCCTCTTCCCCCTGCCCTTGGGCTGTTTTTTTTGGCTCTGTGCCTTTTGTCTATAAAATGTTTCTTATCTAAAAAATAGAGTTGACTTGTATGCATATCCTCTAACTCTCCTACTCTATTTTTTTAAATTTTTAAATTTTTACTTTGACTTGATTTTTTTTGCATGTACAGTGGTAACTTTACCATCTTCGCACTACCGATGGTCTACTTCAAACTCTTCCATAGCTCACGTCGATTCTAACCTGGGTTTAACCAGCGCACTAAGATTTGGTGTTACAGCTGTTATCGTTGAAGATACAAGGGTTGTTGGGCACATTCAAATGTCATCATTAAATGTTGTCATGCCAGAATCTTTACATTGGTACATTAGTCCTTTGCCCACTGTCGACGAACCTGTTGAAGAAATAGAAAGAACTATATCTCTTGCCAATTGGTATATTGTTTCTGGTCGTCAATATCTCATTCAAATGAAGGTTTTCTCACGAGGAACTGATGCACAAGAAATATATATTACTGAGGTAACCTCAGTATCTTACAAATGTTGCCATCAGAACAGATTTTCAACTTTGAAATGCAGTTTTAATTCCAAAAAAATTGTGACTAATTATCTTATATATTTTCTTTGACGTGTAACTTAGAAACTTTTAACATTATGCTAATATGATAAGCTTAGCTTTTGCTGTCTAATTACCGTTATAATATCTCCTCACAAGGCAACTGATGATCTTTAAATTATTTGGACTGCATTTGGGAGGAAACCTTAAGAAACTCAAATTCTGGTTCTTCTTTAGAACCCTACGAAGGTATCAAAGATTTTGGAGGACAAAATTTAGAGATTTTCTATGTGCTGGAGAAGGAATTGATTCCGGTAGCTGCTTAATAAGAGACTATAGCCCTTTGAGCTTTATGACTAAATGTAGGGAGGTCTATGAAGAATTTTTTAGCTTTCAAAATCAGCCATGCCAATAATACCAATTTCTGGAGTTACCTGTGGCTTGTGGGCCGTGGCTGTAGGAACTCTTTACCTAAGACTCTTTTGGTTGTCTAGCCTAAAAGATATACTGGTGGAGGATGTTCTTCTGGACATGGAAAACTATACCTTGAGGCTAACAATCAGTAGTACATTGTATGATAGGGAATTATAAGGCTTCATGTTGCTACTAGATGGCCTTTGTTTGATCCTTAGTGGTGTGTCCTTTGCAAAAATGCCTTGAGGACCAAAACCACATCTTGTGGAGCTCCTAGTTCGTCCAACTTATTTGGAAATGGTTCTAGGAGGTTTTTTGGGTTTTCTTGGCTCGTAAGAGAGAGTGTAGGACGAGGATGAAGGAGGTGTTGATCTTTCCAGGATAGAGGAAGTCTGTTGTGGTAGACTTGTTTTTTACTATTTTGTGGGGTATTTGACTTGAGAGGAATCGTAGAATATATAGGGGGATGCAAGGTCCTGGGAGGAAATTTGGGAGATTGTTAGATTTACTTTCTCTCGTGGGTATCAGTTTTGAAGACTTTTAATTATCAGTTAGATGTGTTTCTTTTGGATTGAGGTCCCTTCTTATAGGCTGGTCTCCTTTTGTCGGGCTTGTTTTCTGTAGCCCTTTGTATATTCCTTATTTGATATCAATGAAAGCTTGGTTTCTTATTAAAAAAAAACTCCCATTTCTATTTCTGCTTTATACATTTTTTCCCTAATTTGTGGCATGTTCTTTTGCAGCTAAGTAGATTTACTGTGAATAACTTGGATTTGGGCTTTAATTGCCAAATTACTTTTACAGATTGTTTTTTCCTACTTGTGGATTCTATTCCTTCCTTCTTATATTTGGCACAAACTTTTTCGGCTATCTTCAACTCATATTTTCCTTTCCACTAATGCAGAGTGATGATGCCCAGTTGCATGATAACCAAACCAAGTGCTTGAGAACTTACCTTTTAACCAATGATCTAGTACCCAAACACAAATGGCGAACTTCTAGAATTTTGCAAGCAATTTCTAAGGGACAAGATAAGTTGACTGCTTCACTGGCTTACTATGGTAGTAATTACGAAACAAAGGAGGTAATACTCAATCACATAATTTTTATTCTTCTCGACAACTTTTTGCACTTGTACCTGAATCTTTTAAACTTTTGTTATAACCTGTGCTATGGTTACCTTTTTTCTGCCATCTTGATTATTGTGGTCATAATTCACATTGCTCAGTTAAGTTATTCTATTTTGAGTTTCGAATTAGAAGACTTATTCCATAACGCATTAAAACCTTCTGATAGTGCCTCAAAGCACATGATAAGTGGAAGGATATTGCCTCAGCTTTGGAATTGAAGTTCTCACAGCAGTGTTGTTCGACGACAACACCATTTTGAAGTTTGAAGATGGGAGGAAGCTAGGTAAATACTTTCGAAATGGTAGATGGAGGTTGATTGGAAACCTTCATGTGAAAATAGAAGATTGGAGCTTTGGTGTGTGATATGCAAAACAAACCTAGAGACACAACAACACCTTTTTGTTCACTGCCAATTTGAAGGTGCATTTTGGAACTACATCCTAATCACCTTTGGATGGTATACTGCACTACCAAATGATCCCCGCCTCCTCTTAGAAACTACCCTTGCAGGTCACCAATTTAGAAAGGAAAAGAAGCTTCTCTGGCTAAATTTCATCAGAGCATCGTTTTGGATCCTTTGGAGAGAGAGAAATCAGTGCACCTTCAACAACTTTTCCTCCTCTTTTGATAGTTTTTTTGAGGCTATAGTCTTCCTAGCTGTTACTTGGTGTAAATGTTCTCCTTTATTTCACCACTATAGCTACACTTCCCTCTTAACCAATTGGAAGTGCTTCATGTAATCCCATCATGGGCTTTTGTAATTTCATACGTCAATGGAATTGTTTTTTTCACAAAAAAAATAAAAAATAAAAAATTGGAGCTTTGGCAAGCATAGTAGAAAGGAAGTTGTTAAGAGCTATGGTGGTTGGATAAACATTTGCGATTTACCTCTGAAGTTTTGGACCAGAGAATGCTTTAAAGCTTTAGGAAGCCATTTCGGGGGTTTGTTGAGCATTTCTTCCATTACTTTGAATCTGCTTGAGTGCTCAAATGCATTGATTCAGGTTCAATCCAACTATTGCGGCTTCGTTCCAGCTTTTATTGGAATTCAAGATCCTAAGTTAGGGAGCTTCTCTGTTCGAATTTCGCCAATCCTTTGTTCCTCAAATCTCCATTTATCACCCTTTCAAACACGGACTCAAGATATTTTTTTTTTTTGAACAAGAAACAACTTTTCATTGGTATATGAAAAGGAAAAATATTCAAGAAGACTCAAGATCTTTGGACTCAAGATATTTAAGCAACAAGATCGATATACAACGAGTGAAGCAAGTATTGGAAGATGAAGAGCCTTTTCTTTCTTGTGTTCTGCTCCTTTGATTGCTGAAAGCAAGGAATTTGAAGGATCTTCCTTAAATGGAATGACAGAGGTTGTTGTGTCCTTTAATAAGTTGTCAATTTCAGATTCTGAAGAGGCTCAAGAAAAGACTCTTGAAGGGCTGGTTGTGTAGAGATTGAACGGTTGCTGATTGGGGGAATTGAGAAGCCTTTATCTGACAAGTTGGAAGTCGTGGGTGCTTTAAATGACGATCAGAGAGCCTCTTCAAAATCTTAGAGTATATTGGAAATGGTCTTAGAGTATATTTTTGGCACTCCACTTGGATTGGTAGAGAGCCTTTAAAGGATGTTTTTCCTGGAATTTTTCATCTGTCTCCTCTTCCAAATGGAGTTGTGTCAAGTTTTTGGGATCCAGTTTATAATTCTTGGAATGTGGTGACGAAGGGAATTGAAACAACGAGGAATTGGAGGAGTTTTCTGCTTTGCTGTTAGCTCTCAGTTCGTTTTCTATCTCCAACACAGAGGACAACAGAGTTTTGTCGTTAGAACCTTCAGGTATGTTTTCAGTTTCTTCTCTAAGGCGGGTGGGTTCTTCTGCATGTATGCCTAAGGATTTGTTTGCTACTATATGGAAATCCAAAAGATATATTTTTTGTACTTGGATTCTCATATATGGGAAAGTTAACAGAAACGATGTTCTACAAAAGAAGCTTCCTAGTTTCAGTTTGTTGCCCTCGGTTTGTGCTCTTTGTCAATCCAATGAAGAGAGTATGGTGCATCTGTTTTTCTTCTGCTCCTTTGCCAGGCAGTGTTGGAGTTCTTTGTTTGAGGAATTTAACTTGGCTTGGGTTTTTGGCAACAAGGTGGCAGATAATCTGTTTCAAATCCTTTCGGGGCCTGTCTTGAATCCAAAAGCTTCCTTATTATGGATTAATGCTGTGAAGGCAGTGGTGTATGAAGTGTGGTATGAAAGAAATCTTAGGATCTTTGAAGATAAGAGGCAGTCCCCTTCAGCTCGTTTTGACATTGCTAGATTCAAAGCCTCTCAATGGAGCTCCTTATCTCCTTTATTTAAATCTTATTCCGCTAGTTTGATTTACTCTAATTGGGGAGTTTTTATGGCATTGTTTTAGTTTTTAGTTTTTATTTTATGTTTCAGTTTTGTTTCACTTTTTCGTGAACAATTTTGTTCCTTTTCATTATTTCAATGAGAAGTTCGCATGTTGTTAAAAAAAAAAAAGAAGAGTTAATGTGTTTTGTTGGTTTCTCTCCCAAGGTAAACTTAACACAACTGAGGTTCTTTAGAAGAAACTTCCTTCTTCAGCTTTTCTCCCCTCTTTTTGCTGTCTTTGTGTTGAAAATGGGATCAGGATCATCTATTTTTTCATTGTGTCTATGCTGCGAAATGTTGGGGTCTTCTCTTTGGTCAGTTCAATGTGGATTGGATCTTTGATCTTTAAGGCAGGTAATAATGTTATTCAACTTTTATTTCAGCCTTCTCAATTCTCTCCATCAGCTTGGTGTTTATGGTTAGATGCTGTAAAAGCCTTATTATCTCAACTATGGTTTGAACAGAATTCGAGGTTGTTTGAAGGCAAGCAAAGGTCCTTTTTTTTCTTGGTATAAAACAAATATTTCATTGATGGTATGAAATATACAAAAGGCCACATGGGCAATTACAAGAAAGTCTTCCAGCTTGTAACAAGTTCATTTAGAGAATAGCTATTGGTGGGTCCTTTGTTGATTATTTTTCAAGCAAAGGTCCTTTGTTGAAACTTTCTTCTTAGCTAAGTTCAAAGCCTCACATTGATGCTCTCTTGTTGATTCTTTTTAGCATTACTCTCCCTCTCTTATTGATGCTGATTGGGGAGTGTTTTTAAATTCCTTGTAATCAGTTATTAGTTTTTTCCTCTTTTTTCTCTTTCTTTCACTCTTTCGAGAGTTTGTTCCCTTGAACACTTGTATTATCTTTTCATTATTTCGATGAGAAGTTGTATCTTTGTTAAAAAAAAATGACGATCATTTAATTGCCTCTCTGGAAGTGCTTTAAATGACCACTTATCAATTTTTCGGTCCTTTTGGGAGTTTGTATCATTGAACATTTTTCTTCCTTTTAATATTATCAATGAAAAATTTATTTCTTGTTAAAAAAAATAAAGAAAGTGGAATCGAACTTTTTCATAGCCTTGGTAATTCTGCCAGTTGAGGATTGTTCAGAAAACCAACAAATAACATCGAAGTCTCCACCAATGCCCCAATAATTACCATAATACCCTGCTAAATCAAGCAATTCTGCCTAAAAAAATTTCCTCTCATGATAATCAGTAGGGCCATAAACATTAGTCAACCAAATATCAGATGAACTGGAAAAGGAAATACGAATGGAGACACATAAAAACTTGAGTAACTTTGATTTTGCTTTCATCCCCATGGTGAGCAGCCCTCCAGACTTACCATAGGAATTGATCGCAGTCCAACCAACATCCTTGGAGCTCTACAGAGATTTGATAATCATTCGATTTATGGACTGCATTTTGGATTCTTGAATGAAAATCACATCCAGGCAATGATTCTTTACAAAGTTCTTTACCTTCAGTCTTTTGTCTGTGTTATAGAGCCCTCTAGTGTTCCAAGAAAGGATTTTCATCATTTTTCATAGAGTGATATTAATGTGATACCAGCTTCTTTGAAGAATGGTTGGAGAGAATTATCAGATGCTTTCAGAGGTCATCAAAAAGGGGTTGAAAATCCTCTGAAAAAGAATCTTCACATAAAACTTCACTGGAATGAACAAGAGAATATGAGATGTGGGAAGAAGCATAACTACTGATGCTAATTTCAGAATCACTATCGTCATCCAATGTACACTGAGTGAATAATTGAGGCACCCCTTCATTGGTGGAATTAATTTCTCCTTTAGCCAGCCGAGGAGGGACTTGTGCTGACTTTAGTCTTATGAAAGAAGACTCCCTGTCTTCATTAAAGGCGTTCATTAAATTGTTGGAAGCTAATCCTCTGAATTGATCTTGTGTTGAACCTTGATATTCTTTCGTATGTAGAAAGAAGGCAACAGATTAATAAGCCCATGGGACTTTTGGAAATTCAAAGGAAAAGATTGTCCTTGAGGACGTTCATTTCGTTTCCCAAAAGAAGCAGCTGCGAATGAAATGGCGTTACGACTGATCAAGATTGGCACGATGAGCTTTTAATGAATGGCCTTTGTATAGAATTGCCTAGATAATCGGAAAGACTATTAGGATTTGAGGACAGCTCATTGTTTTTCAAAATATTGCCTGCTTTTTCAAATTCCAAATGATCCATCCCAAAGAAAACTGCAGCTATGATCTGGCGCTTGATTTTCTTCAGAATTCAAATTAGGTTGGGATGAATCCTCGGTGTTCCACCTCAACAATCTTCGCTCCCTCTCCGATAGTGACTGCCTTATTAATGGATCTTGAAGGAATATCTACGAGTTGTGTCGTAATCCCTCCCTCAATGAATTTATTAGCGATCAATGGCTCATTGAGAATCTTAGCATTCTCCATAGAAAACGCCGCTTTCCCACCTTCCATAATTAATTATATAGTTGCATGACAAGGTTCAAAGTTTGGTTCTACAAATTCACTAGTAGTCGCTCTATTTAGATCCATTTCACTTTATTTCGACCTTTCATATTCCAAGACAGGCTTTTAAAGATTGAACGTTCATCATTTGAAACCTATCAACATCCAAAGTGTTTGATAGATGATAGGTACTCAAGATTCAGTCTAGGAGATGACAAGGCATCTGGAAATGATGAACAAATATCGGAAACTCTAATCACGAAGGGTCCATATTTCTCATCAGTAAGAGTCACAATGGTCGGAATAAAGCCACAATAATTAGGTTTAACTTTGATAACGACATCAGTGGCATCCAACATATTAAGAGTTTTTGAGGAATCTCCAACAGACCACCGAAATGATTGCCAATAGCTTAAAAAGTTGAACGAGACCAATAATATAAAGGTAGGTCCTTAATGGTTATCCAACCCCATATACTTGAATGAACTCACGTTTACTATTCATGGTAGGACTCCATCTTTCCAATTTTAAATAAAAGTAGCTCATAGGGCTTTAGGATCCTATCATTTGTGAATCTCAAGAGGGCTTTATCAACCATGATAGGATTGATCACACGATCTAGTGATCAATCCTATATTAACATTAACATCATCATAGGCTTTAATTATGGAGAATTTGGTCTCCTTGCCTCCTAATGACATTAATGATGTCGCTCGCAATTTTGATCTGATTAAAGATAGAAACACAAAGTTTAAGGTTTTTGGAAGTGCTATTAAATGAGGAGAGTTTTCAAAAGGAAGAAGTTAATGGTGGTTATTTATTGATGCAATTTCAGTAGCCCATAGAAAACTTGATTGGAGAATCGTCCAGTTTCATGGCACAAGTTGTCCTTTGATGTTACCCATACTGTAACCTTTGAACCAGACAATAAATCTCTATCTTTAGTTGACGCTCATTTAGATTCCGACGAAGATAGTGTTGATGCCGATTTATGGGCAAGCGCCACGTAGGTGTCACGGAGGTGCCATGTACGTCTTTGTCTTCAAGCTCTAGGTTACCTGCACATAAAAATCTTCTACTAGTGTGGTGCTCTACCAAATGCATTATGATGTTTAAGTTAGAGCTTGAGTTGGGAGCAAATGATTATGGAGCAAGTAGAGTAGAAGGGCAATAATCTCGAGGGTGAGAGTCTGCTGGAGAGTGTGTGCAAAATTCTCACAATGAACTGTGTAGGAAAAATTGGCTTACCTTCATGAGGGTTGCTCTTCTCATTTATATGGAGAGTGGGTGAGAGAGGTGGAGCCGATGTGTAGCAGGCACAGGGGCAACATGCTTGGCAATTCTCTGGGGCATTTCACGATTTGGGTACGGGGTGTCAGCATGCTTCCTGCTGTTATCCCTCATACGGATTGCCTAGGTGCGCTCGACTTTTGTCCGTTATTTCTTGATCCGATTTACGTGGCGGAACGGAGTCATGACGCATGGCTTGAATTATCCCGATAAAAGGTAGTATTGAAGAAAGTTTGAGTTATGCAATGGATTCCATTCCGCTCTTCAATACTTTTTCTATCAAAAAGGGTTCATTGGGGGATTTTTCTATTGATAATTGTATTACTCACAATAGGGATGAAGATCTATTTCAATTCTTTGAAGAAGAGGAATAACTCTTCTTGAAATGAAATCTCAAGGATGATTGTTTTTTTTTTTTGGAAGATTAGGTGATAGATGTTTTTTCAGCTCACGATCATCTTGGTGTTCAGTAGCCTTGTAACAGGTTGGAGCAATATCTCCCGCTGAAATCTCCTTGGCTTTTGTCTTCAGTGTTTTGTTCTTTTGGGCAGTAGTTCAGAATTTGGTTCTGCTTTTGGTTTTTCTCATATGGCTTTTTTCGGTTATTGTGGTTTTGATTTTGAGTTCTCCATTTTGGTGTCTTGCTCATCAATGATTTATTTTGACTTTTGCTATTTTGGAGACGTTTACTATTTTGTGGTTTTTTCTTTTTTCACTCCCCTCAGGTGTTTGTTTCCTTGAACTTTGTTCTTCCTTTCCATTCATCAATGAAAAATTTGTTTCTTGTCAAAAGAAAATAAAAATAATAAAAGGAAAAGAAAAGAAAATTTATTCCATTTTAATTGTTTTCATTCTAGGTTCTCAAGATCATACAAGAAGTTGTCATATGTGAACAAGTACGATTAAGCTTGGACAACAGAAGTGGCATATCTAGAAGCATCCTCATACCTTGGACCCCTTCTGTCTATCAGGAGGTGTTACTTGAAGCTTCTGGTGGTGTGTAGCATTTTAGTTGCCAAGTCTTTCACACTTTCAAAATTACTTACATCTTTTAATTATGAATATAGGTTGTGCTAAGACATCGAGCGACTACAAATGGTTTTCTACGGACAGGACTGTTGTCACCGTATCTGCTTCTGGAGTTGTTCAGGCAAAGAAGACTGGTAAAGCAACTGTCAAAGTGCAATCTATTTTTGACTCATCAAATTATGATGAGGTAAGATTTAAGAATTAATAGTAACATTCTGCTTAGCTGTTCTGAATGAATTCTTGTTGTTGTTTCTTGAACTTCCATCTGCATATTTCTTTTTTAATTTATTTTCTTAGAATTTAAGTTCTCTTCCACTCTTTTAGTTTTTATTGTTTGCCCACGTGTATTCTTTCATTTTTCTCAATGAACCTCGACTTTTCATAAAAAATTCTTTGATCAAGTTACAATACGTGTATCAAAGATTCCTAATAGAAGATTACAAAATGGTTTGCAAATTACAATCAATATCATTGCTATAATAATCGCAAAATGTTCTTAAATTTGCATACCAAGAGGCTTCTTGGTATATAATTAAATCCAATCAATCTGTAGAACGATGATATTTGTATGAATTGGGTGGTTTTCCTTTACCCAAAACAGTGCTTGAATCATATTTCACTCTCATCGGGAGTTTGTATCCTTGAACAATTTGTTTCTTTTCATTAATGAATGAAAAGCTTGAAAAAAAAAATTCATTTCATGTTGAAAAAAATCAAATTTCTTCTTCTGCACCTTTCTTGACTTAAAAGATCTTCCTTGAGTGCATACCACTGAAGAACTCAAAAATCTTTCGTTCTTTCACTGTTCCAGTTATTGTTCCATGATTGAGTTTTTTGAATAAGCAAATTAATGTAAACCAAAAATGTTAATTTTCATCAATTGGAAAATAACAGTCTGATGACACCTAAGTGGTAACACAACATGCAACCTGATAACTGGTCCAAGAATGTGTTAAGGCCTCTAACATATAGATCTGACTCAGATAAAAAGCCTAGACAAACTAAAAGAAATGAAAAAAATAAGATAAATAAGAAATGAAGACCAGTTCTAAACAATAAAGCTTGCATTTTAGGGTATCACTCTCCTGATGCTCATAAAACAAAGACCAAAAATGGGTGAAGCCCACTATAAAGTACAGATCTGACTCAAATAAAACAAAGTTCATAAAAATAATGATCAAAATAAAACAGATAAAATAAAATAACATATAAAGATTAATTCTAAACAATAAAGCATGGGGGTCTGCCACCATCACAACCCTTTTTTTGGTATAGTTCATGTTTAGCTTGTTCAGTGCTCAAGTAAACCTAAATCTAAGAATTTGATCTGGTTGAATAAGTTCTGCTTATCATGCTTTGGAATACTGGTAGGTTGTGATTGAAGTAGCTCTGCCCGCATCCATGATGATACTTCCTAGTTTCCCTGTAGAGACTGTTGTGGGATCATATCTTCAAGCGGCTGTCACAATGCAATCATCAAATGGTGATCGACTTTTAAGACATTTGGACTTCTAAGTTCTATGATTTCTCGTGATTATTTATTTATTACATTTTTGTAACATTGATTTCTCATTTGCAGGAGTCTATTTCTATTGCTGTGATGCTTTTAATTCCCATGTAAAGTGGAAAGTTGAAAGTGAGTCTTTCAAAATTCAAAATAAAACATGGGAGATGCCTGTGCTGGATGTGCTAGAAAATGTTGATCTACGTGGTTCCTTCTATGGTCCCCCTTGTTCATGGACTTCTGTCTATGCTTCTGGTTCTGGTCATACTACTCTGCAAGCAACACTATATAAAGAATATCAGCATTTTGATCTCTCTTTTCATGGGCCTATTGTACTAAGAGCGTCTTTACAAATTGCTGCATATCCACCACTCCTTGTTGGGCACATGGATGATGGTAGTCAATTTGGTGGTTTCTGGGTTGATTTGACTCAACCAGAAGCTGATAGTTTGGAAAGTCTGGATAAGTTGCATCTTGTTCCTGGAACACGTTCTAATGTCATGCTTCGTGGTGGTCCTGAGAATTGGGGTAAAGGTGTTGAGTTTATCGAAACTGTTGAAATTTTGGATGAAGAACCTGATTTTGGCAAGGGTGGAGTTTTTGTTCATCAAGTATCTGAAAATTATGGTTCATATCAAATTATATGTCAAAGACTAGGAACCTATGTACTTCTCTTTCTTCTACTGTCATTCATTAGTAATATTGTTATTATTATACTTGATTGAGGAGGACTCGTGTTATATACTAATTCTGACACAAATGACTCAGAAACTTCGATTTAAACGTGGTAATTTGGTTGGAGATGGCCATCCAACACCGGCAATTGCAGAAGTTCTGGTTTCAGTCATGTGTAGACTCCCTTCATCAATTGTTTTAATTGCTGATGAACCTGGTATTGTTTGTTTCTATTTATCATGTGTAGACTCTATTCGTTGATTGTTTTAGTTGCTGATTCACTTTTTTATTCTAAAGTTTATCTTTCGAAATTGATGGTATTATACAGTGAATAAAATTGACATCATACGAGCTGCAGTTCAAGCTGATTGGGGCTCAACGAGATATCATGCTGCTTCTGCCACTGTAGCTAATGGTCGCACGATACGGATAGCTGCAGTTGGCATTAGTGATTTAGGAGAACCTTTTGCAAACTCATCTTCCCTTCACTTGAGGTGGGAACTTAGCAGTTGTGGGAGTTTAGCTTATTGGGATGAGCTGTATGGTTCAAAGAGGTCTAAGTATGGCTGGGAAAGATTTTTGAGCTTGCAAAATGAATCAGGAGAGGTAAAATCTTGAAATCTTATTTTTCAACTCAATTTATTGTCATGTCATGTGAAGATTTTGTTAAGTCTTCTTCTTGCTAATTATTTTTTTCAACTCAATTGGTTTTCTCTTCCTACAACAAATAGATGCTCTCGGTGCCCTTGGTCCAATATTGCCTTCTGTGGTTCAATCTCCGGTTGATTGATCAAATTATTGTTATTTGTATAAGATGACTCCAATATGAAAGCTCTCCTCTTTCTGGCAGCAAGCAACCTGTGAAAAAATCTAGTGTTCTCATCCCCTTCTCTTAGCCACTGTACCTTACACTTTTGAATTAAATTTCACTCTTCCACATTATATATTCCGAGAAGATCTCGCTTAAGACCCTTCCTCCTCCCTAAGTTAGAAGAAGACAGCTCATCAGTTTCTTCCAATCGATCTAGCTAAGCAATGTCTTCTAAGATGGATTTTTCTTGTGCCTTTTGGTGCCTCTATTTTGCTAAATTCCAGCCTTTAAGGGCTCCTTTTATATTTCTCCGCTTCAAGGAGAGAGCATAACCAGCCAATCATATGATTTATCTGCAGCCAATTTTCCTCAATTAGTTTGATACAATCTTTATCCAACAGCCATGAGTTGTAAAAACGAAAAGGGTAAGGACCCCAGATGAAACCCCCAGCTTCGAGAATAATGGGGAAGTGATCTGAAGTGGCTCGAACTGCACACGATACCTTTGAATTTATAAGCATAGCGTCCCAGTCTCTAGAAATTAAAAATCTATCGAGCAGGGAATGTGTTGAGTCGTTTCCCATCTTAGATCAAGTGAATTTCCCATTGGATAAGGGCAATTCAATTAGATCTAAATGAACTATTACTGGACTAAACTTTTTCATTCCTTTTGAGAGTCTTCTCCCTGAAGAATGTTCAGATGGCGAACGTACCATGTTAAAATCCGCTCCAATACACCAAAGTTTGTCGCAATATGAGGAAATATCGTGGAGTTCTAGCCAGAAGTTTCTTCGCTCTTTATAATCAGAAGGTCCGTACACATTTGTGATCCAGAATTCTTTGCTATTGGAAAAGGAGAAGAGAATTGAGAGTGACAACACACCTTTCAGAGTTTCCTTGGCTTCTACTTTGGATGTATCCCATAAAACAAACAGACCGCCTGAACTACCTTCTGCATCTAATTTTGCCCATTCAATGTCTCTAGAACTCCATATTGACATGATGAATTTTTTATCAGAATGCTGCACCTTTGACTCTGGAAGAATAACTATCTCTGGACACTGTTTCTTGATAAATATTCTTGCTAATTATTGTAATATCTATTCCTAGCATTATGAGCACATGTATTATTGTTATTTATTTTGTGTGGGTTATATTGGTGAAATTCATGTAATGCTGATAACTTTTTTAATGGTGTTGAGATCTTTCTTCTTGTGTGATTGAAATCTCTCATTCCCCCTAAACCTCCATTTACCGCCGCTCTGAATTGAAAAAACATCTTTGCTCTTTAGTGCATTGTTCGTGCAACTGTCACTGGCTTTAGTGATGCTGTGAGGGAGGATTATTCAGCCCAGTTGCGTGATAACTTGGATAACCTTTTGACAGATGCAATACGTTTACAGGTATGCTCCTAATGAATGTTCTGTTTATTATTTCTAAATATAGTAAGGGAAACATGTCTTTATCTAATGATGAATAGTTTAAGTTCTAGAAGTTCTTGAACCATGGCTATCTTTTTGTTTTCGTCCTTGCATTATCCCTTCTTATGCTTGTTATGTTTTTTCTGATTGTTATGTTATCTTCACTACTTGGTTCTTACAACTGGATCTGTTCATCAATGCAGCTTGTTTCTACACTAAGAGTCCGCCCAGAGTACAATCTACTGTTTTTCAATCCGGATCTCAAGGTGGAGTCCTGATTTAATCAGACTTTATTTGATTAGTTGGGATAACTTCAATTAT
Source organism: Momordica charantia (assembly GCF_013281855.1). Taxonomy (NCBI): domain Eukaryota; kingdom Viridiplantae; phylum Streptophyta; class Magnoliopsida; order Cucurbitales; family Cucurbitaceae; genus Momordica; species Momordica charantia. Next base: position 11,040,691 of record NW_028275166.1, on the reverse strand, counting down.
GAATGCATTGCTTATCTCATGTAGCCTAACAGGTTTTATATCTGATGTAGCCTAACATCCATGATTCAATTCAAATGTTGCGATTACAAGGTCATAGTACTTGGTTGACAATTAACAAGCCATTTAATTAACACAGTAATACTTAGAAATCGAGAAAACTGACTTAAACTAATTGACGAAGTAAGTAATCAATTCAACAAAATTGAAACAGCAACTTCATGTACATAAAATTCTCAATAGGAACCAACGTAATAGCAACATTACGAGTAAATTTGCCCAACTCTACTACCTCTTCCCTCCCCTTAAAACGAACTAGTTCCTAGGCAGCATACAAATAACCTTCAAAAGTAGAAATTTCACTTCATCTTATGAGGTAGAAATATTCCAACAGGAATGTTGCTTCTAGCTCATCAATACCAACATGATACCGTGGGTATCTTCCAAACAGATCAAATTTATAACATTGATCTTGGGGCTTGGCACTACTGGAAATATGTGATACTTAAGCTTGAATAGGCCAGAACACTCACCAATTAAAGATTCTGTTAAGAATATATTAAAAATTTTAAATACACCGACCTATCAATTGAAGTTTTGTGGTTTAGTGATGATTTAACAACATAGTATTTTGGTGGCTCTTTCATTAAGGTAAAACAAGTGTTTTATGGAATTGTGTAGTCCATGCATGCTTTGGACAGAACGAAACAGTAGAGATTTTGAAGGAAAAAAGTCCCTTGGCACACTCTTTGATAGACTACAAACCACAAGAATTTCTCTTGTAATTACAGACTCTTTATGATTATTAAAGATTGGAAAGCTACTCTGGTTTAGTTTTCAAGGGAGGGTGACCTCTGCCCTCTGCCCTTAGGCTGTGCCTCTTTTTTGAGTTTTTAATACTAGCGTTTCTTTTCTCAAAAAAAAAAAAAAAAGAGAAAGAAAAACAGATTTAACAACATAGGGACTATTAGTATTTTCTGTTTCATTTCTCGGAGTCTTGAATGGGCTTTGTGAAGGATTGACTATATGGTATTCGTTTATTTGATTGAATTTTCTTCAGAATAAAGCTTAAACTCAGAACTTGATTAGTAGAATCATCCGGTAGTATTTCTCCCCCTAGATGAAAAGTTTCTACACTAGGTATCAAAGAAATAGGACTAGGATGAGAAGTTTCTACACTAGGCATTGAAGAACTAATAGAATAAGGAGAAATAGGACCAGGAGGAGGAATCAAAATATGCTAATCAAAATATGCTAAAATTATCTTCCAAATTTGATTTATTCGTGAAGAGAATTTTGGGTAAAATACGGTTGTTTTTCTGAAAAAGATACATCCATACTTGCAAAAAAAAAAAAAAAGGTATGAGGCTGAAAAAAAAAATGGGGGAAGGTCTTAATACGTACTTCTGGGAGGATACTTGGATAGGCGACAAACCCTTGTGTCTTGCTTTCCCTCGGATCTACTTTCTATCTGATAAGAAACTCCTTTCAGTGGCCCAGGTTTTAAGTTCTGGAGAAGAGGGTTTGTCCATATCTTTGGGGCTCACCCGTTCCTTGACTGATCGGGAATCGTCAGAGGTTTCCAAATTACTGGATCAGCTGTCTAGAGTTTCCTTATTTGTTGGGAGGGATGATGTGAGGGTGTGGACCCCCAATCCTTAGAAAGGTTTTTCTTGTAGCTCCTTTTTCCATGTCCTGAACTCCTCGTCGTCCTCTTCTTCTTCTCCGTCCTTGTTGACCCATTGGTTCACCTCGCTTTGGAAGATTAAAATTCGAAAGAAGATTAAGTTCTTTGGGTGGCAAGTCTTACTTGGAAAAGTTAAAACCTTGGATCGGATCCAGAGGATGTCCTCCCTTTGTTTGGGTCCGCAGTGGTGTGTTCTGTGTAGGAATGCTTCGGAGGATCTTGATCATTTGTTGTGGTCTTGTCAGTTCGCACAGGAGTTATGGCTTCGTTTCTTTAGGTGTTTTGGAATTGTTTGGGCCCGTTCTAAAGATTGTAGGGCGATGATGGAGGAAGTATTGTTATTCCCCTCGTTTCGAGACAAAGGACGTTTTCTTTGGCAAACGTGTTTTCTGGCTACTCTATAGGGTATTTGGCAGGAGAGAAACAACATAATTTTTAGGGGAGTGGAGAGATCTGTGGATTATGTGTGGGATCTTGTTAGATGTAACCCTTCTCTATGGGAATAGGTCACTAAGGCTTTTTGTAATTATCAGTTAGGAGTCATACTTTTGGATTGGAGCCCGTTTTTTTAGGGGTTTCCTTTTGCTGGGCTGTTTTTTTGTATGCCCTCTTATTGTAGTCTTTATTCATTTATCTCAATGAAAGTTCTGTTTCTTATAAAAAAAAAACATTTATAACCCTTTTGATTTGAAGAATAACTCAAAGGATATACATTAAACAACTCTAAAATCAAGTTTTGACCGAGATTGACTAGGTATGTGAACATATGTGGTACAGCCAAAAACTTTAGGTAAGTCAGAATACATACGAGATGTTGGAAAAACATTTTTAAAGTACTCAGTGGGAGTTTTGAAATTTAAAATCTTAGTAGGCATCCTATTCATTATGAAGGTAGCTGCGAGAATGACTTCCCCCCATAAATATTTTGGAATATGCATTGAAAACATTGTAGCGTGCTACTTCAAGTAAATGCCTATTTTTTCTTTCAGCAATCTCATTCTGTTGAGTATCTCGACAAGTAGACTCAAGAACAATACCTTTTTCTTTCAAAAAATCACCAAAAATTTCATTAAGATACGTAGTGCCATTATCGAAGTGTAAAATGCAAAATTTGGTTTCAAATTGGGTTTCAATCATATTGTAAAAATGTATAAAAAAATCTTTCACCTCAGATTTTTTGGTCATTAAATAAACCCAAGATAGACGAGTACAATCGTCAATTAAGGTCACAAACCATCTTTTTCCACTATGAGTACTAATCTTAGAAGGACCCCAAACATTAGTGTGAATTAAATAAAATGGTTTGGAAGTTTTGTAAGGTTTTGGAGAATATGTGGAACGATGATCTTTGCTGGAATGCTCTCACAATCGAAACAGGAACAATCAATTCCCTTGAAGGCGCTTTTGGAAATAAATGTTTGAGATAGGAAAAATTGAGATGTCCTAGCTGAAGATGCCAAAGCATAATTTGTTCTTTAATCGAGAGGGAGCTAATACTACTGAGACCTTGAGTTATTTTATTACTAAAAGAACCTTCATCAAAGTAGTAGAGACCATCAAGTATTCTTGCAGATCCAATCATCTTCTCTGAGTCTTGATTCTGAAAGATACAATTTGAAGGATAGACCATAGAGAAATAGTCTCAAGCAATTTAATGGTTCATTTTCCTGCAACGGAAGAAAAACTGCCATTTGCAATTCTAACTTTTTCATTAGAATATAAACGAGTGTATGCATGAAATAAATGAGAAGAACTTGTCATAGTATCAGATGCTCTAGAATCTATAATCCATGAAGCTGAGTTACTACAAGAGAGAGCCTTAGGATAAGTACCTATTTGTGCCAAGGATACAAAAGAATTATTAGAAGGTAAATTGGTAGATTGCAATTTCAGGATTTGAAAAAATTGCTCTACACTAGATTCACCACCATTATTTCCAAACATTCCTGGATTATTATTAGGCGAAATTCGTACCATTTTCAAGAACTGAACCTATTGAGACAAGTAGTCTTGGACTGAACCTGATCGGAGATTAAAAAAAATTATTAAACCAAACTAAGCCTTCCCATCTTAGCCTTTAATTGAATCGGACCTTGAATCGACTGAGTAAAACACAAATAAATCTAAAATCGAACTAGAATCTAAACCGAACTGAACTAGATTGAATCGAACTGGGTTTGGTCTAAACTGACCAGACCTTGAACCACCCGAATCGGATATGGACCAGAATGTTGAACAAACTAAATCAAATCAAACTGAGGGCTAGAATCTCTATAATTGTCGAGCAACACAGAGGAAACACCCAAACACCTACAGGCATAGTTGGCGGTGACGACCCACTGCACAAACGATGACGATCACCGACGACGAACAAATACCAGAACTATAATAGAGACGATCGACTGAACACAACGCGAATAGTCGGCATGAAGATGATCCCTTCGACGGTCCAAATAAACGAACATAGATGGTGATCCACTGCACATATACTGGCTGTGATGATCTCTCCGGTGCGAACAGACGGTGATGAGCATGACACGAAAAAAATGCACTGGCGGCACGAAGACGATCCACGGACGGCGTGAATACTTTACAACCAAGAGTTGCGAACACCAAACACCAACATCGGACGCTGGCAACGGAGAGCTGCGAGTCATCGAATCCACAAACACATGAATGGCGGAATCGTCGGAAGACAGTGACCTGCAATGAAAGAAACAGCCACTCGAAAATACTTCACTTGCCGAAACGGAGGTACTTTGTCAGAAGTAGGCTGCATCGATCAAAGGCGGTGGCTAGGGTTTCAATAATACCATAGTGGCTAAGGGAAGATGAAATTGCTAGACGTTTTCCACAACTTATCTCCCTATGGTTAGCACAACAATTGAGATCTTCAATAGAACACCACATCCTTAACTTCAAGCCAAGTCTACAACAATCCTCACAATGAGATATCATAGGACGTGAAACTCATTTTTCCAAACCTAATATTATTTTGCCATTCCAAAATCGGTGTGCAAGATTGCTTGGAAGGTTAGTTTAGGGTTTGCTAGGAGGTAAGTATGCTCTGTTCTCTCTCCTCCCTTCTCTCTCTTGTCCTCTTCTCGCTCCGTTCGATCTTCTCTCAGTAAATCTTCATTTCTAGATTCAGTCTAGTACTTTGCTGTTGCTATATCTCAGTTATTTAGAATTGAGGTTAGTAGTTGTTGCATCGACGGGTCATTTTCTGCATATGGTTCGAAAATGATTTGATCATGTTAGAGGATGTGAAACGAAGAATCGTTATGCCTATTTATTCATCTCAATTCCTTTGGTTCGAAATTCATATAGCAGAGGTCACTCAACGGTTGGTTTTCGATTCTTTGTTTTTTCAGTTAAGAGATGACTTAGGACAATGTTGAATTCAAAAATTCCGCTCCAAGGGAATCTGATTTCTTGAATGGGTGTTATGGCCATCCACAGGAGGTTATAAGAGTGTCGTTATCCCCGTTGGAAGTAAGAGGGACGGTTGGAATGTATTTTGGAAAATGATGATAACGTTTTCAGCACGATTAGCTGAGGCTCAAGCAATGAAGATGGTTAGGAACACTCGTCCTTCCGGAGCCAGGGTTGCAAATTCAGACGAAAAGTCGAGTTTTTAGGATCAGAGAAAGAAACCTGTGGCATAGAAGTTACAGGTAGGAAAAGAAAAGACTTATGCTGAGGTGGTGGCTGGTAAGGGAGAAGTCGTATGTACCAGGCCATCGGTTGATTATCAGATTTCCCTAGAAAACTTAAAGATGCATTATGTCTTTAATCAAGGATTCTAGGTTAAAAAAGAGACAGAGGTGATGAAGTTAGATTGGAATTATTTGATGGTAGTCTTTAAAGGTTGTGTACATGACGATTGGTCTGAAATCACAATGGCCTTAAAAGAGAAGTATTCTCTAAACTGTATCATCAATCCTATAATGGTAGATAAAGGTTTACTGAAATTTATAGGGGATAGGGTTCTTAAGCCCAGTGAATTGTCTGGAAAATGGAGGAAGATCAGAAATTTCCATTTAAAATTGGAAAAGTGGAGCCCTTATTTGCTCAATAAGAGAGAGTTCATTCAGGGTTATAGAGGTTGGTTATCCATTCAAGACCTACCTCTATACTATTGGACTCGTTCAACATTTGAAGCCATCGAAAAACAATGCGGCGGGTTGCTGGAAATCTCTACAAAGACTCTTAACATGCTAGATTCTTCTGAAGCCTTCATTAAGGTTAATCGCAACTCTTGTGGCTTAATCCTGGCTTCATTGCCCATAGAAGATGAGAAATACGGTTCATTTGAAATTAGGATTGCTGCTTGTCGTCCTCTACATCCGGATGGTACAGAAGGCTTGAGTTTGGATGCAGAACCAATGTCAAACCCTTTAGACATTGAGTAGATAGGAGTGATTTTGGAAGATGAACAGTCAAATCTGTTTGAGATTTGCAGGGAAGACGTAGGGTCACAAAAGAAAGATGCGAATACTGAGGTGCCTGAAATCACGCTTGATTAGTTAGTTGACTTGATTAGCGTAGGCGAAGGGGCGGCGGATTTCAAGGCAGGCGGCGTTGTAATCAAGGTGCCGGTTGATATTCGTAACAATGGGAAAGTAAATTCCAATTCTAACGCAGAGATTCAAATTAATTGTTTTGAAGGGATAGATTTTGAAGGAAGATCATAACATGATGAGTTGGCAGTTAGAGATCCGGTTGAGGATAATTTGAATTTGAATTCCTTCGGGAATCAAACGACAGTATTAAAGGCATCAAGGGACTCAAGCCTAAACGCTAGGCCCGATGGGCTTCCAAATCTTTTGGAAGACGATTCAACTCCAAATTGGTTGGTGTTCCAAATCTAACTGTTAAGATTCTTCCCAACGGATGAGTGGCCCCACTGCTTTATTATTATTCCAGAAGAAAGGCAAAACAATCGACAATTAATAAGTCAGAAAAAAGGGATGCCATCAATCAAGTTTCGACAAATCTGCTGGAAGATTTTAATGAAGAAAGAGAATCCCCTTCTCATTGCAACGCTTCGGTTGATCCCCTGTTATTGGAAAATGGTCTTCCGCCCACTCTATCACACAGAACAATACATTCATCCAAGGTTCCAGCCCCCTCGCCTTCCTCTCCTCAAGATCCACTGGGTGAGGATCTTGAATCAGAAGTAAGTGTCAGCAGTCCTGATTATTCTCCCGTCTCTAACACTTTCGAGAGCCAGGACGAGCAATCATATGAGGCAAATGAAACCGTAATTCAAGAAGCTGTTCCACCTTTTTTCAAAGCGGCGGGTATTCACTTTGTTCAAATATCTAATCCGCAATGAAAGTAATCTCGTGGAACGTTAGAGGATTGTGCAATAACGAGACAAGGCTAAAGGTTAAATAAGTTTATCCAGAATAATTGTCCAGACGTGGTGTGCCTACAAGAAACAAAACTACAGCATTTTGAACAGCAGTTGATTAAATCATTGTGGAGTTCCAAAGACATTGGCCGGTCAGTAGTTGATTCTTATGGAAAGTCGGGTGGAATTCTAATCATGTGGGATGAAGGTCGAATCCGAGTAAGAGATGTCATCAAAGGGGGGTATTATTTATCCGTTCCTATCTCCTTCTCAGGCATTGATAACATTTGGCTAACATTAGTCTATGGTCCAACAGATTATAAGGAAAGAAGATTTTTCTTTCAAGAACTTAGGGATTTCTACACTTTGTGCGAAAAACGTTGGTATATCGGTGGAGATTTCAATATTATCAGATGGCCATCAGAGATATCATCTTGTGTTCGCTCGTCTAGAGCCATGAAGAAGTTCAACAATTTGATCAGTGAGCCAGAATTGGTGGAAATCCCTCTGAGCAATGGTAAGTATACTTGGTCAAAGACAGGTGTGGATTCTACTCATTCACTGCTCGACAGATTCCTAGTTTCCAAGGGATGGGAAGACATTTTCTCAAGTTGCAAAGTATCCAGGGGCGAAAGGACTACTTCAGATCATTTTCTGATCATTATGGAGGCAGGAGACTTTCAGTGGGGTCCTTGTCCATTCAGGTTTTTAACTCATGGCTTCACAACAGGGATTGCATTGGGCTAATTGAATCGACCTTAGCCAATGATTGATCTTATGGATGGGCTGACTTTTCTCTAAACTCCAAGCTTCGTAATCTTAAGCTTCCCTTAAGAGTTTGGCACATTCAAAACGAGAAACTCAAGAAAGAATTTGAAATTCGCATTCTTTAGCAAATTTCCGCTTTGGATGCTAAGGAAGAAGACAATGGTTTATCGGGAGAGGAAAGAGAGTTGAGATACACTTTCCAGAGAGAGTTGCTCAATTTATATGTGGAAAATGAAAGAAATTTGATCCAAAAAAGCAAGATTCATTGGTTAAAGGAAGGAGATGAGAATTCCGGCTTCTTTCACAAGTATCTTGCAGCTCGTAGACGAAAGGCCGTAATTTCAGAATTAACCAATGAGCAAGGCGCAACACTTATCAATTAGAAGAAGATAGAAGATGAGGTTTTACGTTTCTTCGGTAAGTTCTATTCTTCAAATCCTGGCTCATGGTTTTCCCCAAGGGGGATCAACTGACGTCCCATTTATCCATCAGATAGGCAGTGGTTGGTAAGGGATTTCGAGGAAGCTGAAGTATGGTCTGCTTTGAATAATCTCGATAAGAGTAAGGCATCAGGGCCCGATGGCTTCAGCACTGAATTTCTTATCAGATTCTGGCAATTTTTAAAGGATGACTTCGTTCGTTTGTTCAAGGAATTCCACAGCAATGACCATATTAATGCGTGTCTCAAGGAAAACTTCATCTGTCTTTTGCCCATGAAGATTGCAGCAACTAGAATCCGGGATTACAGACCAATTAGCCTATGTTGCTCCGTATACAAAGTGGTGGCTAAGGTCCTATCTGAATGCCTCAAAAGTGTTATGCCTGCAACTATCTCGCTCAAAGCGCCTTTATTGAAGGTAGAAATATTTTGGACCCCATCGTGATAGCCAATGAAGCAGTGGAATGTTATAAATCTCAAAGGAAAAGCGAGTGGTTACTTAAGCTAGACTTTGAGAAAGCCTTTGATAAGGTTGATTTGGACATTTCTTGAGGATGTTCTTTTTCAGAAGCAGTTTGGTAAAAAATGGTGCAAATGGATCAACGGTTGCGTAAGAGGAACTAAATATTCTATTTCCATTAATGGGAGACTGAAAGGCCGTATTGCAGCTTCAAGGAGCTTGAGACAAGGTGACCTGTTATCATCTTTTCTTTTTCTTATCATATCTGATGTCTTCAGTAGCATTTTGGACAATATCCTTATGGGAGGAGTTTTTGAAGGCTTTCTAGTTGGGAAGAAGGGAGTTCATGTCTCGCATCTTCAATTCGCAGATGACATCCTTATTTTTTGCAAGGATGATGATGGCACGCTGAGACTTCTGATTGAGACTATAAAGGCATATGAGTGGCTATCAGGCTTTTCTGTTAATTGGGAGAAATCAACAATTAGTGGAGTTAACATTTCACACCAGAAAATCCAGCAAAAAGCAAGTGTTTTTAATTGTCAAAGTGCTACTCTTCCAATTCAATATCTTGGGCTATCTTTCGGAGGAAATTCGAGATCTTCAGCTTTTTGAGATCTCATTCCGGAAAAAATAGAGAAAAAACCGTATCGTTGGAGATGATTTAACCTTTCAAGAGGAGGTCGTTTAACTTTATGTAAATCTGTCATTTCTAGTATTTCAGATTACCTCTCATTGTTTCAAACGCCTACAGGGGTTTGCAAGCAAGTTGAAAAAAGAATGAGAACTTTTTTATGGAACAGTGGTTCCTCGGGAGCTCTAAATCATCTTGTCACTGGAATATTTCGTCCAAACTTGTGGAAGATGGAGGTTTAGGTGTTGGCGGGCTCTAAAAAATGAATAACGCTTTGTTAGCAAAGTGGGGCTAGCGGTTTGGCAGGGAAACAAATGCTCTTTGGTGTCAAGTGGTAGTAAGTCTGTACGGGGAAAAGGAATTCGGTTGGTCCTCGGGGGAAAAGGTTAACGACTGTCTCAGATGTCCTTGGACCAATATCTCTCGAAATTGGAAGCTGTACAGCCGTTTTGCAGCATTTAATTTGGGCTCCGGATCCAGCATCATGTTCTGTAACCACATCTGGGCAGAAGACAGGCCCATTTTGGTTAGATTTCCGAAAATTTATAGTTTATCATTGTCTCCTCTGGTTGAGTTGCAGATTTTTGGGATGCACATACATTTTCTTGGAAAGTTCTTTCCCTTAGGGTGCTGAAAGATGACGAGATTGAGGAATATACCTCACTTCTGTGACGGCTAAACTTATATTCTCCCAATACTAGCCCAGACAGTAGGATATGGTCCTTGGATCCAATGGGTTGCTTCACAGTGGCATCAATTCGCAAGTCTCTCCCAGATGTCTCTATGCCAACAGACCTATTTAAAGCTATTTGGATGACTAAGAGCCCTAAGAAGGTTAGTTTCTTCATATGGAAAGGTGAACACCACTGATGTCCTTCAAAAGAAACTCTCTGGCCATACTCTTCTGCCTTCAATCTGTCCTCTTTGCCAAGCCAATGAGGAATGCTCAATCTGCATATTCTTCCTTTGTCCATATGCTTGGCGTTGCTGGGAACGTTTGTTCAAGGAGATTAACATGTCCTGGGTGTTTGGCAACATAGTAGCAGGGAATGTCCATCAACTTCTGTTAGGGCTATCTCTAAGTCCTAAAGCTAATCTTCTATGGCTAAACGCTATAAAAGCTGTTCTTACGAGCTTTGGTTTGAAATAAATCTCAAAGTTTACGAAGGAAAAAAGCAGCCACCGGGAGTCCGCTTCAGTCTAGCTAAGTTTAAAGCTTCTCATTGGTGTTATTTATCATCTACCTTTAGGAATTACTCTCCTAATTTGATATGTTTTAATGGGAAGGCCTTCACTATATCTTGTTAAGATTATGTGTTTTATTTTATGTTTTCTTTCTTTCACTCTTTCGAGAGTTTGTATCTTTGAACATTATTTTTCTTTTTCATTATTTCAATGAAAAGTTCGTATCTTGTTAAAAAAAAAAAAATACCATAGTGGCTAATGTTTTTTTTTAAGCTGAATTGGTAGAAAAAATAAGGATTTCTTTGCTCTGATACTATGTTAAATTTAAAAGAATAAAAATATTCTGATTTATTCAAATAGTGCAACTTAGGTCTGCTTATATAGGAGAAAGACCTTCTACAAAATATAATAGTAAACCTTCTATAAAAAGGAACTGGAGACCTATTACACTAAGGAAAGAAATAAAAGACATAAAGATTAAAAAGACAACTAACAAATTCCAACAGATAGCAAATCATCCACTGTTGCAAGTCATTGCTCGTGCCACCGACTTGCTAGATTTGGTGCGTGGCAACCTGGTGCCTCGCCTACACAAGACGAGGGTTGAGAAAGATAAGAGTGAGTGGGAGGGAGAGTTTGAGAGGACGATAACGGGAAGATAGGGGAGGTGGTGATGACAGAAGGGGCACACTGACCTACTCGTGCTGCCGTTGTGTGTCTGCTCACCGGAGAGAATAGATGAAGGTAGATGTATAAGCGGAGGAAAAGTAGGAATGGCGGAGGGGTAGTTGCACCATGACGTCAAAGGAAGAATGAAGTAAGAGAGGGAGAAGATGGATGGTGAAGGAGAGATTAAGAAGAAAAAAATATTGAAACCATTTATGACGACCGATTGAGAGAGTTGAAGAGAAGAATCAGAGGGAGAAGACGAAAGCTCGAAATGCTATTTTTACTAAGAGAAGAAGAGCAGCCAATCGTATTAGCAAAATCTTTAGAGACTTTCTATGGGAAGGATCAAGCTTAAATGGTAAACCACATCTCATCAATTGGACCCGTACTCATCTGCCATTACACGATGGAGGCCTAGGTGTTGGAAATATCAGCCTTATTATCGAAATGGATTTGGAGATTTATTACTGAACCTACAAAGCTATGGAGGAGGCTCATTGCGGTTAAATACTGTGGTTCTCTCTCTGTTATATGACCATCCATCAAAAACAGTTTGCACTGGGGGCATGGACTGGAATCTACAAACAAACTAGCATCATCAAGACTTATGCTACTTGCAGAGTGGGGGAAAGAAGTCGGCTCAGTTTTTGGCACGGAAAATGGCTATCACAAGGCTCTTTGGACAGCCTCTTTCCAAACCTCTTTGCCATTTCATCAAACAAGGAGGCCACTATTTCTGATCTATGGTCACAAACCACATCCTCCTGGGAATACAATTTCCGAATACATTTCAAAGATGAGGAGTTTACTGATTGGGTGGACCTCTCCCATATCCTTTCTGAAAACAAGCCCATCTCCCTTGATGACCATTGGTTTTGGCCCCTTGAAACCAATAGTACCTGTCCACAAAATCGGCCTACCGTATCCTCACCACAAACACAACCTTATCCACCTCTACTCTTTTCCCCCGGATTTGGCAAGGGAGATGCCCTAGAAAAGTAAAATTTTTCTGTTGGGAGCTTAGTCATGCGGCGATCAACACTCATGATAGGGTTCAGAAAAAACTACCATTTTATATCCTTTCCCCAAGCTGCTGCCATTTCTGTTTGGATGCATCAGAGACACAGGGCCACCTTTTTATTCATTGCATATATGCAAATCATTTTTGGAATTATCTCCTTTCTACATTTGGATGGAAGACAGTACTACACAACAAACCAACAATCTTCCTTGATCAACTTTTGGCGGGTCATCCTTTCAAGAAAGGAAAAATGATCTTGTGGACCCAGTTTGTTCGGGCCTTCCTTTGGAGTCTTTGGTTGGAAAGAAACAATAGGGTCTTCAATGACAAAGCGCTCCCCTTTAACATCTTTTTTGATAGGGTTACTACTCTAGCTCTTGGTTGGTGTAAATGTTTCACCCCCTTAAATAGCTACTCTCTAAATGAACTTATTACAAGCTGGAAGGCTTTCTTGTAATTGCCCACGTGGCCTTTTGTATATTTCATAAAAAAAAAAACTAAGAGAAGAAGAGGGGTTGTTCGCTGGGATTTGTGTGCTTGTGTTTGGGTCCTTGGGACAAGTGATTTTTTTTAATTTAACCAAGAAGTAAATATAAGTGCTGGGTTTTCCAAAGCAAAAAAAATATAAGTACTGGGATTTGTGCATCTGGGGTCTTGAGCTGACTCAAGTATTTTATTTATTTATTTATTTGACAAAGAACTAATGATTAAATTATGACCGTGACAAGTGACAAATGACACCACATGTAGCTGCCAACTCTCATCAGTTTAAGCCGTCACAAAGGATTTTATTCATTATTATTTTTTTAGAAGGAAGAATGCTATTATCGGGTGGCTCAGGTCTAAGCGGTTTGTGCAAGTTGAAACCGAAGTCGACGGGTAACATTGGTTTTATGTCTGGATAAAACCGAAACCAAAAATCGAATCGTTTCAAAACCGAACCACGGTCGGTTTCGGTCCGCTTTTTTTGGTTTAAGCGGTCGTTTTTTTCTTGCACCCCTACAATTCGATTTAAAGTTTTCGAAGAAATGTCCACTAAACCTTCGAGATGAGTTCGTAGGGCTTCGAAACTAACTCTTTTCCTGGAATGCAATGGTAAGTCATTAAGTTTAATCATATGGTTTGAGAGGAATCTAAGGGTCTTTGATGATTCTCATTGTTCGTCATTTGAATGTTTCAACCTTGTCAAATTCAAAAGCCTCTCAATGTTGTGCTCTTTCCGACATTTTATCTTCCTATTCCCCTAGTATGATTTGTATGAATTGGGAGACCTTTATAGCTTATTTGTAGTTTGTTTTCTTTTTGCTTTCTCTCCTTTGGGAGTTTGTTCCTTGGAACAATTTTGTTCATATTTCATCTATCAATAAAAAGTTCGTATCTTGTTAAAAAAAAAAGTCATTAAGTTTAATCCAAGCTCCATAACCATGTATGTACCCATTCTTTCCTGCTATGCTTATCAGAATCCCATTTTTCAATTTTCACATGGAACTTATCGTTCTCCTCCACTTACCAACTGCTATCTGTTTGCAAAACATGCTATCATCTTCAACTTTTAATAATGCTTTACCATCCATAAAAGGATTAATCAAGTAACTTTGAGAAAATCCTCTCTTTATATTTTTTTTAACAAGGAACAAACTTTTCATTGATAATATGAAAAGGAAGATAAATATTCAAGGATAAAAACTCCCAAAAGGAGTGAAAAAATAAAATAAAAAATGCCCAGAACAAAGCTGTAGAAGATACAAGAAAGTAGAACTAAAATCAAAACCACACTCTCCAATCTGCAAAAGCAAGACCAAAAAACCTAATGCCAAAGAAATAGCAAACATCTGATCAAGTAGAGACTTGAATAACAATCTTCTTCGACACTTGCAATTCTACAAAAGACCGTCACCTAAAGAGATTAAAAAATAACTGCCAAGCGAATAAACAAATATTTGGGGAGTTGAAAAGAATAGAAAGATCTTCAATAATGGCTAAAAAATCATGAGAACCTTCTATAAATGAGGTAGAACAAATTAAAGAAGGAGAAAAATCCTCAAAGACACTTCAATCTTCTAAATTAAATCAATATTGCTAAGGCTGACTTCTTGGTCCTCAGAATAGGTTGAAAGAACATCTTCCAAAGCCTCTTTGTCAACGCTGCCATTAGTTGAATGAATAACCCCTCGATAAAGATGAAACTTCTTTTAATAGGTTGGAGATCTTCTTGTAAGACCATAGATTGAATGGGGGAATCAACCATCAATGAGAAAGCCTTTTGACCCTTGCTGTGGTTAACTCCATTAAAACCTCCTTACAGGAAAAAAAAAAGAACCTCCTTACGAAAATTCTCTCTTTATAGCATCAAAAATTGTCTTCCAATCATCATGAGCACAACACTTTTTTGATCCAAAAAGATCGTCTTTTTTCAGCAACTATTTTCTTGAAAAGAGGTCCTCTGCTCCTTAGAACAATCCTAGCTTTCGTAGTAACTTCACTTGAGATTTGATCAATTCCTGTCTTTGTTTTAGTTGCAAATGGGATATAAGCGCCTCTATCAATTGTGAAGTGATCTTTCTTTTACTGCCTTAGCAAACGTTATATCTTCCTTAAAGAGACCTTGGTTCCGAATAAGCGGCTCTTTTCCTTTTTCCATGGCAGTGTACTTCTATGATTTAACATATCTTTCCCTTTCATTTGAGCCTCCATACTCCTAATGGAGAAGATCAGAAGTCAAGCCAATCCCTCTTGTTAGATCTGATTGGAATAGAAACTATTCGTCTTCCCCCAATAGTTTGTCACAAATCAAGGAAATGAAGAAAGTAAAGATTCTCAACCTTTGGAAGGTGATAAGGCAACCAAGACAACTGACGCTTTCGTTGATAGCAGCCCTAGATTTAACCCTGATTTACTGCCACCAAGGAAATTTATTCCTCCCCTTCCATTTTTTTATTCGAAAAGAAAGAAGCACTCACCGAGGTTAGTGAAGGAAAGAGGAGGAATCCAGAAGGGTAATTCACCTCTCAGACATGGTATCATTAATTCAACAAGTGATCAATCAAATAAACACTTTAAGGATAACGATTTGTTTGATGATGATGAAGATTTCATTGTTAGTGTCAGTAGTCAGGATTCAACAGGACTTTTGGAATATAGGGTGTTAAGGAAGATTTATCAGAGGTCGCCCTTTTTTGCAGAAGATCAAGACCCTTACGCGCTTATGGGAAAACGGATACTCCTTCTCGGGAATACCCTTTAGTAGTTGAAAAGGCTTCTTGCGCTGATAATCAAGGATTTCTTAAATTTTTTGAAGATTTAGGACTTACCCTAGTTCCAATCACTGAATGGATAGACTTTAGTTAAGGGCATCAAACTTTTGGTTGGTTTCGCATTGCAGTAAGTTTGAGGGTTCAAATCTTTTGGTTTTCCGATATTTTCTTGGTGAAGGGAGGTTTCAGTTTCTTTGCTTCTTCAATCTGGCGGTTGTTTTGGTTTCTTCTTCAGCATACAGTCAAGCTTTGTTGTTGAAAGTTTTTTCAGCATATGTATTTTTAGCTTTTTGATATTTCTTGGGCTTTAGATCTCGTCTATTTCCTTGTATTTTGGTTCTTGCGTTTGATTGCTTCTTTTTTTTTTTTTTTTTTCCGCTTGATTTGGGAGCTTGTATCCTTGAACTTTTTCTTCCTTTTCATATTATGAATGAAAAGTTTGTTTCTTGTTCGAAAAATAGTTGGCCACAAAATCCACTCTACGAGCCAAGATTGATTGAAGCAAGATTTCTGGATTCAACATGTATCATGAGCACTTCGATTATGAAAAAAGAAATGGGAACATGCAGGCGTTTGGACCAGCTCAGCCATATGACTCTCAAACCACAAAAACTGAGAAGGATGAAGAACTAATATCAAATTCTTATTCACTTCTAGCATAAAACTGTCATTCTCAGCCCAAATGCAGAAAAATGAATCATCAACTTTGCAACTATTGACCTCCATCAATTAAAACTGTTAAGGATGAATAAATCACCACTCAAATCAAAAGCTTAAGCTGATGGATTGGGTAAATTTAATTCATTTATGAGTATCTCAACACTCCCCCTCACTTGTGGGTTTGGAAAATTGCAACAAGACTCAACAAGTCGAAATCATAATAAATGGGGAGGAAATAACAATGCAGGGGTTCGAACGCAAGATCAGGACCAGGACCTCCCGCTCTGATAGCATGTTAAAGATGGATAAATTACCACTCAAATGAAAAGCTTAAGCTGATGGGTTGGGTAAATTTAACTCATTTGAATATATCAACAAAAATCGTAGATAATCTACTTCAAATACTAAAAATGCTTCAATCAGGAACAAAAAACTAGACCCTAGGAAGAATGAGAGGGAAGGAAAAAAGAGGAGAGAGAAGAGAGCACTTTTTACCATTAAGGTAAAATCCTACATCATCAAATGCATCTCTCATATATATATATATATATATATATTCTATTAAATTATAACCAAGAAAGTAGGGCTCTGTTCTTCTTCATGCTTTTTTGAAGCACATTTACTTGGGTTATATTTCTCAACAGATTTCAAACATTATTTCTCTTCAATCAAGGTGCCTTGAAGTTTCAGTGCTTTTTTATTATGTTCTTTATTGTTAGATGCTTGACTTTTTTACACCTCTCTATTTGGGTTTACAATGCTGGGAGTCTTAGAATGCAGCAATTTACTAGAGACTCACACACATGTATACTCAAGGGAGCACTGTTCTAATAAAAAGTAAAATTGCTATAAATGATATTTTACTAATTGGCACCTAAAGATAACGTATAGCTTATAAAGTTATAACCATGATATCTACAATAATACACAACTAATAGAAATTCTATAATATACAGGTCAACGTGTCAATTATTGGAGGGAGTTGTTTCTTGGATGCTGCTGTAAATGATTCTCGTATTGTTGAAGTTATTCAACCTGCTCCGGGCATACAATGCCGAGAGTTAGTGTTGTCACCGAAAGGAATGGGGACGGCACTTGTGACGGTATATGACATTGGGCTTAGTCCTCCACTGTCATCTTCAGCCGTGGTAATTTATCTTTCCATTAGTTCTTAGCCTTGGTTTTGTTTTATTTCTTTCATATCCTTATAGATTCTTGTAATTTTGTTCTTCTCCATAGCATTATTTTTGTGACTATTGGTAATTGTCAGAAACTTTATTATATTTGTACCATTGCCTTTTCTATATGTACACCTTTACATGCTCATGCTATGGAGGATATGTTATGTTGATTTCTAATTGGGGCAAATTATTATTTAATGACAAGGTCTCCTGTTTCCATCTCCATGTTTTCTTAAGAGTGTTATAATGCTTAACAGGTTCATGTTGCCGATGTAGACTGGATCAAGATTAGCTCTGAAGAAGAAATAAGCCTTCTGGTATGTTCTTTAGAACTCAAGGACATTGTTGTACAATCTATAGAACAAATCTTGTTGAAGTTAGGTCTAAATTTATTCATATTTTATTATTAATCCCTCATATAAACTGCATTCACCATGTGAATCTTAAATTATAGGAAGAAGGCTGGGAAGTTGTTGAGTTGGCTGCTGGGATTAGTGATGGAAGTACTTTTGACTCCTCCCAGGTTTGAGTTTGATTTTGTTTATCTTATGGGCAGATCTACGCGTGTTAAACTCATTGATAATTGGACGGGTTTTACATATAGCAACTATCAGTTTTCCGTTCTTTTATGCAGCTCCCTTTCTCTTATACTATTAAAAAAAAAAGTAATAAAATAAAATAAAACTTCCTTTGAACTTATGGCATGATTTATGTTATTCAAAGTTTCACTTTGAGAGTTGTGGGTGTTCTTGACCTTTTAACTTTGAATAATATTAACTGATCTGGTGTATATATGCACAAAAATGTTGATTGCTATTTTTTTCTTAATTTATTTGTATTGCTTATGGCCCTTCTTTGTACCTTCCGGAGGAAGGATGTTTAGGAGTTAACTGCAAACTTTCTATTGCTTGTGCCATGTGTCTGAGGTGTTGATTTTAATGTGACCAAAAGTTCTTGAGTAACGAACTTGCTCTTGTGGAACTACTTATGTCTAGTGTTAGGTATATTTTATTTGATGTGTGGGAAAGAGCCATTCATATTGTAGATTTGTATTATTTAAATAGAGTATTATTTTGTTTAG
Organism: Momordica charantia; assembly: GCF_013281855.1. Taxonomy (NCBI): domain Eukaryota; kingdom Viridiplantae; phylum Streptophyta; class Magnoliopsida; order Cucurbitales; family Cucurbitaceae; genus Momordica; species Momordica charantia. The sequence goes on along the minus strand of NW_028275166.1, from coordinate 11,022,296 downwards.
GTTGGATATTAGTCTTTTTAATCTAAATTACTAGTTATCTCTTTTTCTTTTATAATTAGTTTCCTTAGTTGGAATTTCTACTATATTATGTTTACCCATGAGTGGGTCATTTTGTTTAATGAGAAAATTATCTCCTCCCAAAACTACACGTACAAAAATAGATTGGGCTTTGTTCATTGAAAGGTGGTTAGAGTAGTTCAACAAGTTAAAAGTAGATTTGGGGGCCATTTGGTTGGGTGGTTTTCTGGGTGGGAATGGGCATGGGCAAGTAAAGCTCTTGTTTGTTACACAGATTTGAAATCTTTTCCTAAGAATAGCTTATTCCCAAGCCTCTCTTATTCCCATGGACAAGGGCTTTCTTTTCTCTTCCAGATTCATGGTTTGTCCATGGGTTTTGTGCCAGACTCTCCTATCTCTTCTTTTAAATAATTTTTTAATGTAATTATTTACTTTATTTTATTCAAATTAATTAAATTAGTTAAAATATTTATATTAAATTTATAATTAATAAAACAACATTAAAATTTTACCAATAATGTACTAAATTAATTATTCTATTGTAATAAATTAATTTATTAAAGTGTATACTTCATTTTTTTTTATAAAAAATGTAATTAATTGATGCAGTTAATAAGATGAAAATGATTAATTTTGTTAAATACATAAAATGATAATTATTAAGATTGATTGCTAAATAAAATCAACAACATAAATTTAAATATATATTTATAATATATTTATTAAAGAGTGAAACTTAAATTAAAACATAATTGCTTAAAATAATTATTATTTTGACTTAATAAAGATAAATTAATTAATGTAAATTAATTATTGGGAGTTAATTTTGATTGATTTTAAAGCTTTATACAAATATATCATTGCTAAATATGTATATATTGAATTTTAGTTAAATAACATTTAATATTAATTATTCAATTGACTATTGTGCTAAATTGTTAGTATAGCTAAATTGTTAATTTAAAATTTAGAATGCTAATATAAAATAATTTAATTTATATTATTTATTTATTTTTATTTAAATTTGATTTGTGATTAATCAATGTTTATAATGACATAAAATGCATATTTATAAAGTAATCACACAAAATAAACATATATATAATTAATTTTCAGACATCTTAATCCCAAGCATCTTAATCCCACATATATATACAACCAAACACAGTTATATTTTTTTCCCAGGCATCTTATTCCCAGGTATCTTAATCTGAGGCATCTTAATCACAGGCAACTTTTTTGAAACCTTGAACCAAATGGCCCCTTTTAGGTATAGATCGTATCAAGTATCTGTCAAATTGGGGCTTCGAAATGACGTTCAACCCCTTTTGGGAGAAAGTACTGGCCACACTCCTTTGTGTGGGTCTCAGTTAGAGAGTTCAATTAAAGCAACTAGAGCTATTTCTTCTATTTTCCCCGTCTTTTCACAAATTTTAAAATGTTCTATTGGGGATGACTTTGATGTTTACTTTTTTGGAATTGGGTGGATGATAAGCCCCGTCTCTTATTTGCCTACCTTCACCATCTCTTTGATATGAGGTTGCATTTTGTGGCCTGAGTTATATAGGCCTTGACCAGTTCTTCGTCTATTTCTTTTGGGTTTTTTCGTTCTTTGACAGGTAGGGAAACTTTGGAGTTGTTAGACTTACTTTTGTTGCTAAGGGACGTTGGCATTAGACAAGGGGAGGAGAGACATTCATGTTTGGTCTTCTAGCTCGTCGGGAGGGTTCTCTTTAGCTCTTTGTTAACTTTAATGTGTGCTGCGACCTAAGAAGTACGGACGCCTCATAATTCCCTGTCCTTCATGTATTATTTTCAGGATCCATGCCCATGCACCCTTTAAGCGATGAGATTCACATTCCACAATTGCCCTAAAATCCTTCTCCATAAGGTTAGGAGCCGATGTTGGAACATAAAACAAAGACATGTGATGTATAGGGAGGTTAGAAAACACCGCTTAAATAGATAGCCCACCACCTTTGAAGATCAAATAATGCTCCTATTTGAGAAATTTGCATACATCTTTTCCAGTTATAGGAGCCAAAAAGACAGGGAGGTAAGTGAGGTAAGTGGATGACCATTCATCCACTTTGGAACCAAAGACGAAATTAGCTATGGAGGAGATGGTCTATTCCACAGTGTTGATCCCCTTAATTTCTAACTTGCCAAAGTTAATGTTAAGACTCCATGCCTCTTTGAAAATTTGAAAACGTTTGCCTTTTCTATCCTGGTTTTCAAAGTTGGAGGAAAAGTTGAACATCATAGTTGTGCAAGGGTGGCCGGATGTTGTTTCCACCGATAAATGTTTTGCTGCCTCGAATCATCAATCTGGGGCCTGACCCTTTGTGCCCTCTTGCTGCTGTGGTCTGTTTAGCACCTTCAAGGTTAGCTGGTGTTTCCCAAACAGTGCCTCAGAGCCTTCTTTAGCTAGGGACTTTAGCAATCAAGGGAGAACTCTTTGGTCCAATGGGGTGATGGCCCTCTTGTGGTGAACGTGGTTTGAAACAAAAGAATATTACAAGGGGAGGACACTAGTTGGGACATCTTTTGGTATTTATTTAGATTTTCTATTTTTTTTTGTGTTAATTTCTAAAGTATTTTGTAATTATGGCTTGATGCAAATATTTGCAAATCGTAATTATGGCTTGATGCAAATCTTTGCAAACAAAAGAATATTACAAGGGGAGTCCGTTTGTGTGTCTCCTCTTTTCATAATGAAATATTTGTTTCTTATAAAATAAAAAATTTGGGGACCTTGGCTTAGGAGGATCCTTGTCCCTCTTCGTTTGTGTTCTTTCATTATTACTAAGATTTTATTTTTCTATTAAAAAGAAAAAGGAAAAGTTCATTGACTGCATGTTTTGAAATGCAGTTTGTGTACATGCATATTCTAGTACATATAGAGGATCGAATAGTTGAGCTTGTAGACAACGATGATTCAATGATTACTGATCATGGGATGGTTAAAGCTCCAAGTTTCAAAATTAAAGCTGTCTCACTTGGAACAACAACTCTTTATGTAAGTTTACTGTTGCCTTTGTGTTTATCTGCAATAGTTTATTTTGCACTTATTTGTCAATTTCTGTAGGGGAAGTATTTGAATTTACAGGTTAAATGTATTCTTGAAAACAGGTGAGTATTCTACAACAATCTGGACGTGAAATATTAAGTGAACCAATAAAAATTGAAGTCTATGCACCACCAAGAGTTCACCCCAATGATATTTTTCTTCTTCCCGGTGCTTCTTATATGGTAAGTCACTGAATTGTGGATCCTGCAATAGGGCAAAAATAAGTATGAAATAGAGAAAATTAAGATATAAAGGTTCATTGCTCTCGAGTATAATGTTTATATTTCATTTTGCCTTCTTACACTCCTTCCAAAAAATATAAAAGAAATTTGTGATCTAGATGTATAATTTGGCAGCATTCTCTTTTTTGTGTAAGCTCAGCTCACAGTTAAAGGTGGTCCAACAGTTGGGACGTATGTTGAGTATGCTAGTTTGGATAATTCGATTGTGAATGTTCACAAGTCTTCTGGTCAACTTTCAGCAGTTTCATCTGGAAAATGTGTAAGAGATATTGACAACTTGTTATTCATATGTTGCTATCCTTTTACTTTTATTTCTTGTAGTAAGAAATAGAATTTTAACGTATGTGTTAATTGATAAGAAAAAAATAATCCTTACTTTCAAAGAATTGATACAAGGCTGTAAATAGTAGCTAGAAAGAAGAAAAGAAAACGAAATCCTTGCTTATTAGGATAAGGAAATACTTACCTATCAAAACAAGGAAACCCTAACTTATTAAAAACCTAAATCCAATGGGAAAATAAAAGAATATAATTTAACACTCTCCCTCAAACTGGTGAATAAATATTCTTCATTCCTAACTTGTTAAACAAATAGTCAAAGTTGTTCAATTCTTCATAAGGATATTATGTGCAATACTAATGGTAGACTTATGTGAGGTATCGACTCCTCACTATTCAGATTTACTTCGAAAGATAACCCGAAGGTGATACAAAAAGAACAAGAACAGCCCTAAGGCAACAAAAGACCCACCAATTCGAGAGGGTGGAGAATCTCTCCCTAACAGCCTAAAAGCTAACCAACACAAAATGCTAGAATGCCCCCCTTAGCCTACATTCCCTTCCCCTTATAGGCAGACTTCCCTCCTTCCTACATGTAGCTGGTCCCCCCTCCTTCTCTCTCTCGGCCGTTGTGGCCTTCCTCTCCTAAAAAGACTTCTTTACCCTTCCTACTATATGTTTTTACAATTGGAGGCCTAACATCACCCCCCCCCCCCCCCCCCCCCCTTCAACCGTCACCTTGTCCTCAAGGTGAAACATAGGAAATTGTTTGTTCATGTCACGGACATTCTCCCAAGTAGCTTCTTCATCAGGTAAACCCTTCCAGCCGATGAGAGCCTCCCTTTCTCCTGTGGTGGTATTGTTTTGAAACGCGAACACTCTATCTGGTTCTGCGGCCCATTCCCAATCTTCTGTGAGCTGTGGTGGAATAAGAGGAGCGGCTGAAGCTGTCCCAATAACTTTCTTCAATTGTGACACATGGAAGACAAGGTGAATTCGTGCTTCCGCTGGTAGGTCCAATAAGTAGGCGACTTTACCAATCCGCTGTAAAATAGCATAGGGTCCGTAGAACTTAGGCTGCAGCTTCTCATTCCTTCTTTTGGCTATAGACAGTTGGCGATAGGATCGCACTTTTAGGAACACTAGGTCGCCAACATTATACTCCACCTCCCGGCGCGATTTATCAGCACTTTTCTTCATACGGTGTTGAGCTCTCTGTAAGTGTTCCTTCAGACGATCAAGAGCAAGGTCTCTCTCAGTGAGTTGCTGATCCAAAGTGGCATTGGCTGTTTTCTGACTTACATAGGATATTAAAGGTGGAGGAGCTCGGCCGTACACTGCCTGGAAAGGTGTGGAGCCCAGTGAGTTGTGGTAAGTGGTGTTATACCAATGCTCTGCCCATGCCAACCACTGTCCCCAGGACTTAGGCTTCTCACTACAAAAACACCGCAAATATGTTTCTAAGCAGCGATTCACCCGTTCTGATTGTCCATCCGTCTGAGGGTGATAGGCAGTGCTCCTCTTGAGTGTGGTGCCTTGCAATCTGAATAACTCCGTCCAGAAATGGCTGATGAAAACTTTGTCCCGATCTGATATGATGGATCTCGGGAAGCCGTGCAGCCTAACAACCTCCTTAATAAAACCCATTGCTACCACCTTGGCTGAAAACGGGTGGCTCAAAGGAATGAAATGCGCATACTTAAACGGTCTACCACCACTAGAATCGTGTCCTGCCCCTGTGATTTAGGTAACCCTTCTACGAAATCCATCGTTAGGTCCTCCCAAATTCGGTCAGGTATCGATAGGGGCTGAAGAAGTCCCGCCAAAGCTAGGGACTCTGTTTTGTGTCGTTGACACACCTCACATTCACTCACATGGCACTTAGCATCCTCCTTCATCCCGTGCCAGTATAATTCCCCTGTTAGTCTTTTGTAGGTTCTCAGAAATCCCGAATGTCCTCCAACTACCGAATTGTGGTACATCTGAAGGATGGCTGGTATCAAGGTTGATGTTTTGGTTAAGACTAAGCGGTTTTTGTAGTGCAATGTGCCGTTCACTGTCCGGATCTTCGTTCAAGCTAGTCAACATCTTGGCAAAGTGAGGATCCTCAGAGACTTCTTTTTTTATAACGTCCACATCGATCACCGCGGTTGCCGAAAGGACTGCTAGTGTTGGAGTCGCCGGCATCCGTGATAAAGCATCAGCTGCTTTATTCTCCAATCTGGGCTTGTATTGTATTTCAAAGTCGTATCCCAGCAACTTGGAGATCCACTTCTAGTATTCGGGTGGGACTATACGCTGCTCTAAAAGGTATTTAAGGGCCTGTTGATCCGTCCGAACAACGAACTTCTGCCCCAGGAGGTAAGGTATCCAGCGTTGGATTGCTAAAACAACAGCCATTAACTCTCTTTCATACACTGACTTCGCTTGGTTCTGCAAGGAAAGAGTATGGCTGAAGTAAGCGATTGGTCGCTGGTTTTGCATGAGCACTGCTCCTAGTCCTGTCCCTGACGCATCGGTTTCTATGACAAACGAGGTCGTGAAATCCGGCAGAGCTAATATTGGTAGTGTCACCATTGCTCTCTTAGTTGCTCAAAGGCTGTAGTAGCTTGATCCGACCATTGGAAACTGTCTTTCTTGTGCAGTTGGGTAAGAGGGGCTGCAATAGTGCCGTAGTTCGATACAAACTTTCTATAGTACCCTGTGAGTCCCAAAAATCCTCTCAGCTCTTTCACATTTTTAGGTTCTGGCCACTGGATCATGGCTGCTATCTTGGAGGGGTCAGCTTCCAGACTTGCCGTGTTAATGTCGTCGATGAGTTGGGCCTTTCGCACTACTTGATCACCTTTGGGTTCTAGGGCCCTTACTTCCGCGCGCATCACTGGGTCGAGCCCATTCAAGAAAGCGCTTTCCAGCACTTCATCGGAAAGTTGCGGGAGAGCTGCCGCCAGAGCCTCGAATGTCTGTCGGTACTCTATGAACGTGCCCTCCTGTCTGATCGATAATAACCGTGCACATTGTTTGCCTTTGCTTGCCGGATGGAACCGATCACGTAGTCGCCCTTTGAGGTCGTTCCAGTCGCGGAACTTCTCTCTGTTATCAGTATACCGATACCAAGCCAAAGCTATACCATAAAAACTGATAATAGCTACGAGCATCTTCTCATCTTCAGACAACTTCTGGATTTCATAATATCGCTCTGCTCGAAAAATCCACGCCTCCAGCTCCAGACCTGCAAAAATCGGCATCTCAACCTTTTTGAAACGATTTCGGTCAGTATTTTGATTACCGTTCTCTTGTCCTAAGACGTCATCCTCAATCGCCTTCCCCTTTATCACCGATGTGTCCCCCGTTACCGTCGACACGGATTGTGACTTACCTCCGATGACCTGAGCCATGAACGCCTTCAGCCTCAATTTCTTCTGTTCATCAAATTTTTGATGTAACAGTGTGATTTCCACCTTCACTTCTGCTACTTCCTTCTCCATTGCCTCACACCTGGTTTCGAGCTCTTTTACCGTCATTCTCTCTTTTGATCGCCCAGTTTCGACAGGCTCTGATACCAATTTGTGAGGTATCAACTCCTCACTATTCAGATTTACTTCGAAAGATAACCCGAAGGTGATACAAAAAGAACAAGAACAGCCTAAGGCAACAAAAAACTCACCAATCCGAGAGGGTGGGGAATCTCTCCCTAATAGCCCAAAAGCTAACCAACACAAAATGCTAGAATGCCCCCCTAGCCTACATTCCCTTCCCTTTATAGGCAAACTTCCCTCCTTCCTACATGTAGCTGGTCCCCCCTCCTTCTCTCTCTTGGCTGTTGTGGCCTTCCTCTCCTAAAAAGACTTCTTTACCCTTCCTACTATATGTTTTTACAATTGGAGGCCTAACAACTTATTATCACAGTAAAGTTTCAGAGGCCCTTCTCATGGAATCTTCAAATTTTCTAAAATAATCTTAGAATCTTTATCTAGAGTAATTCGCAGATGCTCAATGTCATTGTTCTAAATTCTGCTTTTGAACTCGATCTTGAACTCGATCTTGCAAGTAATTCGCAGATGCTCAATGTCATTGCTCAATGTCATTGTTCTAAATTCTGCTTTCCTAGTTTCCACCTAGGAAAGTACAATAGCCAGAAGTTGATTTCCTATCGTCTATCTATCATGCATGATCTGCATCTGCTTAAACTTCCAAATTGAGTTTCTCGCATTTCTTAAACAACAATCCTTTCTCAATAGAATTCTTCAAATAATGAAGTATCTGGTACACTGCTTGAAGTTAAATTTCCTTTGGACTATGCATAAATTGACTTACCACTCCTACAACATACACAATAACTGGTCTTGCATGAGAAAGTCTGAAAGATATATTAATTTTCCAACTAACCTCTGGTAAGTTTCTTTATTTGTTGGATGACTCTCTTTAGCTGCACATAATCTATGGTTTTGATCAATCGACATTCCCATTGGTCTGCTACCAAGCTTTCCCATTTCAGAAAGTAAGTCGATCACATATATCTGTTGTGATAAGAATCTGCCCCCTTTAGAATAAGCGACCTCTATCCCAAGAAAATATTTCAGCTTTCTCAGTTCTTTTACTGCAAACTCTTGGATTAAACAATTTCTTAGTTTATCTTGTCTATTATTATCATTGTCAGTGACAATAATAAAGTCGACATAACAATTAGTACTGTCACTCCCTTTGGAGCAGAATGTTTTATAAACAATGTATGATATTCTTGACTTTGTTTATAGTCCATCTTCCTCGTGACCTGAAAAAATCTACCCAACCACGCATTAGGAGATTGATTTAATCTATACAATGCTTTTCTTAGTTAACAAACTTTGTTTCCTGCTTGCTCATACCTAGGTCGAATCTCCATATAAATTTCTTCTTCAAGATCACCATACATGAAACATTTTTACATCATATTGTAACATGTCTCATCCATAATTTACGGCAAGAGATAAAAGTATTTGTATTGTGTTCATCTTGGCAACTGGTGCAAAGGTTTCAAGATAATCAACTTCATATGTTTGAGTATATCCCTTAGCAACTAATACTCATCAATAGCTTACTACTTTTTTATCTTTAGGCACAGTAACCAACTTTCATGTTCTATTTTTCTCTAAGACCTACATTTCAGGATTCATTGCTTGTATTACCTCATATATGTTTTTGGAATGTTTGCTTGAGTAAGGTTAACCATAGTCATATGACACAAAGTGAGACAATGGATATCGAGGACAAGTTCGTTTTCCCTTCCTTAAAGAAATAGGCAACCATATTTGATTCATCATTGGCGGATAATATAGTGTCTAGCTCATCATTAACAAATACTATAATGTCTAATTCATCACTGACCCTGTTCTCGTCAATTTCAATTCCAGAGATATGTTCTGACTCTTGGACTTGCTTATTTTTCTCAGTGTTCCTTCTTGAATAAACATGTAATGGTATAGTAGTAAAAAGGTTAGATGGCCCGGATGAGGTGTCTAGGTAAAGATGAGGCTGACCCTGATGAGGTGTCTATAGGTGGTAAGGATAAGGATGATTGACTCGGGTCAATTTTAGTAAGGTTTGGTACATGTGATGGTAAAGGGTTTGAAGGAAAGGTGATGTTAGGGATAGGTTAGTTTATTCATTTTTGTTGCACGTTTACATTAGTTTGGTATCAGAGCATCCAAATTTTTAGGCACTCAATGGTAGAAGAAACCAGCAGTGGGAGATCCTTCCTTAACCAGCAAAGAAACGGAACAAATTTTCATCCTCTCACCCCGATCATTGATCATACGCTTGCAATTGGTCGAAGGAGATGTGAAAACCATCGAAAAGGATGTGAGTGAGATTAAACAAATCCTGGAAATCATCCAGGGTCGGTTGGAGAACTTGAGTCTTCAACAAAATCCTACGAGATCCGATCAAGAACCAAAAGTAGTTGATCATCAAAGCAACTACCATCAAGAACTGCACAAAGCTAAGAAGGTACCAAGATCTGTTTCTTGAACCAAGAATGCTCCAAGAACCGTGAGCTGTCCGGCACGACTTCAACCAAAATCTTGGAGTTTGTACGCCAAGAAGGTTCTAGCAACAATGTTGGAGTTTGTACGAATTTTAACAAATTAGTTTCATACAACACTGAGGTATTTTGCCACCAAACTCCAAACAATAGCCGTGAAATTTTCTTTCTTCTTGTACAAAACTCCCAACAACTAGAGAAGAAAATCCAAATGATACCTTAACCAAGATGGGAAGATTTTACCACCACAAGAGTGAAGACACTTCAAATGATTGCATAAGACCAACAAAAATTTCAGAAGATGCAAGAGGTAACTCAAATTTGCCTCAAGTTGATGCCTTCGATGTTGATTTCAGAAATTATGGAGTCCAAAACTCTTCTCAGATTGAGGCAATTGAACAAGAAGACGAGTTTTTTCTTAAGTTTGAAAATTATTTTGATGGGGAAGAAGAGGTTGATAAAGAATTGATAGGAAGAGATGATGATTCTACTTTTTCTTTGACTACATTGTTCTTTGAAGTTGAAATGCAAGATGTTAACGAGCACAAGAATCGACAAGAATCTTTATTGAGACGTTTGGAAATTACTTAGTGGTTACTTTTTCTTCTCTCTTCGCTTCCTTTGAGAAATTTGTATCCTTTACAGTGTTTTCGAGGCACACACAGGCGAGCGCCTCAGGTGAGAGGCGAGGTGATGTTGCCTCGGTGCACCTTCAACCGAGCGCATTTGTCGCTTGATGCGAGGCGATCGCCTCGTTGAAGCGAGACAATCTGCCTCATTTTCTTTTTCTCTTTTTTTTTAATTTTTTTTAAATACGTTAAAAACTACAAAAATAACATAAACTCTAAAATCGTATCTCTATTCTCTCTGGTTTCTCCTCTCGCGTCCCTCACCCACTGTCGCCGCTGCTATCTCCGATGGTCGCTGCCGCCGCTTCCTCTCTCCTTTGCTGCTAATACCACCGCTGCTACTACTCGCCGCCACCATCATCGGATCTTTGAAGGTTTCATTTTAGATTTTCGTTTTAATTTTCTGTTTTGCTATTTTTTTTTTTAAATCTTCTATCTTTTTTTTCATCTCTTTCATTTCACACACGTCTTTCCTAAATCTTCATCTTGGCTTTTTGCTTCACATTTCTTTTATTTTTGTATCTTCCAAATTTCAATTATAATAGGATGGCAGAAGGTCAAAACAAACATAAGCATCCCGATTGGCAATACGTCATATTGGATATCTGAAGGATACAAACACTTCCAAATGCACATTTGTGGAAAAATTTCTAAAGGTGGCATTTGTCGAGCAACATAACATTTGGTTGGGGGAAATTGAAATGTAAAAGCATTTTTGAAATGCCCAACTAATGTGAGAGATGAATTGAAGGAGTATCAAACAAGATCAAAAGCAAGTAGGGAAATGAGTAATGCCCTCCCATCATATGAGGATGTAACCTTGACTGAAGAAGATAAGGAAGATGAGATGGAAGTAGTTGGTGGTAGTGGCAGTGGACCAACATCAGTTCCAACTAACAAGCGAATAAGAACAAACACAAGTGATAATCTGAGTAGTATTGGAGGGAGAGGAAGAGGAAGAGGAAGTGGAGGAAGAAGTAGTAACTCTTATAGTCAATCACAGTTAAAAGTCACCGCGACCAAAGGGGGCACTGGACAAATTTGTTTATCACCATCCTGGTAAAGTTGTTGATGATAGAAATAGAATGAAGAAGCTTAAGCATTCAACTATTTATAAGAAATATGATAAAGAGGGGAGGGATGCTACAGCGTAATTCATCATGGGTTGGATATATCAAGCATGTATTCCTCTAAGTACTATTCGTTTAAGAAGTTTTCAAGTGATGTTAGAAGCTGTGGAGCAATGTGGTCCTGGTTTGATACCTCCTTATCATGAAGCTATAGTAACGTACTTGAAAAAATGAGTACAATACAAAAAAGATCTAATGGTCGATCATGAGGTAGAATGGAAAAGAAATGGTTGTTCATTGATGTTAGATGGGTGGACTGATAGGAGGGATAGAAAGTAATGAATGATTGATTGGAAGACTCAGAAGAATAAGATAGTCAAGATGAAAATGAGTTGGTCTTTGATGATGACCTCCTCACATGGGAAGGTGTCGCCAAGGCTAGTGATGTTGGAGAGTCCATAAGGCAAACTAGATGTACATCTAAAGGAAAGTCACCTGCTACCCCCACTCCCACAACTTCTGGAGTTCGAAAATCAGTGCGAGTGGTGGTTAGTGATGATGATGATGACACCAAAGAAGAAGAATTGGAAAAGGAAGATTGTGAGGATGTCCAAGATGAAGAGACTTTAGATTTAAATGAGGATGATGCTTTTTGTTCTAATTTAGTATTTTGTTGAGAACTAATAGAATTTGGTTGTTTTATGTATCTTGTTAACTATGACACTATTTTGGTATTGATTTTTTAAACTATGTTTACTATATAGATTTATGCACTATATATATAATTTTTATTTATTTATTAAAAATTATATATATAGTGCATAAATAACAATAAATTACAATATGGTATATGGAAGCATGCATATAACAATATGGAAGGTATGCATATATTCAATAAATAAAAATATTGTAACTCCATATTTTTATTTATTTATTGTTTTTTTTTTGGTATTGATTTTTTCTTATTTGTTGTTATTGTTTACATACAAATCAGTGTTTTCGAGGCGCACCCTGGCGCTCGCCTCAGGCGAGAGGCGAGGCATTTTCGCCCAGGTGTGCCTTGCAAGGTGCCTAGGCGAGCACCTTCAATCGGGCGCTCGCCTTTGGGCGCCTTGGCGCCATCGCCATAAGCCGAGGCGAGCGCCTCTTTGAAGTGATGCGACCTTACTTTTTTTTTTTTTTGTTATAATGTTAAAAATCCACTAAAGAAACTCTAAAAATATGAAAATCTACACCCAAAAATCGAAATACCCACACCCGAAAACCTTCCTCCTTCGTTGCCGCCACCTTTGCCAAGTCACTGCACGATTATGAAGCCATCTCTCCTTCCTTCTCCTTCTTTGTACACAGCCAAAAGATTTAGTCTCACTCACCTATGAACTGGTTGTGCTCGAAAATGAAGAAAAGAAGAGTTATAGACGAAGAAGAAAAAGAATCGGAAAAGAAGTAGAAGAAGAATTAAAAAATAGAATAAAAGAGTTGGGTATTTGATGTTTCATGGAGTCTTTTCCTATTCTCTTTTAGGTTCTCAAGGCACTAATTGATGCAACTATCTTGCCATCCGGCAGAAAAGGCAAGATGGCAATAAATTATTTTATTTAAGTTAATTTGTGAGTTAAATTTTATTTTATTTTAGTATTCTATTTATTTAACCTCTAATTTTATTATTTTATTATTTTATTTTTAAATTTAAATTTTTTATTTTTCTTAAGTTAAAATTTATATGCACATTAAATAGTTTTACAAATATCTTCATCTAGAGTATTTTTTATACATAAAATTGCTATTTATTATTTTATTAAGTGCGCCTCACTTCACTCGGGCAACGCCTTTTTGTCGCCTTGAGGTGCGCCTTGCGCCTTGAAAACACTGATGCAAATTGATAATTAGACCAAGTCTTTAAGTCATATCCATTTCAGTATCCTTTTAGTCAAAATGATACAACTTTGAGCATGTATATCAGTATCATGCAAAGAAAATCTGAGCATTCTATCTGATTATTTGAACTACTTGATTAGCAATGTCGCCACTATTGTTCTTGAAATTATGTAAAAAAAGTTTCTAATTTTCCAACATGATAGTTTGTATTGTGTTTTGTCACGAAGTCTGCACTTGCCGTTTCCTAATTTAGTTCCTTCTTTTGAAAAATAATTTCAGAACATCAGTGCCACTTTTTATCGCAATGGAGGTTCTGTAATATGTCAAGTACATGGAAATGTAAAAGTAGGAATTCCGTCCAATGTGGTGTTGAATGTACAAAATGAACAACTAGGTGTTGGGAGCGAGATGCCTATTTACCCCTTGTTTCCAGAGGTAACAATTAAGACTCGGAGCAAAAAATCTACATTGGATTACCTATGGATAATCAACTGACTTTTAATCTATTGTCAGGGTGATGTGTTTTCCTTTTATCAATTATGCAAAGGCTATAATTGGACTATTGATGATGAAAAGGTGAGACTGTTTCCACCTCTGTAATTATTAAAAACGAGATATTGGTATCTGTTGGATAGAAGTATGACATATGTTGCTTAGGTGTTGAGATATAGTTTGCCAGAGCGCTTTAATGGTAGAGGGTACAGGCCTGCTTCAACTGCTTTGGAGGATGTTCAATTCGTGAGTTATATAAACGAGAGGGATCTTGGCTTTATCAATATGGTATATGGAAGGTATGCACTAATTATTGCTGAAGAAAACTATACTTTTGCTTCCATCTCTTGATTTGACATTTAATTCAATATGAGGATCGAAGCCACTGCATATATTTTAGTTTTATGCTTATTTGTGTTCAATTTTCAGTTATTCATCCCCTGATTTGGACTAAGGTTAATAGTCAATTTAAACTGTTGGTTGGGGTGGTTGTGCTTGATCGTTAAGAAATGCTTGTGATTACTTGGAGGTTAGGAGTTAAAAAAAAAAAAAAAAATTTTATTAAGAAGACCCAATTCTGTAAGGAGAGAAATCAAAGAGTTTTCCAAGAGTAACATCCACTTTTGATTCTTTTAGAAATGATGTACAACTTACAACCTCTTAAGAAATTATTTTGTAATTACAACTTTATCTTTGATCCTTCAAGATTGGAAGATACTAATCTACCAGCTTTGTTGAGCATCATCCCCCTGCCCTTAGGCTATTATTTTGTTTCTTGTATTAATATATATCATGTCTTATCATAAAAAACAAATTATGAAGACCCAATTTTTAATATTTTATTGAAAATGAAAAAGAAAAAGATTCAAAATGTGAATTATATGGTTTCATGTTACTATATAAAATAGGAATAGAGCAACGGTTTCATGTTACTACCAGCACTAATCAAATGATTTAAGCTATTTGGCATTATCAATTTTAATGTCAGTTTCTTTCCAATTAATATTAATAACCACTTGTTGGGCATTGTGCAAAATTTAAAGCCTACAAGTGAGAGTGAGTGTTGAAGTATTGATAAATGATTAAATTTACCATAATCCATTAACTTAAACTTTTGAGTTTAGTGGTGATTTAACATGATATTTAAGTCGGAGGTCTTGTGCCTAATTCTTCTAATGTCATTTCTTCCTCAATATTAATATTGATAACTACATGTTGAGCCTTATGCAAATTTCCAACCCCACAAAAGCCAGGAGTGTTTTTCTCAAATGAATACATCAATCATCTTTGGCTTGAAAGGTTTCTTTCTCATGGTGTGAGGTGGAGTGATATCATTTCCTTAAAATATTGATAACTACTTGTTGGGTCTTAGCCCAAAGTGAGGGTAGTGTTGTAAATTTAATTTACTATAACCTAGGAAGCACAAACACTCCATTTCAGGCAGAGTGTCCATGTCGGACAAGTGTCGGTCCGACACATTCGGGCACGCTTTGGACACGCATCTGAAACGCCAATTTGCGTGTCCCAATTTTATTTTTTTTTAATTTTGAACATGTGCAGAACACGCTTGGTACACGTCTGACCCGCCCTAAAATTAAACAAAGACCCAAATAAAAAAGTCCCATAACTTCAAAAAAATAAAAAAATAAAAAGAAGAAAGAAAAACTAAAGACAGCACAATCCTAACTCAACAGCCACCCACAAAATCTAATGAAGGAAGAAGAAGGAGATGAGAAGAAGAAGGAAGAGGAGGCGCAACATTGAGAAAGGAGGAGTGGAGGTGAGAAGAAGGAGGTGGTGGGTGGGAGGAAATGGATAAAAATTAGGGGGGAAGAAGAGAGTGTAACATTGGCAGATGAAAATTAGGTTTTCTTTTTTATGAGAGAAGATTTAGGGCTAGAATAGAGGTAGGAATAAGAGGGGACACATTGGGAGGATAAAAAGTTTTTTTTTTTTCCATGGGGAAATGGGTTGAAGCTTACCCAACTTTCTAATGGGAAGGAGGAAGCATGCAT
The DNA here is from genome assembly GCF_013281855.1 of Momordica charantia. NCBI lineage: Eukaryota > Viridiplantae > Streptophyta > Magnoliopsida > Cucurbitales > Cucurbitaceae > Momordica > Momordica charantia. The sequence goes on along the minus strand of NW_028275166.1, from coordinate 11,006,581 downwards.
TTTTTAAATGGGAAGGAGGGGGCACATTGAGAAGGATAAAAGTTCCTTTTTCAATTGAAAGGTCTTATGTTTATGTGCGTTATTATTTTTAATTAATATTTAAATAAAAATTATATATATACATATATATATTTAATTTAAAAAAAATATATTTAACGTGTACCCAATGTGTCATGTCCTACTTTTTTCGAAATTAACGTGTCGACGTGTCCCTGTCGTGTGTCTGTGTCTGTGCTTCCTAGATTGCAACCCATTAGCTTAAGTTTTTTAGTTCAATGGTGGTTTAACAAATTTAGTCATTCATTTTAGATAATTTTAAGCTATTAGGTTTTATCAATTTAGACATTAATATCAGACAGAGTTGAACTATGAAAAATGAGGTGATGATCCATTTTTGGGAGGATTTTGCTGGGCGTAGGATGGCCTCTTTTCATTCATATATCATTATCTTGCTTTCACCTGTCCTGCTTTTCTTTACCTGGGTTTCTCTATTTTTTTCCCCAGATCTGCGGGCATAGCAAATATTGCAGTTTCTTTCCTTTGTGAATTAACTTTGGGTTCCAATATCGAAACAAAGTTTTTCAATGCTTCAGCATCTTTATCAGTTATACCTAATCTACCCCTTGCTCTCGGAGTTCCAATCACCTGGATTCTTCCTCCCTACTACACGACAACCAAAGCTTTACCATCATCCATGGACTCATATGGCCACTGGGACAGTCAGAGTCGAAAAAGAACAATAACATATTCCCTTTTAAGATGTTGTGGTGAAAAGGATGAAGATGCGTGGAAGGATGCCATCTCTATTCATGGGGATAGAATAAAAACTTCAGAGAGTAACAATATTGCATGCATTCAGGCAAAGGATCGCTCTTCCGGAAGAATGGAGATTGCTGCTTGTGTCAGGGTGGCAGAGGTATAAATTTTATTTCCTTGTGTGTCATGGCTGAAAAATTAGAGAGCCACTAAAAACATCCATGGGTATATATTTTCTGTTCAGTGTTTTACTATCCAACTAAACTGTAAGCCTACATTACTAATCGAGAATGAAAATGGATAATGAGAATTGTTGCTCTCCGTTACCATTAACTATCAAATAGAATCATTCATTTATTATGAACTCTATGCGAAAGTTAGAAATAATTATTTATTTTGGAAAACATGACATTCATTTAGGAGCACAGAAAGTCTTTCCCTTTACTCTTATTCTGTGTGGCCCATTGTTTTATTTTTATTTTATTTTATTTTTCCTCAACTCGCGAGGTTCCTAGTTGTGTTATTTTTATTCTCTTTTAAGTTCATTCTCAATTACTTAACGGAGACTTAAATGTTTTGAGTGCTAGGAGACCTCATCCCTATTTTCACGTGGTATTCCCCTGATTGATGTATTTATTATTTAGAACTTCATCTGTTCATTAGCAAGTGTCTAACTCGGTCTGAGTATTTGTTATCAGGTTGCCCAAATTAGACTGAGAAAGCAGGAATTTCCTTTCCATGTGATCAATCTTTCTGTTGGCACCGTACTTAGCCTTCCAATAAGCTACTATGATTCTCTAGGTACCAATTTTATGTATGAAAATCTTTAGTGATTTTATATGCTTCAAAATTAATTACTTATGGATCATATCTGACAATGTTCTTGACCAGGCAATCTCTTTCATGAGGCTCATGATGTTGTTCACTTTGATGTGGAAACTAACTATCCACATATTGTTTCCATAAATTACTCAAGAGAAGGCAATGGATATATTTATTTGAAGGTCTGTTAAATACTATCTTTATATAACATTCATTAATTTGTACTATACAAGTTATATCTATCAGGCAAAAACTATACCTTGGTGTTGTTCAAGGCAGCCCCCAAAGGTTGTCAAGGGCTTTGGGTCTCTTGGTCATACTGATTTAGAGGTTTCAAGTTTGAACCTTCTGGTGAGGTTAATACCAAAAGCCCTTTTATGTCTCTCAGGTCCGGCCGTGGGTGCCCTGGATATAAGGGAGCAAAGCTCCGACTCCCAGTTATAAAAAAAATAATAATAATAAAGTATACAAGATAGATCTAAATAAAACTTACGATAGAGAACTAACTTGGAAAGACATGAAATAAAAGGAGAAAGGATCAACTGCCCTATCAATCTCCTAGAAATCAGCAACTAATTACAAACAACCAAACAAGAACAAATAATATCCAAAAGATACAGCGGTAGAATAATTTTACATAATAGTCTAAAATATTTCTGAATGGGCGGCTCAAGGAGTAGAGATATTTAATTTCTCTTTTCGCTCCTACTTTGATATTTATTTTATTTTTATTTTTTAATTTTAATCATCAATTAATAAGTTCTATGAATTAAGAAATGCCAGAAGAGGGCTACTGGGACTTAGGCTTTCGTAGTCATCTGAAAGACATAGAGATTGAAGAATGGGCTGTGCTATCTCACCTCCTTGCTTCTATTCACCTCAACCAAGGGTCCAAGCGGATGATCTATGGGTTTGGAAGACTGACAGCAAGGGCCTTTTCTCAACAAAGTCTCTCCTTATAGACATGGACATCAAGGAGAATTCCCTACTCACACCACTTGCACAGTCCATTGGGGTTACACTTACCCAAAAAAGATCAAGTTCTTCATTCGTGAATTAGCACACATGGCCATCTCCCCAAATTGGTGCACTCTTTGTAAAAACAATGCGGAGTCTCAACCACACATCTTCCACACTATGCTCTTATGTTTCCAATTTTTGGGATGTATCTCTTTCGTCTTTTTGGTGGAAAGTGGCCTTACCCTATTGCATCAAGGACCTTCTTACTTTCGTTCTCACTGGCCACCCTTCAAAAAGGAAAAAGAGCTCCTTTGGCTGCACTTCATTAGGGCTTTTTTGTGGAACACTTGGAAGGAGAGGAATCATAAACTCTTTAGTGATAAAGAGATCTCTTTTGATAGGCTTTACGATAATATCATTAACCATGCTATCACATGGTGTAAATCATCTCTGCTCTTCTACTCGTATAGTTTTGATTCACTTTTGACCAATTGGAGAAGTTTTGTGTAACTCCTTTGGTTCTTGGGGCTTGCTTTCCCTATCTTTTGTAATTTTATACATCAATGGAATTGTTTAAAAGGAAAAAAAAAAAAAAAAAAAAAAAAAAAAGAAAAAGCCAAAATCTTCAAAGACAAGCCGAGAAATCAAGATATGTTGTGGGGTTTAATTTATTTCTTGGGCTTGCTATATAGTCTTGCTTCTTTTTGGTAAATATGACTCTCAGCTTATTAACACCAATAGGGTGGTTTTTTTATAAACCCTTATAACGTTTCTCTTCTTTCTTTCACTGCATCTGGTGTAAACCAAACTGTGAAACTTTCTTAATGATGATTATTTGTACATTACAACCAAACTTTATACTACACTATCTTTCTATCTTAGAGCTCCCTTGAAAAGTGACATCATTGCAAAAAAATTTAGTATTTTATTTTGCAAAGGAAATGAAGGTAAAAGAATTCATCTTGTTAATTATTTTTTACAAGGAAACAGAATTTTTATTGAATAAATGAAAAATTACAAGTAAAGAAATAACAGAAGCACCCAAACCCAACCTCGAAAATGATTTCTATACCCAAAACTGGTTTTTTTTGTTGGGGGGGGGGGTGTTGGGTGTTGTGGTATTGGTTATCTCGTTAAAGTATTTTTAACGGTTTTCCTTCTTTTTGTTAGAATGTGAATAAATGATTAAATTGACTGTAACTCAGCTGCATAAACTTTTAGATTCAATTGCGACTTACCATGGTGTCAGAGCAAAAGGTCATGTATGTTGAACTCTCATCTTAATTTGGAGAGAGTAATAATATTATAATATTTTTAAATATGTACAATCTAGGTCTTCTTACATATAGTAGAAAGATCCTATGCAACATAAGGAAAAAATAAAAACAATAAAGATTAAGTATTGACAACTCCCTACTGAGCAAGGAGGCTTGGGGATAGGCAGCATCTTGAATCGAAACCAAGCTTTGTTATCAAAGTGGGTCTGGAGATTTTTAACAGAAAAAGCCAGCCTCTGGACACAACTACTGATTGGGGCGAAATATGGGATTTCTCCAAATCATCCTTGGCCAAATCAACCATCCAAAATCTACAAAGGTCCTTGGGCTGGCATATCTAAGTTCATTAACAACATGAAAAACATAGTCCACTGTAAAATTGGAAATGGTAGATTGGCGAGCTTCTAGAACGACAGATGAACTTCTAATACCCGTTTGGTTGAGGACTTCCCCCAACTCTACTCGCTCTCTACAAAGAAAGATGCTAAGGTTAGTGAGATGTGTGAACAATCCATATTCATGGACTCACCATTTTCGTAGACCGCTCAAAGATGAGGAACTGGCAGAATGGTTTGACCTTGAGCACAGAATCTCAGCTTTTCATCTCTCACAGGGAAGACAAATGGATTTGGCCTATGGATCCCACTCAAACCTATACGGTTAAATCCCTCCTAAAGCACCTCACAGATACGCAACAAACTCCTCCCCCCTTGTCTTTTGAGATTATTTGGGCAGAAAAGTACCCCAAAAAAGTAAAATTCTTTTGTTCGGATCTTAGTGACAAAGCTATGAACACCCAAGATAGATTACATAGGCGCCTGCCAATGATGGTTTTATCTCCAAATGGGTGCATTATGTGTCTCAAGGAAGCAAAAACCCAAACCATCTCTTTGTCACTTGCGAATTTGCTCACAGATTTTGGAGCTCCATCATCAAAGCTTTTGATTGGCAAATCCCTCTACATGCGAATATAAACACTATGTTACAAGCAACCTTGGGGGGACATCCTTTCAAAAAGAACAAGAGGATTATGTGGTCCCTCTTTATCAGAGCATTTCTATGGAATCTTTGGAGAGAAAGAAATAGCAGAATCTTCAACAACAAGTCCCAACCGTTTGACAACTTTTATAATGGGGTTTTGGTTACAACTCTTAGCTGGTGTAAAAGCTACTTTCCATCTGTCTCTAGCCATAGTCTAAATGACCTTTTGAGGAATTTAAGGGCTCTTTTGTAACTCCTTTTTTTCTTTTTGTATATTTCATGCCATCAATGAAATATGTGTTTCTCATCAAAAAAATATATATATATATTTACACACAAATATTTACAAATATTGGAAATTCTAACACCCAGTAATATCATTTCCTCTCCAATTAATATCGATAACCCCTTGTGGGTCTTGTGCAAAATTTCCAAGACAAGTGTACGGGGAAGTGTTGGGATATGAATAAATGATTAAATTTACTGTAACCCATAGGCTTAAGCTTTAAGATTCAATGGTGATTAACACTTTTATTAAAAGTAAATATGATGTTTTGAACACCAATATGGGTTCTAAAGTTGTACAAGCCTTGTCTGGCAGTCTTTTTATTTTCTGTGTTTAAGTCTCCTTAGCAAAAGTTATAGAATTTGACTCCAGGAGGACATTTGGTTGGTTTGTTCTGGCTTAGTTTGGAATCAATTTGATCGGCTTTATCGTCTCTTTAGACCCGACTAATCCTGAAAGGATATCAATGGAAAATTCTAGTAATATTTTTACCTTAGTAGACTTCCCCATAAGGTAATTTTAATGTGACCGATTTCCCCTCTTTTGCAATCAGATCCAATCTCCTGGTCCATGTGGAAGAAAGGAAAAAGAATTTCACGTTCTTCCTTTCACTTTCGGGAAGGGAGGATGAAGAAAATCCTATTGATTGTCTGGAAGCTATCCCGCCTTTGGTAGAGTTATTACGCGGAAGCGCTAGTTAAGCCTTGGTCAAGTTCTTATTTAATTTTCTTGGATAACAAAGGTTTCATATTCTCATCCTGACTCTCTGAATTTGTCTGTTAGAAGAAACCTCAAAGACCTTTAGATCTATTGATGTACACAAGTAAGAGAGTTTCTTGGAGGAAATTGTAATGATCCTTTATTAAGGAAACCAGCCCCTATTTATAGAGGTTGCTGGACTCTTTAAAACTGAACATAAGCCAAGTTACCGTATAGTAACTATGGAAGAGACTAAAGAAGACTTATAAAGGCCCAACTAACTTAAAAGGCCGAACAACTAGCAACTAACTACATCATCTATGTATTCTGTTCTTTTATGCTTCTTATTCATGATGCACATCTCTCCCAATTTGTTGATGAAAAACTTAAGGATCCAATTATTCATGAAAATCTTCCTGTTTTTTAGAGCCATCCCTTTGACAACCTTTTGGACTTTAATTTTGAAAAAAAGCAAGTACTTGTGATTTGATGCAGAAACAAAGCTAATTGCTCTTTCACCATTATGGTGTTTTCTTTGCTGTATTGTGAGGTGGATGAATCAGTTGACCATCTTTTTCTCAGCCGTGTGATTTTGCTCTTAACTTGTGGTTAAAGCTGCTATGTTATTTTGATGTTCTTTGGTTCTTGTCAAAGGATGTTCATTCTTTACTTAACTAGGTATATTTTTGGAAGAATATTCACTAGAAGATAATGGGATTCTGGAATTGCGCAATTGCAGCACTTAGTTGCATATTTGGGTTAAAATGAACAAATTGATATTTGTAGACTGCAATAAAATTGAGCAATTTGGGACAAAATTATGTTCTTTGCTTTTTGTAGGCCAAAAAGTGTAATTCTAAGACTTTGGAATTACTTCAGCATAATCCCATGATGGCCACCTACCTTAGGAATTAGTAATTCCTATGTGTTTCCCAGCACCAAATGTTGTAAGGTCAGACGGTTGCCCTGTGAGATTAGTCGAGGTGAGCATAAGCTGGCCCGGACACTCACGGATATCAAAATATATATATATATATATATATATTCTTCTAAGTGATTATACTTTCAGTAGTTTTTTTTTTTGTCTGATAACTTTTTCTGTATTACTTTTCTGCTTGAGCATTCTCATCTTCTTCGTCTGTTGTTATTTCAACATACAAATAAATTTTATCTCCTATAAAAAAAATGTAGTCTTCTATTGAAAGAATTCTAAAGCACGTGCAACTCACAGAATAGTATGCAGTATCTGTATGTTTGACCATTTGATTGAATTTTCACGTTACCCTTATTTAGATGTAGCTCTGTTGTGACTTCTTCTTCTGATGTTGAAGGCAGAGCAACATGGTACAGCTCTTGTCCAAGTATCGATTGACAAGAATCCAGAAAAGTCGGACTATATATTGGTATGGTTGTACCTTGGTCTACTTATTTTAAATCTGTGAAATATTTATTTGCATTCTACTTTTAGGAGTGAGTATATCTTTTTTAGACAGAAAGAGCAAGAGAGAGAGAGAGAGAGTTAAAGTTTTTGGCAGAAAAATATTACCTAAAAGGCAATGTGTTTCACATGCTCGTTGTTTTCTCCTTGCTTGAGATACTTTGTAATTGGTAGTGTTAGGACACAAATCAGCAGGTAGAACCCTCTTACACTCTCTCGTAAGACACCTTCATGGACACCTAGTCTTTGAAGTTGGTAGTTGTTTAATTTTCAGGTTTGCTTAGTGTGGGCAGTGTTTTTCAGTGTATCTTTTTTGGGTTTTTGGGCCGTTTTTTGCATCTCTGAATAGGAGTTTGTACTTTTCATGTCATCCATGAAAAGTATTGTTCCCTTTTTCTAAAAAGGAAAAAAAAAATAGAGAGAGAGAGAGAGAGAGTACTCATCAAGATATACAAGTGCTAGCCTTTTATGCAAGTTATATCTTGCCTTGATTTCTCTATGATTCCCTAAATCCCATTGTCTCCTCCAGATTTCAGTTGGTGCGCTAATATATCCTCACGACCCAGTAATCCATGTCGGTAGTCATCTCAACTTCAGTATTAAAGGTTAGTATCTAGGAATTGAATTGAGAACTATCACTTTCAGAGTTTCTTCTGGATAAACTACAAGTCTAAATTTCACCGGAAAATGCTCATATCAAGACATATATTTATTTATTCTTTTTTATTTTTTTGTTTTTGTGATGTCATGATTAATCTCCTTGAGAAATAATTTTCACATACGCACCTCCATAATTCGGAGATAATGCAGGGCTTTTTTTTTTCTTGTGGGGGTGGGGGTGGGGGGTGAAAGTTTAAATACTCAAGCATAAGAATTTATTTTAAGGATTCTACCATAAATAATGTGTAGGTTTCAATGATCAAATTTCTGGCCGGTGGACTACAACCAATGAAAGTGTTTTATCTGTGGACATGCTAGCTGGAATAGCTGAAGCAGTTGGTCCAGGTTCAACAGAAGGTACCAAATGATGTCTTCATTGTTAGCTTTGTTACTGTACTTTTAAAGAACTCATATTCTTATCTGGTTTTACTTTATGCTTATCAACTGTAAAATAATCCATAACCCGTTCCATGCGACAGTACTATTTGAAGGTTCAAATTTGACCTTGCGGACAACTGTGACAGTACAGACTGGGTACACTTTGTCCGTGGTTGCTCCAGTTGAAATTCTGACAAATGTTCCTTTCCCAGGAAAAGGATATAACTTCTCTGTGAATTTCAGGTTTGTAGATTTTGTGCATGTGAATATAGAGTATTAGATTTCATAAAGGTTATCGTACGGAATTTCGGAAATTATCTTTGATCAGTAGTGAAATAATTTTTTTTGGTTAAAATTGAATGATAGACAGTAGCTTTACCTTATGTAATGACACTTCCATGTTGAAGTTTTTTGTGAGGATGGAATTCAGTGTTTAAATTCCCTAACCAACGAGTTGGATAATAAATTTTTTTTGGTTGAATTTTCCTTTCAAGTTCTGAAGTCTCCAAGAAAGGTTCTATTTAGTCCCTTCCCTTATACAGATAAAATTATTCAATATGACCGCCCATTGTGACTACCCTACCCCTCTTAAACCCTTGGATATGGGGTAGAGAAACTAAAATTTATATTTCACCATCAATCCATTGGTGTAAAACCGTCAGCCACATTGTACCAGCCAATTTCTCCAACTAAAAGGGATTTTTTAACCCTAAACTTAAAAATCATTGAAAATATTAGTTTTTCATAAGTAATGGCTAAAGAAAACTAGTGGGACTTATTTATTTATTTATTTTATAATATTTTCTGATCCGGCTATAATTAATTAATTACATATTTTCTTGTTACCTACGCAGCAAATTTGTTAATTTACTTGAATTGATTATTAATTAGGGTTTAAGGCTTAGGGATTTAGGAGTCTTTTCGGTGAAACTTTTGTTTTGTTTTCTTCTGATGTGTTTCATTTTATTTCAGCAGCAAATCTGGAACTCTTCTAAATGATAAGAGAGTCCTGCACGACTGTAGAGTAGACCCTCTCTTTGTTGGGTATGTTGTGATCCAATTCTTTTCTTCCTTCCTTTCCCGTATTCTTGAACTGAGCAATTGATAATTCATACATTTTTTTATGGATTAAAGGTATGCAAAGCCATGGTTGGATCTTGACTATAACAATTCATATTGTCTCTTTTTCCCTTACTCACCGGAGCACTTGGCTCGTTTAGCGCCCAAGTCAAAGGCCATGAGACCAGATATAACTGTTTCTATCTATGCTTCATCTCGAGAAGCTAGACAAATTTCTGGATCTGCTTCTGCACTTTTTATAGGGGGCTTTTCAGTCATGGAGATGGGCAAGGTAATTCATTAATAAACACCTGCAGGAAATTGAAATTGGAATAATGTATCCAAACGCTACTTCCAAACAGAAGTTGATGTCCATAAGAAGCTCATAAGTATGAGTTGCATTCATCAACATAAGAAGTTAATCATTAAATGTTCTTTTCATTCTATCCAAGAATTGGATGATTTGAATAATATTTCAATGATTTTTGTCAAGTTTAGCGTGTTAAAACCTTTCGTTATCTCCATGAAGGAATTTCTTAAACTCTCTTTTTTCCTCAAAAAAATTTAACATTTCCTAGAGTTAAACAAAGTTTGGTCCAACTCTTTAAATCTTTACTCTCTTAGTAAAATTAGTTTGTATTCTAAGAAAATTTCTGGTATGATTTTATCAAATTTTGACTATTTTCAAATTCCAGAGTGCAACGCAGTTGAATCTGACTCCAGACTCAAACAAGACTGTTATAACCATCTTGGGAAATACAGGTAAGCTAACTACTTTATGTTAATATGCTGTAATAAACAATTTGTAATATATTAGGTCTGCCAAAATATATAATAGAACTTCCTATAACTTGAGAGAATTTCTAATATGGTTCAATAAAGTTTTGGAGAATCCTGTTTATTGAAAGATAATAATTATGTCTCAATGGTTCAATAAAATTGGTGAACACTTTCTTCTTCCCCCTTTTTCCTTCTCGAGTTTTATCCTTTCGATATACTAGACCATTTTTGGGGCTGCCGAATATTCTTCATGGTACATCCAACTCCAACATTAGTAATTGGAAAGGTTGCTCAGGATTTTCTTGGAAAACAACAGGTTTTGGCTGTTACATGCTGTGTCGTAATTAAGAAAAATCTATATTTTACAACTATTATAAGCTTCTAGTGTACCCGTTGCCTTTCCGTGATCCTATGACTTGCTGTTAAGGTATTAAAAGGATAAATTTATCATAACCCATTAGCTTAAGTTTTTTAGTTGATTAGTGATTTAACGTTGCGCACACTGCATTCTTCACTTGGTATTACTTAATGAAGATATCCTTTGTGTATCTTAAACTGAATGGTGCTGATGCTATTTGCTTTCGTAGACGTCGATCTTCACTGGCATGAACAGGATTTGGTCGTTGCTGGTCCCATTTCTAAAGAAGAATCTGGCATTGGTGGGCGGACAGAGTATGAAGTAAGTCCTGCTGTATTTAATATTTACTCATAATCCAATTAATTTGACAAACTTTTTATCATATCTCTACGCAGGTAAAAGCAATGGGAACGAAGAGATTCAAAGATAAAATTCTTATCACATTAGCCGCTAACGGTAAACTATTTTTACTCTATTACTTAAAAGATCCCTTCATCATTTTTTTCTTTTTCTGTTTTTTTGGATGGGGGATGATAGGGAGTTGGATCACTAACATCACAAAATTGAGATGCATATTGGTGGTGGTGGTGTATGCTTGCAGGCCAGAGAACAGAAATTGATGTCTGCTATGAACCCGGAGAAGGAGACGCATCAGGACCCACCTCCAACGTTACCATTTGGGCTATAGTACTTGGCGCTCTGTCCTTGCTGATGTTAACTATTACTTTGTTCATGTGTTTCATGGACAACCCTAACAGAACTCAGTCCTTTCAGCCTGCCATTACTCGTACTCCAACTGTTACAGCACCCGTCACGCCTGATCGCAGCAGCCCCGGTATCTCAAACGAACAATCTCCTCGAATGCCACAACCATTTGTAGACTACGTGAGGCAAACAATTGATGAGACTCCATATTACAAGCGTGAGGGAAGGCGAAGATTCAATGTGCAAAATACATTCTAGCTTTGTGTCTGCTACCGAACTTAACTCATCCAATTTGACACGCATTCTCAACATTCCCGGGGAGGTTCAAGTTTGAACATGTAAGTCCCAGATTTTTGGCATTGGATTAAAGTTATGAGATTTGCAATCTTTTCCAACTCCTTTATTCAATTTTCTAGTGATAAGTCAGATTTTAGGATCATGGTAGAGGATGATTGTATTGTTCTTAGAATCACTGAATTCTTTATGGAAAAATAGCTTTGTAACATTTAGAACATTTGGTTACAAATTTGTAAAGTTAATATGTTTAATGATGAAAGAGAATGTTGATTGTTGTATTTTGTGTCGATTTAAATTTGAAGTGGAAGATTTGAATTCTATTTTCATTTGTTTGGTGGTTGTTTTTAAGATAACCTCTTTTAGTTCTCGTAAATCATGACCAGTTATCTCGGTCCACCCAACCATTCGAGCTTTTTACTAATTGAAATTACTTTTAAAATTTTCAATAATAAAAAATAATTTGAAAATTTCTTAAAATAAATGAAAAGCACGGCAACCTCTTTTAAATTTAGTATTTTCTCCTCCCTCTAAAGTGTTTATTGAATATGCTTCGTTTAGCATCTGGAATTTGTAGAACATAATGATTTCAAATTCTTAATTGTATTTGGAACCAAAATGATGGTAAATTATTAAAATTAAAATTTATTGTTTGGTGTACATGAGAAATGAAAACAATGTATAACATTTTACTATTATGTACTTAATATTTTATATAATATTTTAATATAAACTAGTAATTTCAACCATGAAAAACATAAATACTTTAATCAAATCGACCTAACAAAAATTAAAACTTGTCAATGTCACATTTATTTTAAAAACTAAACAAAAAAAAGACTTGCAAATTTTCTTTATTCAAATACTAAAAAAATTCTTAAAATCAAATTATTTCAATTTATTCGCAACAATTTGTTTCTTTTTTATTTTTATCATAGTTATTTTATGATATGCACTAAAAAAAATAAAAGCAAAAGTAAAAAAGAAGAAAAATATACCAAAAAAAAACATAAACATATAAAGAATCTAAACAATATTGAAATATAAGGAACAACAAGTGTATAGGGATACAAAGATTGAAGGAGGTTAGAGTGATAAGTTTTTTTCACCAAAGTAGGACAAAATTGGAATTTGTTACCTTCAAATTTAAAATCCTCACAAATGGAACCTATTTCGAACGGAAATTATTTAAACTAAAAACAGAATTCGAAATCATTTAGGATTTCAAATTCTTTTTTCTTTATTTATCCAAACACGAGAAATGATTTCAAAATCCGTTAAGATTTTGAATTCCCTCTAGATCGGAGGTTCCAAACAGGGGTAAATGCTTCACTTATATACATTCTTTTCAAGAAGCAAAATTAATTCTCCTATGTTTATAAGGAAAATGTATTTCAATTGCAAACCCTAGCATGAAATATCTCAATTCCAATATGAAAGTTACGATTTTATTGGTCACTCAAGATTTGAGAGTTTAGTGTTTAATTGGAAATGGTTCGAAAGGGGACACTATAGTCCATGAGATTTTGAAAATGATTGTGGTTCTTAAAATCATTTGATTATTAGTTGACTAATAAAAATATGATGCAGTTGTTAAATTGCTTAATTTAATATTATTCGGTGATGATTGGACTTTGAAGTAGTCATCTTTCTCCTTTCTCCATCTCCCTTCTTCAAGCTAACTCATTGCTGCCTCTCTTGTTGTTGGCCCTCATTGTCGTCCCCCCTCCTCATCAAAGTTACTGTATTTCATCACCGTTGTCGTCGTTTAAGGGTAACGACTCTAGATATGTGGAACAAAAGGTTGGGTCCTTTCGTTAAGGAAGGGAAAAGTGGTCACAAGTCAGTGAAATACAATAGTAATTTAACCATTAAAACCTCATTAACTAAATAGACGTAAAATTCAAACCGACTAAAAAGTGTATTTTTTTTCTTAATTAATGAAATAATTTTAATTACTCTGGTCAAGACATTTTCATTGTTGTAATTGCATCCCTATTAAACAAATACTCAATAATATGAACATAAACTTTAACATTGGTTGTATTAGTATGTCTAATTTCCGAAAAAAAAAAGCTATATGAATATTATTATCTTTCTGTTATACTTTGAATACTAAAAAGTGTTCGAATCTCTTTTAATGTTCTGTTTTTATTTACTTCTTATTTATATCAATGTAAGAGTGCAATGCGTTTAAATTTTTCTCTGTTTAATGGAATTTTGATAATTCTAGGTAAACTTTTTATTTTTTTATTTAAATAACAAAATGTCTTTTTTTCCTTCTGAAAAGCAACCTAAATAATGTTTCAAAAGAGAAAAAGAAAGCAACCTAAATAACATATTTTAGTCTAATTGTTTTTATTTAAAATAAAATAGAGAAATAATCTTCCAACAAAAATTTCAATTATTATTGTATCGTCTCTAATTTGCCAATTAGAAAAAAAATATATCAAAGAAAACATATTTTTATTCTCAATTTATGTTTAGTCGAAGTATTGCCACTTAAAGATAACAATGCACCTTTACTTTATAAGAAATATCGTCTCACATAACTTCACGTGACAATAAAAATATTATATTGTTTAAGCAACCACACAAGTCAAGGTACACTCGTTACAGTAATGTCGTCGACTTGAATCATTTTAGCACATTTGTTGATGCCTTAAAAATTCGTAAGATCTATTATTTGGAAAAAAAAAATTATATATATATATATATATATATATATATATATATATATATATATTAAGTAAACAATCTTAATTCTGTGATGAGAGAGGCTAAAATAAAACTTTAAAAAAATTGAGAACAAAAAAAATTAGGATATGTTAGTATGTTGCCTAGTATCAATTCCTCATTTTTCGTATTCACTAAATCAAGTGAATTTTTTTTAGTACAACATGTGTGGTGCAAATCGAAGTCACAACTTCTTGATTTGAGATATATGTAAATTATAACCGCTGACATATACTCGCTTTGACACTAAATCAAGTGATTTTAGTGAATCTTGGGTGTATTCATTTATGAAAATAATATTTCCTTAATCTGAATTAAAACTATAATATTCTAAAAAAATATACTAAAGATTAATTTCGAAATAATTATATTTAAATAATTGTTTTTTACAATATTAAAAAGATCCGACGAAACCCGGTCTTTTTAATGTTACGAAATTCAAAACTTATTTGAAAAATATTTCAGATAGCAAACTAGTTTAAAAAATAATGCAGGTGAAATTGTTGTTTTATTTAAGAAAAGACCCATTTATGTGGTGGTATTCTTTAAAAATACTCATGCACCAGTTTTTTTTTAACAAATTAATATTTGACACATGGCATATCTCTTTTTAAAAATCGGTGTATGGAAGAGACGACATGTCAAGTATTTAAAAAAAGTAAGTCATGTATGAAGAGACGATTTTTTTTTATTAGAGTTCAGGTACGAAGAGACGATCTACATGTGAGGTGTTGCGTATATCGTCTCTTAAGAACAATTACAGATGCATGATTCGGTGATGATTGACATATATCTCCAACTAAAAGATAAAAGATTTGTAAGTTTGAATATTCGCTCCTACCTACCAAAAAAACTGTAAGCATCATTCCTTTAATAGGTTTGATCTCTCAGATATTTTTGAAAAAAGTTTCAAATTTTGTAATATCAAAAAAGAAAAAAAGAAGTGAAGGAAATGATAATTAAACCATTTGGATGGAGTTTTCCATGCCTTTGATTATGATTAGAAAAAGGGAGTTCCAGGCGGTTAAAATAGGCCGAGCCGCAGGGGATCGAAAAATCCAAGATATTTAATGGCAGTGGTCCAATGAACAATCTGGCGAGAAATTGCGAAATCCAAATTCTAGGGTTTAAGGAGGAACGGGCGCCCTTTTTCAACTTCATTCAACTCATGTCCTCTAGGGCTTAGCCATTTTCCTAATTCCTTCCCTTCACTTTCTCTTCTTCTTCTTCCCTCGCTCCACTGTCCATGGATTCCAAACCAAACGACGCTTCCACTAATGGGGATCATCAGGACCCCAAACCCATCACCCATAAAGATGACGGACCCCCTCATGGCGACGGAGCGAGTGCTGGGTCAGTTAATCTAACCTTCTTTCTCTACTTTCTCTGGGGAGCTCGAAAGTTCAAGTGTTTAGAACGAAGACCCAGCGAATCTCTCGAAACTGGGACTGGGTTGTTGTTGTTGGTGGTGGTGGTGGTGTGGAATTGGGTGGGGATGGAGTGGGGTTTTCTAGAAACGAATTTTGTTTACTTTTATGTTTCTTGATCCCTTTTCTTGCTTTTTGGGTGCTGTTGCAGGAAAATATTTGTTGGAGGGTTACCGCGGGAGACTACTTCTGGTTAGTTTTTTTAGCGGTTGTATTGTATATTTCCTAATGTGTTATCTTTCTGTCGTTGTTTTTGTAATTGTTGTGATTTTCGTTGATTCTGCAGCGCAATTTGTTAAACATTTTGGTGAATATGGAGCAATTACGGACTCTGTTATAATGAAGGACCGGAAGACTGGACATCCCCGCGGTTTCGGGTTTGTGACTTATGCTGATCACTCTGTGGTAGATAAAGTCATTGAGGAGACACATGTTATTAATGGGAAACAAGTAGGCCTGAACTGTGTGTTGCTTTTTAGTTAGACACTAGATTTCGAATGTTTTGAGCTCAAACTTTAGAATTTTGTTATTTTTAGGTGGAAATCAAACGAACAATACCCAAAGGGTCTTCCAGCTCTAGAGACTTCAAGACCAAGAAGATTTTTGTTGGTGGAATTCCTACATCTGTAGATGAGGGTAACTTACTATTTTATTTCACGAATGCTTAATTAGATGATAATATTAGTTGTAGCATACTCACTGTTAAGTGTCAAGCAGATGAGTTCAGGGATTTCTTTTCGCAATATGGTGAGGTTAAGGAACACCAGATTATGCGCGACCACTCCACTAGTCGGTCTCGTGGGTTTGGTTTTATTACATTTGAGACAGAGCAAGCAGTTGACGATCTCTTGGCAAATGGTAACAGACTTGACATGGCAGGCAGTCAGGTTAGCAGAGTTCTATCCTGTCTGAACTAATCTAACATTTCCACTTTCTATGTTTTGTAGAACATATTTACCAACTCTCTAGGTCCCTCTTGTGGATTTTTTTAGTAATCATCATTTTTTGTCAGTTCTGTTTGAGCAATAAACGAATGTTTCCTATTCTTCTGGTCGCATGACTTAAGTATTTATATTTCTTTGACCAATTTCTTGGATTTGGAATATGAAATTTGTTTGACCAATATGATAGTGTGAAGAAAGATCTGATTGAAAAAGTCCAAAATTGCCATTGACTGTCCAAGTAGCTAGTATGTCTTATTAGTTGCCACTTTGAACCAGTCCTTTACTTATAATTTCTTTTATAATCTACATTTACTTGAATTCATTATACTGAACCAAAGGCCAAGTTATGCTGTTCCATAACCTCCGTTGAAGCCATGTTTTTATTTCAGTAACTACCCAAGGCACAAGCATCTCAATTTAGGACCTATATAGAGCACTGGAGAACTATACTAATGATGGCCTCTAGATTTTCTCTTTTTGAACTTATTTTCACCCGTGGATTAATTTCTTGTGAGAGTTTCTCGAGGTTCATCTAGAGTAAAGGCTGAACAAGTTTTAATCTAGAAATCTAATTTGAAAACTGTTTTTGTAAAGCATTATTAAGGGAGTGTAAAAGTGAATTGGTAGCAAATGACATTGATATCTTGTTTTCTGAAGCAATGCTTCTTGTTCGATTATATTTTCCTATTTGTAGACTCTAAAATTAGAACATTTTAAACTAAAAAATAAAAATTTATTGGATCAAATTTTTGAAAATTATTCTGGAATATTTTTCAGAAGAAAAGCCCATGTAAACAATTTGTCTCTTACAGTAGGCTGTTGTTTAATGCAAGCTTATTCATTAGTTTTTTGTGAGGCGGGGGCCCTCTTATCCTCCGACCTTTTTGGCTGCCTCCTAATATTTTTATTCAATACATACTAACATTTTTTATCAAAAAAAGGATAACTGTTGAGTTAGCTGTGACAAGGTTATTGCTTGTAAAGTGAGTTTATGTAGGTTTCACTATGGATTTTTTGTCCGTATTGGTCTTATGTACAAGTACAGCATAAGCATGCAAATTATGTATTAAATATATTCATCTGCTGAAGTCATTTGAACAATTTATGGTTGATTATTCTTTGTTCCAAAGGTGGAGATCAAGAAGGCAGAGCCAAAAAAGGCAAATCCACCTCCAGCCCCTTCAAAGAGATACCATGATTCAAGGCCAAGTTACAGTGGTAGCTTTGGGGGTGATGCATATGCGGAGTTTGGAGGTGGCGGGTATGGTGGTGCTTTTAGGGCAGGTGGTCCATATGGTGCTAGAGCTGGCTATGGTGGATATGGTGGAAACGATTTTAGTGGTTATGGGATGTATGGTACTGGTGGCATTGGAGCTTACAGGGAAGATCCCTCTATGGGGTATTCTGCACGTTATGGAGCAGGCTTCAGCAGAGGTTATGATTTTAGAGGTGGTTATGGTGGTCCCGATGAGAGCTATGGTGCTTATAACAGTGGTGGTGCTCCTAATACCGGTGGGTATGCAGGCAGCTATGATATGGGCATTGGCACTGGATACCCTTCTGGTGGTAGAGGCTCCTTCTATGGAAGTAGAGGAGGAGGAGGATATGATGGTGCAGGGAGTGCTCCAAGTGGTCGATATCATCCTTATGGACGATAGTAAGTAGCTGTGGGGAGCTCTTGTGTTAATTGATATGCTACAAGGACGCCAAATGCTCATCAGTTCCCAGTTTTCAATAGAATTATAGAAATGTGTGTGCCTCGTCACAAGATTCCTGCCATGTTCACCAGGATCACAATTTTCAGAGATCTAGAATTTGACTGTACAATCGATTGACTAACTTGCTGGAGATTGTGCTAAGATTATGTATTACTTTATATATGCCATTAATTTCTCCATTTTGCTATCAACATTTATGTTGTTTTGTTGACATGGCTATTTTAAAGAATGTTTAAAAATATTTGGCTCCCCTTCTATTACCTTGGTTCTTAAAATTCTTCTCGATACCAATGCCGTAAATAAAAGGGCAAATGATGATTATGAAATTAAAATAAAGGTCTCAACGGAAAGCAGGAGGTTATGGAACTCGGCAACTACCATTTGTTATTTCCACCCGCAACTCAGCATAAAGATGGCATGATAAACGTAACCCCTCTCTAAGAGTCGTTGCCATCATTCTGCTGTCCAAAAACTTGATGCTCATCAAATTTTATCTGTAAGTTCCTCTGCTTGTCCTTTGAATTGTTTATTTTTTAATTGCCACTCCTTTTACACTGATAAGAATGATTGCTTGAATGCAAGCTGTGAACAGGAGAACTGGTTGCTTTTTCTAATTTTTATGTAATTGCTGTAAATTGGCTTTCTTAAAGAGCACCAAGAATGTAGGTTAGTAACTAAAATGCCTGCTCTTGATGATTGGATTATGAGTTTCAAGAACTTTGTCTATTGGGAATTTCTTAAAGGATGTGTTGATGGGGGGAAGTTGACACATTCTTTGTTTTTATGCAAAATAGGAAGGACCTGACGTAGGCAGGATGATTTAAGAGTCGTGGACTATTAGACGAGCTTGATTTTTTTCTATAATTATTTTATTGTTTTTTATAATTATTTTGCTTTCAAAATAGAAGACATGTTATTAATCTTTAATGATATTGATATTGTTGAAGAGTATAGCGATTGTTTTGATAGTATATAATGGGACTGGATATCCTTAAGCAATATGAGTATAGTTGGGACAGTTGGATTCTGACAAATTCTTTGTGCTGCAGATCCAAGTTGTATGGACGCAGAAGCTATAGCCCATTATAAGGTTTAATGAACTTTGACATCTTCCAAATGAAAGGCTTCAAATTTGTGGGGAATGTCAAAAAAACCACGCATCACAATCCTCCCCAACTGAATGGAAATGTGAATGGACTCTTCAGTTTAAAACAGGGATTGTGTACTGGCTCCTATTCTCATGGGATGGCTCTTTAGGCTAAGACTTATCATGTGATAGTCATATCAAAGTTGCCTAAATTCAACTATGATGACACACCTAATATTTCAATGAGTGTGGTTATTGTGTTTGTAACTATTCTCATTGAATTGTTATTTAACAGATGTGTTGGCTTTCCTCCCTTCTTTTAGTGAGTGACCTTTGTCACTTTTTTCATGTAGCCAAGAATTAAAGTTGAGGGATGCTTTTTAAGACTATGGCATCTTAACGATCATGGCAAGAATGGAGATCGATCGATCACCATAGGACAACTCCCAATAATTTCCCAGTTGGTGGTCCAACTTTTTCAATGATAACAAAGTAATTTTGAAGGGATATGGAAATTGTAGGCCGTGTAATTTGTTCGAGCTGTCTTATCCGCTTTCAGGTTACGAACGCGTGGAGTTAGGACATCTGCATTTTCCAATCCTAAAAAGTAGATGAATAGGCAAAAGCTAGAGATTGATGATCTCTACCTGGAATTGAATTTCAATCATTGAACTTTTTCAGATGTCTGTTGATATGAGGAGTCAATTTCAGGTATAGTGCACATAACCCTGTTATCTTTGAAAGTAGGCTGCTTGTGGTAATACCCCCTCCTCAAATTCCTTGAATCAAGACCATACCATTATATATACATGGCTTACTCTTTCATCATCATATATATTTTGACATATTTTTGTTTCTTTTTACTATCACTGTGGAAGATGGATGGTGGTAGGGCTTGGTTGTAGGCTGTGAGAGTTCATCCAAACATTATCTTCTTGGCATATAATGATGTATTTTTTGTTGTGTTGGTTTTTGCTGATCATTTCACTGGTTTTTGATTTCTCAATTTTTTGTCTGTTTGTTTTTCTTTGCTGTTGTTTGTGCAGGATCCACCAGTAATTCCCACCCCAGAAAGAGGTTAGTTCTGGAATTACCGATTTTGAATCTCTACTCTTTTTAAGCATAAGTCCTTTTTAGTTAGAGAGAAAAAAATCTCAATGTTAGACGTCTTCAAAATCTTTGAATCGAAATACATATAGATTTACAGATGCACGTACTTAATATGGTATACCTACACTGGCAACTACTTACTTTTCCTTTTGCCTTGAAAAGTATGGCCACACATTCCTTTTTTTTTTTTTTAGTTCTGGTGAGCCTAATAAGTAATGTCAAAAACCCTTATGTCTCTTGGGTCCGGATCTTGGGGTGGGCGCGGGTGTCCTCACCCTTTTAAATAAGTTATAAATTCTTATTATCAATATTATGTTGAGTGATTTTTTTTTACATTTTCTTATAATTTGTCGATTGTTTTACGATATAATGGATCCCTTTGTGTTGATGTTAAA
Organism: Momordica charantia; assembly: GCF_013281855.1. NCBI lineage: Eukaryota > Viridiplantae > Streptophyta > Magnoliopsida > Cucurbitales > Cucurbitaceae > Momordica > Momordica charantia. The sequence goes on along the minus strand of NW_028275166.1, from coordinate 10,985,711 downwards.
CCCATGGACATATAGAAATGCCAACGAAAATGTGGAAATTTAAAACTTTAATTGTAAGGTTAGTTTATATACGTGTAAGTTGACTCAAATATCCCCATCAAAAAACAAATAATATCAATAATTTCTTTGTAAACAACATATATTAGTGAACAATATCTCCTATCTTATTATAAAATTAATCAAATGAATAGTTCTACATGCTTTTGTTACAGACAAATAAACATTTAATTCATCATTTGAAGCTGAAACCCAAATTTAATTTGGATGTTATTACAATCCCATCATTCTAATCTATTATTGCCCTTTTCAATTTATTCAAATCAAGACCATTCTACTTGATTTGAACACGACGAAACTTGTCGTTTCAACTCAATTTAAACTTTCATACAAAAATTAAACGACAAAAATCAAAACAATTTAGATTGATGTAAAATTAACTTAGATTTGGTGTGAGAGATTTCTCTCTCTTCTTTTCTTTTTCTCTCTCATCCTCACCAAAGGCAAAGGCAAAGGCAAAGTAGGCATACAATGTACATTGAAAATGATTGTTTGAACATATTTCTGTGATTGGGGGACTTTGGTCCCACATTTTAGGACACTGTCTCAATATCTCATGCCTCTATCTTTTGCATCATCACATCACAAATTCTCCATCAACCACTGCTCTTAAAATCACCACCTGTCTCATTGTTCTAAATATGTGTTTTAGTCTCTCATGTTTGACTATTTTTTAAATTTAGTTATTCGTATTTTAATGATAAGGTATGGTACTGTACAAAAGATTTATTAGCTAATGATAAGTTTACACGGCAATCTGAATGGGTAGAAATTTAGACAAAATTTAAATTACTTGAGAGAAGAAATTCGAAATTTCTATCAATTTCAAAGAAGAAATGAGAAACTTTTTTCTCTAGACTAATTTCCTTTCAAAAATTTGTTAACGAAAAATCATATAATTAAAAAAAATGTTAAAATATAATAGAGAAAATTGAAATTTTTAAACCAGGAAACTGGAATAATTTTATTTTTATGGTCAAAGTTGCCCCATTTAGTGGGGCCCACGTTATGATCTTCCTTTTTACAGGAAAGCATGTACTCGTACGGTCTCCATCCATAGGCTTTTCTTTCTTTAAAATCTTTATTTTATTTTTTAATATTTTAATTATGAATTGTTCTCTATTTTTTTTTCTTTTTTAATATGAATTTTGGTCGACTTGGGTAGTGAAATGGAATATATTATATAAAATTAGTTCAAATATAGGTGTTAGAAGGTTGCTTGGAAGTCATATAACTTATATTATAAAAAAATTGTTTTCTCACTTGAAAAATATGTTCTTGTAGAATTATTGTCAAAAATAATTCTTTTTTAATATAAGATTGCGAAAGTAGGAATAATATTTTTGTGGTTTTTATATCATTTATTTTCTGCTTACTTTTTTAAGTATTAGTTAAGTTATTTAATAATAGTTTTGTTTTCTGTTTTTGAAAAATTATAATTGTGTACTGACAAGTAGCATTTGTGATCTAATTTCAGCCAAGTTTCAAAAAACTAAAAAATAAATGGTCTCCAATTTGCTTGATTTCAAAATTATTTTTAAAATGATGAAAACCAAGAAAAAATGGTAAGAAAACAAACGTAATTTTAAAATTAAAGATGAAAATAGAAGCGTTATTTGAACTTAATTTTACTTAATATTTATTCATTATCGAAATAAATTATTTAAATACATTTCGTCTTTGTATTTTTAACTTTAGTTTATATTCTTCGTATTTTTAAGAGGTTCATTTTAATATCTATACTTCCAACTTTGGTTCATCTTAATCCTTCTATTTTTAAAGCGACGGTTTTGATCCATGTATTTTCAAAAAAGAATCATTTCATTCCTATTTGCAAAATTTTAACTCAAAATTTATTATATACAATGGACAATTTTAATATAAAATTATGGGCTATAGTAGTAGGTGGGGTGTCAATGCTAAAATTTTGAAAAAAAAGAAAAAGATAAAAACAAAAAATGAATAGACCAAATCAACGTTTGAACTAAAATAAACAGAATTTAAAAGTACAAAAGCCAAATTAAACGTTTTGAAAGTACATTGATTAAAATTAACCAAAGTCGAAAATACATGAACAACGATAATATTTAAACCTAAATTAAAATACCATAAAACAAATATGTTTAAAAACAGTGTTTTCAATAAATATAGGAAGTTAATAATTCATCATAAATCAATTTCATAATATGGGCCGACATAGAATTCTCAAAATAAAAAATCCAATCTACAAATTAAACTTCATATTTGTTGGCCACCTAAAAAGAAGATCTCAAAATCAATAGATTTATGAACTTCGTTAAGACACATTAATGTCACATCCATCAATTGGAAATAATTTCAATTTCAAAAATTAGATTTTTTGCAAAACAAATAAATAATTGAATGAATTAAAAGTAGAATAAATATTAACATAAATAAAAGAAATAAAAAGGAAATCATAAGGACTCCCCAACCACCCCATGACCCTTCATGCCTTTCCACTGCACTTCGAGGGACCCTCCAGCGTGGCACTCTGGGCCCACTTTTTCCTCCCAGGGCGGCTTTATCATAAAACTATTTATTGCTACGGGCGCCACCTCTGGAAAGACCATTTTGCCCCTGCACAGTTGGAAAACACATTTGTTCAATTATACTCCTGATCAAGTAACGATTTATTTCCTGATATTTAGTTTGTAACGATTTAATATTTGTACTTTTAAATTGGTAACAATTTAGTCCATAGACTTTAGTGTGTAGTAACGTAATCCATGTAGTTAGTTTTTATCATATAATTATTTGATCTTTGTGATTTATAAATACATTTTGTCCATCATCGGTTTGTCGATCTAGAAACTGAATAAAAAAATTACAAGAGAGACTAAATTGTTATAGATTTTAAACTATAGGGACTAAATTGTTGTATACTAAATTTCATCGATTAAATTGTTATCTGTTTGAAAATAAAGAGACTAAATCGTCACAAACTAAAGTTCAATGACTAAATTGTGACTCACATGAAAGTATAGGGGCCAAAAGTGTGACTAAATCGTTAATCTAAAAATCATATAACAATTGATTTTTTGTTTTTCATCAATTTAATCGATCTATATATATAATAAACTTAATAAAAAATTTCACGGTAAGCACTAAATCATGACAAACTTTAAGCTACAGGGACTAAATTGTCGTTCGAGAATTAAATTGTTACTAATTTGAAACTACAGGAACTAAATCGCTACAAACTAAAATTCAGGGACTAAATCGTTATTTCAATAAAATTACATTGACCAAAAAGTTTTTTTTTCACCTAATTATAAGTTTAATCCCAATGTATTATGAGTCTATTCACTATGCAATATAGATTATGTTTATTATTTTACTGATTTAGTGAATATGTGTTTGCAAGATTTTGAATTTGAAATTTTAAAATGTATAATTACATTTAAAAAAATTAAAAAATACATCTCATAGTTGATAAAATTAAACAGGTAAAATTTAATATATTATAGGTTATATTATATTGTAAAATAATAATTCTACAGATTTGTAACATATAGGTTAATAAATGAATTAATAGTATTTTATATGGTAAGTAACTAACAATTCTACACATTTATAACATATTAATAAATAAGTTAATAATATTTTAGATTGAACTAAATGTTAATCGGTAGCCATCACTAATTTACAAATATATTAATTGATATTCAATTTCCAAATGAACTATTCAATTTCTATTGTTTTATCACCAATAAAATGCATCCTAAATTTGTGGGAACATCATTTTCGTAAGTTCATGGGTTTGATACAATTGACATGGACATAAAGATGAATCGATATTTTCATTGTATAATTGAAAAAATTGATGAAGTAAGAAAAATATAAAAAGAAATATCACTCATATACACATAATATCTAATAACAAAAATTTATAACTTATTTAAGAAGAGTAAAGTGCTTATTTATTAATTTAAATAGTCTTCATAATTTTCCATAAATATTTAAAATTGAGATATGGATATTTTTATCTACATCAACATTTAAAAACATTGTTTAATCCTAAGCTTTTGTTGATATGTTTCAAAAATTTTCAATTTTTAGTTCCATAAATTTTAAAATATATTTAATATATTCATGATTTATTAGACATTTTCAAAGTTTAAAAATGTTTTAGATACAGCCTTGAAAGTTTGAGAACAAAAATCTAAAAGTCAATTTGAGCATAGCACAATATATTAACATCTGTTACATTAATGATTCAATCTCACAAACTTTCATTGGTTAAACTAAAAAAACAGAAAGGCAAATTCTAAAGATGATTTTGCCCTTAAAGTAGCTATGAAAAATATTGGAGGGAGGAAAATATAGTTAAAATTACAAAATTGGTCTCCTTAATTTTGTTTCTATAGATTTCTAAATTTTAAAATCTGTCTTATAAATACTTAATTTTTTATTTTAAATTCTTGAATTTAAAAAATCTAAATACAAAGTTTAAAGTTGAAATACCTATCAGTCACTTTTAAGTGCATAAGTTTAAAATCAAAATCTTCAGAGGTAAATCATTTTTTACCTTTAATTTTAAAAAATTATATTAATTTTGACTGTAAACTTTCAATTTCATAAAATTAAACTTCAAACGTATCTAAGTGTTGCAATTTTGACCATTTATTTAATTTTTGCTATTTTGCTCACTAATTTAATGAAAATCAACTGTCAAATAACTTTGCCAAACTTATAATAAAAAAAAAAAACTACACTCTAGTGTCGTTTTTATCTAAATCTTATCAATTTAATTTTATACCAAAGATATGCTTTATAATCTATTAACCACATATGATAATACATTTTTTTCTAACAATTTTGCTAATAAAAATCTATCATATAGTAAAAATTACGAACGCTTCTCAAAATTAAGGTGAATATTTCAATACTTTGAAATTTGATGAAATTAAAAAGGGTTAAAAGTTAAAACTATATATTTTTTTCTCAAAAATCTTTTATCCCAAAAAAATAAATCTAAAAGACGATTTTACCCTTGGGAAGTGGGACCCCAGTTAATAATAGTGAAAAATTAGAAGGGGGGAAAATATTTATAAGCGCGCGGCCGCTTTTATTGGAGGGTTTTGTTACGGTGAAACGCGCCGTATGGGAATACAGCCGTCCACGTGCTTGGTGGTTCTGTTCACGTGCGTGCATGTGACTTCCCGCCAAGGAGTTAATGATTAATAATGTTCATTTTAATTACTTTCCCCTCCCCCATGTGATTTATATTAATATATTCATTTTGTGAGTTTTTTGTTTTAATGTTAATATATTTGGACATTATAAGACTTAAGTTTAGTACTAGTATTTATTTTCAATTTCGTGATTTATTCACAAGAGTTGGTGGAAATTCTACTTTAAAATTTTTAACTAATAAAAAAATTATAAAAATTATATTTTTGGTTAAAATAGACCATTAGTCTATGTGATTTTGATTTTATAATACTTTAGTGATTATGGGATTATTTGTTACATTTAATCAATTTTCACTTACTATTAAAGTAAAAAAAAAACACTCATATGCATAAAAAGTGCAGGTTAATGAAGCTAACGTAGTGCTTGTAGAGTATTGAATCATTAACTTTAGGAATGGTAATAGATATCTTATCTATTTGAGCTATACTCGGATAATTAGCATGGATCTTGTACGATTCAAATCGAAAGTGATTCAATTATCAGCCTATTCATATGATTCGATTATAACAAGCTCTTTAATGTATATGACTCAATTTTTACATTTATTTTAACATATATAGAATAAATCATTATAAAAAAGTATAAGTTTCAAAATCTTCCGAGCTAAAACATCATTTTGATCCTTACATTTTAAGACTTGTTGTTTTATTTTAGCCTCCTTAGTTTCAATAAATTTTTAAAATAGTTTCTATTATCAGTGGGAAGTTAATTAAAAAAAAAAACACAATGCCAATATGGTTCCCAAAATTTAAAGGGATAGACTACTTTTTTTCCTTCTTCATTTTTTTAACATCAAATTAACTAATGGAACTAATTTTAATATCTATACATGTTTAAAGACTGAATTTGGATATATGAAAGTATATAGACTAAAATAGAATAATTCTTAAAATATCGAAACTAAATAATATCAATTTTTAATATAATCACTCTTCTTATATTGTTGCCATTATTGTTCAAAGGAAATGAAATAACTTTGCATAGTTGAAACCAATAATGAGACATATTCAAGAACAAGCAATAATAATAGTTGTAACAATTTGATGCAAAATAAAGCTGGTGTTGCATTATTCACCCAATTTTTTTGGTTAAATCATAAGTATGTATAATATATTTCAATAAATGAGGGTGAGGATTTGAGCTTTTGACTGCTAGTCGATCATATATGTGTTAACCAGTTGAGATATGCTCGAGGAGACATAAATTTTATTTATATGACGACATTTATTTTTCTAAGAAAAAGGTAGAATTAAATGCATTTAAATTTAGGGTAAAAAAATATGGCCAAAATTAATATATTTAATAATGTAAATGATCAATTTGAATATAATCTAATAAATAAAATATCTATTACCATTTGAAAGGTCGATAGTTTGATCTTCACCTTATCATTATAGTTGAACTAAAAAAAGATTATGACGGCTACTAGAACCTAAACCAGACATGGAAAAATGTTAATATTGTTGAACAAATTTTTGAACATCAAGAAACTAAACACACACACAAAGAGAGACCAAGCTAATTAAAGTAGACACAATCATTTAGTCCTAAATTGATGGGTCTATAAATAACATGTTTGGTAATTTCTTGTTTCTCGCTTTAAATTTTCTTTAGAAATCTAAGCATTTCGAACTTAACTATGTTTCTTGTTTCTCCATATTTTGGAACATTATCAAAATTGTATAGACGTTTTGGAAACAACAAAAACAAGTTTTTCTTTCGTTACCAAACGAGCTATATTTTAATCCTTAATATTTTTCATATTTTTTTCATTTCAATTTTAGTTCCTACGGTTTAAAAAGTTACAATTTAGTTTCTCACGTTTTAACACTTTTCAATTTAGTCTCTCACTTGTGATAAATGTTAAAATTAGCTAATGATAAACTTAAATAACATAATATATAGTTATTTGAAATAAAGTTTCTATTCCTCCTCAAATTAGTAAAAGTTTAGAGTTTTCTTCTCCTATGACATTTTTTCTCCTCTAAATTTCTACTAATTTATTAATTATTATGTCATATAAATTTGTCATCAACCAATTTTATCATTTTCCGACATCCAAAGTCTAAATTAAATAATGTTAAATAAAACCTTTAAACAGGAGGGAGTAAAAAACTATATTTAGCCTTTAAAAAATGACAAAAGCTCTTCTAAATGAATAAACTTACTTTTGTGCTAATAATTAAAATTTAATTCTTATTTTTTTTTTATACACATGGTTAAGTTTATTTTTAATCCAATAATGGTAATGTAGTGTACTTTTCCAAAGGTTTGATTATCTATTTTACCAATGAATCATGACCAACATATTACTAAATAATTCCATTGTTAATAAAGTTTATTTAATTAAATAAGTCCACTAAAGCTATCTTTTATTGTAGGTCCATGGACTTTATCAATCATGAATTTTTTAAGTGAATTCCAATCTTTTTATAATATTGAGATTGATTGGAGCTAGTAAAAGCATCAAATAAGCTATTAAAATCATAGGCTAAAAATAAAATGTCGTATTTTCAATGTCTTATTGTTTGTTTGTTAGAAATTTGGATACCCAATATTTTTAGACGAGCAATATTCTTAGATTTTGTTAGATATCTTTTAAATTTATCCTAATTCATCAGTTTAAGTTTTTTAAATATGTTGAGATGATATCAACTAATCTCGTATGTAATTTCAATATTATCTTTATATTTATACAAAAGTGATACTTTTATTATTATGCTATTAAAGTATTAGCTAACTCGATTTAATATATTGAATGAATTTTTAATTAATTCAGTATTCTATTGTAAATTACATATTAAATTATATCGATTTTATGTAAAGTGTAAACAAAATATTTTCATTTAGTTTTAAATTAATTGTATATCATTTTAACATGTCAATTATTATAATTTTTTTATTAGCATAGTTATACTTAAATTAGTATGTAAATTTAGGAATATTATACAATTTAAATGAAGTCTACTTTATTTTTGAAAAAAGAAATAAAGCCTACTTTATATATGAAATGTTCTATAAATTAAAATAGTGAAACATATATAGTCATTTATTATTGAATTAATACCGCGGTTTTTGAAACGTGAAATAAAAAGTAAGAAATAAAGGGAATTAATGAAAGATTATATCAAGTGAAGAGCAAAAATATCATAAAAGATGCATTTACGCAAATATTTTCGGGATGACTTAGTATCGTACCTTTAAAAAATAAGCACGAAAATCTATATACTAGTTCTATAAAATCTAAGATTATTAGAAAAGTAACGCCTCTTTGTAACATTTGGTAGCATTAACTAACTCTCGTATCTTACCTATAACTTTTGGTGGGAGTTGTATGAGATGAAGTGATTTTTCAATGAAAGAAAAATGATGTCAAAATCAAACTTTTTTGAAAAAAAAAATTAACCTGGTAAAATTGATCTGAATTGAATTAAGATTGACAAATTTTCAAAATTTGTAATAAAAACTAATAATTAAAATATTATTTTTATGCAAAATCTAGAGATCAAAATAAAATAATTAAAAAATTAACGGTCCATTAATAACAAAAATACCATTTAAACTACTTATTATATTACACTTCATTATGGCCACAAGCTTTTTTTTTTTTTTTTAATTAAGTGTGGAAGTCTACCTGGCAAAGTTAAAAGTTAGCTTTGCCTTGAATATTGATATTTCTCTTTTTTAATCAACAAATAAGTGTTTTGAGAATTATTAAATATTAATTGATAATATATTGTTATTTTTGCTTGCATTATTAACTATAATCATTCAAACAAAAATTGTCCATCACCTGTTTTCATAAATAGATAAAAGAAAGTTAAAAAAATTAAGGTGGCCAAATTTTGGCAAATTGAAAATTATTGTTTAATAGTGATATAAATTGGGGTATAAGTATTTCGACTTCCAACCTCATGAGAATGAGCAAACGACAATTACCTCTGTGAGCTATATTTATGTTGATATTTTGGTCGACGTGATTTTCGAAAAAAATTGGTTCGACATAATTATTATATCGTCAAGTGTTTAACAAATTAACGACATGTACTTATTGGACAAGCCGAACAATTGATGGTAAAATAAGAACCAATGACTAAAGTGGTAAGTATTTTAAAGTTGTGTGACTAAATTGAAATTAGGATCAAATTCTATTTTGGTAATTATACTTTTTTGGTCTATTTTTATACATACACTTTAAAATATACCTTATGAATTTTTAAAATGTGGCTATTTTAGTCGCTTCTACAAAATTCTAGTGAAAAACATCTCTAAAATTCTCCCACACAAAACTATGATAATATTTCATAAAATTTATTGAGTGTAATATTTATACTGAAATTGTGATCAAAAAAATAAAATTAAGAAAAAAAATTGAGAACCAAAGTATCACTTTTTAAAAATTAAAAATATATATAGACGAAGGCAGACAAAACCTAAAAATTTAAGGTCCAGAATCTTTTTCTTTTTTTGGTTTACTGTTCTCTTTTTTTTATTACTATTATTGTAAAATCAGACAGAAAGATGTTTATTTTTTATTCTCTAAAATTTTAAATTAAAAAAAGAAAAATCTTTTATATGAAAATTAATTTTCAAATTGAAATATAAAATTTGTATCTTACATTTATTACGAATTTATAATTAAAAAATTATAAAATAATGTTTTTATTTATCTTTTAAAAAATATTGAAAAAAATATAATTTAAAAAAGGGTAACATGAATAATTACCCAACAATAAAACACATACATTTTAAAAAAAAAAAGAACAAAACAAGAAAGAACAGCGTTACGAAACATACCATTAAAAATTAAAATAGATAAAATAAAATAAGATTGAAATTAATTCAATTATAAAAATGAAATAGGTGACCCATAACAAAAATTGAGGGAGTGCCCCTAACATTTCCACTGGGTCCAATCACTTCAAAAAAAAAAAAAAAAATTATTAAACAAAAACAAGAGCTTAAGAACAAGAGGAAGAAATTTTCATGTAGGGAACATCTCAGAGATAAAGACTGCCATTTGTAACTTTGCTTCCGAACTTTGCTTCGTTTTCTTCTCTTAATTTCTCCTCTCGTCGTCGTCTTCTTCTTCTTCCCTCAAACGACGAGAAGATTAAAGAAGAAAAAAAAAGTTGCAGAAAAATTTTGTTTGCAATTATTATATTCTTCCTGTAATCCGAACTCTTTCTTTCTTGTGTTGGATCGGATCTGAAAGTACTTCGGGAACTCGGGAAAAAAGGGAGAAGAAGCTCTTAAAGTTGCTTCCCTTTTCTCTCTGAGGTTGCATTTTTGGTGGGTCTCCCTCGCTCTTCCCTTTTTTTTTCCCCTCTTTTTACTGCCGCCTGTCTTGAAAGATTTGCTTCAACTGCATTGTAGTTTTGAGGTTCGTGGATTTCTTGTTCGGCGTTTTTCGCTTTCTTACTGTTACTCTCTGGCTTTTTAAAGATTTGGGGACTGTGTGCTGAGTTTTTGTGCTTGATTTTGATTTCACTTACAAAGAATCGAAATCAGTAGTCGGAGCCAGTGGAAATTTGGGTTTTCGTATTCTAAATCTCTTGAAAAACTCGAGAGCTCAGTGTTGGAGATTTTGTTGAAGTTAGGCGTCTTTTTGTTTTTTTTTTTTAGTGTTTTCAAGCAATCGGAAGTAAACGTAGAAATTATTAGACGACGGATTAAAGAATCTGTTTCTGTTGTGTGATTACAAAGATATTTAGAATTTACTTCACATGATTTTTCCATTTGTAGGTTTTGATATTGCTTTGATTGTGAATCAAGGTTCACTGCTTGAGTTTCGGGTCAGCCACCAACAGGTACTTGTTATTTTCTTCATAATCTTGGGGGATTTTCTTTGATTGCTTAGATTGCTGGAGAATGGTATCTTCAATTTCTCTCATAGTTATCTGAATCAATTTTAGTTTTCAACTTCCAGGACAGATTTATATTCATTTGCGTTTGCAAGAAGGCATTAATAAGCGGAAGATTTTTCTAATAAATGACTGTAGCAATTACCATAATGGTTGTAAGCAATTGCTGCATCCCTTTCACCGCACCCTAAGATCTGGCCTGAGAGTGCTTGAGCCAAGGTGCTGCTGATGGAATCACTTGTTGATGGTATGAGTTCTTTGTTGAAAACTCAGAACCTGACGTCTACATCGAGGATTCCCGATTTGTCTCGCCACCCTTCTCCTAAACAATCTAGGGATGAAGCAACTTCTTCGACATCCTACAGTGCTGCTTCTCAAAGTTGTGCCAAGAAACCCGTTCGTCATCCAAATGGTTCTTCTGTAGGTAATAAAAAGCATTCTTACAATTTGAACCATGATGTGCAGCTTGAAGGTTTAACTGATGTGAAAAAACATACATACATTTCCAATAAGGGGAAATCCGAGCTTTTAAACCCGACGGATATTGTATATAAATCAACTGAAAGTTCTTTTCAGAAGAAGGTTCCTTTCGAGGGAGGTGGAGAAAAACCTCTCGTGAAGCATATTGTTGATGATTCTAAGGATTGTTGTTCGAGTGGCTCGGTAGAATCTGGGAATCAAGTATTGAACACATCGAAAGGAGCTGCCACACAAATAAATGATAAACAAAAGTCTCAGCCAGCTGAAACATCTTGTCCAAGTCCTCAGAACAGCTTATATTCCACGACTTTATATGCAGAGGCCAAACAAAGTTTCTCGAACACGGAAGTCAGTGAATGTGCAAGCAGCATCGAAAAGTCTTGCGAAAGTGTCGACATCTCAAATTCCTATGATCTTGATAAGAGCAGGAAAACGAGTGTTTACCGAGGTAGCACGGGCAGTGATATCAGTGATGAGAGCAACTCTAGTAGTTTAAGCAATACCATGTACAAGCCCCATAAGGCAAATGATACAAGATGGGAAGCAATGCAAGTTGTGAGATCTCACGATGGGATGTTAGGTCTGAATCATTTCAGGTTGCTGCGGAGACTCGGATGTGGCGATATTGGTAGTGTCTATCTCTCAGAGTTAACTGGTACCAAAACTTACTTTGCTATGAAGGTTATGGATAAGGCTGCTTTGGCTAGTAGGAAGAAGCTTCTGAGGGCTCAGACCGAGCGCGAGATATTGCAATCCCTGGATCATCCATTCCTGCCAACTTTGTATACACACTTCGAGACAGAAAAGTTCTCTTGTTTGGTTATGGAGTTTTGCCCCGGGGGCGACTTGCATGCGCTTAGGCAAAGACAACCCGGAAAATACTTTCCAGAGCATGCTGCAAGGTCTGGAATTGCTTTCTTACTCTTTAGCTCTATCTTGCTTTTCACTCTAATAACTGAACAGGATCCTTTCCAAAGTATAACATAGAGCTACAACATGAAATCTTGATAGGATCAAAGAATATATAAACGCTTGTATTTTCCCATGAAACTATTTTCTCTTATAGCTAGCAATTTGCACATTAATGTGGCTTTTGCGGACAGCCCCTTTTCATTAGAAAGGAAAATAATTATGGTTCACTTTCATTTTCACTTCATATTTACTTTTTAACTTTTTTCAGATTCTATGTGGCTGAAGTTCTCCTTGCTTTGGAGTATCTGCACATGCTTGGGATAATCTACAGGGACCTAAAACCTGAAAATGTGTTAGTGAGAGATGATGGGCACATAATGCTATCTGATTTTGACCTCTCTCTTCGATGCGCCGTCTCCCCGACTCTTGTCAAATCATCGAACTCGGGTTTAGAAGCTAAAAGCTCAGGGTACTGTGTTCAGCCTGCTTGCATTGAGCCAACTTGCATAATGCAGCCAGATTGTATCCAGCCAGCATGTTTTACGCCCCGCTTCTTAAGTAGGCACAGGAAAGAAAAAAAGTCCAAACCAAAGAGTGAAGTATATCATCAAGTGAGCCCTCTACCGGAGCTCATTGCCGAACCCACAAGCGCGAGATCGATGTCCTTTGTTGGTACACACGAGTACCTGGCACCTGAAATCATAAAAGGTGAAGGCCATGGCAGTGCCGTGGACTGGTGGACTTTCGGGATCTTTCTCTACGAGCTTTTGTTTGGTAGAACTCCATTCAAGGGGGCTGGAAACCGTGCTACTTTGTTTAACGTGGTTGGTCAGCCATTGAGATTTCCAGAGTCTCCTTCTGTGAGCTTTGCAGCAAGGGACTTAATCAGAGGTTTGCTTGTGAAAGAACCACAGCATCGTCTCGCTTACAGGCGTGGAGCTACCGAAATCAAGCAACATCCATTCTTCCAGAGCGTGAACTGGGCGCTTATCCGCTGCGCCAACCCCCCGGAGGTGCCAAGAGTAGATGTCATTGACTTCTCTTCAAGAATGGAGACACCACATGCACCGGCAGGCGAAAAGATGCCCGGAGTTGATGTGAAGCCTTCAGGTAATTATTTAGAGATTGACTTCTTTTGAATCTTATTGTCGTTTTTCGTTTTTCGGGTTTTCGACCAATCTCCCTTCTCCTCATTTGTATTGTGCTTCAACTGAATGCTTCCTTTTCCATTGCAATGAGATATGGGGAGGTTGCAGAAGTCCTCCTCTTGTGGTTTCATTTTTTAACTCACTTTGTAACTCTCTACTGTGCTGTCTGCTGCTGCATAATAAAACGTCTTGAGAGATGAAAATAAATATATATATATATATATATATATATATATATATATATAACTGGGGAATGGAATTGTTGGATTTCCTAAACTGACATAATTCTTTGAAACCGGGTTCGGGTTGGTTCAGTTCAGTTTTATCCTCCCCTTAACCTCGGGTTTCCTCTTTTGCCCGAAAACCTACTCGACCCGACCCAGTTACACCCCTAATTCGTTCATTATGACTTTGATTTATATTCAGACAGTCTGTTCAGGAAAAGATTATGCTACTTTCTCGTTGACAGCCAGGAGACAGTCTGTTTGGGAAAAAGTTCCATTCCTTTAGAGAAAGAAAGAGAGAAAAAGAATTGATAAAAAGATTGAATTCAAGTTAAATTATAAGTTTAGTCCCGAGATCTTGAGAGTTGTATCTATTCTGTCCTACTTTAAATCATTCTCTTTGGTCCTTATACTTTACCATATACTTTACAATTTTTAATAAGTCTATGAAATTTCAATTTTAATGATCAATAAGTCTATGTTGTGTTGTTAATGCCTTTTGTGTTTACAATTGCGTCACCAAACTTTGCCTTATAATTTGTAAATATTATTGTTATTATGTCATTTATTGTAGGTGTTAAATTGTGGATTTAATCATAGAGATTTATTATTCACAAAATTGAATGTACCGAGATTAAATTGACAGAACTTTGAAATGTCAAGAACTTATTGTAAACTTTTAAATTATAACTTTGAAATTTCAAGAACTTATCGTAAATTTTTAAATTATAGGGACTAAATAGATGAAACACTCAAAATTAGAGATTAAAGTTGTTATTGAACCTTGAATTTAATGACAATTTTGTTTTTAGTTCCATTTCTTTTGTGGAATAAACTAGGTTAAATTTAAGTTAAATTACGAGTTTAGTTCAGTATTTCAAAAATATTTTAATGGATTTTTAGACTTTGTTATTTATCTCGTTTCTATGCTTTAAAATATTTATAATAGGTTAATGAATTTTTAATTTTGTCTCGAATAGGTCTCTAATGTTAATGTTGCTTATTTACAATTGTACCACTGGACATTTTAACCTATTTGAAATCAATTCATCGTCTAATATTTAAATAATACCGCACCATGCTATGTAAGGATTTATTAAAAGTTTAAGTATCGGGGATCAAATAAACACGACTTTGAAATGAATCTATTACAATATTTCTTTAAGTACAGGGACTAAATAGATACACACTCAAAATTTAGGGAAAAATTTATAAATTAAAACACTTATTTTGTTTTTAATTTTCTATGCTGGAAAAAGTTTGATTTTACAAAATACGACATTGTTTTCTTATATTTTTATAAAAACTATTTAATTTTTAACGTTGGTACTACTTGCACTATGTTGGTTAGCCTGATATGTCCATTAAATAATTTTTAACTAAGTTGGAATGACATGATAAGTAACTAAATATAAATAGATTAATGGACTCATAACGTCATATTTTGTTAATAGTATTTATGATATGGGTAAAATGCAAGTATAGTTTAAATACAAAATCTACCCTCAAAAAAATTTTAAAGTTCAAAACTAAATAGACACCATGCTTGAAGAAATAGTTTAAATCTATAATTCCTATTCGACCTTCATTGAAGTTTTAGATGTTAATTTTTATTGAAATATGGTGGATGTGCTGTAATATGTTACTTTGACATGCCTGAGATTACGTTCTGTATATGTCAATTCATGTACTCTTCAACTCATTTGCATTGACAACTTGTCAAGTGCTATGCTTTGATATTTGAAAGGTAGATATGATCATGGTTTATTCTTGGCCAAACCACCAAATCCTTCTTTACAGCTATGCTTATACAGGCTACACTTTTGACCATGATGATTGAAAATCTACTCTAAATTTTGCCCCTTTTTTCAGGGATAATTCCACTATTTAGGACTCTAAGAAGCATATTATAATTTCAAGTTCTAGCATCAAAGCAGACTTTCGTCCATTTGGCACTAGTTATCACTTAGTTGTATGACTATATTCTTTGTTTAAGGAACTTCATATTCCTTTGCAGTGGCTCCCTACTGTTTTGGTATGACAATCTTAGTGGAGTCCACTTTAGTGTTAATTATATACTTCACTCGTAGACTAAACATGTCGAGATTGACATCTATTTTCACTCACCGACCACCGCTCAGATAGCAGATATTCTGACCAAGACTCTTTGGTGTTAATTTTTGTTTGCTCAAAGCCATGCTCAAGGTATGCTCTCCTTCATCTCTTGGCTGGATGCAGTGAGTTGTACACTGGGATTCAATTTTTTTTCTACCCTAAAAAATGGCCACACATGCCAAAAAAAGAAAAAAAAAGAAACAAATTCAACTATAAAAGGGAACAAGTAACAAAACACTAAACTAGGTATAAAAACCGATTCATACACCTAAACATATAGTTGTGGAAATAAGTTGTTTTAGTGTCCGTGAATTGATCAATACTGCAGTAGGATTTCATATTGCAACATCACGTAGTGTGATTAAATGAAAAACACCGTAACACATTTGATTCTAGTTGAATTTGTTTATTTATATTTGACTTGTAAATTGTGTAATCAGTATCATGTTGTTCATAATGCGGTCGTGTTACTAGATGGTCATCGCGTAACGTAAATCCTATCGTGATATATATTATGTGAAGAACGCATCTTGATGTAATACGATCAAATAGGAGAACATAACCATTTGATCGTGTTAGTGGGGATCGGACTCACACCTCTTAGTTGTAGATGCAATTACTGTTGAGCTATGCTCACTTTAACATATAATGTTATTTAAATTATAATTAAATTTGAACTAGATATAATTTAAGTTATATTATTTGAATTAAATTTATAGTTGAAATTATGATTCAAGATTATATAAATATAAATACGTTGTTAGTTTGTACGTACAGCAATTCAATTTCTCTCCACCCCTGAAATTATCGTATTAGAGGGGTCCAAACTTCAAGCAAACCATGGACTAAAAGAAAAAAAAGAGTATTTTTCCTATTTTCATTATTTCATTTTTCCCCCCAAAAGGCGCGCATTTATTTTCCCGATCTCAGGCGAGCTTCGCGACCGGAGACACGGCGGCGCCGCCCAGAAAGCTCAGCTATGCGATTTTGGCGTCCAAATCGTTCCCTCTCATTCGTCGGTAAAAAGCTGCGTGAACCACTCTTACTCTTTCGCTTTCCGAATCTCTCATCTTCGCAGCGAATTTCGTCGCCAATTTTGTTCAGTTCATCCGAATCTCACCATTTCTCCACACTGTTAACTGCCGAAGACGAGAAGTATGGCTTCCGTCGGCCGGAGATGTATCGGAGCAACCTTGCTGGAACAGTTGCTGCTTACGAGCGCCATGTGTTCCTCTGTTACCGAAGTCCTGAGGTCTGGCCCTCCCGCGTTGAAGACTCGAACGCTGATCTGCTACCTAATCTCCTTTCCGCGACCATTAAAGCTCGTAAAAATCGTACTGCTATCAAGGTTCGTAAAGTCATCTTTGATGATTGAATTTGAACGGTGGTGTCTTTGTTTTTGAGCTGGCTTTTGTTATTAATGTCGTTCAAAATTTTGTTCATAGTTTACAGAACTTGATTACTTGAGTACTCTGCCATCACTTTTATGGTCCTCTCTTTCGTTGTTGCTTGTTAGACGAAGCTGACGATATGCGAGGCAGGGGAGGGAACTGAGTATTCAGATGGAGATGTATTGATTTTTCCGGAAATGGTCAAATACAGGTGGGAGAATTGGTTATTTTCATTATAGATTGCCTAATTTTCTCATAAACTAAAAGGTAATGTTCGTTAACATATTGCTATTACGATATAAATTAAATCATGCTTTAGTCCAAAAGGAAAACGAGCTGTAATCCTTGAAGATTATAATACTGATTCCAATTATCTGGCAATTGTTGAGGGCCATTAACGATTAATGACACTGTTCTGATATGTTTTTTGCCTCGTGTACTGCTTCTCGGGTTCTTGTTAAGAACTTTCGATCATGGGTTCGTTTCTACTAAAGTATTCATAAATGCTTAAATTTATCATAACTCATCAGCTCAAGCATTTAAGTTTGAGTGGTAATTTAACAATAAGGTTTATTTTGTCCAGTCCAATATATTATCATTATCACTTTTACGTCTTAGAATTTTCCTGTTGAAACGACCTTTTAGATAGTAGCGGATCCCTTGTCAGATTAGGGGTTTTGTCTTGCTTCAAAGGTTGTTGGTGCAATCTCTCTGGCTGGATTCTTCATTTGGTCAGGGCTTTAGCTTAAGTGGCTCCTTGGTCTTTGCATTTCTACTTGTCGGATTTTATTTGTTTGCTTCTCCCATGGGCATTTTGTTCTTGTAATCTGGGAAACTTTTCACTCCTTTTGGGAGTTTGAATCCTTAAACTTTTTTTTTCTTTCTTTTCATACATCAATGAAAAGTTTGTTTCTGGTTAAAGAAAATTATTCCGTCAAAAGATTGAGCAATGAATGACCCCATCTCCCCCTCACACTCACCCATAACACAGGGGTTTGAAAGATAAAGATGTGGAGAGCTTTGTTGAGGAGGTGCTTTTGAATGGTAAACTGCGAGCCTCTGGAGTAGATGATGTTTTGGCTGGCTCTTATATTTTTGTATGTGCACATCGTAGTCGAGATCAGAGATGTGGCGTCTGTGGATCAGTTCTCGTTTCAAAACTCAAAGAGGAGATTGAACTGAGAGGACTGAAGGGTCAGATTTTTGTTAATCCATGTTCACATATTGGTGGACACAAGTACGCTGGGAACTTGATTATATATTGTCCAGATCCAGATGGGAGAATCGTGGGCCACTGGTAAGACGAGTTTTAAATGGAGACATTGTTTATTTCACAACCTTTTAGAGATATTTTCTATTGCTTAATTAGTCCATTATATATATTGATTTTAGGTATGGCTATGTTACTCCCGATGATGTGCCTGAATTGCTTGACAAACATATTGGAAAAGGAGAGATTATAGGAAGGCTTTGGAGGTCAGTGTTTTTCTTGCTTGTCAGGTTTTTTTTTCCTGATATCTCATTGGGAGTCCTGTTGACCCACGTAACTACTGTATATTAGTAGCTGCTGCTAGCAACTTATCTTCTTGTTAGTCTTATACACCTGATTTTAAGTACTTGCCTCTCCAGTATCAGTCAGACCATGCTGTTTATAGTCTGATTTCATATTTTAATGTTCATAGTCTTTAGTAAGATATGGATAAAATAAAAACCATTTTCTAAGTGATGAATGAAAAATCATCTTTATGAGCTCAAACTAGATAAGAATGTCTCCAATCTTGAATAATCATAGAGAGGTTGTAATTACAAAAAAAAATTGTATGTTTGTGGCACCACCGAGAAGAGGTGAGCTGTACGCTATGACAAAGAGAGTCACAAGAGGGTCTATCTTCAAAAGATCTATGAAAAGCCAAGTAGTCCAAAGGAGAGCTCCAGCCCCAAAATTCCAACAAACCTTTTGCCTTACCATTCAGCTGCCAACCTTGCAAAACTTCAAACAACCAATCATTGATGAGTCGCGGCTTACACCCAGGTAAACCAAAAAAATTTAAACAAAAACTGCCAACACTTTGCTGCATACTGACAGTGGATAAAAACGTGGTCTAGCGTTTCTGCCTTCCTAGTACAAACCAGGCAAATGACGGGGAAATGGTCCAGTTGGGGCACTTCCTTCGCAACATGTTAATAGAATTAAAAAGAAGCTTTCATGCGCTCTAACTTTTTGGGGATCGCTCGGGATAGTTAATGCTTCGGGGTGGACATAGACTCTTAAAATCCAGTATGCATAAAAGATCTAAAAAGATCTAATTATATGGCAGTAGAGCATTTCTTTTCTCGTTGGCCAATAAATTGAGAAATGATTGATATTGTCAATTGCAGGGGTCGAATGGGGAGGACCTATGATGAGGAAGGTAAAAAAGCAGTCGAAGATAAACTCCCTAGTGCCGAAGTCTGCAAGGGAACGGGAAACAAGCCTTGGGAGAATGACAACCGGGGAAACAATTAGAAAATAAGCTGCAAGGAAATGGGCAGGGCACACACTCCTGCTGGATCACAACTTTTGATCAGAGTGGTATTCTTGCTTCTCCTGTAGTTGTTGGAGCTCTGCCAACATTTCTGTGGCCTACAACTCCTAGCAGAGGTCTAGCTAAAATAGTCTTAGATTATGTTTATATTTGCTTGTGCTGAGTCTTTTCTTTAGGGGACGGGGGATTTGAACTTCGAACCTTTTAGGAGGTGGGTAATAATTTGACCAATGAAGCTATGCTCCTGATGTTCGGTAAGAATGCTTATTGGTAATTGTAATATTTTTCTTTAACGAGGATTAGGAGATTATGAATTGCCAAAACATAGCAAATAAATGGAATTCTTTTTTTTCTGCTCCTTTAGTCGTGGTTTTAACATTCTTAAAGTTAAGCACAAATCTTGTGTGAACTGATAGATTATACTAAAGTAAATGCATTATAATCAAATCACAGGTTAAAGGTGTTGCCTTGACTTGCATGACACCCTCAGCATAATATTAACTATAAAATTTCCTCAATGCCATGTAATAATATTTTGAATTAGAGTTATAATCTTCAACTTTATCCCTCATATTAACATTCAAATTTCCTAGCAACCTATAAATCTGGTCAGATTCTGGGTGTAATCTGTCATCAGCTACAAAACTATGTACCTCGCTTCCTACTTCAATCACACTTTTCCCAAGCATCTTCTTCAAACCCTTTTCCTTTATCACATGTCTTAGTTTTCCCACATTGTCCCAATTCTTCTCCACAGCATAGATGTTAGATAGCAGTATATAGTACCCAGCATGATTAGGATCTAACTGGAAGAGATTCTTTGCTGCAACCTCTCCCAACTCAGATTTGTGATGAATACAAGCAGCACCTAACAGGGCGCCCCAGACATGCGGCCCTGCAGGAATCGGCATTTTCTGAACAAAGTCTAGCGCCCTGTCGAGTTCTCCTGTTCGGCCAAGAAGGTCGACAATGATGCCATAATGTTCTGTGTTGGGCTTTATTCTGTATTCATGCAACATATAGTTGAATATCTTGATCCCTTCTTCAATCAGACCAGCATGGCTACAAGCAGATAACAATGAAATAAATGTTACTTCATTGGGCATAATTCGTGATGTCTCTGTCATTTTGTGAAACAGTTTCAAAGCTTGTCTTCCTTGTCCCTGGATTCCATAACCTGCAATGATGGCACTCCAGGTAACAATGTCCTTTACTTTCATTTCTTCAAATACTTTCATGGCATTAACTATGCTGCCACATTTTGAATACAGCTCAATAAGCGAAGCTCCTACAAAAATGTTGTTGGTGAAGCCACTTTTAACAACATAGTCATGAAGGCAAAGCGCTTGTTGGAGAATCCCCAAATCTGAACAAGAAGCAAGAATCTTCACCATGGCAACAGCATCAGGTTTTATTCTGTTCAACAACATGGTATTGAAAATTCCCATTGACTTGGATGACATTCCATTTTGGGAATAACCACTTAACAAAGCTGCCCAAGAAACCACATCTTTCTTGGGCATTTTTTCAAACACGTCAAGGGCGTCTTCAGGTGAAAAGCACTTCATGTACATATCAATCAGAGCTGTGGAAACTGAAACATCCATCTCCAAACCTTTGCTGGTAACTAGTTTATGGATCGTCTTTCCCTCTTCCAAGTTACATGCAACCCCACATGCCTGTAATGCACCAATCACTGTAACTGAATTGAATTCGATTTTCCTATCAATCATTTCATTGAACAGATTTAGAGCTTCAGCTGCAGCGCCGTTGAGAGAATAACAAGCAATTAAGGAGCTCCATGATATTACATCTTTTGCCGGCATTTTCTCGAACAAGTTGGCCGCACTTTTTACAGAACCCGTCTTCGCATATAGATTCAGCAACGAGTTGGCCAAAGATAAGTCATAGTCGAGATTTCGTCTGGTTATAAAGCCATGAATGCTACTTCCGAGCTTTGAATTTGACAGTTGAGTACAGGCCGACACTAAGCTGACAAGCGTGACACGGTCGGGATTTACATGCTTGATCACCACCATTTGAGAGAAAAATTCAACAGCTTTTTCGGGATTTCCATTCTGCTCATACCCAGTTATCATCGAAGTCCAAAGAACCACATCCGGTTGAGAAAATCCCAGGAAAACTTGAAGTGCTTCGTCCATTTTTCCACATTTCGAGTACAGTTCGATCAACGC
This sequence comes from Momordica charantia, assembly GCF_013281855.1. Taxonomy (NCBI): domain Eukaryota; kingdom Viridiplantae; phylum Streptophyta; class Magnoliopsida; order Cucurbitales; family Cucurbitaceae; genus Momordica; species Momordica charantia. Next base: position 10,963,583 of record NW_028275166.1, on the reverse strand, counting down.
AGCCCCCACAAACATGTCGAGGTCAGTTTTCTCATTTCTCTTAACAAACCCATGAATAGTTTTTCCAAGTTTGAGTGCCTGCAGCCCTGCGCAGGCCTTCAAAACTACAGGAACGGTGAAATTATCAGGTTTTCCCTCTGTAACTCCATGGGAGGAAGAGGATACCATGTCATGAAAGAGATGTAAACTCCGTTCCCACTGATTCTCTCTGCAGTAGCTTCTGAGAAGAGCATTCCATAGGTGTACGGTCTTGTGCGGCGTTTCGTCGAACACCTTGCGTGCGTGCACGAGAGAGGCGTATTTGGCATACAAAGCACTGAGTTTGGTGGCGAAGAAACTGTCGTGGGCAAGCCCAACTTTGAGCGTATGGCACTGCAATTGCGCCAGAATTTTGCCATTGTTACATTTCTCAAATAGCTTCACTAACTCCTCTCTGTTTCTCATGTATATGACTCACGAAAGTAGTTTGATCGCCGAGGAAATTGCTGGCAATTATTTGATCGGCGTTACAAGGAAGGTCGCCATTGCCAATAAGGTACCACCTTCTGTCTTCATTTTGTTATTACATGTTTTTCTTATAATTGGGAGTTTATCCCAGCGGCACCCATGCCCACCTAAGGCCCGGACCTAAGAGCTATCAAAGATTTTTTAATATCAAGCTCACCCGAACTTGAAACCTCTAACTCAGTATGACTAAGAGATTCCATGTCCTTGCCAATTGGCTGCCCTTTGTGGGCTTCTTACATGTCATATTAGCAAATAGCATTTCATGACATCGACATTCATTGAGAGAGAAATAGATTCCCATCATAGAAACGATAGTTACTATTTTGCTCATTTGATTAATATCCGCAACAAAGTTATTCCCATAGCTACTTCAATAATACTTCTTCCATACCATCATGAAAGAAGATTCAGGTAAAATATGCACTCGAGGATGAAAAAAGATTGACCCACTTTTATTTGTATTTGGTACTTCGGCTTAAGTTTTGACTCTTTGATATTCAATAATATCTTCTTTTTTAGAATTGAATGCACCCTATAGTCTTATATTTAGACACGCCTAAACTATTTATGAATTGGGATCATCGAAATAAGCCAGGAGATTATTTCTATAGAGTCCTTCAGGGAACTCACTTGTCTGCATCCTTGCATTTGAAACGGGGTGCTTAATTAGAAGTTGTGATATGAGTCCGTAGTCACGCATCAACTAGAAGCAGAGAAGATGCGAGTATTGTAAATATCTCCTTTGATACGAAGCCTTTGGGATGCAACTAAAAGTAAATCTCAATAAACTTAGGTCTAAAGTGGACAATCTCATATTATTGTGAAAATATAAAGAGGTCTATTGTCCTAACAAATGTCACTCTACTTATATAGATATAAAATTTATATAAAATTTTGGCAACTGATGAAGTGTCAAGGGTGAGATTTTCAATCTATTTGAAATGACAACTTTGACCATTTCCTAAAATCTCATGGGGTCGAGTTTTCTCGAGGCAAGACCTGATTGAACTCGACTCTTATCTTAATGTTGTCTACGAAGTAGTCAGTGAGGCATTCATTTTCTTATACCTAGGTTATAGGGTAGCATGTAACTGAGCAACCATGTTTTGTTCTTTCATTGCTTCCTATCAACCAATTTGATGAGAAAGGAATCTTTGATTCCATTTCAACTAGCTTCCTTGTGACCTAACCATAGGAGCTATATTCTTCTCTATGTCTATCTATTTTCTACTTTGATTATAAGCCTTTTAACCCGTAGAAAATACTTAATAACAATTCATTTTGATGTTTGATTCTACACTTTTAAGAGCTTTTGTAACAAGCAATTACAAATCACTTACAGACGTAATGATTTTGAGCGGAAAGTATTTAAGTCATGGTAAAAGTACTTTTAGACAAGCCTTATAACTGATATCACTGAGTGAAATGATTAACGAAAGGTTAAGTCTCATTTATAACAATTTTATTTTTAATCTATAGTTCAAAAAATTTAAACCATCTGTGAATGATTTATTTGTTTAGTTTTTTTTTTAATTAGTATACTTTATGAGATCTTGACCAAGTTTCAAAACAACTTAAAAAAAAAAAACTCGTTTTGCTATCATACACTTTTTGAGCAAAAGGTGAAAATAAGGTTTGAGTTATTTTCCCAAGTAGAAATTGGGAAATGTTTTCGGATAAATATATTTTCTGTTTACTTAATTGGAACGAAAATGAATGCTCAAAGTGAATTGTTGTTTGGAATATAAATTAAATTTAAGTAGTTCTCAAAAACGAGTATATCCATGTCATGTCAAAACAGATCCTTTATTTATTTTTATGTGTATATCGTGGGTGGCCCTTATGGGTCCTTTTTTTTTATAAAGATTATCCTTGTCTTTGTTTTTGTCTCGGATTGGAACAAATTACCATAATTTGTCTCTGCCTACGGATTAGTCGACATTTTTCACAAATTTTCCAAATGGAGGCCCTTATTTTCATATTTGTTCAGAAAAAAAAGGAATTAAATTTAAGTAGTTGTGGGCCATAATAAAAGGAGAGAAAAAAAGGAAAATGATAAGGAAAGTTGTGAGACTAATTAATGTAACATGTTAAAGACCACGATTTAAAGTCTTTTTTAAATATGTTATTATCTATTTCTATCGTCTTAAAATCTCTCTCATTTTGATTGGTCGTTGATTCAAGTTGAAAAAAATACATTGAGTAATAGATTACAATATAATTGACTACAAGTAAAGATGGTGTATATATTAGGAAAAAAAAACTAAAAATAAACTAGAAAAGAAATACAATGTCAGTATATGATTTGATAGTAGTTGATGAACAAATCGAGACACCGTGTTTATTCATGTGTACCTTTACCTAGAAGCCTACTTGAGAGCCAATGCTGGTTTGTGTCTTCTATTTCTACTCTCTTTTACTTCAAGTGTCTTTTTTCAATTAATTTTTGTAAAAGAATAGAAATGGAAATGAGGAAAAATGATTAAATGGGATGTGGTCTTATTTCTCAAAAGCAAACAAAATCAAAACTACTATGTCTAGGACTACACCCAAATTTGGGTCACATTTTGACCTAGACCTAGACATGGACTAAATCTTACCAAACCCTACCCCTGAGCACAGAGAGAAATGAAAAAGATGAAAAGAAAAAGAACATAAAATGATTCACCTCTAGATTTAAGAGAGCAGTAGACAAATGGGAGTGTTAAAATATTAAGAAGATGAGGATCACGTATTCATAAACGTGTTACCGCTTCAAGTCATGATCTTCAATTAGGTACGAATGCATCGTAAGATCATTTCACCAATGATAATGTAGATCTCCCTAGTGAATATGGTTTTAATTGAAGTCTTCGACACTAATTTCAAATTTGATTTAGCGCTACACACTTGGCAGCCAATTCTGTGTTGTCCTCTATTCTTGTTATTCGGTAAAGGTATTTATCGCTCAAACTGAGCATAGCGCACATCATTTTTTAGAAATCTCTACTCAATGATAGAATAAAGCAAAAAATTTTGGATTCGAGCTCCAAAAAAAGTCTACATAGCAAATTCCTTATTTTCTTTTCTATCTATACATGGATTAAGTTCTGTACAACGGTCTAAAAACGACCTACTGAAAAATAGATTGACGATAGTAAATGTGGATGCTTCGCTTTTGTGAGGAGTAGGTGACTAGAAACTTTTATGTCAACTTTACTGAGAAATTAGTTTTTTTTTTTTTTTTTTTTTAAGTACAATTTGGATGATTTGTTGAGAGTTGGGGAGATGTAAGGGAAATTGTCAAATCACTAATTCACCGACATCTCATTTTCACACACCAAAAAAATACTATTATCTTTGACAAATATAAATAAATAAAGACTTCTTTTTTTCTTTTTCAATTCTACTCTTCATGGCAGCTTTATAGAAACACAATCTTTTAAAACTCTACAAATTCAACTTTTTCATGGCCCCATTTTGCCCCTTTTTCCAAACCAACTATTATTGGATTTTAGAAAGCGCTGTGGAATAATCCTTTTAACTTTTTAGATTCAATTATTTGTGTGGCAAGAGAATTTTGATAAAAATGATTGTTCTTTTGAAACCGATTTCGGAACAACCAGGGTGTTAAATCGTATGAATGTTGGTTGCTAACGCAACACCCAACTCGATCGAACATGCATTCGTTAGAGCGGATTTGAATTGAGGACTTGCTTAGAATTTTGTAAAGAACTAAGAGAGAAACTAATAGAAATGTGCGGAAAACCTTTTGTAATTCTACATATGTAGTCTTCCAAACCAGCAAACCGTATATATGAGTGAGAAGCAAACCACGTCATAAAATAAATTAAACGTTATTAATACATACAGTTACTTTATAAGCGTTACAACAATTATAAATTAATGTCACGAAAATAATACGTTTAATTATATAAAACGGTTATTAAATCACTACGTTTAATAAAAAAATCTTTAAAATAACCAATTTGCTTGGCAAAACATATTTTTGCTTTGTCGTTTCCAACAATTTCATCTAGAATGATGATGGAAGTTTTTATTTTTTTTATTTTTTTGCGGTGGAATTACTATTTATTTTCACCAAAGATGTTTTATTGCATTCTCAAAGAGATATTTTGTTAGCGTTTTGGGAAAGGGAAATGAAGCGTTAAAGAAAAACGCGACCCTCAATTTGGTGCTTAATCTTTCAAAATTCTCTATTTTACCTTTGATGTATTGAAATTCTCAATTAAGTCATACTACAGAAATAATTATAGTTTGATAGCAAAATATTTATGTATTATTAAATTGTTGTTTTATCAACATATTAGAACACGTGGCCACGCCACCTAGATGTCTTTGACACATAAAACCCAAATCGTGCCTATCAACAAAACTCAACCATCCATCCAATAATTTCTTCAAATTGACATGTTATATCCTATCCAAAAATATTAATAATACAATAATTTAATGACACGTCAATTTTATATTAACAATTCTTTTGCAAAACAATTAACTGAATCACCTTAACAATTGGGGACAATTTAATATTATTGTTTGACCTTTAGAAGAATTAATTCCTAATCTCCCTCAATAAGATTTCTCTAAATTTCACCATTGAAACTTATCTCTTCTGTTCCTCCAATTTGATTGGCTGCATTTTACTTTCCCTATCAACTCTTTGAAGTTTGAAGAAATTAGAATTTTTCAAATCTCTTTCATTTGAGATTCTTTCTTTGATCTTTTCAAATACAGACCATAGAGAAAAGTCAAAATTTTCCATTCACAAAGGCATGTGAGAAGATGAAAATTCTTAGAGAGAGAAATAGGAGGTTGTTAAATATTGGATTGTTGAAAAACATAAGCATTTGATAACTTATTTTTTTTTTCCGATACTTTTAAAATTGTACAGAAATTTTAGTTTACAACATGATAAGTTTTTTTTTAAGCTTTCAATTTTTTTCAAAACATAAATAAAAGTATTATTTTATCGTTATTGACTCATATAATAAATATTAAAAATAAATTTTATATAAAAATCTTATTTTTTTTTAATTTGAAATTTTAGAGGAGGGAAACAAACCATTCCTTTTTTATTTATTATAAAAGAGAAAATAAGAAACAAAAATAAAAATAAAATAAGAAACAAGAAATTTATCTATTTAATCTTTATATTCTAAAAATATTTTAATAGACTCTTAAACTTTCAATTTTGTGTCTTATAGAATCTTACTATAAAATATGTGAGTTAAATTTAGCTAATACCTGAACTTATTGAGACCGACTATCAACATATCATATAAACATTAAATTAACAAAGTTCATTCTAAAAATAAAAAATAAAAATAAATTTTTTTTTGGACAATTTTAATGATAGAAATATATTGGATGCGAAATAAAAAATTTTAGAGCTCATTAAAAATTTTATAAAGTGCATGAATAATATATATGATTTTGAAGTTCATAAACTTAATTAAAACTTTTAGAGCTTTTTTTTGTTTTTTAATTCCAATCGAGGCGGGATTAGAACCGCGAAATCTCGTAAATAACCCATCAGTTAATTGAGTTATAGTCTTAAACACAACTTTAAAAATGGAGGAACCCAAAGTATAATTCAATTATAATAATAATATTAAATTCAAAAACTAGTTTTTTTTTAATATAACACATGTGGGTTGGAAGATTAAATCAACCATTTCAAAAAATAATTGTTAAAATATTACTTTTGTTCTTACTTTCAAGTTTTGATTCGTTGTATTTCATGTACTTTCAAAATTTATTTTGATCTCGTAACTTCTAAAATCTTCATTTTGATTTCTATATTTTTAATCTCATTTCTTTCCATCACAATTTCAATATAATATTAAATTCAATGTATTTCTTAAAATGTCCATAAATTTATATTAAATGATTTTCGTTAGGCGTAAAATTTATATTAAATTTTGAATTAAAAAAAAACTAAAATAGTTGCTCTTTGAAAGTATAAAAACCAAAAGAATATTTTAAGAGTACAACGATTAAATTGAACCTTTTAAAAATATAATAACAAAATTGAGGGTAAAAATATCGAAACTAAAATAATATTTTAATAAAAAATAATTAATATCTTATCTGAAATAATTTGTATTTTTTTTAGTACGACATGTAGAGATAAAAATTTAAACTCATAATAATTTGATTTAACCACACTTGGTTTTACAACAATTTCGAAAGCTGAGATTAGGTTTGAAAGGCTAATAATTCATTTTACCCGACAGCTCTAAAGTTAATGAACCGACGTGACGTCATGTCGTTCAACAATTTTGAGATTTTCAGACATGTCGAAGGTTCTAAACGTGTCGGTGTTTCCCAGTCAAACTCTGCGTTCCGCCACGTGCCAAATCCGACGGACATCCTTTCTCACACGTGCCACTTGCCGGGCCTTCAAATCATTATTTTTTCCCTCTCATTTTTCTCATATTTATCTTATGATTCTTATCCCAAATAACATTCATCAAATTTAAACCCTATTAAAATCTTGAATTTTAATATTTATTTCGTATTAAACTTTAAAATTGAGTACGGAATGGAATTATTAGTAAAGTTTCTAATTTTTAAAAAGGTTTGTTAAGCAGATTAGTGGTATCATTATTGCTTTTTCTAATCCTATTGGATACATTATTGCTTTTAATTTAATTGATTTTCTAGGTTTAACCATTTTTTAGTTAGTGGCATCTTTATCCCTCTCTTTTGTTAGTCAAATTTTGAATTATTTATGGGATAGTTTGTGGGCAATTTTTTATATTTAATCCTTTAAAAAAGTATTGATTCTGGGAATTCAAATTTCATGTTACATCTTTTTCTGAATTAATCTCTGATATTCAATTTATTAGGTTACGAGATCTCAAATAAGTGTTTTCAGCCACCCTATTAATTAGCAGCTCGACTTCGTTCGCCTTCATTATTTCTCTTTGAATTTCAAATAATAGAAGTGGGTTCTATCAATTTTTGTATGAAATTGATAGTTTAAGGAGAAAAAAATCGATACACTTATGTAAATGTAGTAGAGAAAATAATTTCGTTTAAAATGTGGTTTTGTTTTTTTTTTTTTTTCTAAGGATAAAATGTGGTTTGTTTTGGTTCTTACAAATCTTTATTATAAAATCTGATTGTTGTGTTTAAGCCAAATCTTACTGATTTGTATTACTGTAAATTGATAATTTAATCCTTGTTTTAGAGAAGATTCTTGATAGGAAATTTACATTATTATATTAGTTATAAATGTTTATGAAAAGGAATGTAGAAAAAAAAAGGTTTTTTTAGAAGGTGGAAAAAAAAGTTTAAATACTTTCAATTTTGAAAAAAGAACTACATTAAAAAAAATGAAGCTCTAACATTATTTTCGTCCTCTACCATTTCTTTTTTCATTTTGCTCCACACACTTTCAAAACACTCATTTTAATTATTTGTATTTTTAATTTTTATTTATTTTAGTTATTATAATTCCAAAATAAATCCATTTATTTTAAAAAAGAGATCAATTTAGTACACTATCTATAAAATTTTAACACGAATATCACAAATTTTCTCTTCTATAATATTATTCATATAGATTAGATTTTATGTGAGATAACTCATTTAGATATGTGATAATAATTTAATATTTGAATTATATTCTAACATTATTTATTTAAATTGATTGTTTCAAATTATTATTCACAAATCAAAATTAACATAGCATTTGGTGTACCAAATTGTTTCTTAAGGAAAGAAAGTGAAATGATTGGAGAGACGACAATAGAGAGAGAATAAATGTAAGTGGAGAGGGAAAGATGTTTAGAGAGAGACAATATTTTACTACAAAAATGAGATTTTCGTTTTTTTTAATAGAAAAATTTACTTAAACTTTCATAATTCACGACAAGAATGAGCTAAATTACCAATATTCAAACTTTTGACTCTATGTTAGGTAGACTTCTGAACTTTAATTGACCGTCGTGCGGACCTCCCGCTGGGGGCCGTTATGCCAAAAGCGAGAGAAATCTCATCCCTCTCTTTCTTTTTCTCACCCACATGTTGCCACACAAGAAATTGTAATAAATCTTTGAATTTTCAATTTTGTATTTAATATGTCTCAAATCTATTCAATAGTGTTAAACAGGTTTATGAACTTTTAATTTTATATCTAATAGACATGGACTAATTATTTGACTTTTTTTTAGTTCACAAACTTATTAAACATAAAACGAAAAATTGTGTCTAATAAAATCATAAAATTTCAATTCAGTATCTAATAGATCAATGATCGTTTGACATAAAATTGAAAATTCAATAACCTAGAGGAACTAATTAGAAACAAAATTGAAAGTTCGGGAACGTACTAGAGACGTTTTGCAGTTCATAGACCTATTAAACACAAACTTGAAAGGTTATAAACTAAACTTGTAATTTGAACTCAATAATTTGAACTTATATTTAATATAATCAATATAAATTTCTTTATATTGAATTATAGATTGATTGATTTACAATCACATAAATGTTAACTTAGGAATTAATAGAAATGTTGAATTGGCCAACATTAGCATAATTTAGTGGTAATTGACATGTAATCTTTCCTTTGAGGTCGGAAGTTCGATCCTCTATATCTCCAATTTGTTGTACTGAAAAGAAAAATAGAAAGGATCATGGATAGTTAATCATCGAACTCACGATCTTCTAATTAATAATAGGTATCTAACCAATTGAACTATACTCACGTTCGACTTGCCGGGCTTTTATTAATTTTTTTTAGGCCAAATATAACTATTTTGTGAATCATCATTTATCTATTTGTCTAAATGTTTAGATTTTTTCTTTTCTTATTGCTTTTGATATCATTGCATGGTTTTATTTTTAAAATGTAATCGATTCTTTCCTAATATACCTTATTTAATGAATCAAAATCACTTTTTTTTTTCTTATATATTTTTTGTTATTTTTCTATGTTTTCTAATTAAAAATTTATTTATGTTGCGTTTTATTTTTCCAACAAATGTATGTGTTATTTTCCATATTGTTATTATTTTAAATTACTATATGTTTTCTTAGTACAACAAATATGAAGTATAAATTTTTTTTAGTTCAATAGTATGTCGGGTAAAGATTCGAACCTTTAACTTTGTAGTAAAAAAATAAATGTCTTCATCAATTGAGCTACGTCATACGGTTGAGTTATATTCTTGTTAACTTTACTATATTATCTTTTTGTTATTGTGTTTTTAGTTGTTACATTACATTTTTTTAATCTGTAGGATAAAACTAAAAAGAATATTAAAGTATATGTAACCAAAAACATTATTTTCGAAGAACCACGAGAACGTCGTGTCTTTGTCTTGAAATTAAAATGAGGCAAAAATATTTCATCTCTATGTGAAAATTTAACACTCCTAACAATTTCACTATTTTAGATATAGAAACACTTGAATTTTAGGTTAAATTACAAGTTTTGTTCTTATACTTTTAGAATCATATATCTTAACTTAAAAAAGTGTCTATTAATAAGTTCTCAAATTTTTAATTTTGTGTCTAACAAATTTTTTACTTATTTGACATTTTATTATAAAATTCAAAAATTTGTTAGATACAAAACCAAAACGTCAACATCCTATTAGGCGTAAAATTCACTTCCATTTACATTTTTAAAAAGTGTTGAATAAGTTAGAGAGGTAAAAAATTAGGTTAGAATAATATTTTGGTCCATGAACTTATAGTTTACTTCATTTTCTAAAAAAAGGAACAAAAGTCGACTATTTTGGTCCATTAATTTTATTTATAATCTTATTTTTTTAATCACAATTTCAGCATGATGCTATACTCAATATTTCTTGAAATGTAACTATTATTTTATATTAAAGAGTTTCATTATGTGTGTAATTTGTGTTAAAATTTTACAAATAGGGATAAAACATTCCATTTTTCAAAGTATAGGAACCAAAACGAACATTTTAAAATTACGTGGACTAAAATGAACTAAAGTTAAAAGTACATTACCAAAATAATTATTTTGAAAGTATGGGGATCAAAATGAACTAAAGTCTAGCTTAAGTTCGAGTTCTTGAGTGGTCGTAGAGAAGGATGATGGATAACATCAGGCTAAGAGAGGACTATCAAAAGACCTAGCATATTATTTCCTAAATATTAATCCTATAGAGATGGCTAATTATTTGAACAAGAAGGCCGATGTGGTATAAGAAAGCTGAGGAAAATGAGTTGAGACGGCTTCTGCATTGTATTCAATTTTAGTTGTTTAAAAATAGAGAGGGCTAGAGAAGACTATTGATCTTGTTTGATCATAAAAGTGATCAAGTATGTCCGATATGAACTGACGTAGGAATTAATGACCTACAAAACAAGAGTTAGCACTCAGACGCTTAAGTTAGTACACTTAGTTGATCAGTACTCGAGACATAATATTGTTTCACGTACCTTGCGTGGGAGGCGGGAGTTCTCTATTTATAGATACGAGTTCCCAAGAGGGCTTCCGACCACCCAGGATCGTATTGTCATGTTGGAAAACGTGTGTGTCACCTTTGCGCCTGCTAATACTCTTTAAGGGCGTCTCTTACCTGTAAGTCGGCCGGTATGCAAGATGTAGATCGACTCTACTTCTATTGTCAAGTTGCTTAAACTTGTTTCACACGAGTTTTCTTATTTGATTCTCCTTATCATTTCGTCAATCGATGACTTTTGATGTTGATACGTGGCGAATGATAAATCGTCTCCAACCAATTTTTAGAGTACGAAAATCAAAATAGTATTTTAACTTGAAATTGAAAGGTAAGCAGGTAAAAAGTTTTAAACTCCTTTTTTAACTTTCAAGAACTTTTTAAAACCACTCGAAAAAATCATAAACTAAACCTGTAATTCATGGTTCTCTCCTTCTCTCTGTGAATCAAACCAAAGGGATTGTTTTTTAGCCCTTTTGGAGGATCACAGATCTTGTCGTTATCCGGGCATCCGGATTTCCTTCAATTTCAGCTTTCTCTCTCTCTCTCGTTTTGTGCTTCAATTTTGCATTCAAAGTCAAATCACGAGCCGCTGTACAGTGACAATAACTCAACTCTTTTGCAGCTTTAAATTGCAGATGGGAAAGGTAGTCAGTTCCATACGCGGAGAACGATCGCCATCGCCACTGCTCAATCTCCGCCGCTCCCTTCCATTTTCATTTCCCGTCGAGATAAGCCAATCTCTGACACAACCCCTTTTTCCGGTTTCTTCTAATTTAATTTCCTCCCTAAACTATTTAACAAATTCCCCAATTTTAAATTCTTGGGCTGCTGCATTTGCCCCTTCCCACATGTGGAGGAGTATATTCTTCCCCCACCAAGCAGAAGCATCCGCTCGTTTTTCTGGATCCGCGGGCGAGATTTTAGGGATGGGTCTGTGAAGAATCGGACATGGTTTTCTTTACTTCTTTGTCTTCTGCTGAGTACTGCGTCCGTACCCTTTGAAATTCGGATGGGTCTTTTTTGGGAAAGGTTCGTTTGTTTCATAGAGAAGAAGTAAGTTGGAAACTGCACTGTAAGTGTTTGATAAAAGTCCTGAGTGAAGAGATATGGGTTCTGGTAATGGGTTTTACTCGACTTGCGAATTCAATTTGGATGCCAAATGGCTGATCGATCCCAAGCATCTTTTTGTTGGCCCGAAGATTGGGGAAGGTGCTCATGCCAAGGTGTATGAGGGAAAGTACGTTTATCTGAAATCAATTGGCTTTTCTGTTTTTCTGTTTTTCTTTGTCTGTCCTAAATCTGATATAAATGACCCCTGTCTCTTTCTCTCTTTAAACTCTTTCTTTATCTCTCTTATCTCTCTCTCTTCTGTCAGGTACAAAAACCAGATTGTGGCTATCAAAATGGTGGGTAGAGGAGATACCCCTGAGAGGATGGCCAAGAGAGAAGCTCGGTTTGCCAGAGAGGTAGCAATGTTGTCCAGAGTGCAACACAAGAACTTAGTGAAGGTAATGATCAATTTTACTTCTATAACTTTTTTCTTTTTCGTCTGAATTTCATACTTAGTACTCAAATTTGTCGTTGTCATACTTTTCATAATGTTTCTCAGGCTTTAACAGAGCTGTTTTATTGATACCTCTTTTTCACCAGTTTATTGGCGCTTGCAAGGAACCTATGATGGTTATAGTGACTGAATTACTCACAGGTGGCACATTGCGCAAATACCTCTTGAATTTGAGGCCAAGTAGCCTGGAACTTCACGTGGCGATCGGGTTTGCGCTCGATATTGCTCGTGCAATGGAGTGTTTACACTCCCATGGAATAATTCACCGTGACCTTAAACCAGGTACACACATTTGCACTGTTCTTTGGAGACTTATATCAGGTTTTTGTAGTTTTGTCATCCACTTTGCCTTCTTTGATTGAGCTGTTGCCTTGTAAGAGAGTTGCTGATTTTGGGTTCTGAGATTGTAGTTAGAATTGGTTTTTGCAGTTTGAAATGAGGTCTTCTTGAGCTCTATCTTAGAGTTGCCAGCCATAGATCAATTGGGTTTCTTGAAAAAAAAAAATTTAAGATATATAAAGTGGGAGCTTAAGACATAACTTACGTGTGGATTCAATATAATCATGTGAATGTTGTAATCCAATACTTGGATTCGAACTACAAAAGGTTCAAAATCGCTTCGAGTTGAATTTTAGAAATTCCTTGTCTCACTGTATATTTACTATGACTGGTTTCAAGGTATGTAGTTGAGATGAGGAAACTCATTGGGTCATCCACAACACTAAATGCAGATTCCAACTGCGTACCCGTAAATATTTACGACACGTTGAGTAGATAGCGTTCGAGTGAAGTAAATCTTTAAAATTTCTGGCCTGTAAGTTTTTTTCTTTTTCTTTTGGTAGAGAACTTGATATTGACTGCAGACCATAAAACTGTTAAGCTTGCTGACTTTGGTTTGGCAAGAGAAGAGTCAGTAACAGAGATGATGACTGCAGAAACAGGAACATATAGGTGGATGGCTCCAGAGGTGCTTTTTCTGTTCTCTCTCTCTCTCTCTCTCTATGGCTGAATATTGGGAGATATTGTTCTTATGCATTTCCCTTGGGCTAAATTACAAAATATATCCGGAACTTTTCTCTTTATTTCAAAAATACCCCTGTCCTTTTAAAAATTTCAATACTACCTTGATCTTTTACAACTTTTCAAAACATACCTCTTGAACAAACATCCATTAATATTTGAACGAAAAGTTGACAGTGACAAAATGTAGAACCATGTTACGTGGCAATTATTGTCCTAATTTTGTCCGAATTTGCTTCTCGATTTTGCTTTTAAAAACGATAGTTTCTCCCATATTTTCTTTTTTCAAACTTAATTCAAACTTCCACATTGATTATCACATTGTTTCAGATTCTGTCACGTTCAACTTCCCGTTCAAAATATTAACGGATGTTTGGTTAACGGGTATTTTTGAAATCTTGATCAAATGTCAAGGTAGTATTGAAACTTCTGAAAGTATAGGGGTATTTTGAAAGTTGATGAGTATTTTCTGTAATTTAGCCTTTCCCCTATGGCTCTTAACAATTATATTTCATGTTTTTTGTTTTGTATGGTGGCAGCTCTATAGCACAGTAACTCTAAAACATGGAGATAAAAAGCATTATAATCATAAGGTTGATGCCTACAGCTTCGCCATTGTATTGTGGGAACTCATCCTTAATAGGTTGCCTTTCGAAGGCATGTCGAATTTACAGGCAGCCTACGCAGCTGCTTTTAAGGTAAGCAAGAATCATAATTAATTTCTTTTTTGTTTCATTAGAACTCATTTGGTAACGTACTCGTTTCTTGTTTCTCATTTTTTTATTTTTGAGAAACATAAGTTTTTATAGTTAGTTTTATTTCTTATTCTTCACCTTTTAAGAAACTTTTCTAAAATTGTGTAGAAATTTTGGAAATAACAAAATTAAATTTCTTGTTTTGTTCTTTTCAAAACATAAATGAAGGTATTATTTTATCATTCTTTTTAACTTATAAAATGCATAATAAATATTAAAAAATAAACCTAGGATAAATTTTTTTTAATTCTTAATTTAAAAAATTGTTTTCTATATAAAGAAAAGAAACCATTACCAAATGCAATTTTGTTTCTATTTATTAGAAAATAGTATAAAAAAACAATAAATGGAACTTTACCAAGCAGACCCGTACAAATTCAGTCTCAAAATTTGGACGGTTCTCTCGATTTAGTCTCTAAACTTTTTAAAAGATCTCATTTTCAGCCGATTCATAAAATTTAAAAATCGGTTTAGAATGTATTTTGCCTAATGCCTTTTCAAATTTTTTGTGAAGCTTTCCTTATTTTATTTAGTTGGTCTATTCTCTTTGCTACTCATTGCCACCTTATATAATATTGACTTCATTATTCCAAGACTTCCAAGACATAAATATAAATAGCGTTTTATCATTCTTGAATCAGAATCGATGAGTGTTGGAGTCATGCAATTCTATTTCTTTATTAAAAGAGATGAAACAGAAGCGAGAAATGGAAACGTTATCAAACGAGCACTAAATAAACAACCCCATATATTATTATAGCCTTTGCAAATATCCTGTTTTGAATCTTAGCTTTGGTTTGGTGTTTCAGAACATGAGGCCAAGTGCTGAAAATCTTCCAGAGGATTTAGCTTTAATAGTGACATCATGCTGGAGAGAAGATCCAAATACAAGGCCAAACTTCAGCCAGATCATACAGATGCTCCTACAGTCTCTCTCCCGAATATCGCCACGAGCACCCGTTATCCCAACTCGGATATGTGCTTCAGAAAACGTTGTGATGCCACCAGAATCGCCTGGTACAAACTCCTTGATGGCTGTCAGGCATGGCTCGGAGGAACCCTCGCACAGCATGATCGAAGAAACCCCGAGAAGCTCCTTCTTCTGCTTTAACAAGTGTTACTGATCCAATAATATTTGTAGTTGTATGAGAATACCCAATAAGCCAAACCATGAAGTGTAACAGAATTTGAGATTGTTCTCAACTTAGAAGTTTGAGAATCTCAGGTTTGTTCAACAGATATGTAGGATCATGAGAGAAGATGGCACTCATCTGTACAACTGGCATGAAATGTTCATGATTTCTGTTGGGAATTAGATGGTGGAAAAAAATTAGCGATCATAATGGTTGTAAACAAAGGGCTAAATTACCAAAAATACCCTTGTTTGATGAATGTTTCAAAAATACTCTTTCAACGGATATCTAACGTGACAACTAACGTCTTAATTTTCTTCAAAACATCCTCCTCGTCACGTTTCAAATTCTATCATGTCAACTTTGGCTCAAAATATTAACGACTGTTTGCTCAAATAATATTTTTGAGACGTTTATAAAGAATCAAAGATAATGTTGAAATTTTTGAAAGGATAAAGATAATTTTTAAATGGTAAAGTTAAAAGGGTATTTTTTATAATTTGTAATTTATGCTCAACAAATCTTTGATGTTTTTCCTGTTCTACTAACTAATATGAAAAAGGCAAATCTACAATGCCACCCTTCTGACCAAATGTTATCTTGGGGCAAAAGCAAGTCTATACATTGAAATCCTATATTTCCTACTGGAAGCAACATCAAGAATCAGAAAAAAAGAAGAAAATATTCATCAACATGTCTATATTTTCACACTTCCATAAAATGAACATTTCTAACAATATCAACATTTAAATTCTTACAACAATCTACAAAGAAGAGCATGATGTCTGATGAGGGAGAGGCACAAACTGTGGTCTCCACAAGAAGGCTACAATTTGGTGATTTGATAGTATTCAGACTAGTTTTACATAGTAAGATCTTACAAATGGATGCTCCCAAGCTGCTGTTCCTCTTCATCGCCTTCTCGCACCGTTACTCGTCACACAGTGAGGCCATGAGCTCGCGGGGTGATGCCCAAATGGGAAGGTCGATTAGACACTGTTTCAATCTGTCCTCTTGTGTCTGGCACAGAGCTTCGGCTATATCACAAAGCTTTGAAACATGATGAATGATTGATTCCTGAGCTTCCACCTGCACAGTTCACACTGAAGATATTAGGATGGATAACCTAATTCAGAAATTCATCTGTTTTCACGACGGAGTATGTTTGAGTTTCACTCCTTGTATTATGCTCGAAACTTGCCCCCCCCCCACTAATTCCCATGGCTGCCAACCCAAAGGCTTTTGCTTCAAATTACAAAATTTTTAAAACCAGGCTTGAACTTAAACCTTAAAGTTATCTTCAAAATCTAAGGCCTTTGCCACCAGATTTTGAAAGGTATCTTCAAACATCTAGGCCCTTGCCATCCGAGGATACACCCCTTAGGGTAACATGAATGAGAAATTAGAACAATAGTTAGTGTTTCCTCTCATGAACCAAGCCAGGGTAACAAATTTGTCTTAAACTAGCCCAGTAGTTGGGGCGAACCTGGCGATGAAATGATAAGAATTCCAAAATTTTATGTTCTCGGAATCAAATGTTTGGCTTCATATGGTGTTGATTTGTTCTGGTCGATTTTCCAAATCTAAACCTAATACCACTAAAAGAGAAACACTGTTTTATTCGCGCAATTTGTCGAGCGAGCAGATGCATAATTAGTTCGACGCAATTTCACTCCAATTTGCAAATAAGGGCAAAAAGGAACTAGAAACGTGTTCTCTCCTAACATGAAATTATACCAACGAATGATGAATTATGAGCAAATTGAAGAAATTCCTTAACAACACGACGCTTGAAGCCGTAAATCTCAGTTCCGTGCGTAATTTCCGATCTTAAATTGCGATACGAGACCGAAGGCGACTTACCTGAGAGAGAAGATCTTCCACCATTGACGCGCGTGATAGCTCCCTCTGCTGAACAACGGACAACGAGGAAGCCTCCGCAAGCGGCACCGTTCCTTCTTCCCCTTCCCGCCGGTACTGTTCCTGCAGCCTCCGATTCCGCTCCTCCATCGCCCGCAAGTTTCTCGACAAAACCTCCCACTGCTCAATCTCTCTCTGATACTTCGCCCTAACCTTCAACAACGTCTTCCTCCTGCGCTCTCGCCGCCGATTCTCCTCCGCCTCAATGTCCGCCGCTTGGGCCACCGACGAGCGAGCTGCGACGGCTTCCGCCGGGTCGAGCCGGCGCCTCTTCCGCTTGTAGACGAATCCGTCGTCGTTGCAGAGCTCCCAGTCCTCTTCTTCTCCGGCGACCGTCGCTACGGCGGCCGCTGCGTTCGAATCCATGAACCACAACGAGCGGGAAATAGAGAGAAAAGAGAAGAAGGGGCGCTGTCAATCAGATTCAGAGCTCAGTTTCTTCCGTCGAAATTTCGAAATCTGATAAAATTTGTGGGAGCGTGAGAGCGCGCGCACCAGAGAAAAAAAGCGTTTATTTGGGCTCCAAATTTTTACTAGAAAAAAGCCCAATTTCTAAATATGGGCTCCAAATTTTTCGGCCCAAAACTTATCTACTCCTCCCTCCCTCTCTCTTAACCAAAAATAAATAAATAAATAAAAATAAAAATAAATCAATTTTTATCTGTTTACTTGAGTTGGTAAGTCCATTTTGTAACTTTAAATGTTCAATTTCATCTATTTAAATTTTAGACTTATAATTCGTGCAACTAGTATCTTCAATTAATTCTCCTTTTTCCTTTTCAGATTTGTAGCCAGCTACTAGTGTTCTTATAGTTGAATAAGACTATTTTTTTTTTTAGTATTGATATGGTATTTTATTGTTCAGTTTGAGTATTTGTTATAGGATTAGTTTTGTGACTAAGTTCTGAGTATTTTGTGATTGGATGATTTTGTCTCTGTATAACACGATGTTGAGTATTTTGTTGATTAAATTTTGTGTGATTTGTTGGTTATCTAACAATCTCATAATATAATTTTTATATTTTGAAGATGTATTAATTGCTACATTTATTTAAAATTTAAAACTTTATTGAATCAAATTGTATGTTTGAAGTCAAAATAAACTCTCTTAAGAAAATAAGGGGTAAAAACTAAAATTAAAATATCAATAATACACCGTTAATGTAAATATTTACAGATGTGTTCAAAATATATATACACACACAGATATAACCTTTCTAGTACAGTAGTACTCTCGCTCTTTAAAATTGAGAGAATATGAGGTGGGCCTCAAATTTATTCCGCTCAAAACTCACATACTCCTTTTTTTTTAAAAAAAAAAAAGGAAAAAAAGATAACAATAGAAATAGCTGTTTAAAATGAGTCCATTCAAAAAATGACCAAAAAATGGCCAAAGTAAAAATAGAAAAATCTCTGCTAATTTTATCGGTACAAAATTGCCGTTCCGTGATTTTTAAATGAATATATTATTTGTCCTTTTTATAGGAGAATGATACCTATATTTTTTTTCTAATGAATCATTCAAATATTTTGAGAATCTTACTTGTATTAAACCTTAAAAAAATACTAATTAAATTAAAATAAATTTAAACAAGAAAATCATTTTAGAAATGAAAATACAAATCCTGAAGATGGAAACAAATACAGTAACAAGCATAATGAACAAATACAGTAAATGAACAAATACAGTAAATGAACAAATACGGTGAACAAATGAATAAATATGGTGAACAAATGAACAAATACAGTAACAAGTATGATAAACAAATACGGTGAACAAATGAACAAATATGATGAATTAATGAACAAATATACAAATGAACAAATACGATAAATAGAAGAACAAATGTCTATGAAAAATAAGGTGAACACATAATGTTTATTTTTGTGACACAATTAATACAAAAAAAAAAAATTACCCCAATAGAAACTCATACGGTTGACATCTCTTTTCTTTACCCTCTGTCATTCCTCACCCCACTTACAGTGTTGTCAACCACCTTGTTGTTCCACCGTTGTATCCCTCTGCGCCCCATCTACAGCCTATCTCATCTCCACAGTTGTCTCCCTTGTTTAATTTCATACCTTCCTTGCTCAATTTCCGTCCATTCTTGTTGTCTCTCTCGCGATGCTCATTGATCATTGTTAAGGTTAATCATGAGTAAATGTGTATAAGTTCTCTGTTAGTAGTTATAACAAATAATTGGTTTAGTTTTCTGTTATTGTTCACTTGAGCCTATATAATCAAAGGCTTTGTATCTGTTGAAGAATGAATGAAATGTATCGAATTCAGTCATGATAATTCCTTCTTCTCTATTTTTTATGGTATCAGAGCATGTGTCTAACGACATTCAGACATTTCAAGATGAGTGATTCAATGGAAGGAAACTCTGAAATATCAGCAAATCAAAGCACACAGTTCATAAACCCTGGAAGCAAAATTAATACAGTAAAGTTAGGCGATGATAATTTCCTATGTGGAAATTTCAGATTCTTGCAGCCCTTGATGGAAATGGATTAGAATCCTATATTGATCCAGATTCAGAAATTTTGTCGAAGTTTATTACAGTCACAGAAGGTGCGTCATCATCTCAGATGATTAATCCATCATATGCACAATGG
Source organism: Momordica charantia (assembly GCF_013281855.1). Classification (NCBI taxonomy): domain Eukaryota; kingdom Viridiplantae; phylum Streptophyta; class Magnoliopsida; order Cucurbitales; family Cucurbitaceae; genus Momordica; species Momordica charantia. The sequence continues at coordinate 10,943,611 of NW_028275166.1, read as the reverse complement.
AAAAGGCAGGATCGATTGATAGTCTGATGGTTACTGGGCTCAATGAAAGAAGAAATTCTTTCAGATTTGCTACACTATCAGAATGCAAAGGAGATTTGGAGTAGTCTTGAACAAATCTTCTCTGCTCAGAATCTTGCCAAGCTAATGCAATTAAAGACAAAATTGCAAAATCTGAAGAAATGAGGTTTAAGCCTCAAAGACTACATGCGACAAATCAAGATTTTAATGGAATCGTTGAAAGCTGCCGGAAAAATTATTCCTCCCGAAGACCACATCATGCATGTTCTTTCAGGTTTGGGCTCTGAGTATGAATCCACTATCTCTGTAATCACTGCAAGAAAAGAAATATCAATTCAAGAAGTAACTTCTTTGTTATTATCTTGTGAAAGTCGAATTGAGAAAGACTATATTTCAACCTTTAAGAATATATCTCTCCCATCTGCAAATTTGGTTCATCAACCAAATTCTTCTCAATCTGCGAATGATCACTCAAGATTTCAGCAGAATCAATCCTATGATAATAATAGAGGCCGTGGTAGATATAATCGTGGTGGCGGTCATCAATGGAATCAACGAAATAGAATTCAATGCCAAATTTGCTACAAATTTGGGCATACTGCAGATAGGTGTTACTTCAGAATACCAAATAACTCAGGGAATACCTCTGGTCGAGTTCCTTTCTCTCAGTAACAACCAAATTAGTATCACCAGCCGTCTCAAACGTCTGCCATGTTAATGACACCAAATCTGAATAGGGATACAAATTGGTATCAGACTCTGGAGCTACTAATCACATAAGTCATGATCTTGGTAACCTATCAGTAAGTAGTGAAATGGTAGGAGGACAACAAGTTCATACAACAAGTGGAGTAGGTATGTCCATCACCCGTTCTGGCCATTTATCTTGTATTACTTCATCAAATCATATATTTCATCTCAAAGTCTATTACATGTTCCAACTATTACTAAGAACTTATTGAGTGTCAATCAGTTTGCCAAGGACAATAATGTATTTTTTGAATTCCATCTATCTTTTTGTCTTGTTAAGGACCAAATCAGTGGCACTACTCTACTCCAAGGGACTCTTCTTGATGGATTATATGCTTTTCAGTTGAATACTGTGTCTCCCAATTCTAAAGGCTTCACATCTCATAAATCTTGTAATTCAATTACTCTTCCCCACCCAAATTCGTTATCTCCATCTACTTGTAATTCTTTTGAAATGTGGCATAAAAGACTAGGTCATCCCTCCCCCACTGTTATAATCAAGTTCTCAAATCTTGTACTCCAAATGTACCTATAAATAAAAAGCTACCTTTTTGTAATAACTGTGCTCTTGGTAAACATCATTCCCTTCCCTTTTTACCTTTTGCTACAATTTTTACTGCACCACTTCAACTAATAGTTTCTGATCTATGGGGCCCTGCACATAAAATGTCTAGAAATGGCTACAAATATTATATTAGCTTCATTGATGTTTATTCTCGTTTCACTTGGGTCGACTTCTTAGAATCCAAGTCTCAAGCCTTCTCAGCATTTCTCAAATTCAAAATCTATATTGAAAAACTTCTTGGCACACTAATTCTTAGATTTCAATCTGATAATGGAAGTGAATTCAAAGCCTTTTCATCTTATCTTCAAAACAATGGTATCGAATATCGTTTTTCCTGTCCCTATACTTCCCAACAAAATGGAATCGCCGAAAGAAAACATCGTCATATTGTGGATATTGGTCTCACTCTCCTATCTCATTCCTCAATGCCTTTAGAATATTGGGATGATGCATATCCGACTGCAGTCTATCTTATTAACAGACTACCATTTATAAATCTTAAATGGAAAAATCCCTTGGAGTTACTTTTTCATCAACCACCTAACTACAACTTCTTAAAATCATTTGGTTGTCTTTGTTACCCATGCCTTAGACCTTACAATGACCATAAACTCCAACTCCGTTCCACTCCATGTACATTCTTGGGATATAGTAACTTTCACAAAGGATATAAATGTTTGTCATTTGATGGGAGATTATACATTTCAAGACATGTCTTCTTCAATGAAACTATTTTCCCCTTTGCCACAAAATCCTACCCAACAAATAACTCTGCTACTTCGTCTATCTCTACTTACCTACCTATAGCCTCTGTCTCTAATACTTTTAATCCCACTTCCACTGATACATCTCCTTCTTCCTTAACAAGACAGTGCACTAGTTCTATGAATCATTCTTCTACTCCACCTATTGACACCATACAAAACAATACTACACCTACTGTCCATGCCGACATCAGCTGAAACTTTACCTTATGACTCTTTTAATCCACCTATTGATACCACTGCACCTCCTCCATTACCTGCTAATGCTCCTGCTGTTACCTCTCTGCCTTCACCTACTGTTACTGCTCCATCTATGAATATACATCCGATGGTAACTCGAGTTAAGAATGGAATTTTTCTACCAAAGGTTCTTCTTACAGATTATAAAGACGTTGAACCCTCTACTGCTAAAGAGGCTCTTAAACACCCCCATTGGAGAAAGGCAATGGAAGAGGAATATACAACTCTAATGAGAAATCAAACATGGGAACTAGTTGATCCATCACCAAATCAAAAGATAGTCGGCTGCAAGTGGGTCTTCAAAATAAAACGTAACACTGATGGATCTATCTCTCGCTATAAATCAAGGTTAGTGGTAAAAGGTTTTCACCAAACAGCTGAAGTAGATTACTTCGAAACCTTCAGCCCCGTTGTCAAACCTATAACTATCAGAGTTCTCCTTAATTTGGCTGTTGCTCATGGTTGGGAACTAAGACAAGTAGACATAAATAATGCTTTTCTCCACGGGTTATTAAATGAAATTGTTTTGATGTCTCAACCAATTGGCACTACAAGAAATATATGTTTCAGCGACGAAAATAATGTGATAAAAAAAATTAGTCGCAATAAATGCGACGAAAAGAGCTTTCGTCGCATTATATGCGACGCAAAGTGATTTCATAGCTAAAATATGCGACGAAAGTAGCTTACGTCCCATATTTATGCGACGAAATCACGTTTCGTCTCACAGCCCTTAATACAAAATCCCTAATTTCTCACCATCACGTCTCCTTCCTGCTCTCTCTCTCAGTCCACGACCCTCTCCCTCTACTCTCTCCACTACTCTCTCCACTGCCACTGGTTGCTGTTGCCTCACTGCCCTCCTCCTATTCGGCTTCACGTGCTGCCGCTGCCGTCCTCTCTACTCTCTCCCCACCGCCTCTGCCTTGTCGTCGCCTCGCTGCCGCTTTGCCGCGTTTTTGTTAATGTCTGTGCTAACTTTGGTTTTATACTTTGTTGAACGCATATCTTTTTCTGCAGGTACAACATTTTAATGCAGTAATGCCTTTATGGATCTTATTATTACATTTTCTGCTGTGCATTTCTTTTTTATATCAATTGGATTAATTACATTTGGAAGATGGTGCTTGTTTTGTATCTTCTGGTACTAGTCATTCAGTGTGGAAACTAAAGAAGACATTGTACGGCTTGAAACAAGCCCCTTGGGCATGGTTTTAACAACTGAGTTCGTTTTTGTTATCACTTGGTTTTGTATGCTCCAAAGTTGATCCATCCCTATTCTTTCAGTTTAAAGATGGACACTGTTGCCATGCTTTGGTATATGTAGATGACATTGTTTTAACTGGAAGTTCACCTTCTGCCATCAGTTCTTTGGTTTCTTTGTTGCATCAAAGATTCTCTCTTTAAGATCTAGGCAAATTAAGCTACTTCCTTGGCATTGACATCCTTCAACTGGTGGCCTTTTTCTCTCCCAATCGAAATATATCACAGATATTCTCTAAAGGACAAAAATGCTTAAGGCTAATGCAATCTTCACACTTATGGTCAGTGGTTCCTTATTATCTGCAAGACAAGGCGATATTTTATTTGATATGTTTCTTTATCGCAGCATTGTGGGAGCACTACAATATGTGACATTAACCCGACCTGAGATATCTTTTTCAATCAATAAAGTATGCCAATTCATGCATTGTTCTACTACTGATCATTGGCAGATGGTAAAGCGTGTCCTTAGGTATCTAAAAGGCACCTATGACCATGGCTTACATCTCACTAAACCAACTGATTTTCAAATTCAAGGATATGCCGATGCTGATTGGGCATCCGACCCTGATGATAGGAAATCTACCTCTGGTTTTTGTATATATTTTGGTGGTAATCCTATCTCTTGGGAATCAAAGAAGCAATCAATTATCTCAAGATCCCGCACAAAGGCCGAATACAGGGCCCTTGCATTGCCTGCTTCAGAATTAATATGGCTGCAGACCTTGTTTCATGAATTAAAAATACCTTTACTGAAGCCTCCTAACTCTATGGTGTGATAACCTAAGTGTTGTACATCTTAGTGCAAATCCCATTTTACATTCCATAACAAAGAATGTTGAGATTGATATTTACTTTGTTCGGGATTTAGTTTTGAATCAAAGGCTTCAAGTTCAACACCTTCCTTCGACTGCTCAACTTGCAGACATACTGACCAAACCGCTATCTGCTGTTATATTCAAATATATATTTAAAAAGTGAGATAGATGGTTTCTAAAATCTATGAGAGAAGATATAGGAAAGTGAGATAATATAACAAGAAATAGATTTGAGAATCTGAGGATAAGATGGTCACAATCAAATTTGTAAAATTGGAAAAATCGGAATTGACATTTTTTACTATCTAGCTATTTTTCAAAACCAAGTGATAAATAGACACATGTAAATTCTAAAAAAAAGAAAAGGAAAAGTATTCCATTTTTATCTATTTAAGTTAATTAAGTCAACTTTTAATTTTAAAATTTCAATTTCATCCATTTAAATTATATTTTTATAATTTATTGTGCAACCAATATTTTCAATAAATTATTTATTATTTATTTTTATTTTTATATTTGTTACTAACTACAATGGTTCTTATAGTTGAGCAAGAATAGTTGATAAACTTTAATATTTTTTTTATCTTATTGGTTTTATGAATAGGATCGAAAATTGTTGTAGTCATATTATTTGATCCTTTATATGATTTTGAGTGTTTTGTTTATTGAATTTGTGTTGGTCACAATTTTATAATTTAGTTTTAAATATGTATTAATTGTAACATTTATTTAAAATCCATAACTTTAGTGACTGAAATTGGATTTTAGAGTTAAAAATTAAAATAAAACATATCTGATGATAAAAGTGATCAATAATACACCATTAATGTAAATATCTACAAATATATCCTCCATAATCCTCGCACTACTTAAAATGGGCCAAAAATGCGCCGGCAGAGAATATGAAGTGGGCCTCAAATTTATTCGGCTCAAAACTCACCTTTTTTTTTTTTTTTCCAACCAGAGATATAGCTAAATTAAATAGTTTGATTTGAAAAATGACCAAAATAATCAGATATCAGAAAAATAGCTAAATAACAGTTAGAGCCGAACTACGTGATTTTATTATGTAGACAAATTTACCCTCCCCATCAAAATAGTTAAATTTATCCTACTATTACCTCTATAAATTCGTGACGAAACTACCCTTCAATAAATTTGTAGTGCACCTAAATTGTAGGAAAGAAGATAGTGAATGGAAATTATAGAGTTCAAAAATTTTAAATAATATATAGATTTCAAAATTTCCAAATTTGTAAGATAAATCTGTTGAATACTTTGAAATAAAAAAAAAAGATTGAATCAAAGTGTAAAATAGACTAAAAAAAACGTAAAATCAAATTAGAAAAGTGGAAAAATAAAAATTGAAATCGTAAAGTACTGTTTTTAAAATTATAGATGGTGTAGTTGAAGATTAATATCATATTAGGATTCATTATGGAAGGGAAGACAACTCAAATGACACCTTCCCACTTTTGCCCTTAACTCCTTATTCCCACACTTGCCCTAACTCTTCCTTCCCAAAATCAAATAAAATTTGATTCAATCAAGTCTCAAGCCCCTCAAGCCTCGTGTGCCTCAAGCTTTCGGCGTCCCTCTTCGGCGTACACAATCTTCGGCATCCATCTTCCCACTCTTTCCAGAACCTAAATAACCTCCTTCGGGTAAGCTTTCGGTGTCCCTCTTGGGGTACACAATCTTCTAACTTCGTAATCTCTTATTCCTCTAGTTGAAATCAAAATCTCTTGATTTCAATGGGTGGATAGCTTTAGGCAAAATCCCTTGAAATCAAAAATTGAAATTATAAGTGATTGTGTGATTTCAATTTTGAAGCTTCAATTGAAATCCTGTGTGATTTCAAATTGGGTACAAAATCCCAATTTTAGTTTCTGGCATTCCTTCGGCAAAATCCCTTGAAGCTTTCAGGTACAAAATCCCTTGAAATAAAAAATTGAAATCATCCATCGGCGTTTCTTCTCAAATCCTCCAAATTTCGACGTTCCTCCTCCAAGGGTAAGTAGTCGACTGTTTTTTTTTAATCGACTGTTTTGTAATACTCCAAACCTCATTGTTTTTGTTATCCAACAAGGGTATTCATCGATCGATTTTGAATGTTGTTTAAATAAATTAGGTTTAAATAATTGACCGTCTGTTAGTAACCTCAAATATTGAAGGGATTTTGTTGGACACAATCTGTTTTTAGGACACCTTGTAGATATGGTCAGTTGGGAAGATTATATTGAAAGTATAATTTAGATTAAATAATAAATAATAAAAATATTGTTAAAATTAGATTGTCAGGTAGTTTAGTTTGCAAAAAAAATTAAATAAAGTTTCATTCTTAAATCTCATCTTAAATTTCAAATTTCAATAAATTTAAACACAGATCTCAATTCTGATGTTTCAATAAATATCATTAGTACCTGGAATTTGTCAATTCCGATGTTTTTTAGCTCAATGTAACCATTTTATTGTTAAATATTTAAAATTTATTGTAAAAAAATCAAGAACATCCAATTAGATTCCCGTAGAACTAATTGATACTTATGTGGTAGGAACTAATTAATTTTAACAATATTAGGAATACGCATTCTTATTTGTTGGTTATACCGAACGAATTTTTTTTGGGCTTGATTCAATTGTTGAATCTTGTGGAGTTTTCTTTTTTCGTTAAGAATCTAATTTTCTAAGAACTGGGTTTGCTGCAATAGGAAGATTCTTTCGAGTAATGTTTCAGTAACTCGATGACTAATTCTCATATATCAAGAATTAAAATGCAGCTTCTTAGAATGTAATAATCGTGGCATATTAGTCATGAATGTTGATGGACAATGATAACACAATCAAAATAGTCATCTACTCTATAGAATCCTATATCTACCGTATTGACGTCTCTTGCTTATTTTGTGAAATAACCTCTAGTAGCCATATATTTACACATCCATCGTATCTCTCCTTAGGTAAATATTAATATATGTTTACTTGATTGTTAATATGCATTTTTGATTTTGTTGGTTTTGGTTACCTGTTTGTCATATTTTATACATTGATCTTTGTTTCGGTTTAGTGATAAAGAAAGATTGTGATGTAAAATATGACTATTTTCTGCAGATTCTTTCGAGTAGTGTTTCAGTAACTCGATGACTAATTCTCATATATCAAGAATTAAAATGTAGCTTCTTAGAATGTAATAATCGTGGCATATTAGTCATGAATGTTGATGGACAAGGATAACCCAATCAAAATGGTCATCTACTCTATAGAATCTTATATCTACCTCGTTGTATTGATGTCTCTTGCTTATTTTGTGAGATAACCTCTAGTAGCCATATATTTACATAACCATCGTATCTCTCCTTAGGCAAATATTAATATATGTTTCCTTGATTGCTAATATGCATTTTTTATTTTGTTGGTTTTGGTTACCTTTTTGTCATATTTTTGCATTGATCTTTATTCCGATTTAGTGATAAAGAAAGATTATGTGATGCAAAATATGACTATTTTCTGCAGATGGTTTTCAATCTATTTTCGGCGTCTGAACTTTCACTACCCCTGTAGATGGTGTTATATACGGGGTCAGTATCTACAACTATGCCGTAGTCGTTGCACCTGACAACCGCCAACAAGGATATGGCTCACGCCACGTCCTTATCTACTAGCATCCTCATAATTATCAACTTGCCAGTACCATTTTTGAAAAGTGAAAGACGTGTAATTTTTTTTCCTTCTAGAAAATGAAGATCTCTAGAGATACATTCACAGAGTTGTTGAGGGTGGAATCGAATGGAATTGAAACGTGCTCGGTAATGAACCCTTGATAATTGTTGTGCTCCTCCCAACTAAAATCGTCGCTAACAATGATCGCATAATGTTCCCGTGTTGATTGATTTAATTCTTGAAAAATGTAAAAATAAAATGGCTGATGATTATACCTTGTATAAGAATATTAAAGAAACATTGTATTTAAGGTTGCTGATTACAGTGGAATGTTCAAACCAATTAGTTAGGTTTATTTAAAAAAATTAAACACATTTTAAACTTGTTTGAATCATATATGTAGATTTGGTGGTTTAAATTTTGTGGAAAGATTTTAGAAATTATATAGATTTTATAGTTAAAGGTGGTTTCAATATTAAGTATGATATAGGTAGATTTTGTGATTTAAATTTTGTGGAAAGATTTTAGCAATTATGTAGATTTTGTAGTTAAGGTGGTTTCAATATTAACTCGATAACATTGATAGTTTAGGAGAGATTTAAAGGAATGTAGTGAGTAAAATGGAGAAAGATTGCAAGGGCAATATGGACATGAAATGTGTAGAGGGGTAGATAAGGAATTATACACCTCTCCTAAAATGTAGAAAACCAACTTTAGCCATGTCATGCAATTTAGAAAAACTTTGGCCATTTTGCTTAACGATAACGTGTGAGTAGCCATTCCTAAGGATTTCCTTTAAAAAAAATCAATTTTTATGTGTTTGCTTACGTCGATAAGTCAATGTTTAGAAATTTAATTTCATCGATTTAAATTCTACGTTTAGAATAAATTGTGCAACTAATATCTTCTATTAATTACGTTTTCTTTTTGTTTTCGTTATGAGTGTTTTATGTTGGAACAATTAGTTTTAATATAAAAAGATAGCCACGGTCTTGAAAGCAATTTCGATACGATCAACGTGCTAGATAATATGCTCATCGATGCTCCCCAAGGTTAATACAACTTCGAACCCTGCACTCGTCGAAAAAGTTTTCTTTAAAATAAAAACAAGTGAAAGATATTTTTGGTGGTTTAAAAAATACTAAAGTTAAAAATAGCATACTATAAATTTATCAACAAATTAGTCATTACCAATATTTTATAGGTTTTTTTCCAAAGTACAAACATAAAAAGTAGAACAAAATAAATTAAGGGAAAAGTGCATATTTGATGATAACTTCAAACCTCAATTTTGTATAGTTATTACAATTCAACAATACCATTATACTATTATTGATGATTATATTATTTTATTTTTATCTTTTATAAAGAATCAATATTTTTTTTATATAAACTATAAAAAATGAGTGGAACAATATCATAATACCATTATTAATCATTATATTATATTATTTTATCTTTTATAAAGAATCGATAGTTATTACAGTTGAACAATATCATTATACCATTATTGATCATTATATTATTTTATTTTATCTTTTATAAAGAATCGATCATTATTAATATGCGTGATGTTTTTAAAATTTATGAGTTTGAATATTTTTTATTTTATTAGTTTTATGAGTAAGCTCGAGTATTGTTGTGATTGAGTTATTTGATAATTTTTATGATATAATTTTGAGTGTTTTATTGGTTGAATGTTGTATGATTCATAGGTGACAATCTTATAATTTAATTTTGAAGATGTATTAAGGGCACCATTTATTTAAAGTTTAGAAATTTAATGAATGAAATTGGATGTTTAAAGTTAAAAATAAAAAATAATAATAAAAAAACCCTCTGAATATAAAAAGTATCAATAATACACCGTTAATGTACATATTTACAAATATGCCCTCCCTAATACTCGCACTCTTTAAAATGGGCCGAAATAGTGGGCCGAAAGAGATAATATTAAATGGGCCTAGAGACATGGAAATTGCAGTTATAAGGCCCAACATTCAAACAACTTCCAAAGCTGCGTCGGTAGTTCTATTTTCTGTAAAATATTTCCAGAAATTTTTTAAATGCTTCTTCAGAACAATCATGGAATTCTCTCAGCTCCCTCTCTCTCTCTAGAAACTCCAAAAAGGGAAAAACAAAATTATTTTTCAGTTGGAAAAAGGGCATTGGATGAGAAATCCAGAGCCAGAAGCCCATTTTTTCAGGTAGAATTTAGATTTTTTTTTTCTGTTCGAGAATTGATTGCCGGAGGAGATAGGAAAATTCGCCGAGTCGGAACAGTGAACAATGTCGTCGCTGGACATTGACGGAATTTTGGTTAACACCAAGGAGCTCGATCGGCTCCGGAAGGAGCTGGAGGTGGTTGTTATCGAGATTAACAAGATGCACAAGAAGCTTCTCGCCAGTGAGTATTTGTTTCATTCTTAACGCTTTGATCGAATCATGCTTGTTTTGTTTTGTGAAATTGGTGATTTCTCGCTTGTTTGAGATCACGCCTGGTAGGAATTGGCCGAAATGGCCGACTGTTGGTCTGCTGCTGCTTTAATTAGTTTTCTAAGTCGATAAACCAACGGTTGAAATTTGGATGAGGTGATGATAATCTGATTTTTCTTACATTTCGTTATCCTAGTGGAAGTTAGTTTTCTAATAAGTGTTAGATGAAAAATCTGAGGTTTCTGTAGATTTTTGTGCCGGTGTATCTTAATTATTGAGGAATAATTTATGAACTATAAGTTCAAACTGTCTTAATTAACTAAACTAAACTAATTTACTATCCTATTACTTTCCTACAGTCTCAAGATGATCAGAAGGGGCGAGTTTGTTTTTCCTTTTATTTTATTTATTTAATTTTTTTAAGGGTTGGGAGGAATATGGTCATAATCATGGGTGTGCTAGTTACGCCACTTGACAAGATACTTGTTAGAGATGTCAACACGGTGAGGTTTTATAACAAGTTTGTGAAAAAAGTTTTGAATTTTCTCTTTTTCCTGATCCGAAAATATTATGGTGCATTGTAGTAGTGTTGAGTGATTGCATCATATTTTGGTAAAATTTTTTGTGTAGGTCGTGTAAAGGCTAGTTTCTGCGATATTCTTTTGTTATGGAAATTTTAAAAGTATCACCTCATCTTACGTTTGATGCTCGTGTTTATTAATTGATGACAATGAGGTCAAATATGTAAGAAAAATGTTTTCTAAAATTTGTTCTAGATCTCCAACGTTTATATTAACTTGATTGGTGAGGATTAAAGCCTCAGTTATTCCTATTATTTTTGGATTGTTAAGTTAAAAAAAAAAAAAAGGTATCAAGCGACGGTTGTTTATCATCTCACTTTCTTTCTGGTGCTTCTAGAGTTTTATTTTCACCAATACTTGTCACTTTGATTTCCTTCAAATTTCTGTTTGTGAATGGCATTATCCTTTATATTTGGTTGTTTGCAGCTCCTAAGGTGGTTGAGAAGCCTGGCGATAATTCATTGTCAAAACTGAAGCATTTATATACTCAAGCAAAACAGCTTTCAGAGGATGAAGTGAGGTTGGTTTACTCTATTTTTCCCGAGTTTGTTCACTTGTGTTCTTTCTTTTGTGTGTCTAGATGCATACCAAGTAAAATTCATTTATCTATCCCAAGTATATCTGGATCATAACTATTGCACCTGGCTAAGTCCATATTATTTTTTATTGCAGTGTTTCCGCCGCCTTATTGGGCCAACTTGAAACTTTGTTACCCGCTGTACCTACTGGGCAACAAAGGAGAAGGATAGGTGTTTACAAGAACTATTCAATTATACTGTGTCTTAATGATAACTTCCCAAAAAGCCTTTTGATTTAGGCTTTTGATAACTTCTAAGATATGTTATAAACATTATCATGAAAAGAGACCCAATCATATTTTCCACTCTTCTGCTCCACTTACTCCTGTCCAAGTACTACACACTTGGATTAACCACGGGAGAGGACTTGTTTGTGTTCTTATAAAAACCAATCATATCATAATTAATAAAATGGTTGTATTAATTATCATAGTGGAGATGATCAGACTCCTGCTGATTTTATCAGGAAATTGAATACTAAATATGTTTTCTTCCTCTTTGTTCCCGAGTTTGAAGCTTTTTTTTTTTTTTTTGGATGGTCGATTAACTTGAGTCCATGGATTGAGTTGCTAAATTACCGTATATTATTTATGATGCCTAATACTCATGGACATACTGATGGTGTCTGAAATAGAAATTTTCAGTTTCTATTCTTGAGGAAACAACCATATGTCCTGTTATACCTCTTCTGATTACCAAATGCATGCATTTGTGTGGCTCCGAGTTTTGTCTACACTTATAATTGCTGCAAATGGATAACAAGACTGGTAAAGAAAAGGAGAAAGGATATTGACTTTTTTATTTGTTTGCTCAATAGGGCACCATGGGTAATGGATCACCTAAAATGTCATCTTGGATTTATTTATATGACTACTTACAGCTATCAATTATAGAGCAATCATTAATTCCTTACTGCTTTTTACCTTGTTAGAAACAACCATTAGTTAACTACTGCAGCTTCTCTTGTCAAATTCTAGAGAAAGGTTATGAAGCAGTAATCTGTTGATTTACTGATTGAATGCATATGGCAGATAAAGGGAAAAGAATGAAGGCAGATTCAGATAACGCTCGCTCACCTTCCATGAGAAACCTCGAGGCTTGTGCGAATCTGAAGGATGAACAGGTCTGTATGTCATTTGCCAGTTTGTCTTGTCTTTTTCTTTTTCTTTATCTTTTATCTTTTTAGTTTTAAACAGACTCAAAAATAATTCCATTGCTTTGATTAATTTCAACTAAAGGCAGCTATTTAGTTAGCATCTATTGTTATCTTCAGGTGGCAGCCAGGGTGACACCAGATGGGGCTGAGAAGGACGAATGGTTCATTGTAAAAGTGATGCATTTTGATAAGGAGACAAAACTGTAAGTCAAATCGTACTAGCAAGTTTTTAATAGCAAGGCATGTTGTAAGTTTTGTTGAATTAATATTTTTATTTGAAAGAAAAAGATAAACTAATTCGTGGGAAGTATTTTTACAATTTTTTCCTTTTATAATTAATTGCATATTTGATTCAAAATCTAAATCTTACTTTAGTTCTTGAACTTCTATGCTTACCCCTTTGCTTTCAAACATTTTCTTTTAGTCCTTCAACTTTACATTAAAAAAAAAAAAATTTAGTCCCTTTTTTTGGCATTTGGATAGGGAGATAAAACTGAGTTAAATCGTACTAGCAGGTTCTTAATAGCAAGGCCTGTTGGAAGTTTAGTTGAATTATTATCTTTATTTGAAAAAAAGAATACTAATTAGTGGGAAGTTTCTTTCATGGATAACTCGGTCCTCATCATGCCTATGAATCAAGGTCAAAATTCACTCTTGCCTTCTCACAGGCCTCCTCAAGATTAATAACTGACTAGTGTCTTTGTGTAAGTTTCCCTTGTTGGATATTAGAATTACTATTTCTGGATGAACTGGATGTATATGTAAAAGGTTGTCAAAGCAAAGAAAGATATAGGACTTAATAATTAGAGATCAGTAACTTAAACATTTCAATTGTGCTCCTTGCTTTGTCATTCATTCATTATTGTTTTATATGTTTGATTGCGTACACTGTTTTGAGATCACTTTGGAGCTTAGTTTGTGAATTTTCAGAACTAGACAATTCATTTAAAACATGCTTAATTGTTATTATCACACGTAGATGATCTTGCAAATAGAATTTTCTTGTCCTGTTTACAGTTGTTGGTTAAATATTGAGCATCGTGCTGTAAGTACAAGTTTGATCTTAATCTTGATGAGAAATCTCATGGTTTATCTTCTATAGAAAAAGAAAAGGAAAAAAAGACCACTCTAAAGATTAAAGCATGATTTTTTTTTTCAAACACCAAAGCTCCTTCATTATATATATTTTGTTGTTTAATATATAATATGCCCATGCACAGATTTGATGTACTAGACGAGGAGCCAGGTGATGAAGACGAAGGTGGAGGGCAGAGGTAAAGTGTTCTACGTGATTATATCCTCGCCCTCAACTTTCTTTCTGCACAATTATGTAGTCTTTTATTTATTATCCTTTTTCTTGTTATAGTTCTAGTAAATTGGAGCATTTCTCCTTTCAGTTTGGTGCCTAATCAACCAATGTTTAATTCAAATTTATTTCAGAAAATACAAGTTACCAATGTCAGCAATCATTCCCTTCCCGAAACGAAATGATCCTTCTACCGTCCCCGAATTCCTACCTGGAAAACGAGTTTTAGCTGTTTATCCAGGAACAACTGCTCTTTATAGGGCAACAGTTGTCAATGGTCATCGCAAGGTCAATATTTCATCCCTGCACCATCCATGAAATTATCTCAATTACATTGCTTCTATCCTCTAAAGGCTAAGGCTATTTTATCATACATTATATTTGTTCATTTTATGTGCAACTCACTGACAAGCAATTTCTTGTGCATGGATGTCATCCTGTTAACAACTCTGCGTGCTTCCAGAGGAAAACCGATGAGTAAGTTACCTCACATTTAAAAATTCGTTACTTCGTTTCTACTTTGATGATCCCCTCTTTGATGACTCTGGTATTTTGATCTCTTTATCTTTTCATGTGAAATAACATCTCCCTAGACCCTGATTGGCAATTAAACTCGAGAGAAATTTTTTTTTGACTTTTCTGCTGTCCATTTTGATCTCTTACAAAGTATATATGGGGTTCACTCAGGGTTTCTTTAGAACTTATTTCCTTCATGTCAGAATTGGTGTCGTGAATGCTGTTTCGACCCGATCCTAAATGTTATGGTACAATATACGCTTAGATGGTGCGGTATTAGTTTTGTTGTTTCTGTTCAGAGTTTCCTTCCTGTTCATGGTATATATATATAGCCTGGTTTTTTATCTCTCTTGTACCACTTTGTGGTATAGTCAATTGTGTTGGTCCAGGATGGTCGGATGTGGTTTGTTTTTCTGTTAATTTTGTGTTTTACTGTCGTCATTGATTACTGTCTTCTGCCGAGTTCGATGTGTTCATTATCTTTACCGTCCAAGTATCACTTGTAGAAAGAACACAAATTCCTTCTATGTTCTCGTGCTTCTTCTACACATGCAAACACTTCCATGATCCGAATATGTACGCCCCGTTTGATAATTGTTTTGTGTTTTTGAAAATTAAGTTTGTAAACAAAACTTTCATTCATCTATTTCTTTGTTTTACACCTACTTTTTAAATCGTTTTTAAAATCTAAGCCAAATTTTTAAAACTATATTCAAAAACTGCTTTTTGTTTTTGAAATTTAGCTACAAGTTTAAATGTATCTTTAGGAAATGTGAAAATATACCAAAGAAATTTTGAGCAAACAAGTATAATTTCCGTAAACAGAAAACTAAAAACAAAATAGTTATCAAATGGGTCTATATATTCTATTTTGAATTGCTATGCATTACATTTTCACCGTCATGTTTCTTCTGGACAGTTACTTGTTGGAATTCGACGACGACGAGGAAGACGGGTCATCAACGTTGCCCCAGAGAACGGTACCCTTCCATAAAGTGGTTGCCTTGCCTGAAGGACTTCGCCAGTAAGCTACTTGTGTTTATATTTGTGAATAAAATATAAGGTTGTAAATCGTAGACCTAAAATTATGCATTCTCTACTTAATTTGTCTTTAAATATTTGAGCGATGACAAATGGATTCAATATCTTCACTCTTGCCCTCTAAGATCTAACTACGTAAGGAATACCGACATCCATGAGTTTCATCTCAAAACTAATTGTAATTGACAATGAGATAAGTAGATTATATATCTTATAAACCGTCATTAATTTTTTTTATCTTTTCTATGTGAGATTTTTAACATATCCCTTCAAAATGGTGGTTCTTTTGAACTCACTGATCTTGGACGAATCTCATTTTACGAGATATTTGTCCGAGTCTATTGAGCTCTAATATCATATGATTCATGGAGTTATTGACAAGGAGAGGGATAGTAATATATATTATAAATCTAGGACTTGGTTGTATGTCATTTCAAATTTACTTATTCAAATGGAATAGTAATATACGTTTGATAGATTTTTTTTCTTTTTTGATTCAATGATCTAAATAGTGTAAGTTCTAAAAACAATATTTTTATATTTTCATTATTTTAAGATTTTGAATCTAAAACTTTAAAATGCATTTTTATTTAAACATAAAATGCATAATAAATAGGTACACTATTTTATGTCGTAAGTTCATTTCTTTTTTTTTATTAAAATTAATACTATTAAATTGATACATATTATAGTATATTGTAAAATATTGTAAAATAATAATTCTAAGAAATGTATAATTAATTAATAATATTTTAAATTACACTAAATATTTAGTTGGTAACTATCCATGATTTACAAATTTATTATAAGACACTTTGAACAGCTTTTTATAATTGAAACTTAATTTTCAAATCTACTACCAAATACATCCAAAAATACAAACGTGTTCTTACCTTTTCCATGCGTATCCTTAGCCAAATTTATTTAGTAATAATGTATTTTTGTTTTGTAATCTACTTTTTAGACGTGTTAAAAGAAATTATTAATTTGAGTTTTGTTTTTTTTTTATAATTAAACTTGTAAATACAACTTTTATTTATATATATATATATATATATATATATATATATTTAATTTAGCTAAGAATTCATATGTATTTTTAAGAGAAATTAAAACATATTAATGACATTGTTAGCCAGTCAAATTATATTTTTAAAAATAGAAAACTAAAAATGAAATAGTCATCGGACAAGGTTTTAGCATGTTTTTTTTTTAAGTTTAATTTTTGTTATATACTAGTGATAGGATTGATAAAATCTTCATGTAAGATGTCTCTATTGGATAAATGTCTGTAGCTGAGCATTGAGCATGATACATATAACATGGACAATTGAACAGGTTGAAGAGTTGAACCCACAAAAGATTGGGTGAGTTAAATTATTATATCCAAAGTTTATTCAAAATTTATTTGCTAAACATGAATATAGCTCGCCAAAACATCTATTACTTCCCTTAAAATCAAAGTCTCATCCGTCATATTTGCTAAACTAAAATTAAAAATTAATTAAATATATAATTCAAAGCTTAAAAATTTAAATTTATAATTTAATTAAAAAAATATCACTTTCAAAATTTTTTTTGTTGGAGAAACTTGGTTAAGAATTTGGAAGAGTGTTCTTAAAGGGTATGAAAGAGGCAACTGGAAGAAATTGTGATTCTAAGTAGATTATTTTTTAAAAAATTAAAAACAAGACATGAAGCTATTTTCAAGTAAACTTAAAATGTTCATTAAACTCATTATAGATTTTTGCCAAAGGCAATATTATACGAGAGAAACCGAGAACCCTACCCATCACCGACCTAAAAAACTTAAGTTTTTTTGTTTTTTTTATCGGATATTAAAAAATAGAACATTTATAATTTCTAACCTATAAACATTCTTTTAAATTGAAATTCTTTTTAATTTAATTAAGCCAACTAGTCAACCTAAACACATCTCAACTAATTAAGACATTTATCCCCAATCAGTATCCCCAATTAAAAAAAGATTGAGAGTTTGAATTCTCATTTATATCAATAATAGTTAAGTTTATCACCTATTTGAAACCATCATTTTTGCATGTCTATTTTTATTTGTAAATGAAAGTTCCAATTTCTTGATTTAAAAAATATAATCTTTTAATTTTATATTTCTTAAAATTATATTTTAAGAAAATAATGTGATATGCGACACTAACCAGGTAAAATCACTGTTAAATAACAAAATAGAAATATAATTCAAAATTTCAAAACATAACTAAAATATAAATAGACCCAACACTTTCAAGTCATAAACTAAATTTATAATATAATCCTAACAAAAAAAAAAAAAAAAGTCCTCAATATTAGTAATAGAACTTCAATATTGCCTAATATATATATATATATTAATAAATTTAACTCCTATGGCATGCTTGAGTGATTGGAATAGGAGGGGTTGAGAGAGAACCATTGAGAATGTGATTGGCAACAAAGTGATTAGCTGCCTCTGAATAATGGACTCCATCCCAACTCACAAACTGAGCTTTGTTTTCACAGGCACCTCCATACACCAACCTCCCATTAATGCTTGCTTTTGTCCCACACCACACATGGTCATACCTCACATGGTACCCACAGCACACCTTGAGCGGGTCGGGAAACCCTGCGAAAGTTCGGTTTCGGAGATACATATCAATCGGTTGTTATTTCGAATATATGTGGACTTAGAAAGACATGTAGCTGAACTAACCAGGAGCATAGGGTTCTTTTACCTAATTTGAGTATAGTCTACCATCACCCAACAGTTTGGCGGTTCTGTTTCCTATCCTACCCTCTTAGAGTTCGTTTGTTGTTTCCGTAATGGGTAGAGTCTTCCTTTTATGCTATTCGGGTCTTCCTTTTATGCTATTCGGATAGAATTAGGAATATTATTAGGATATCAAGGTATAATAGTAATGAGTTAGGGAGGTGGTTGATAAGAATTTGTTATCAATAGAATGAGGGCGAAGGGATGGAGGTATGCAATTGTTTAGTGTGGTTTAGGCTTGAGTAAGAATATTCGAGAGAGGAAAGGGTCCAAATACCTCGAATTACTGGACAGTTATTCTTCTATCTTTTATATTTTAATCTATTTCTAGTTGTTTGGGTTCGATCGCATACATCCATTTTCAAGAGTGTTGAGATGCTTCAACATAGATTGTGCACAATTGTGTCCTATACGAGCACAAGATTGACAACCGCTCATAATATCATTAGAATAACCCAAGCTAAAAAAGAAAAACTCGTTCCAAAAGAGTTCAGGACGTGTTCTAATTAACCTAACTACACACCACAATCATGTCCTATATGAGCACGTGTTCATCATAAGGAAAATATGATGGGTGAGCCTACCAACAGAAACACTTCTCTTTCGTTCCTATCCTCTCGGTTCAAGGCAATGGACTCTTAATCTTTTATTCCCTCGATACAAAACAAGACAAAATTTATGCAATACTTTCAAGTGTTGATGAGGATGGTGATGATGATTAAAGGGATGGAACTGACCTTGAGTTTTGCCATTGCTGATTAGGGCATACTTGGCAGCATAAGCATCCACATAGGTAATGGCAGCTTCAGGGAGCTCTGTCTTAAGCTTGACCAATCTGGCTTTGAGCTGATTATTGAACTCCACAGACATGTCATTTTGCGCCTTGATGCAGCCATGCTCATCAAGGAAGCCAGGGGCAGGGTTCAGTATGTAAAATTGGTTCACTGGAAGGCAACCAAATGGACCTGTGTTGTGTATCCAGAATGATCTCCCTCCTTGCTTGTATATTCTCTGAAATTAATCAAATCCCGCCAAATTTCGCTAACATTCTCACAAATAACAACAAAACAAAACAAAACTATGATCTTCATTAGTTTGAAACTTGTTTTAATTTCAGTCCAGACCGGTTTTTGGCCAAAAATGATGGCCATATAAGTCTAGGGAAATAAAGAAAAGAAGAAGCTGCCAAACCCTTTTGCAAACCGAATCGTAACAAAAATCTATATATATTTTGATAACCCGGAATTGAAGCTATTTAGCTTTTGGCTTACTTCCCTTTATCTGGGACACCAGCACCCGTCCCAAAGTTCGGATCCGGAAGACATTAAGGATTTTTTTGGTATTAAGATCGCCTGAAGGTTTAAACATGGGACCTCTTTGATAGGTGTTACCAACGGGGCTGGCTGTTAGGGGCAATCGTAACAAAAATCTATATAAAATGAACTGGGTGACTATTATTTGGTTTTAGGCTTTAAAAACCAGAACTAACCAACGAGCCTAATTCAAACCAACCTATAACCAAAGTCAATATTAAGTTCAAAGCATGTTGGAGTAATTTTTTTCCAAAACTCATTTCCCTTGCATTCTTATGGCAAAAGACTGTTTTCCAGCACAGTTGAAGTTGTAATTCTTTCTACGACGGACTGTTTGAAAGAAATTCGAGTAAGTTTTAAACAACTCTGTAAACTGGAAAAGTAGTTTTCAAAAACCACTAATTCAGAAAATACATCTGAACTAAACAGCCAAAAGCCTATAATATAGACAGGATATCAACAAATGGATGTTATTCAAATGTATCAGATGACATAAGAATGGGATGAAAACAATTTAGTGAGAAAGAGGAGAGAATTTTGGTTACTTGAACTGCAGAGGCAAACTGGTTCACAATGTCAGGCAATGCAGCATGAAGTTGATCAGTGCTCAGCTTTCTAAACCCAACAGAAAGATCATTCTGCCCAATATCAAATGTGTAGAGTGCTTTGGAGAAATCCTCTGGTCTTGGAAGTTTGTCTCTCTCAGATGGATTCTTGGCTAATAATGATCATCAACAACAAAATTAATAAAATAAAATAAATCAAGATAAAAAGAGAAAACGTCAAATTACGAATTTAATCTGAACTTTGATGATCGTGTTATTTAGTCTCTGATCCTTACAAAATTTTCTATTAGATTTGCAAACTTGGAATTGTTTCCTCTGTAGGTTAACTCTATCATCTAAATGATGATGTAATATGCTTTTTTATTTTTTTTATTTATTTAATTTTTTTTTTTTTGAAAAGGATGTAATATGCTCATTGGACAAACATTAGCTTATATGACATATGGTGACATACAGATGAAGAAGAAAAAAGATAATTTGGGCAAAATAAAACAACATGATCTATAAAATTTAAATGACAATATGACATGTAAACATGAGCTTAGCTCGTAATTGGAACCTATCTCTAACTAAAAAGGTCATGAATCCTCCGCCCCATTTATTGTACTAAAAAAAATGACAATGTGACACCAAGACAAACATTAGTTTATTTGACATATCATGACATATAATGAGAAAAAATAAATGGATAATGACTGACACGTTCAAAAATTTAATAAAATTAAGTCAAATTATAAGTAAGCACAAAATTCAATTTCCTAAATATTAGGATCTTGACTTTTCACTCGGTGTCTAATAAATCTATGAATTTTAAAAAATATTTAATATTTAATAGGCCAATCACCTATTAGATACAAATCTAAAACTACAAAAATTCAACTATGTTTCGAAAAGAGAATAAGTTGCACGACACCTTATCCAGATATCTACTCATTTCTACTATCTACTTATCATCGATGATAATCACAATTCAAGCTTTACTGACCTAATTGATTTTTTTTTTTAAACTTAAGGCTGAGTAAATGCAGCCAGAGTTTAGGGACCCAGATTTATAATTAAATTGAAAAGAATATGAAGATATTTATGGCCTAAATTTAGGATGAAGTGAAGCTTTAATTCATGGCATTTTGAAACCTTGGTTGTAGAGATCAATGGAGCGAGCTTTGAACTGTTCAAATTGGATAACCTGAATGTCGAGAGAAAATGGACTTATTCCATATTCAAAAATGGTTTCATTCTGCCTCCTCACCGTCGATCCGCCGGTGGCAAAATTGGCGCCGTACCGGAAATTAGCGCCGAGCGAATTCAGGTAAGCATTCAGGTACGGCAATCTCAACATCTCGGCTGCAAAATCAGAAGCCCTAAGTGAATTTCAACAACTTCGCCGGAAAGTGAGGGAGAATGACGGAATGTTACGTCACTTACCGATGAAGTCGATGATGAGACGGCCGTCGCTGTCCCGTCCAGACGGCTTGTGGAAGAATCCTTCTCCATACGGCGCTCGAATCGGCTCGAATGCGGCGGAGATACCGCCGGTGTCGGAGTTCGAGTCGCCGAAGTTGAAAATCGCCGGAAAGTCACACGGCTGGGAAGACACAACCACAACCTGTAAAACGAAAATCGCAGTCACTAACATCGCCGGAAACTCCATTTTTCTTCTGCAACTGCTTCCTTCGTTACTCCCTCGAGGATTGGAAATGTCGAGATTCTGAGTCCTGAAATAAGCTTTTTCAAACTTCACAATGCGAAGAGTGCTCCACAGTTGCCTCTCTCTCTCTCTCTCTCTCTCTCTCTCTCTCTCTCTCTCTCTCTCTCTCTCTCACATCAGAAGCGCCATTCTCGGAGCCTTGCGGCCATGGCCAGCGCTTCTGTAATCTGTTCCGTGGGAATAAAAACTTTTTGACGTCTTGTTATAAAGTCGGTGGGAGTGAAATTGAGAGCGAGGATCGTGGACCGTTGGATCGTGATTGTGCGGCTGTGATGGAGTTGCCCAATCGAGGAGAAGAATCCTGTGGTGCAATGGGCAATGGAAAACGATGTCGTTTACCATGTGATGGATATAATTAAACGGGGACCATCGTTGTCATTTTGTGGACAATACGGGGATCCCCCTGGCCTCTGTCACGTGAGACTTCTGTTTCTTTATCTCAATTATTTTCTGCTGACTTTTAAGTCTTAAATTTTTTGTTAAAATACATTTTTCATCACTTAGGACTTATTTGTCAATTTAGCAAGGCACTTATTCTTTATATAAAAAAAATCTGAGTTTTTCTACATATTATGTATTTAAAAAATACTTGTGGATCAACTACCATTGTGCAAAAGAAAAAATCATAATTAAGGTAAGGTCGGTCCCCTCTAAACAGCTCCTCGTGAGTATTTGACACACTCTCAAACATAATCTATATTACTATTCTTCTACTCTACTCTATTTGCTTCATACTCGTTCGCTTTCATTTTGAATTTTAACTTAAGCATTGCAGTGCATTCGACGGAGCACTACACCCGTACTAACGAAGACGTACATAGCACCACTAACACCTATCTGGCAAATGCCAATAAATGAGCATTAATAATAATCTAACCAAAAATAATGGCAGATTAAAATGATTTATATCTAGAGTTAAGAGATAAAACATAATATTAAATAATTGAAAAAATAGAAAATTACGTAAATGGTAAAATAAAATATGTATTCTTAAATATAGTAGCAAGTTTAGAACTTTACACGAATATAGAAAAACTATGTTAAAGACATTTTTGGTCCATATATGTTTTAGTTGATGTAACGATTTTGGTCAATCTACTTTTAAATTGGTATCAATTTAGTCCATGAACTAGTATGTAATAATATAGTCATTGTAGTTTAAAATTTTGTAATAATTTATTCTTACCATGAAAAATCTCATCAAAATTAAGTATCGTTTTTTATTATTGTAACAATTTAAATTCGGTAGTTTATAAATACATTTGACGATCATATATAGAAAATTCTATTATACCTTAGCAACATCTTTCAGATAGACACTAAATTATAACAAATTTAAATTACAATGACTAAATTGTTAAGTAAATTATTATAAGAAATGAATTATTCTAAGTACAACTACCAAAAATGTTTTTAACAAAAAAAAACTATTATGTGAGAAGAAAAACATGTCTAAGTCGGTAAAGCAGAGAGATAAAGTATATATATGAAGATATATTAAAGTCATTTATCTTCAACAATGACTTCAAAATAATTAATTAAAAATTTTCAAGTTAAAATACTATTTTGGTGAGGTTAATTTCAACTTTTATTGATTTTGGGTCTTGCATTTTTTAAATGTTGATTTTGACTTTTGTCATTCTAGTCCATTTTAAAAGGTTAGTTTTTGTCATGGTATTTTAAAAAAATGATAATTTTGATTATTATTTACAAATTTTTAATACAAATTCTACACATAATATAAATCTTTTAATATAAAGTATAGCTACGTTTCAAAAATTATATTGAGTGTAGTGTTGTATTTAACCATGATAGAAAAAGTCATATTAAAAATAAATTAAGAGACCGAAACGATCACTTTTTTAAAGTATATATATTCACAACGAATTTCAAGAATATAGAAACTAATATCAACAAAGTTAAATTTACACAAATCAAAATGAATTAAGTCAGAAAGTCAAAGACCAAAGCAGTATTTTAACCAATATTTTATTAGTCTCCATTTAATTTGTTATGAAGCAAGTCTTAACCTTTAACCAATTTAGACACCTATCTCGACTAATTCAGGAGTTCCGCTTTCAGCTCATATCTTATACTAAAAAAACGAGACTGTGTCAACTAATCACAGCCGTTGAAATCCAATCAGCCTTCTGAAAATCTACGGCAAGCGTGTGTGATGGGAACTTGTGGGTCCGAAAAATAGCCGTGGAGAATCCGATCGGCGATCCAACGGTTTGCAGCTTCCGTATAGTGGACCCCATCCCAGCTGATAAATTTGGAAGGATCAGGACAAGATCCAGCGTACACGTCGCTGCCGTTTATGACTGCTCTGTTCCCGCACCACACGTGATTATAGCCCTCGTGATACCCACAACATATTGCCCCCGTCTCCCTAAACCCTGATTAGATACATATGAACTTTAATAAATTCTTACAAAAAAAAAATAATAATAAAGAGAGTTGTATTGCCATTTTAGCCCTATAGTTTTTGAGCTTGGTTTTACTTTTTCAAAATATCATTTATAGGGTAGGATTGGAGGTTAATTTGGCTTATTGTTTATTGTATTATGGTTTGAAGCTTTAAGTTTGATAAAAGAAAATTTAGGAAATAAGGTAAACGTTTGGGCAAAGATAATGAGTTTGGACAGAAAATTGTTGAATTTTGCTCATAGATTTAAATTTCTTAATCGCAACTTTGGTTCCCACCTCAAAATTTTGTCCATTTTAGACTTAATGCTTTTAAAATATTTATTTTGATCCCCACACATTTTGACTCATTCATTTTTATTTTTATCTAATTTACTTATTATAATAATAATTTTGAAATATAACTATAAATTTGTATTAAAAAATATCGGTTATGTATAAAAATTTATTAAAAATGGGCCAAAAATTATGTCAACCAAAATAGTTTTTTTTTTTTGGCTTATATTTTTACCTTCCTCCTTTGCATTAGAGATGAGTTTGGTCTTAGCTGCAAACACATCCACATATACGAGAGAAACATCGGAGAGATTTGCTCTGAGTTGGAGGAGTCGTTCTTTGAGCTGTGTGTTGAACTCCGCAGCGGCGTCGTTTTGGTACTTGACGCAGCCGTTCTTGTCAAGGTCCCCCGGAACTGAACTACGAATCGCCACCGGAATGCAGCCAATGGGCCCACTGTTGTGTACCCAAAATGCCCTCGCCCCCTCTTTATATAGATCCTATCAAAGGGACTCCAAATCGAATAAATTGATCTAATTGAAACTTGACTTAGCTTTACAAAATAAATATTAAAAAAAATATTTCTGAGATAAAACATCCATTATTTTACTATACTATAAAAAAATAATATTAACATATATGCTTGTTTGATTAAAGTATATATTTAAGAGCGAAAAGTTATAGGTTATTTGTTATTAACTTAATACAAAATACAAGCCATTTTAACATTAAGGGGATGTAGCTCATATGGTAGAGCGCTCGCTTAGCATGCGAGAGGTATGGGGATCGATACCCTGCATCTCCATATATTTATGTTAATATTATTTCCTTGATTAATTTTTTTTTTTTTTTGTTAAATTTGTAGTAAAATCCCCACCCCACAATTTTTTTTAAGTACTCCTCGCCATACATGTTGCTGTACTAAAAAATACATTTTTATTGTGCTTATTGAGACTATACATATTGATTATTGAACATGATATCCATTTTAAAGAATAGTCTAAAAATATGTAAAAGAAATAGTTCTTTTTTATTTTTAAGAATACAACAGTATACACGTGGGTCAATTGAGTAAGAAGACGTTAAATCACTTCGAGTTAAAAATTCAAAATTTCGTAAAACAAATCTATGGCAAAATCCAAACTTTCACTCTATAGGAAAATTCATTGGTGAACATGAGAATGATTTAGTAGTTAAGACATCTCTGTTAAATCATAACTCTACTAAATCATAAGTAGAAACTCTCACATCCTCACAAGATAATATTGGAAATTACCTATGTTTCAACTCGTTAAAATTTGGCTCATCTCTACTTTGTGGGTCCAAGATAAAAGTACCAATTTCTCATATATCATGTACAAAAATTTTCGTAAATCAATGAAGATTAGGTAAGTTTCGAGATTGATGGAGATGATAGTTTATGAACTATAAACCTATAGAAAAGTTAAAAGTATAATTAAGGATTTACTTGGTAACTTGCTTTCGAGTTTTCTATTATTTCCTCTTCTTTTCAACATAATTGCACTTAACTTTTTCGTAAAAAAAAAAAAAAAAAAAAAAGACCCTTTTTAATTTTTGTGTTCACTAAAATTTTAAATTTAAAAAAGTAAAGTTTTAACATGAAAATTAACTTTTCCAAATTTTTATGTTATATTTAGTTTTTTATATTTATTATTACCAGACAAAAATAATATTTTGAAAAAACATTAAAAACAAGAAAGTCTTTGGAAAAAAAAAATCTGAAACATTTCATAAAAATGAAATAGGATAAGTTACCAAATACTTCTTTTTTTCAAAAGTTAAATTAGAAATTAGAAAGAAACAAACAACTTCCCAAACGTTAAGGTAAGGTCGTGGTTTCGAATCCCAGAATATGGTGTATTAAACAAAAGAACGTCTAAATTTTCAAATATTGCGCCTCATTTTCTCTGGTCAACAAATTTCAGAGTGCGGAAATCGTAATACGATTGATAGAAATCGACTTACTTCGACAGCGGTTGCAAATTCTCCGATTATATCCGGAATCACCGATCGAAGTTGTTCGTTCGTCATTTTCCGGAATCCGGCGACCAGATCGTTCTGGCCGATATCCATGGTGAAAAGAGCCTTCGAGAAATCTTCCGGTACGGGGAGAGTGCTTCTAATGGATTTCTCCGCAGTCGCTGCAAGTTCGTAACACCACAATTACAAACAGAAGAAGAAATCTCCACGATTCAACCAAAAATTTCAACAAAACCTTCGCGGTAGAGATCGATGGTACGATTCTTGAACTGACGAAACTGCACGACTTGAATATCGAGCGAGAACGGACTCGCTCCGTTCAAGAACACCGATTCGTTCTGACGCCGAATCGTCGATCCACCGGTCGCGAAGTTCGCGCCGTGGCGGAAGTTCGCTCCGATCGAATTGAGGTACGCGCTTAGGTAGGGCAATTCGAGATGATTCGCTGCAGATTCAACTCAATTTCATCAGCAGAATCGAAATAAACGGAATGTCGATGCAGATTTTTTTATTTTGGATGAGAAAAAATGGAACAGAGAAATTGAAGTTAACCAATGAAATCGATTATGTGGCGGCCATCGCAGCCTCGTCCGGCGGCTTTGTGGAAGAACGTCTCGCCGCAGGGCAGTATGGTCGGGTAAAATGCCGCCGAGATTCCGCCGGTGTCTGAATTCGAATCGCCGAAGTTGTAAATTGCCGGAAAATCGCAAGCTCTCGAATCGGCCATTGAAATCCATGCCGCGGAAAGCAGAATCCAAGCTACAGTAAAAGCCATTTGAATCTTCATGATCTCCAATTGAGGCACTGAAAGGAAGGCTCTGTTCTTCTTCTTCTTCGGATTCACGTGAACCGCTGCAGGATTATCAAAATTTATTGCAGAAAATCTGAAAGTGGAGCGGAGGTAAGATCATTGCTGCTTTGCTTTAATTAAATTATTGGGTGAATCTTTGTTTTTTATAACCATATGCACTGACATTTTCATCTTTCAATTTTATTTTAATTGAATAAACGTTTTCTTATTCGATAAAAAAGTTGATAATGTTGTGAAATTGAGAGAATAAAAGAGGAACAACAATACAAAATATTTTAAATTAAAAAGATTTTAATAATTTATATATTTTACAAATTTTTATTATTTATTTAAAGCTAATAATTTATACTTTGAAATTTATATGGTAAAATTTATTTTATTTAATAAATTATATTCTCAGAGTATATTTTATATCCTTTTATATTATATTTAACTAAAAATAAAAATAAGCAAACCTGAGTTAATGTATAAATTCTCAGTCAATAGGTCATGGATTCGAATTCCACCATACTGAACTGAAAAAAAATAGAAATATAAACAATAAATAGGATATAATTATCAAACATATTTTTCTTTCTATTTTATTTCGAGAAACAAGTACTCGAAAAAAAATAAAACGAGAACATTACTAAACGGGTCCATAAAAATTCCTTCTGGATTTATGGGGGAGAACATAGAAGTTTTTCCTAAGATTTGCTTTGATTTCTTCCATCAATTGCAAACAATAAACCTTTATCTACTTATAGCTGGCTATGAGGACTTGGGAAGCAAAGCTAACACCTACATGAGTTTTGTATAGGTGTCGTAAGCTTCGTGAATTAGGTGTCATGAACTTCTTGAAGATGGGTGTACAATTTGGTGAACAAGAAAACAAGGCAATTTTGGAATCGGAAAATCGCGTTGGTTTAGTAACATTATTATTTTTTGTTTTTTATTTACAATTTTATTAAGAAATCTAAGTATTTTACAACTAACTATATATCTTGTTTTTCCTTCTTTGAAAGCATTCTCAAAAGTATATTAGACATTTCGGAAACAACCAAAACAAGTTTCTTTCTTTTTGTTCTCATTTTCAATTTGTTTCAAAACATAAATAAAAAATTATTTTATCATACTTGAATTTATAGATGTCGGAGTCATGCAATTAATTTTTCTTTATTAAAAATAAGAAACTGAAACAAGAAAGAAAATAACAGAAAGGTTACTTATGAAACTTAATTAAACAAATAAGTTTTATAATAAATAATAGTCTTTCTGGTGAGAAAAATGTTTTAATCAAACAAATAAGTTTTATAATAAATAATCGTCTTTCTGGTGAGAAAAATTTAATAAACATTGTCCCCACGGTTCTTGGTTAGAAATTTGAAAATGGCAAATATTGCGACAAAATTTACGATTATTGTAAGTTGAGAGTCCAAGAATGTTACGCTCTTTTAGGTCAAAGTTCACGTGTATTGATTTGAATGTTAATTAAACCACTATTCTTTTTTTCTTTTTTTTTTTGATATTTGAAATTTATTTTTGTATTAAAATTTTCCCTCAAATAACTAGTGCTAATCTCCTTCCATTAAAAGTTAATGGGGGCAAATTAGGTCAAGTTTGGTATAGAATATGAAAATAATTTTATATATGTTTTAAAAAATATTGAAATTTTTTTCCAATCCAAGACAGGAGAAGGACATCGGGATTGTGATTAGAACTTTCAACTTTTTGACGATAGATGTTGGGTAAATATAGGATGTATGTATAAACTGTGTAGCATTGACAAACAGATTACAACGTAGTTGGCTACGCAAACAATACATATTCTGACAACTTGATGAACGTCAAAACTTCAATTGCGGGTGTACGCGTCCCGTAGTCTAACTGGTATTCATGTCTTCTATAGCAGTATGGTATATGTAACGTTGTTGGTTCCAGGTTGCTTAGGACTGTCAGGTTGCTAGTCTTTCGATGGTTCCCAACCCCTTTTCTCAAAAATCTCATTTCCTTCCATGAGAAACTATGAGAAATTTTTTAGTAGTATCCATTGAGTCACCTATCATATCAGCAGGGGAAGCAGCTCTTTCAAACGCACCCAAATTTGATGAAGGAACTGTGGAATCAGCGGTTTCTTTTATTCGCTGAAAAAACAACGCACCGAAAATCGAATCAAAATAATCTGATGGATCATAGCACATACATCATCCCAAGAAGCGGGTAAGGTTGAGAAAGAAGCTACCCCTTACTCACCTCTTCAACATGTAGTGAGGGCACGATTGATAAATATTGCGGAGGTATGCCTCAATAGT
The DNA here is from genome assembly GCF_013281855.1 of Momordica charantia. Taxonomy (NCBI): domain Eukaryota; kingdom Viridiplantae; phylum Streptophyta; class Magnoliopsida; order Cucurbitales; family Cucurbitaceae; genus Momordica; species Momordica charantia. Next base: position 10,913,759 of record NW_028275166.1, on the reverse strand, counting down.
GCTGACATGAAAACAATTTTTCGCTCTGCTTAAGTTGCTAGCAAACTATCTCGATCGTCCCAAGTAGGATACAATGACTAACTCCGGTAGAATAGCAACCTCGAATTATTCGGATCTGACAGAATTTTTAGATACCTGCTCTCAACACAAACAAGAATAACAACTCAAAAAGAAGAGAGAATTCTTGTGATAGGAGGAGTAACTCAAATGAGAAAGTTTGATATCTCAAATGAGGAAAACTACAACTATATATAATTGTCCAAACATGCAACATCTCACAATTACCTTAAACACATGTAACCTTTTTACATATATTACATATGTAACTTTAACACATATAAAGTTACAAATGTGTAACTTTGTAAATTTAACCAATTAAAATATATGTTGAGTTTTAGGATCTTAATATACTTAAGTTAATAAATATATTAATATATTTATTGATAGAATTTGTATGTTGTATCTTAAAAAAGAAATTATAAAATGTAGATTCTACCAAACAAATACTTGAAAGTAGTCAAACGGTACACAACTCTTGTTTTCATTGAATTAAATGATAAAATACTGTCTTTATTTATGTTTTAGATAAAAAAAAAAAAACAGAAACAAGAGACTTTATTTTGTTGTTTCCAAACTTTTTATACAATTTTAAAAATTATGAGTAACAGAAACAGTTACCAAACACTTATATTTTAAAAAAATTAGAAACTAGAAAGTATGTTAGCAACATCATCTTTTTGTTAGATTAGCTAACAATCAATTGAGTTTATAAACTATTTAAAACTATTTTTCCGTAAGATTATTATGCACCTATATGTCACATATTAATAATATTGAATAATTAAGATTGAGTAAGTGCTTGTGCTCATGTATATGTGTGTGTGTATATTTTGATAGTGTAGGATGAGTCATACTCGATAAGATAGCTATCCATTCTGCAGTTATATTATAAAAAAATTAAAACCCTCATTTGGACAAATTCTTTTTATGAGATATTTAGGTTAGAATATAAATATTTATTAGACTCTCAAATCTCAAAACTAAGTTAAAATATTAGTTTTCATTAGAAATTTCCTGTTGAATTATTCTCATGGCAGTAATTTTAAGAATTTATTTATTTAAATAAAGACTTTTGGTAGGGAAATTTGATATGAACCAAGGAGCTACCGTTGTTATGCCTCATGGACCGATTACAAGATCGAGAGCTAGGAAACTTCAACAAGCTTTGCTACTTCGTGTCCAAGCGTTCTTGAACTCGACAAGAGAAATAAAAGGAAGATGTGCAAGAAGTTAGAACTATGCACTTCAATTTGGTGCAAGTTATGCATTTTTAAGTGTTTTTATGGCAAGTTAAAGTCCACTTGGTCAAGGTCAAAGTCAACTCCATCAAGACAAGTCAAAGTCAACTCATTCAATTCAAAAACCAAGTCAAACACTCACATCCCTCATTATGGACGGGATTGCAATTATTTTGGTTGGCTTTCCATGTTCTTAACCTTTTCATTTGCTTGTCTTTTCATTTCTCGTAAGTTATGTCTTTTCATTTACAAGTCTTTTCATTTCTTGTAAGTTACAAGTCTTTTCATTTGCTTAAGACTTTTCATATGGCTTGTTAGGATGGCTATATATAGCCTTGAGATGTCTTGTTGTAACACAATTTGAAGTTGAATGAAAAGTGAGTTTTCTCATTAGCTTGGTTGAGAGATTTATCTCCCATTTCTTGTGCAATTTCTTGTGTCTTTAGAATTTGCATCTTAGGATCATTCAAGCGGTGTTGATCATACCTCTTGTGGAGTGATTCGAATCACGAGTTTAGAAACAAGTTTTCTCTACTCTTGATATTGATCATCAAGGTAATCCGTTCTAAAACTTTTCCTTGGGTTGATTCCATACTTGTTTTCGGGGTTTTTGGGATTGAGTTCTATGGGTCTTGTTCGTTAGCAAGGTTCTTAGATCCAACTCTCAAGGGTTTCTTAACATTTTGGTATCAGAGCATTAGGCTCTTTGATCGGATATATGTTTCCTTGCATTTATCTCTTTGAATTCTGTGTTCCTTGCTTATGTTTTATTATATCTAAGCATATGCATTCTGTCAAAAAAATTACAAAAAAAAGTATCAATTCCATTCATCTTTTCCAATTTTCGTCTTCTGCATTATTATAGATCTGGATCTTATCTACAAATCTGTCTTCTTTGAAGTCTTATGATTCGACTTTCTTAGTGGTGAAATTCGTGCACTTTGCTGATTGATTTATAAAAAAAAAAAAAAAAAAAACTGAACGTGAAAGCATTTATTGTTAGCATTATTGTGCTTTTGCTGATCCATAACTGAAAAAAAAAAAAAAACGAAAGAAAGAAGAAAAAAAAACATAGAAGACCCCATTTGTCATTACTTCTTTGTGTAGCCTTGCATTGAAATCTCATGCTACTTCCTTGTTGCTTAATTCCCAACCATCTTTATCTTTAACTCTACTTTGTTTCTTTCTAGCTTCCATTATAACTCTGTCCATTATTTTTTTTCTTAACTTGTTTCTTTGTTGTTATTCGGGTTACTCCCAAAATCACACTCTTGTTTGAGTTCTTATGTGCTGTCTAAACCACTTGAAATGCACATAGCTTTTAACTTTGCTAGACTCACTTACCGATTTGTTTGAAGTGCATAAGAGTGTACTAAGTTGTGAGGGAGAGATTGTAAGGGAGCGATACATATTTTGAGTGTTGAGGGTTTAAACACGAGTGAACTTCACTAACGAGTGAATTAGTGAGGGAGTGCTTGTGAGGTCCATTTCTTGTCACTCTATTTTGTTTTTACAGCATGGCTAATCTTGGAGATGAAGGCAATATTTCTGATGCCCGGAGGAGAGAGGCGCTAGAAGGAACTGTTGAACGAATGATTCGTAGCATGGAGGCATTGACAGAACGGATAGGAAGGTTAGAGACTCAAAACCAAGCTCAGGAGAGAGTTCCACCACCTCCACCACCACGTGTTATGGATGAGGATGAGTATGAAGGTGATGGATCCGATCATTGGGAGGACGATCAGGCTACAGTTTTAGCGGGTCCAAGAGGGGGTGATAGACACGTTGGTCGTGGCTTAGATCGAGGGAGAGGCCGGGGAAGAGGCTATCATAATTTCCAAAGAGCCCCACGAGCGAATGCTCAAGTTGATCGAAACTTGGAAACATCAAATTAAAACTTCCGAAGTTCTATGGTAAGACTGATCCGGAAGCGTACATTCAATGGGAGAAAGAAGTGGAGTTCGTGTTTGATTGCCATAATTCAGTGAAGAAAAGAAGGTACGACTATGTCTTGCTCAATTCAAAGATTATGCAGTAACATGGTGGGACAAATTAATGTCAATTAGGAGACGAAACCTTGAGGCGCCAATCGATTCATGGTATGAGTTCAAGGAGTTGTTGAGGAGGCGATTTGTTCCTAGACATTTCCACAGGGACACAGCGCAAAAGCTCCAAGTGTTGAGACAAGGTAGTAAGTCTGTGGAGGACTATTACAAGGAGATGGATACGTTGATGAATCGGCTGGATCTTGAAGAGGACATGGAGAATCTCATGGCACGGTTTCTTAATGGCTTAAACAAGGAGATTGCGGATAAGGTTGATCTACAACCTTACTTTAACATCGAAGAGATGTTGCACCTTGCCATCAAATTGAGAAGCAGCTCCAAAGGCGATCTAAAAGGTATTCTACTAAGCCCTTTCCCATTCATCTTCTACATGGAAAACGGATAGTAAGAGTGCTGATTCTAAACTTAGAAATCGAGAGGCATATGAGAGAAACCAAAAGAAAAGTTTGAGAAAGGAGAGAGTTCCAAGAAGGGGAAAGAGAAAGTTGATGAACCTAATGTGAGGAATCGGGATATTAAATGCTGGAAATGTCAAGGAGTAGGACATTACAGTCGAGACTGCCCTAATAGAAGAACTATGATAATTAGAGAAGGAGAGTTTGTAACAGAAGATGAGAAGGAAGATGAGGTAGAAGAGGACGACAATGGTGAATGTGAGAGTGAGGAGTATAGTGAAGAGGACCCTACACATATGTCCTTAGTCACTAGGAGAGCTCTCAGTACTCAAATTAAGGAGGATGGCCTAGACCAACGAGAGAACTTATTTCACACTAGGTGTCTTGTCCAAACTGTGCCTTGTAGTGTGATTATTGATAGTGGTAGTTGTACCAACGTTGTAAGTTCTATTCTGGTCAAGAGGCTTACTTAGAGACAAAACCACATCCTAGACATATAAACTTCAATGGTTGAGTGATTGTGGGGAGGTAAAGGTGAGTAGACAAGCTCTTGTTTCTTTTGCTATTGGAAAATATGTTGATGATGTTTTGTGTGATGTTGTACCTATGCATGCCGGGGATATATTGTTGGGTAGACTTGGCAATTTGACCGTCGGGTAATGTATGATGGGTATGCCAATCGCTATTCTTTTACTCATCATGGAGAAAAACTACTCTTGTACCTTTGTCACCAAAAGATGTGCATGTTGATCAATGCAAACTTGAAAAGAAGAGGCAAGAGGCTGATGCAAAAGCAAAAAGTGAAAAAGAAACAAAAGAAAATGAGTTGAGAGAAAAAAAAAGTTTGAGTGAAAAGCAAGGGAGTAGTAAGTAGCAATCAGCCTAGTGGGAAAAATGAGAGAAAAGCCAAAACGGTGAGCTTGTATGCTAGTTCAAGTGAGGTTAGGAATTTTTTAATGGCGAAACGGACTGTTCTTGTACTTTGTACAAAGGGTCTTGTTTTCTTACTAACGAGCTTAACACCTCCTTGCCTAGTATTTTTGTTCTCTTTTACAGGAATTTGAGGACTTGTTTCCCGAGGAGATGCCCAAGGAATTGCCACCACTTCGTGGCATCGAGCATAAGATTGACTTCATTCCAGGTGCTACCTACCTAACCGACCAGCTTATAGGACTAATCCTACTGAAGCCAAAGAAATTCAAAGGCAAGTGGATGAATTGTTAGCTCATGGGTATGTACGCGAAAGCCTTAGTCCTTGTAGTGTGCCTGTTATTTTAGTGCCTAAAAAAGATGGAACTTGGAGAATGTGTGTAGACTGTAGGGCCATTAATAAGATCACTGTTAAATATCGTCATCCTATTCCTAGGTTAGATGATATGTTAGATGAATTGCATGGCTGTAGTCTCTTTACTAAGATTGATTTGAAATCTGGGTATCATCAAATTCGTATGAATGTTGGAGATGAATGGAAAACTGCATTTAAGACCAAATATGGATTGTATGAGTGGCTTGTTATGCCTTTTGGTTTAACTAATGCTCCTAGTACTTTCATGAGGTTGATGAACCATGTATTGCGTGAATATTTGGGAAATTTGTGGTTGTTTATTTTGATGATATACTTGTGTATTCGAAGTCTTTGGAAGATCATGTAATGCATGTGCGTGCTGTTCTAACTACACTTAGAAACGAGAAATTGTATGCTAACCTAAAGAAATGTAATTTTTTCATGGAAAGGGTTAATTTTCTTGGTTTCATTGTGTCTAGTCGAGGAGTTGAGGTGGATAGTGAGAAAGTTAAGGCTATTAGCGAATGGCCAACTCCCACGAATGTTGGGGAGGTTCGAAGTTTTCATGGGCTAGCTAGCTTTTATCGGCGTTTTATTAAGGACTTTAGCACCCTAGCTTCACCTCTAAATGAATTGGTAAAGAAAAATGTTCCTTTTGTTTGGGGTACATCCCAAGAGCATGCTTTTAATGTTTTAAAGGATAAGTTGTGCAATGCTCCTCTACTTGCTTTACCGAACTTTGATTTGACTTTTGAAATTGAATGTGATGCAAGTGGGATTGGAATTGGGGCTGTACTAATGCAAAACCATAAGCCACTAATGTTCTTTAGTGAAAAGTTGAGTGGTGCTTCTTTGCGGTACCCAACTTATGACAAAGAACTTTATGCTTTGGTACGAGCTTTGCACACTTGGCAGCATTATCTTTGGCCAAAGGAGTTCGTCATTCATACGGATCATGAGAGCCTAAAGCACTTGAGAGGGCAAAGCAAACTGAATCGCAGACATGCCAAGTGGTTGGAGTTTATAGAGACATTTCCATATGTGATTAAGTATAAACAAGGTAAGGAGAACATTGTTGCAGATGCTTTATCACGAAGGTATGCTCTCTTTAATACTTTGAATGCTAAGATTTTAGGATTTGAACATCTCAAGTCCTTGTATCTAGATGATGTGTTCTTTGCTCCTTTTGTTGAATCGTGTGAAAAAGGACTTGTTGTTGATGATTACATGTTGTTTGAAGGATTTTTGTTTCGAAAAGGAAAACTTTGCATTCCATCTTGTTCAATTCGTGAATTGCTTGTAAAGGAAGCTCATGGGGGTGGTTTAATGGCTCATTTTGGTGTTTCTAAAACTTATGATATGCTTGCTGAACATTTTTATTGGCCTAAGATGAAGCATGATGTGCATAAAGTGTGTAAGCATTGTATTGCATGCAAACAAGCTAAGTCTAGGTTACAACCACATGGTTTATATTCACCTTTGCCTGTTCCTACTACTCCTTGGGTTGATATTTCTATGGATTTTGTCCTTGGTTTACCAAGAACTCGGAAGGGTAGGGATAGTATATTTGTAGTGGTTGATAGGTTTAGCAAGATGGCGCATTTCATACCATGCCATAAAACCGATGATGCTAAATTGATTGCTGATTTGTTTTTTAGGGAAGTTGTTCGTTTGCATGGCATTCCTAGAACTATTGTTAGTGATCGCGATGTAAAATTTTTAAGTCATTTTGGCGTGTGTTATGGGGAAAGTTGGGAACCAAACTTGTTTATTCTACTACTTGTCATCCCCAAACTGATGGACAAACTGAGGTAGTAAATAGGACAATGGTTACCATGCTTCGAGCAATCATAGATAAAAATCTTAAAACTTGGGAGGATTGTTTGCCATTAATTGAATTTGCATATAATAGGGCTGTCCATTGTACTACTAAATGCACACCGTTTGAAATTGTATATGGTTTCAATCCTATCTCCCCACTTGATTTGTTGCCTATGCCTCCTAATGAATTTGTGAGTTATGATGCTAGCACAAAGGTTGATCTTGTCCATAGGCTACATAAAGAAGTTAAGGAAAGGATTGAGAAGCAAAACACTAAGGTTGCTTCCCGCATCAATAAAGGACGCAAGCTCCTTGTTTTCCAGCCAGGGGATTGGGTTTGGGTACATTTTCGAAAGGAACGGTTTCCAACTCAACGAAGGTCTAAGTTGCTACCACGAGGCGATGGTCCTTTTCAAGTCCTTGAACGGATCAATGATAATGCTTATAAGATTGATTTGCCAGGTAAGTATGGAGTGAGTGCTACCTTTAATGTTTCTGATTTGTCTCCTTTTGATGTAGTTGATGACTTCGATTCGAGGACGAATCCTTCTGAAGATGGGGAGGATGATATGAACCAAGGAGCTACCGTTGTTATGCCTCATGGACCGATTACAAGATCGAGAGCTAGGAAACTTCAACAAGCTTTGCTACTTCGTGTCCAAGCGTTCTTGAACTCGACAAGAGAAATAAAGGAAGATGTGCAAGAAGTTAGAACTATGCACTTCAATTTGGTGCAAGTTATGCATTTTTAAGTGTTTTTATGGCAAGTTAAAGTCCACTTGGTCAAGGTCAAAGTCAACTCCATCAAGACAAGTCAAAGTCAACTCATTCAATTCAAAAACCAAGTCAAACACTCACATCCCTCATTATGGACGGGATTGCAATTATTTTGGTTGGCTTTCCATGTTCTTAACCTTTTCATTTGCTTGTCTTTTCATTTCTCGTAAGTTATGTCTTTTCATTTACAAGTCTTTTCATTTCTTGTAAGTTACAAGTCTTTTCATTTGCTTAAGACTTTTCATATGGCTTGTTAGGATGGCTATATATAGCCTTGAGATGTCTTGTTGTAACACAATTTGAAATTGAATGAAAAGTGAGTTTTCATTAGCTTGGTTGAGAGATTTATCTCCCATTTCTTGTGCAATTTCTTGTGTCTTTAGAATTTGCATCTTAGGATCATTCAAGCGGTGTTGATCATACCTCTTGTGGAGTGATTCGAATCACGAGTTTAGAAACAAGTTTTCTCTACTCTTGATATTGATCATCAAGGTAATCCGTTCTAAAACTTTTCCTTGGGTTGATTCCATACTTGTTTTCGGGGTTTTTGGGATTGAGTTCTATGGGTCTTGTTCGTTAGCAAGGTTCTTAGATCCAACTCTCAAGGGTTTCTTAACAGAATTTATGATTTTTTTTTTATATTGTTAATTTTGAAATTTATTTTCAAACCAATATCCATACTTATTCCAAAAATAATCCTCTACAAAATTAGTTTGAAGATACCTCTAAATATGGTACTTTGTTAGCGTACGTCTGATTAAAAAAATATATATTTAAAAAAATCAACTGCATATTTATGGAAATTCAGATACTCCCTATTGTCATTTTATGAAATTCAGACACTCCCAATTGTCATAAAGGGATTCTCCAAATTTCCCTAAATATATATTTTATAAATTTCCCTAAATATATATTTTATAGTCTAAGTCCGTGTTATAATTTTAGTCTGTAATATTTTTACATATTTTATTTTAGTCTATCACTTTTGATACATGCGAAAATTGATTGATATGATAAATTTATATAACATAATATTTAGTGAATTGTTATAAATTAAGGAAGAAAAAAAAGTCTATCTAAGAGATTTTTTTTCTTTCAATTCTTGACATTTTTCTTATCTAAAGTTCCGTAATTCAATTACATATTATGCCATGTACATTTATCATTATTCAATTTTAATATTTACCAATGATGAGAGGCTAAATTAAAAAATATTAAAATACGTGATTAAAATGGTTACTTTTTGGACAAGAAACTAAATTGAAAAATATCAAAATATTGGTAATTAAAACATATATTTGGGCTGTTTCTATTGGTATATATAGAGCAGGTTAAATTTTATAGTTTTCAACCAAAATTTAAGGGCGGTAATTATATTTGCATTTCAGGATCGATATTTTTAGGTATTTTAAATATATGAAATTGTCCTTAAAATTTGCTAGGTAATTATCAATTTTATGATTTTATCATTAATATTTTAAAATTCTCAAAATTTTTTACAACAAATATGAGATGAGAAGTTCAAGGTTGGACTAAATAAAAAGTAATAAATATAAGATGCATTAATTATTAAACTATATCCGTGAAAATTCTCATTTAAATCCTTATGAAAAAAATCATGTTAGAATTTGTTGAGAGAGAGGTGCATGTGAATTAATTATTGCAAGGGCCTTCCATATCAATGATGTTGGGTATTTTGGTAGTTAAATTTTGTATGATTTATTGGTGAATTAGTATTAATTGCGGCTTTATGAATTAATTTAATAAAATCAAAAAATGGGAAAAAGAAACAATTTTTATCCTTGAATTTGAGGTTTCTTCTTCTTTTTTCGAAAATTGGCAAAGTTAATCAATTTTCTTCTCTACTTTTTTTTTTTAATTTCATCAGATTAAATCTTTTCTAAGAAAATCAAGATTTCATCTAATTTTAATCTCATCAAATTAAATATTTAAAAAAAATTTCATCAAATTAAATCTTAAGGTTCGATATTTCACCCCATATAAATCGTCCAAGTCTCTCTAATTTATTTTTATGAAGGCAAATACGGTAGAATGAAAGATTCAGGCCAATACATTAACTTTTATAAATCTGTTATCTACTATTTTTTTTCTCAATATTTTTTTAGTATAACATCTGGGGTGGGGATCGAACTCACAATCTCTCGAAAAATATATGTCAATTATCGTTGGCAATTATGACAACAGTCGCGACTATAAACAGATTCGCGACTATGGCAGTTTTAATTTATTTTTTCAATGTTCACAGTAATTGTGGAATAGTTTTTAAAATCTCTTAGGGAGCTAATGTGGTATCCAATTGAGGAAATTACTTACTACCTTCGTTGCTAACAAAGTGCAAAAGGGAGGAATTTTTTTTGTTTAAAAAAAAAATTAAAGAGAGAGTGTGGCAATCAATTCAATGATGGAAGGATAATTTATTTTCGTCGAGGGCAGGATAGATATTGGTTGAGTATTGTCCAACTTACGTGATGGGTTGTTTTAAAGTCCGGAGAGTTTCTATAATAAAATAATTAGAGAAATAATTAGATTTTGGATCCCGTTTATTTACCTACAACAAGCATTCTACGGTGTTTACCAAATTATAGAAATGGAATTAAATGGTGAGACTCGCCTCAAATTTTATAATCTGATTCCTAAAATAGTAATGGTTTACTTCTATTACAGTTCTACAATCATTCTAATTCTTTATTCCGTAGGCCCCACGTATTTATTATAATTACTTTACAACTTTTATCCTTTCTCTCCTTTATTAATTAATCCCTACAATTCATTTAATTATTCATTATTTATTTGAGGTAATGTTATTTTAATTATAGATTATTTATTAATATTAAATAAATTGTTATAATAAAAAATATTTAGTATCAATAATATAGTAATAAATTAAATTAAAATTTATTATTATTGTAATTAAAAAAGATTTGTGTAATTAACTAAAAATGAGAAAGAGGTATACTAGTAATTGTTATATATTTGATTCCGATTTCATACCGTTTTAATTCTGACTATGATTCCATAAAATTTATGGTAAACAACATCAAAGAAATAACATTCTCATTCTGATTCATTTCCATTACGATTGCGGATAAGTAAACGGGGCCTTAGTGTGGATCATCTTATCTGGATCCATGCACAATGTCATTGGTAACTGTTGCGTCCACACAATTGTCTTGGATATACGTGCAAGTGTACACTATATCCATCGATTGTAGTACGAAACGAGGTCGAATCCACAGAGACTTAGGAAAATATTCTAAACTATGTTTGAGGATATCAAAAGTACAAAAACAATAAAATATAGATTGTGTCGAAAGTAAAGAAAAATATCATAAACAAACAATAAACGATCCCAACAGTGAACACGCTTTAAAATATTGACAACAAGAAGAAATTACAATACAGAATAACAAAAGTGGGTAGTAAACAAATATGGAAAGACGGGGAGACATGACATGCTTTCTTCCCTAAGTGGATTTTATAATTAGTTATTCGACTAAGTGGATCTTCATATATTGAAGAAAGCATGGTTCCATTTATGAGGAGAATCATTCGTTGATGCTCAACTCGACATGGTTCCCTTCCGAGACACCCAAATATGAATACACACAACTCCTGTTGCTAAATATCCAAGCAATAAGCATAAGTTCTAAGCACGATTAGGGACCTCATTCCTAAGTATCCACAACCCTACTAAAAAAAAGTAGCTAATCACAAATAACGCGAGTCAGCTACCCGTAAGCCTTCCCGAGACATACAGACGCTTGCATACAAAATAGAGTTCCAACAATATTAAGTAAGGATTAAGAAATAAACACAACTCTATTTAATAACAAAGGAAATCAGCTAGAGTTTTAGTTGTTCATCAGTTACTGCATGTAAATCTCCCCCAAAATGACGTGGAGGAAGAAGAAAATACAATGGGTAAATAAAGGTTACAACCCATTTCAAGAAAAGAGAAGAAAGCCGAGAATGGAGATGACAGCTCGAAGCAGCATCCGAATATCCCTCTAAGTCGTTAGCTCTCAACCGAAAATGGTGAGATTCTTCTTCCTTGTCTTTTCCAACACTCACAATTGTGCCTCTCTTGGGATATGTGTGTGTCGGCCAGGTCAAAATGTCCTTTTTATATTGGGTCCCAATTTTAGGGCACCCGGCTGGAGATTGTACGGGTAGTAACTTGTCTGTATCTGGGACAATTACTGCTCTGTAAATCCATGCTCCAGCGATTCTTTGCTTCAGCTTTCTCCTGTCATGCCTTGAACATATCTCATCTACTATTTATGAGCTCAACGCTTTCTACATACTTTGTCTTTTCTTTCCAAACCAGCTAAAAATAAGAGAGTTTAGCATAGTTTTTAGCCAAAAGCATCCAAGACATGAGACTTTTAGCTCGTACTTCGATTTCTAACAATATTTATGAGATTTGAGAGCTAAATTAGACACACTTTGACATTTCTTCACACAAAAACATCTAAATATTTACTAAAATAACTCTCTTTTAGAGAGTTGTCAAACTGAACATATCTCAAGTGGTTAAGACAACTATCTCTAGATCATGAGTTCGAACCTCCATCCCACATGTTGTACTAAAAAAAGGAAAAAATAAAGTTTCTGAATTTTAGTTAAACAATTTAGTTCCTGTACTTCCAAATTAGTGATAATTTAGTATTGGAACTATTATTCTTTTGTAATGATTTGGTCCATATTATAATTTTTTTTAATTCATATTATAAATTTTTTTTGTTAATTTTCTTATATATATTAGACGAATAAATTAAAAAACTAAATCGTTGTATTGTGAAAATTTACACTTAATTTTGATGAGACTTTTTAAGATAGAGACTAAATTACTACAAATTTAAATTTTAGATTCTAAATTGTTACCTATTAAAATTTAGGAACTAAATTATTAATAATTTAAAAAGTATCGGAATTCAGTTATTACAAATTAAAGACTAAATCATTCTGGTATCTATTTTTTAACCAAAAAAAATATATATGTAAAATTCTCATAAAACTAACTAATTTCAACAAAATTAGCTCGACTAATATATAAGATCAAATAGGGCATAAAATCAAAAAAGAATTTATTGGACGAATAGAAGGAAATTTGATCGAGAAACCGAATTAATTTACTGAAAATGAAAACCCAGTTAAAATTTGTTTTTTGCCCTTAAAAATTTTAGGTTAAAATCGAAAAACCGAATTAATTTAATTAGTGAAAAATGAATTTCCCCCTTTCAGCAACGAATCTTGCAAAAAAACCCCCATTTCCGATTGACATTTCTCCCAAATTGTACAAGAAATTAAGCCCCCGCCATGGCGACGACCACCGCCGACGAGAGGGCGGCGGCGAATCTGGAAGGGGCCGAACTTCTGGGACAACCGACCTTCACAGAGCTCGACAATGGCCGCTTCCGCTGCGTGGAGACCGGCCACGAAGTTCTCGCCAAGAACAAGGACTCCTACTCTCGGACCAAGCGCTGCCGTCTCGGCCTGATCGACTTCGCTTTATGCCGTCGAAAAGTTCCCCTCAATATGTTCGAGCAGGATCCTCTCTTCTGGTACTCTAAACTTTCTCTTCTTTAATTTGCAATTTGCATGTCTCTGTCTTATCGCCTGAATGGTGTAGAAAGTTGTGGGAATTAGACATTGAAATGCAGTTTGTGTTTGATTTGATACAGTGCTGCTGGAGAACTGAGAAATTAAGATGAAAATAAAGTCAAGAGAGTTATGAGTACTAATTATGCTTGTTCTTGTGTTTTCTTGAGCTGCAATGTGAACTTGATGAATCATGAAAGTTGGTATTCTTGGCCTCTCAGTAATAGTGGTAGCAGTTCTAGAGTATATTTGGGAATGCTTTTAGGATAAATGCACTATAAACTTTTGATAAACACTTCAGTAAAAAAAAATGCTTAATAACAAAGTATTTTGATGCTTGGTTCCATACTTGTAAAAACGCTTTTTAAGTGCTTTCTCAGTCAACATTTTCCAAAGTATTTCATATTACTTCCGTACATGAAAATTTTGGGGGATGCGAATAGCACTTGCACACATAACCTTATTCTTTTTTAATGGCTTTGCTATTGTTAGTCATTTCAATTTCAGTTAACCATGGCATTCCTTTTGTTGCAGTTCGAAGTTAAAATGCAAACTTACTGGGGATACCATCAACAAAACAGAGGAACATATATGGAAGCACATTAATGGCAGACGGTTCCTCTACAAATTAGGTCTGTTCTCTGCGGTGTATGTGGATTGTTATATTTATCCTTTATCTTATCAGTGACCTGGAGGGCAATATTCGTGGCAAGTACTCTTATACTTATTAAGCTCAAGAAACCAGTTACATGCAGTTCGTACTATTTACAAAGTTTGTATTTTCATCACAGAGCAAAAGGAGTTAGAGAAAGATACATTGTCTAGGTCAGAAGAGCAGCAAGGAAAGAAGAATGCTGCTAAGGCTTCAAAATCAAGTACAGAAAATTCAAAAAGCAAAAAGAAGAAGCGTCAGGATTGTGACAATGGAGGAGATATATCGGCTCTAGTATCAGTTGCAGAGCATGTAAGTGATGGGGCTGCTATAGGTATGTTTTTTAGTCAATTTTGGTCATGTTGTTTGGAGAGAAAGGAATAGTAGGCTTTTTGAAGATAAAAAGTCCTTAAGAGGATTCTTTTTGTATGTGTATAACATATTTCTTCTTGGTAGACTACCCACTGCAAGAAATTCTTTTGTAATTATTGCCTACGGCTACATATAATCGTATATGATTGGAAAACTGTAATTGTTTAGAGCTTTGGGAGGGTGGCCTCCTCCCTGAGGCCTTAGGTTGTTCTCTCCCTTTTGTGTTGTTCTTGGAATATATTGTCTCTTATCAACAAAAAAAAGAAAGAAGCTAAAAGCACTTCCCACTAAAAATCAATCACCATGTCTTAGAGTATCATAAAACTTCTTTGGAAAAAGCCACTTTAAAGAAGAAGCTTTTAAAGTGCTTTGGCCCGAATGTTTCATCAGGAAAGTACTATAATCAAACATTAAAGTGGTTGTTATGTCTATCCTTTATCTTATCGATGACATGGATGCATGTCAAGTACTCTGAAGCTTGTTAACCTCAGAAACCAGTTGCATGCACGCGGGTACTGTTGTCAAAGTTTGTATTTGATTGCAGAGGAAGAGGAGTTAGAGGAAGACGCAGTGTCTAAATTAGGAGAGCAGCAAGGCAAGAGGAAAGCTTCTAAGGCTTCAAAGTCAAGTACAGAAAATTCAAAAAGCAAAAAGAAGAATCGTCAGGATTGTGACAATGGAGGAGACAGATTGGCATTAGTATCAGTTTCAGAGCATGTAAGTGATGGGACTGCAACAGGTACGTTTGCTAATCAATTTTGTTAACTTTGATTTTGTATTTACGCCATGTTTATAATTGCTTTTGGTCATGCCAAAAATACTGCCCATTCAAAATCAATCATCATGTCCTAGAGTAACTTAAAAATGTTTTGGAAAAAGTTACTTTAAAGAAGAAGCTTTTAGAGTGCTTTAGCCCGAATGTTTCATAACAAAAGTACTAGAATCAAACATTAAAGTGATTATTATGTTTATCCTTTATCTTATCATTGACAGGGACGACAATATTCGCGACAAGTACTCTGATGCTTGTTAAGCTCAAGAAACCAGTTGCATCGCATTGGTGCTATTGACAAAGTTTGTATTTTATTGCAGTGGAAGAGGAGTTAGAGAAAGACACAGTGTCTAAATCAGGAGAGCAGCAAGACAAGAGGAAAGTTGCTAAGGCTTCAAAGTCGAGTACAGAAAATCCAAAAAGCAAAAAGAATAAGTGTCGGGAATGTGACAATGGAGGAGACAGATTGGCTTTAGGATCAATTTCAGAGCATGTTAATGTTAGTCATAGGGCCATTGCGACAGGTATGTTTGTCAGTCAATAATTCTGTTAACTTGATATTATATTTAGGCTATGTTTAGAATTGCTTTTGGTCATGCCAAAGACACTTCCCACTCAGAATCAATCATCATGTCCTAGAGCAACCTAAAATGTTTTTGAACAATGTCAAAATTACCTTAAAATACTCTATGAGAAGCACTTGTGGAATGCTTTAGCCTTAATATTTGACTGGTGAAGTACTAGAATCAAACATTGAGTTGTTACTAAACATTTTAACTAAGGTGCTTATAATCACTCATTACTCATTAGCTCTGATTTTTGTAAGGTTATAGGGTCTCTTCTTGTTTTAGTTTAGTTGTTGGACTGTCTTTTTTAGGTCCTTTTGTGTTTTTTAATTCCTCTCAGACAAAGCTCAGTTTATCATTCAAAGGAAAAAATGATCGTTTTTTTCATTGAAATTGTGTGCATGGTAAAGAGGAACTGGAAGTGTGATAGGTCATTGAATGCAGAATCTAGAATGAATTAGGTAATGATAGTTGTTGATGGCATCAAGCATGAACTTAATGTAGATTAGTCGAGGTGCGCGTAAGTTAGTCCGGACACCCACGGATATTTTCATGATTCATCAAGCACATAATGTATTTCAACCCTCATGGAAGGCCGTTCCTTTTGCTTTTTCTTTGGGTCTTTTTCCCCAATTGCTGTTTGTTTCATTTCATGGGACAATGCACAACCTTCAAGTAAGTTTGTTTTGTTTAGTCTACTTCCTCCTTTTCATTGCCTTATGCTTTGGAAAGGGTGGTTTTCGATGATTTGACTTCTAGATTGGGGATGGGGGGTGGGGGTGGGGGTTCTTTGTTTTCTTCAAAACTAGTTTTCTTATTTCTCTTTTTGTCGAATTGTATATATATTCATATATGAACTAATATTTTTAATTAATAAATTATTTGTTCTTTTTGTTCAGTATCAAAAATGGATCCTGGACCTATTAACTCAGCTATATTACATTTACAACCTACACACCGTTCACAATTGGTATGGACTGACCAATCTGCTAATTGTTTGCAATGTCGGAGGAGAGAAGCTATCTTGCATCGAACCATTAATTTGGATGCACGAATAGTGCCTTACTTAAAACAGTCTGGATTTTGGGGGGTTGCGCGTATTGGATTCACCCAATTAGATTGGCATCTCATTACTGCTCTAGTGGAACGTTGGAGACCTGAAACCCACACATTTCATATGCCGGGAGGAGAGTGCACAATTACATTACAGGATGTGGCTATCCAATTTGGATTGCCGGTTGATGGAGAACCTGTAACTGGATCGTTACAACATGATTGGGCAACAATATGTGAGGATTTGTTGGGAGTACGACCCACACAGCTTAAGGGGTCTAGGTTAAGCCTACCATGGCTAGCATCACAATTCACAAAACTACCCGTTGAAGCAGACGAGGTCATGATCAAACGTTATACGAGGGCATATATTATGCAACTTATTGGAGGATTTCTATTCGCTGACAAGTCTAATACGCTTGTTCATCTCATGTTTCTTCCTCTCTTGAAAGATTTTGAAGAGGCTGGGCGATATTCTTGGGGTAGTGCATGTCTTGCATGGCTATACAGAGAATTATGTCGAGCCAGTCAAATTGATGCATTGGAGATAGCAGGCCCACTCATATTACTGCAGGTATGGGCTTGGGATAGATTTCCTGCCATTGCACCACAACGCAAACTAACAACGCCTAATGAATATGTTGGATGCCCTCTTAGTGCTCGGTACGTATTTTATTTACTTATTGTTTTATACTACAATCGTAAATAACAGTATTCTCATCCACCCTATAGATGGAGTGGTTCATTAACGGTCACCAAGGTATCCACACATGTGCTAAGTCAATATCGGTACACATTTGATCGACTTTCACGAAATGAGGTATGATAAAAAGCATTTTTTATTGTTCATTGGAAAGTCTGGCCTTATTAATACAATAATATTATTTATTTATTTTGTCGAATATTATTGATTTCAGATTGTGTGGATACCATACATGCATGAGATTATGTCCATCTTACCAGAATATTGTCTTAATGGGCAAGATGTTTGGTTGACTATAAGTCCTCTCATATGCTTCCATATTGTAGAGTGGCATCGGCCCGATCGAGTGTTAAGACAATTTAGATTACGACAATATGTGCCACCACATTGTAATACAGATACACAATTGCATCAGTTAGACTTGCGAGGTAGGTATGACAATGATTGGAGACGCGAACATGCACGATATATATCAGCATGGGGTCTACGCCGAGAATGTTGTGCATCTGGCAAGGTAATACAAGACGAGTCTGATGTATCGGATGACTACTTATCTTGGTACAACTCAATCACGAGGAGATACATTACACCTCAAGGAGCAGCCTATGAATACATGGCAAGTTCTCTATATGTATGTATATTCAATTGTGCCTAAATTTTGTAGTTTTAATTAATTATTTACTCTTCCACAGGCAAATATCATCAAGCAAATACATGATATTTCGTCGCAAGACGAGATCAAGTCTCTATGTGATAGTTGTTTCAAAGTAATGGACGATCTTCATGGTAGGAATAGCGTTAGACCACTAACTTATGATCCCGACAAGCGACAAAATTGTCGTAGGCGTCAACAGCCACCAACTGAGGACAACCTTGATCCTTGAGTCGACAATCAAATTCGGGCTACCCTCGTAAGTATGGATCTTGACACTCACTAATCTTTTGTCTCGGTACATATATCCAATCACCCCATAAGAAGAAAAGGAAAAAGAAAAACCTAAGGATGAAGAATATGCACAAATAACGTTTGATTGTACTCAGATGTTTTTCTAAGTTTTGATTTTGTTTCGAAGCTTGGAAAATTGTGAAGCATGTATTGTCATCGTTGGTTAGAGAAGAGAAAAAGAACGAAAAGAAAGAAAGAAAAAAAAATAGTGTATAGTTCAATTGGTTAATATAGAGGTTTGAACCTCGCATGTTGTTGAACTGAAAAAAGGCAACCTAATTGAAATATATGAGATTCTCCTCAACAAAATCAAGGTTATAAAGATTTTGAAGTTATCAACATATTTGTTGTTCCCTTCACAAAGTTGAGCTGAAAAATGAAAAATAATGCTTAGACGATGAGAGCTCATTTTGGTTGTCTAATGTTTTTCTTTCATTGTGTATTTTCTTCACCGAGTGGATTTTACCATTTTAGTCTCTATTTGCAAAATTTTAACATAAATTTTTATTTACAATAGAAATCTTTTAATATAGTTTTATGGCTACATTTAAAAAAATTTTGTGAGTGAACTGTCATGTTAGAATAGTGATGGGGATAACTTAGATAAATGGCTATTTTTTAAAAGTACATTATCAAAATAAACGTTTTAAAGGTATATAAACTAAAATGAATAAAAGTTGAAAATAAGAACCAAAATGAACTAAAATTAAAAGTGGAGGAACTAAGTAGTGTTTTAGTATTTAAATTTTAAAAAATCTTAAAATTTATTTATTGACATTTAAAAAATTGCACAAGAACTTTGAAGGTTCGCTTTAAATTTTAAAAAGTCTATAATTATAATAAATCTCGTAATTTAACAAGTTTATAACAAGTCTGCCTATACTTACTAATAAAATTAATGGGAGACAGAGTAAACAAAAAATTGAAAGCGGTAGGAGTTACTGAAAATTTTTAAAATACGAGAATTGTATAAACACAATTTTGAAGGTTTTTTTTTTTTCATTCTTTTTTCTTTCCTTTTAACTAAGGAAACTTAACAAATACACCTATTAGATAAGGGATCAAACTTATAATTTAATAATGGTGAAAACTCATTAAAAATTATGCTAAACAAAAACATAATATGTACACAATGTCTAAGAATATTTTTTTCAATTTGGTATTTAATGTTTTAAAATTTTCAATCTTAATGTATTGAATGTTTTTTCAATTAAAACCTTATTTTCACTGATTGTTAAAATGAATTGATTAAATAATGATGTGATATGAAAACGCACTTTGTTAGTTGAACTAAGAGTACCATGTATTTTAATTTGATGAAATAGACATATTACGTTATTACTTGCTCATAAAATAAAAAATTACTCATTTTATACTACTTAAAATGTAGTAACTCACTAGAGTTGAAATTGATTGTTCTTACAAAAAGTGGACGAGTAAAAATATTAATATACTAACAAATTGACAAACTCGTAAAAGTCACTAAAAATTACCATTGTTCTTTTAATGTTTAGTTAGTGTAAAGACTCAATTAAAGAAAAAATCAATACATAATTGAAACATTTAAAATATTAGTAATCAAATTGAAAAATGCAAACTTTAGAGACTAAAACATGTATTTATGGCCATCACATAAATAGTCAACTTGAGCTTGATGGTTAAGACGTACAACATCAACAAAAATAGTAAAAGCTTAAATCTTCACTTTCCACGTTACCCAATCTATCAGCTTAAATTTTTGGGTTGAGTGATGGTTTATTCATTCTTAACATGGTATCAGAGCGGGAGGTCTTTGAGATACTCATAAATGAATTAAATTTAGCCAACTCATCAATTCAAGCTTTTGGGTTGAGTGGTGATTTATTCATTCTTAACAATGCCAACATAAGCAAGACTAAGCAGTATCGATATCTACTATTTTTCACATTGGAGATTCAAATTTCCAATAAGATTAAAATACTATTTTGGTCACTCTACTTTCAGCTTTGATTCGTTTTAATCTCTATATTTTTAAAATGTTAATGGTTTCTATACCTTCAATTTTTATTCATTTTAGTCCTGTACTTTTAAAGTGTTCGTTTTGGTTCATGTGCTTTTAAAAAGTAACCATATTGATTTCTTAATTTTATTTTTAATCTCATATTTTTTTCACAATTTCAACATGACCACTATACTCAATGTATTTCTTGAAATGTAAGACATTTTAGGGTAAATTACATTTTTAGTTCCTAAATTTGGAGATAGGATTTTGTTTAGTCTTTGAGTTTCAAAAAGTGACAGCTTGATCCCAACATTTAGATAATGATTTTAAAAGGTCATTGAGGTTAAACTTGCGTTAAAGTTAACGGAACGTTGGTGTGGCTTAATGAGTTGGATATTTATTTAATTTTATATACATAATATTTAACTCCAGGGACGTAGAACCATTTTCTAATGATTGGGGGACTAAATTGTCCATTTTTTAAATTTAGGGACCAAATAGAAATATATCTCAAGACTACTGAACTAAAAATATATTTTACCTTTTTTTTATTATTAAAGTTGAAACGATGGTTCTAAATATCCGTCGACATTTCCATCGACATATCCATGTTTCCATGGGTTCGACATCGACATGAGGGGTGATTCGACATTTCCATCGTAGTACAAGAAAATTGACACAATATGAAAAATATCAAGAAATGTCACTAATATATATATATATATATATATATATATATATATAATATATAATATTAATATTAATTATTTTTAACTAATTTAAAAATGAAAAAATGTTTATTTGTTAATTTAAATATTTTTTACGATTTTTTAATTTTTCTAACTCTTATAGAAATATCCATCGACATTGATATTTTATTGATATTTCGTCGCGGAGCGATCTCCATCTCGACGCTTAAATGGTTTTCTCCGACCCTGCAGTAAAGGAAAAGTTCTTTCCCTAAATCGGGCCCGGGACATTCGACGAAAAAGGAGGACCCAATGTTATGCACTTTATCCCCCCAAAAAGACCCGGATCTCCTATTTCTTTTTTTATAGGAAAATCTGCCCGCCCCGAAGAAAAATATGTGTCCAGAAAGACTATGTAAATTAGGGTCTTTAAGCCCTCACCCAACATCTATTAGTTCAATCAACCAACATTTTCAAAATCATTTTGAAGCCGTATACCCATTTCGGCCTGACTCCCGGTTCTCTCTTAAATAAAGCTATGAAAAAACGTGAGTACATCGACATTTAAAACTTTAGATCCAATAAACCGTTTGAAAATATCCAAAACAAATAAGAGTGGAAATTGCATTTTAACCGATAAATAAATAAACAACCCTCATATTGTCCAAAACCCCCGAAGCCCGCCGACATTTGTCCCATGGCGACGAGTAGAGCCGAGGAGAGGGCGAATGTGGAAGGGGCCGATCTTCTGGGGCAACCGACCTTCACAGAGCTCGAAAATGGCCGATTCCGCTGCGTGGAGACCGGCCACGAACTCCTCCCCAAGGATAAGGACACCTACTCTCGGACCAAGCGCTGCCGCATCGGCCTCATCGACTTCGCTTTGTCCCATCGAAAAGCTCCTCTCAATATGTTCGACCAGGATCCTCTCTCTCGGTACTCTAAATTTCCTTATTGTTTACGCGTATCTCTGTCCTTGTTGGCTTAGTGGTTACGTTTGATTGGTTGGGTATTGTAGAAAGTTGGGAATTATACATTGAGTTGCAGCTCGAGAGCCGAAAGGTTGAAATGAAGATGTAGTCTAAGAGACCTGTGTGTTTGGGATTGATTTTTAAATAAAAATTCTTTTTCTACGAGCACTTTGAAAGAATTACTGACTTGGAGTGTGATTGATATAGTTTCGTGTTTTTTTTTTAAATATATAGTGTTTGGTACTAAATTAAAAAAAAAAAAACTCTAAAATCTGATGGATTTAAAAGCCATTTTTCAAGAAACGCTTATTTGAAAAGTGACTTTAAAGTGATTGGAATTTTTGTAGTTTAAGCCCTTTGAGAGATGATTACTTAGAAGGAACATAATTCAAATTGAAGCAATTGGATATCAGCGTGTCGGTACAAAAAAATGCTTAAACTAAATGATATGTTACCACTCCTAGAATACTATTTATTTGCTTTGCTGGCTGTTGCTTTGGATTCTAGGCCATAGTGAGTGTATAATTTCTGTTGTCTTGGTAATGGGTTGTGGTTATTTGATGGACTTCAGTTGGAGAACTGATAAATTAAGATGAAAATGAAGTCAGGAAACTTATGAGTGGAGTACTATTTGTTTACTTATCATCGTTTTTGCTTGAACTGCAATGAGAACTCGATTAATCTTGGATTTTGGTGATCTGAGTCTTCTTGAGTGTGAAATTTGTCTTTCCTTGGTAATTGGGCTGCTGTTATTTTGTTCTTTTTGAATGGTTTTTGCCCTTTCTCTTGTCAGTCATTTTAATTTCAGTTGGCCATGTCATTCCTTCTTTTGCAGTTCGAAGTTAAAATGCAAACTGACTGGTGATACCATCAACAAAACAGAGGAACATATATGGAAGCACATTAATGGCAAGCGTTTCCTCAACAAATTAGGTCTGTACTTCTCTTTCTACGTGGATTGTTTATGTTTTTCCATTATCTTATCGATGATGTGGTCATGGCAAGTTCTCTGATTCTCATTAAGCTCGAAAAACCAGTTGAATGCACGTTGCTACTATTGACAAAGTTTTTATTTTCATGGCAGAGCAAAAGGAGTTAGAGAAAGAGTCGGCTAAATCAGGAGAGCAGCAAGCCAAGAAGAAGGCTGCTAAGGCTTCAAAGGCAAGTACAGAAAATTCAAATAAGAAGAAGAAGAAGGAACTGGAGAAGACTACTTCTGAAGCAAGGGAACCCAATGGGGGGAATGACTCAGAGGACGCCTTCTGGATGCCTCCGGTAGGGCAGCGTTGGGATTGTGACAATGGAGGAGACCGATGGGTTTCAGGATCAGATTCGGAGCATGAAAGTGAGAAGGTCATTGCAATGGGTATGTTTTTCAATTTTGCAAACTAGACAATGTATTTAGATTTCCATTAAATCGCACTTGTGCTAAAGAGGAAATGTGGTAGGTCATTGAACGCAAAATCTAGAATGAGTTGGGTAGTAATTGTGAACCTCATGTATATTAGAAATTGTTTAAGTCTAACTTTTTGTGTGATTACTCTCTTGTTATTTTCAAAGTAGGCCAGTGAGTTTGTTTGGGGTTAATGGTTGTGTCAGGGGGACCTTGGGGGTCCTTTCTTGGTCTCGGTTTCTGGTTTGCTTGAGGGAGTTGGTTTTGCTCTGGGTTGCTTGTCTTTGGCTGTTCGGATATCTCCTACTATGCTTTTAAAAGGCAACATGGTGTTTTCAAAGGAAATCAAAGAACCATTGACGGAGGATCTGATACATGCAGCTCCGGTGAATTGCCATTCAAAAATTTGTTCAAGTTGCTTGTGGGTTGTCAAGGCTTGCATTATTTGGGTCTTTGGGTGGAGTTCTTTGGTGATTTTGAAGATGGCATTTGCCTAGAAAGCAATTTTCTCACTCATTTTTGGTGGTTTTTTTGGCCAGTTTTCTTTTTTATTAACTGAAGTTTTTGTATTTCTGTTCTTGTTCAAAATGTTTTTGTATTTCGGTTACTAAGGATATTTGTAATTATCGATGAGGCACTACTCTTTTGGATTGAAGTCCATTTCTGCAGGTTGGCCTCACTTTCTTTTTTTTTTTTTTTTGTATTGCCTTATACATCCTTTCATTTTTCTCAATGAAACCTCGATTTTTGTAAAAAAAAAAAAAGAAAAAAGCTGAGGTTTTTCTATTTCACTTGTACTTTTTTCATTTTATCAATGAAAAATAGCGTATTTTTGTGAGAAAAGTAAGTGCCAAGCATCCACATAATGACAATACCACCAAAAGTCCAGTGAGAAGTAGAGGTTAAGTGGAAACTTAGCCCGCCCGGTGTCTCGGGTTCAAGCCTCTGAGTTGAATTTAGCTAGAGAAAACTCTTGTTTTCTGTCCAATGCCATTGAGGCATGTAAAGTCTTCCCAAAGGAGTGGTGTGGAGTCTGATACCGTGAGATTTCAAAAAAATAATCTTTAGAAGCTTGTTAAAGCCTGCTCACCTGTTTTATTTTGATGAATTACTGCTTATTCTTCTATCCTTCCCAATGATAAAGGATTTTTCGCCCGACCAGTAGGATCTCATCTCGTGCCTGTAACATCTTGATTGGCTTTATTATGAACTGTCACGACACCCGAGATAAATTAGGTTGCCAGGACTGTATATTCTCTTTTAAAAACTTCTTTCACCTAGTTGTTTTGTGTTTGGCCACTTCCTATTTTACCTTAAATTGATTGTTTCTCCTCTACTCTACAGATGACGAGGATAAACCTGGTGAAACCGAGTCAGATGAATTATCTAAGCAGTATGTGAAACCGATAGCTAATATATGTTTAATTTTTTTTTTTTCATTCCGGTCTGAATTACGTCAAGTCCTCATGTTGATCATCATATTTACTTTCTGATGATCACAGGACCAAAAGAATGTCTATAGAGATTGGACCCAGTAGCTTTGCTTCAAGAAAGAAGAAAAGCAAGAAAAGCTCTAAGTGAGCAACATTTTCTCAAGCACTTCCGATAATCCGACCGTATTCAGGTTACTTAGGTGAGCACGGACCGCCTCCGCTCGCCATCTGCAGTATGCTGCATCCATCTTCATAGGTCCTTATTTAATCACCATTTGTTTTTATCTTCTTCCCTTAATGTCTGAATTGACTGTACTCTTCTTAGCTTAGCTGATTGAAGTTTTGCTCTCTTGTTCCTTCTTTTGTAGCACTAGATATATAGATATATAGACTGGTCCCTAATTTTTGTTAAAATTCCGATGGGTCCCTAATATTTATTACATTTCTCAATTGCCCCTATTTTTGTAAAAGTTTTCAATTTTACTCTTAATGAATCACTTTAGCTTAAAATTTCCTGAAAATTTTATGGCTGGTGTTGTCGGGTTTTTTTTGTTTTTTTATTATTTTTTTAAATAACGTATTTTAAAAAGAAAATACAGAAATAATGTGATTGGATGCGATTTCACTTCAATCGCAGCCATTGGATGTGAGTTCACCGTTACTTTTCCAGCTGGAGCCATGTATTTGATGGAAATCGTGCATGCCATGCATGTGATTTTCGTCTGTCTTCGGTGCAGTGCCTTCCCTTTCCCTTGGCGTTTGTGGTTCGATTTTAGTTTCACGTACATTTGTTGTCTCTTGATCTAATTGTTGTCGACAACTTCAAAGTTTAGTAGGAGTCCATGACTCCAACCAAATTGTTGAGTATTTCTTGTTTATTAAATTCAAAGTAAATTTTAAATTGTTAGTCCATAACTTATATGTATTTGGCATAATTGAAATATTTTTGGACTTATTTGAAAAGTTTTGAGCTAATTTAATGTTTAATTATTGCCAAATAAAATTTAAGACTATTGATACTGAAGAAGGGTTAATGTCCATGAAAATCGATCGAAATAAGTATAAGCTTAGGCATAGGGTCGAAATTTGTGAGCGAATAAGCCCTACCATTTGTTGTAAAAAAACCCTTACAGTTTAAATTCTGACTCAATTTTTACATTAAATAGTAATTTAAATTAAAAAATAAAAAATAATCTCTATATCAGTTTTGAAATTTCTTATTTAATTTACATTTCTTTGAAATCTACATTATTTTTGTAATTTATTGTGGAATTTATGAGCAATACAGTCATCTAATCTATTTATTATTATTTCATAAAATATATTTATTATCATTCCAGGCAGGTGGGTGTCATCTAATTATTAATTATATATGTTAACAAAACTATGAGAGAGTATTAAATTACAATTTTTTTTCTTTTGATTGAAATAAGACTCTTAAACTATAATGAGAGCATAGTTTAGTAGTGGGTGACTCGTTCATTTTCTTAAGGTCGGAGGATCAAGTTCTCGTACTTCCAATTTGTTGTACGATCTATTTGAGGTTTGATAGGTGAAGTGTTTAAATTTTTATAGCATGGTTCATAAAAATTCAGATCAATGTTTTAAATGTTTAGGTTGGGGGTATTTGTCAAAAATTATAAAAGAAATAATCAAATTAATAAATAATGATTTTACCATTTTTAAATTAGTGAAAGTTTCTTAATACTAATATTATGTCTTGGTGATATTTTGTTGACTTTTTTATATATTTTATTGATTTTTATACTATGTCGAGGTTGAGACATGAAAATGTCAATAGGTTGAGTTCTTCCAACTTTTTTAGTTAAACAAAATTGTCATATGCATGTAAACGTGAAACCTTTAAAACAAATGCATAGTGTCTTACCTAGTTGAGACTTAAGTTATCAATTTATGTTAATAAAACAATATTTTAACGTGACATTAAAGGTAAAGTTAAGAATTATAAAAAGAAGATTAAGGACTATTGATATATTTAGCCTAAAAAAAGTGGACTAAATACCTTCTTGCTCCCTAAAGTTTGGAGTAGATGTCTATTGGTCCTGAAGTTTGTAAAATGGGGCACTCAAATGTTTTGATGGTTAGTTGACTAACTTGCTTGATGAGTTGTTAAATTGATGATTGTAATTAGTGCAAAATATATTATTTAAATAAAATTTTCTTTTTTTTTTATTGTGATTGGATTATATTCTTCCCTCTTATATTTATTCTCTCCTCTCCTCCTTCCCCGACAAACTTCATCGCTACTCGTCTATCGCTTGTCTCCTCGTGTCGTTCGACTACCACAAGACGATAGGTGAGTGCATATGATAGATGAGCGATATTTGATGGGCGGACAACGATGAAGAGGCATGCTACAGGTGAGCAACTACGAATAGGTGGTCGACATGCCACCAAATATCAATTGGAGGGGAGGAAGAAGAGAAGGAGAAGATAATCCAATCAACACAAAAATATTATTTAAATAATATATTTTTCCATATCAATTACTACATTTAGTAATTTAACAGCCACATCATGTTGAAGTTAGTCAACTAATAATAAAAATATTTTAGCGACTATTTAGAATAATTTTACAAACTCCCCAAACTAAAAGTGTACCAAAAGTATATTTAGTTCAAAAAAGTTGATTTCTTTTAATACAATAAAGTGGATGGAAAATTGAACCTCGAAAGAAGAAAGAAGGGGATATCTCATGTTCACCTAAAAAAAGTAACTATCAGCTCCAAATTGTTCAATGATAAAGGCAACGTTAGTATATTTTGTTTTAATTAATTAATTTTTTTACAGACTTAGACTTGAATTTAGAAAATTGGTTATTGTTTTCTGTTAAAATATAATTTTGGTCTGTAAAGTTTACGTTTGTTTTAAACTTAATCTCTAAAGTTTAAGACTTCTATATTAGTTTATTAAAAAAGATCCTATATTAATTGTTCAAAAATTTATAAGTTCCACATGAGGCATTTATCAACAAAACTTGACTTGATAAGGGATTGACAAAAATAAAAAAAAATTAATTAATAATATTTTAGATTCTTGTTTACAAAATATATTACTAATAAAACTGTGATTCTAACTCCTAAATCTATCATAATGATTCAGCAACTTTTTATGCAATCTATTATTTTAAATTTTATATTTTCAAATAACTGAAGAACAAATTTAATTTTTTAAGATTAAAATATTATTTTGTTATTTTTATTTTCAGCTTTAGTTCTTATTAGTTTTTTTTAAAACATTTATTTTCGTCCTTATACATTCAATTTTGATTTATTTTACTTTAAGTGACAACTTTGGTCCCTCAATTTTATTTTTAGTCTCATTTTTTATCAGTATTTCATCATGATACTATACCAAATATATATTTTTGAAATAAAACCATGACTTTATATTAAATGATTTCCATTATGTGTAGAATTTATGATAAAATTTTGCAGATTTAGACCAAAATGACTATTTTTTAAAGTAAAAAAATTAAAATGAACATTTAAAAAATATATAAACTAAATTAAATCAAAATTAAAATTACACAGACTAAAACAAATATTTTAAAAGTAAAGTTTAAATTGAACCAAACTTAAAATTACACTACCGGAACAGTATTTTAAGAGAGAAAAAATTCAAAAAGGTATAAAAACCACCTCGTTTCGGTAAGAAATTTCGTAAATGACACAAAGCAAATCCGACGTCGTTTGGGCTTGAATTACTTTCACTTTTTCTTAAAAAATCAAAACGTCGTCGTTCCGTGTTCTTCTCTCGTCGCCCTCTGAACTTCTTCTTCTATCTACCCATCGGCGACGGTTTCATCATTCTCGTCGGCAAAGCGATTGCCGCCCCAACGGAATGGCTTTTAAACACCATTTTGTGCCCTTCGATTTTCGTTTCCTGGTCTCAACAAAAACCCTAGAAATTCGCCGCTGCCCTCTTCTTCTCCGGTTGCTCCACTTGCACCTCCGCCGCTTTACGCCCAAAAAAGTTACCGACGTCATCTGATCCCGGTAATTCCCCGGAGCTTTGGTCGTTGCTTTTTTATTTCAGTAGATCAGCTCATATTATTCTGCTGGCCGGTGATTATGCTCGAATACCCAGCCCCATTCCTTTGTTTTTGTTAAATCTTGCTATACATTAAACTAACAACTGATGTTTCTCCTTCATTAGGGACTGTAACTCTGCCACTCCAATTGATTTGTTCTTTTATAATTTTTATTCTCCCTATTTTGGATTTGGCTTTGATTTGATGGTCTGTGCTTTCACTTTCTGACAATTTCTAATTTGGACGGGCTTATTAAGTTGTTGGTTGGTTAGACCTGATGGTATAACAAATATTTGATTTTAGATCTCCTTTAAAACAGGGGGGAGAGAGATTGTTGGAGACCACAAATTGGTTTGGAATGATTTGTATGTTTGAATGGGTGTTTAATTTCAGGGGAAAAAAACACCTTAATTCATTGTTAGCTTTAGAAGTAGAGACAATGCTCATCTTATTTTATTGCTTACTTTCTTCTATTTATCTTAGATCCACTCTATTAAGTGTTTTCAAATTTCTATAGGAAACAATCATGAATGCCCCATGTGAAGATGTGGTATCTCCACCGAATGCTACTACCAAAGGTCAAAACGATAGGAAGCGAAAAGGTCTTCATGTGAAGTGCATGACATGTGATGCTTTATATCCTGGTCACTTTAAGAGAAATGAGATTGAAAGGATGAAAGCATATGGCAAGAACTACAGCCATGGCTTTCGCAGTCGTTGTCATTTTTCTTGCGGGGGAAAAGAAGTAAATAGAGAGTATTTGGATTCCAAAAGTAAATTTGTAGAAAATATTAGGATACTTATTGCAAAAATGATCATAATTGGTAAATTGCCCCTCAACTTTGTGAAGAATGAAGGGTTTAGGAGGTTTATGCAGCAGAGCGTGCGTCCATTTTGTCCTGAGTTTGTTATTCCCTCTTTGGCCACAGTTACTAGGGATATATTGGAAATATACAAAAGGGAGAAGGCATTAATGAGAACCATGATTGTAGATCAGAATAGTACGGTTTCTCTCACGGTGAATACTTGGACGTCGGATCAAGACATGAACTACATTGTTCTTACTGGACATTTCATCAATCTTGGTTGGAAAATACAGAGGAGAATTCTTAATTTTCGTCAAATTGAGAATCTCAGAGGAGAGACTATAGGAAGAGAAGTTGAAAAATGTTTGAAACAATGGAGTATTAAAAATATATTGACATTGACGGTAGACAATGCTCCTTCAAATGACACCGCTATTTCTTATTTAGTTGACCGTTTCAAGAATGGGTTGGTTTTGGATGGTAATTTTGTGAATGTTAGATGTTGTGCACATATTTTGAAATTGATTGTATGTGATGTGATGGAAGATTTTCATGAGTTGATATCTAAGGTTCGAAATGCTGTTAGATTTGTGAGGTCTTCTCCTACACGATATAGAAGCTTTGAAAAGTGTATCGAAGAGGAGAACTTATCCAACAACTTTGTGTGCCTTGATGTTCCAACTCAATGGGACAATACCTACGTAATGTTGGAGAGTGCTGAAAAGTTTGAAAAAGCATTTGAGAGACTAGGGATCCATGACACAACCTTTTTGAACGAGGATATTCCCGCTAGTGGAGATTGGGAAGTTATTAGAACACTTGTTCAATTCATATCATTATTTTATAAAGCGAGTTTAAGACTTTCTGGTTCTGTTCATGTCCTTTCAAATACGGTCTTTCATGAGATTATCACCATCCAAAATTATATCAAAAAGCATTCTTCCAATAGTGATAATCTTGTTCTCAATGACATTGCAATGAAAATACAGGCTAAGTATGATAAGTACTGGGGGAACGATGAAAATGCAAATTACCTTTTATATATTGCCGTGGTTTTGGACCCTCGTTACAAGATGAAATTTCTGTTATATTGCTTTAGTGAATTGTTTGGGGCCAATGTGGCAAAAGAGATGTGCAAGAAGGTTGAAGATATTTTGAGGCAATTATTTAGTGAATATAGATTGTTAATTCGTGACTATCACGACTCACCTACATCAAGCATGGACGGTTATTTCAATACTAGAACATGTACTACTGACGATGAGGATATTTTTGATGATGAGGCTTACCATTTGAAGGATATGTTTGAAAAAGTGAAGGAAGAAGATAAAAATGTTGATGCAGCCACAGAGGTGGACCTCTACTTGTTGGAGCCTCTTGTGGATAAATTCAAGGAATTTGACCTATTAAAATATTGGTGGCGTAATTGTCATAGATTCAGGGTTCTCAGTGAAATTACTCGAGAAATATTAGCAATCCCAGTATCCACTATTGCTTCGGAATCTGCATTTAAAATCGGTGGGAGAATGATTGATTCTACGTGCTTAACATTGGCTCCAAATTTAGTTGAGGTTCTCGCATGCTTGCAAAATTGGCTTAACACGGATAATGTGGGTATTGATCTTCGAGAACACATAAAGGACATTATTGGCATGGAAGAAGGTAAGGGAATCTTAGATTGTCTCCACGTCTTCTAATGTGTTATTGTTTGTTAATGTTATTTGTATTTTCTTTTATGTTTTTGATTTTGAAACAAGCTTAAAGGAAGCATCAATCATGGGAGAGAGGACGATAATGCTTGGTGAAAAGAAGGAATAAGATGTTCTAAATACGAACTCTTTAGAATTTCTCATCCAATTGATCTTTATGGTATTATGTTGAACAAACCATTTCAGGATTTTACCTTGAAAATTGTTAAACTGTGTCGTTAAGTTTTTGTTGCAATGAAGATTTTTGTTTGCTCAAGATGTTCTCTCCAGGTCATGTAAACAGTTTGAAGGAGGAGAACGCTTACACGGGACGGTTTCAAGGTACCCTTTTAAGTTTTATATTTGCATACTTCTAACCCAAAGTTATATGGTCGTTGAACAAACATGAATGGTGATGATAATTTTGCTATGTATTTTGGAATGGATTCTGGCTATTGTTCTCTTTTCTTACAAAATCCTTTATACGGTAGTTTGCAATGCCTTCCAATACAGCAGTACAAGCAGTATCCCATTTGTTAATTCAGTTTCATGACCCTTGTCTCTCAAAGATCTTTGTTTGTTTCTTTTTTTCGTCTTCGTGTTTCCGTGTATCAAAAGCTCTAGGACTAAGAATCATAGTGTAAGGAAACCCTCACAAAACTATATTCAGAATCAGAATAGAAGAAGCCTTACACAAGTTTCTCAAAACAATGAGGCAACCTGCAGCATAGAAATCCAAAAGCATATATAGACTTCTAACTAACTTGAAAAGACATAATTCCCAAACTAGCCTTTTGGAAATTCCCTCCCTGCCCCTCCTAAGTTTCTAACATAAGTATTGACAATTGGGGGTCTCACACATAGTCTACGATGATGTTTGTCGAAACGAGTCGATATATTTGGAGAGCAAATGTATAGTAAAACTAGGGCCCTTAAACTATCCATGGGCAAATTATAGTTATATGGATGTCTTATAATTCTCTTGAATGTTGTATACATATTTTGAACTTCTTTGCAGTTGCTTGTGATTATAATCAGGTGAAGAATTCTGAATATAGCAACAACAATCTCTTGAAATTCAGGATATTGGTTTTCTTATCAACTTTGGATTCTTGAGAGTGAAAAAGTTTAGATGAAATCTTATGAGATGAAAACTCTTAGGTGAAATATTTTCTGATATTTATTTATTTATTTACTATTATTATTTTTTTGAGTTCTATCACCTCTGCTAGAAGAAGGAAATACAGTATTGTTGTTGCTCGTGAACAAATTAGGTCTATTATTAACGTGTGATCCATCTGATTTATTATTGTTGATTAATGAATGAGCAGTAATCAGTATTAATAATTTCCCCAACACGTCACTCCATGGGCCATGTGTGGGCCTGCTTATTATGTTAAACTGGCTGATGATATTTATTTTCATTTTTATGAATGCATGTAAAAAAAAAAAAAAAAAAATCATCCTTTTGGCCACATCGATAATTATTTAATGATAAAGTAATGTTTTCTTGGCGATTTTATATTTATAGACTTGTTTGAGAGTTAGTTTGAAATTTTGACTTTTTTTTTTCCGTTAAAATATAATGTTCGTAAGTCTTTATCATCAAAACTTGAGTCGGTAATTAATTGGAAAAAATGATATAATTTTTTATTTATTGTTAACATCTATGTGCAATTAACTAATAATTCATACGGGAAGTATTGATTAAGTAACTTTGCGAGGATAATTACACAAATAGACAATTTCTTAGATCCTATTTACATAAAAGTCTATTTTTCTGTTACCAAAATTACCCATGTAGCTATTATTTTAATAAAGGAATAAAAAAAATCCCTACAAATCAGCATGAAATTTTATGGGTACAAATCATGGTTTCCATATTAAAAAAAAATTGTCCACCTTCTTCCGAAAAATATTATGCAATTTTTGCACTGACATCATCAGAAAAATCACCATCCTTCCAAATATAACCATTGAAATCTAAAACATATTAAACGAGTATATGTTTATTATGTTCTATATTATATTATAAAGTATGTATTAAATAACCTACCATTTTAATATATACTAATAAAATGTATATATTATTATAACATATTAGACTATTATATGTTTATCATACTATAGGTTAGATTAAAAGGCATATATTATATAATGGTAGTCGAAAAAATGAAACAAACCGCTGGAAAATTAATGGGTCATCGAAAAAATCAAACCTATGGAAAAACAATAGAGTAGTCATCATAAGTTTGAGAAGCTAAATAATAGAGAAGTTAAAAGAAAAACTGTCGGAAAATTAAACTTTTAAAGTGGCATGAAAATAGTACCCGCTGAGATGGAAAATATCATTGTAATTAAAATGGAATAAAAAAAATATTAGGACAAGATTTATAATATAATAAATACATAATGTCATAATAGCAATATATGACAATGAAGATCTCTATTAATTTGAAAATAAATAGTTGAATTTTATATAATAAATATTATAAGACAACATTAATTAAGAGTAATATTGAAACAAAAAAATTGAAATCGAAATCTCGAAATCTAGATTTATAAAATTTAAAAAAAAAAGTGTATTTTATGAAATATCATTATTAAATTTAGGTATTTCAGATAATTTCCCTAACTAATAATTAATATCTATGTGAGGTTATGAAACTATTATGAAGATAGATGGAAAAAATGAAAACTATAGAGGTTATGAGAATTTATGAAAAACAAACTCACATGTACAATATTACTTATAAAGAACGTTGAATAATGATCTAATCGTCAATAAAGTATGCATTGTCACTCAACTTTTTTATTTATAATTGCCGAGAAAATAAGAAAGTTCACGGCCAAATTTCACACTTTCAAGTTTAAAAACATTTTTATGATTTAGTGTTTTAAATTTTAAAACATAAAATACGTAAGTAGAGATAAAACTTTCTGGTAAAAGTAGAAATGATAATGAACTCCCTGAAATAATAATTATACAAAATTTATATTATCTATATTTGAGAAATTTATAAATAATATTTTAAATTTAACAAAAATATTTAGTTAACTATTACCCTTCTTACTTCTTTATAAATATATTACTAAATTCATTGAATAATTTTTTAATTGAGACTTAACTTGTCAAACCGAACATTTCAAGTGGTTAAAACACATATTTTCACCATATGTTGTATTAAAAAAATAATAATAACAAATTATATTTTCACCCAAAATTATATTTATTAAAAAATCTAGAAAATTCCGGATTGTCAATATAGATCTTTTATTTTCATTCAATCTTTTATTTCCAGATTATGAGTGGAATGCATTATTAGAAATTTTACTTTTTCAAAACTAAAATAAAAAACTCAAAAGCCAAACAAACATAACTAAGCGGTAATTAACATATATTTCAAATCAAGAGGTCGTGAGTTCGATCCTCCACTCCCACCTGTTGTACTAAAAAAAACGCGGTTACTTTACGCATTGCATTGTCAAAATAGTATTCAAACCACCAAAGAAAAAAATTAAAAACAAAATCTTAAAACAAAAGGAAGAAGACATAGACCTAAAATCGTCACGAAAACCTATATTTTGCCTTGACGTTTTTAAACATTCACGAATATTACTTTTCGTGATGTTTTCTAAAACATCACGAATACCTTTTGTGATGGGGGCATATGTGACGTTGTAAAAACGTCACGAAAGGATTTTGTGACGTTTAAAAAATGTCACCAGAATCCAAATTTCACTAGTAAAGTGACTGGTAAAGTGATAGAAGAAGATAAAAATCTTGATGCAGCTACAAAGTTGGACCTCTACTTATTGGAACCTCTTGTGGGTAAATTCGAGGAGTTTGACAATGCAGCTACACATAGAGATTGGATCGTAAAGGAAGAAGGAAGAACTGAGACCACCGATGACTGGGGCCGGCCCACTTGAGAGCCGACCCCACCTTGGCGCCGAGACGTTGAGTCCTTCTCGGCTTTAGGTCGAGAAGGTTCTTGACCTCTCTCTCGGTCCTAGTGCCAATCAATCGATGTTCGGGCCCAAACCTGATAAAAAGGCATGTGTGTATCATGATCTAGTAAGCCCAACTATCTGGAGATGACCTAAGGTTGGAGTTCGGGAAACTCTAAGGGGGAGATCAACCATAAATAGAGGAGGAATCACCCATTAAAGGTAAGTCGAAATACACTAAGTACTTTGCTTAGTGATTCTCCCATAGCTGACTTTTGCATTGGAGCCCATGTGACATAAGTCACACCGGTTTAGGGTTACTCGGTTTTACAAGTATCCTGTCTCTTTATCATCGAGTTTGGTATGCATTTTAGAGAGAACCGAGAGGGTCAAAATCCAAGCATCAACCCCTGCAATATCTTTTGTTTATTGATTAATCCATTAAAGTTGTCTGCAATGGAGATTTTTTGTTTCATAAAATCTAAAAAAGTTAAAATATAAGCTCTTCAAATTTTGAGAAGTTCCACATTTATGTCCTTTTTATTTTTATTTTTTTTGGGAAACTGTCATCAAAATTATAGTTGATAATGAATAAAAATGATATAATTTATTTTGTTGTTAACAACATCTAGGTGTAATTAACAATAATTAATGGTGTGAAAACAACGATACAAAGATACTATACAGATCATTAGAAATATTTCCAGCATATAATCTAGGGTATTGGGAGTGATTTTTGCTCCCCAAAATCAATTTTTCATTGTCAAAATCACTTCCATTTTAATTGATATGTTTGACAAATTAAAAAATTGATTTTAGGAAAACTTAAAATCACTTTAAATTGATTTTTGAGGTATCACTTGAATGGATTTGTAATCCGTTAACTACATATAAATTATATAATGTATTTTTGTACCTTCTTATATATTATAAATTCAATTAGTCAAGAAAAAAATTAAATTCATTAATACTACGTTAACTTAGTACAATAATAGAGATTTGAAACCATAATGATCAGAGAGATGTGTCAATTATTGCAGCCCACATGTTATTGACACAACGCTAGGATAAGTTTAACTACATGGATTTTTTAAAACTATTTTCCATCGCTTGATAACTAAACTAATGTAAAAACATATTCTCATATTAAGGGCTAAAAGTATATTTTACCGATTTTTTAAAGAAAAAAACTCGGAAATAAAGTTTTGGGGAAATGATACTGAGCCAAAGCGACGTCGTTTAGTTTAATGGCATTATTTTATCATTCTTTTATAAAACAGCAAGATGTAGCTGTTTCGCGTTATTGTTCTCGGTTCTCCTTCTTGGCTCTGAACTTCTTCTATATGTTCAGAACAACAGCGACGGTCTCATCAGCCTCGTCGCACAAACCAATGGCTTCTAAACATGATTTCCGTTTTCAGCCCTTCGATTTTCGTTTCGTGGTCTTTTCAAAAACCCTACCAATTCGCCGCTGCCCCCTTCTTCTCCGGTTGATCCCAAACAAGTTACCGGCGTCATCTGATATCGGTAATTCCCCCAAGATTTCATTCGATTTTCTGCATCTCTTGTTCGCTTCTTCATATCACAACTTTTTGCACCTTCATTTCTTTCATATGTTCTTGGTATTGTTTTAAAATTGGATTTGGCTTTGATTTGATGCCTATGTGCTTTCACTTTCTGACGATTTCTGCTTTGGATAGGCTTATTAAGTTGTTGGTTGGTTATACTAGACTAGGTGGTATAAGTATAACAAGTATTTGATTTTAGACCTCCTTTAAAACGGGGGAGACAGATTTTTGGAGACCACAAATTGGCTTGGAATGATTTGTATGTTTGAAAGGAATGGATGTTTAATTCAGGGAAAAAAAGAAACCTTAATTTCTTGTTAGCTTTAGAAGTAGAGACAATGCTCATTTTCTTTTATTGCTGCCTTACTTCTATTAAATATTTTCGAAGTTTTTTTTATAGGAAACCATCATGAATACCCCTTGTGAAGAAGAGGTTGAGGTTAAGGATGTGAAAGAGGATGAAAATGTAGGTGTATCTCCACTGACTGCTACTATGAAAGGTCAAAACGGTACGAAGGAAAAAGGTAATGTTGATGCCCCTCATGTCGAGCGCAAAAACTGTGGTGCTTTATATACTAGTCACTCAAAGAGAAATAAGATGGAAGAAGATCTTGAGATCTACAGCGACAAACATCCCCAGCATTGTACTTTTTATAATGGGGGAAAAAATGCAAATGAAGAGGATTTGAATTCAGTAAGTGAAGAGGAGGTAGAAGACTATCCAGACTTATGGGATTCATTTGACTCACCAGACTCATCAACCCCTCGTGGAGTTTTCAACGCAAAAAGTGCAAGAATACTTATTGCAGAAATGATCATAATTGATAAATTGCCCCTCAACTTCGTGAACGATGAAGGGTTTAGAATGTTTATGGAGAAAATCATGTGTGCATTTGCTCCAGAGTTTGTTGTTCCCTCTCTAACCACAGTTGCTAGGGATATATTGGAAATATACCAGAGTCGGAAGGGATTCTTGCGTAGACTTATTTTCAATGACAATAGCACAGTTTCTCTCACAATCAATACTTGGACGTCGAATCAAGATATGAACTACATGGTTCTTACTGGACATTTTATTACTTTTGGTTGGACAATAGAGAGGAAGATTCTTAATTTTCGTCAAATTGAAAATCTCAGAGGAGAGACTATAGGACGAGAGGTTGAAAAATGTTTGAAACAATGGGGTATTGAAAATTTATTGACAGTGACAGTAGACAATGCTTCTTCAAATGACACCATTATTGCTTATTTAGTTAGTCGTTTCAAGGATGGGTTTCTTTTGCATGGTGATTTTGTGCATGTTAGCTGTGGTGAACATATTATGAATTTGATTGTACGCGATGTTATGGAAGACTTTCATGAGTTGATATCTAAGGTTCGAAATGCTGTTAGATTTGTGAGGTCTTCTCCCACGCGATATAGAAGCTTTGAAAAGTGTATCGAAGAGGAGAACTTATCTACCAACAATGTCGTGTGCCTTGATGTTCCAACTCGGTGGGACAATACCTACGTAATGCTGGAGGATGCTGAAAAGTTTGAAAAAGCATTTGAGAGACTAGGGATCCATGATACGACCTTTTTGAACGAGGATATTCCCTCTAGTAGAGATTGGGAGGTTATTAGAGCACTTGTTCAATTCTTATCGTTAATTTATAAGGCCAGTTTAAGACTTTCTGGTTCTGTTCATGTCCTTTCAAGTACGGTCTTTCATGAGATTAGCACCATCCAAAATTATATCAAAAGATGTTCTTCCAATGGTGGAAATCTTATTCTCAATGATATTGCAACGAAGATACAGGCTAAGTATGATAAGTATTGGTGGAATAATAGAAATGCAAATTACTTTTTATACATTGCCGTAGTTTTGGACCCTCGTTGCAAGATGAAATTTCTGATGTATTGCTTTAGTGAATTGTTCGGGGCCAATGTTGCGAAAGAGATGTGCAAGAAGGTAGAAGATATTTTGAAGAAATTATTTAGTGAATATAGGTTGTTAATTCGTGACTATGACGACTCACCTATTTCAAGCTTGGTGGATGATTCAAATACCAGCAAATGTACTACAAATGATGTTACAGAGGATATTTTTTATGACAAGGCTTACCATTTTAAGGATATGTTTGAAAAAGTGAGGGAAGAAGATAAAAATGTTGATGCAGCTACAGAGGTGGACCTCTACTTGTTGGAGCCTCTTGTGGATA
Organism: Momordica charantia; assembly: GCF_013281855.1. Classification (NCBI taxonomy): domain Eukaryota; kingdom Viridiplantae; phylum Streptophyta; class Magnoliopsida; order Cucurbitales; family Cucurbitaceae; genus Momordica; species Momordica charantia. Next base: position 10,874,696 of record NW_028275166.1, on the reverse strand, counting down.
AATTCAAGGAATTTGACCTATTAAGATATTGGCAATGTAATTCTGCTAGATTCCGGGTTCTCAGTAATATTGCTCGAGAAATATTAGCGATCCCGGTATCCACTATTGCTTCGGAATCTGTATTTAATATTAGTGGGAGAGTGATTGATTCTATGTGCCTAACATTGGCTCCAAATTTAGTTGAGGTTCTTGCATGCTTGCAAAATTGGCTTAACACGGATAATTTGGGTATTGATCTTCGAGAACATATAAAGGACATTATTGACATGGAAGAAGGTATGAGAATCTTCGATTGTTTCCATGTCTACTAATGTGTTATTGTTTGTTAATGTTATTTATATTTTCTTTTATGTTTTAGATTTCGAAACAAGCTTAAAGGAAGCATCGATCATGGGGAAGAGAACGACAATGCTTGGTGAAAAAAAGGAATAGAATGTTCTAAATATGAACTCTTTAGAATTTCTCATCCGATTGAACTTTATGGTACTATGTTGAACGAACCTTTTCAGGATTGTACCTTGAAAATTGTTAAACTGTGTCGTTAAGGTTTATCCTTTTGGTTGCAATGAAGACTTTTGTTTGCTCAAGATGTTCGTTCTAGGTCATGTAAACAGTTTCTGAAGGAGGAGAACGCTTTCACGGGACGGTTTCAGGTACCCTTTTAAGTTTTATATTTGCATACTTGTAACTCAAAGTTATATGGGCGTTGAACAAATATGAATATTGATCATAATTTTGCTATGTATTTTGGAATGGATTCTGGCTATTGTTCTCTTTTTTTACAAAATCTTTTATATGGTAGTTAGTTTGCAATGCCTTCCAATGCAGCAGTAGCCCATTGGTTAATTCAGTTGCATGACCTTTTTCTCTCAAAGGTCTTAGCCCTTTTCTTTTTCTTCTTCTTCTTCTTGTTTGCGCATATCGAAAGCTCTAGGAATCATAGTCTATGATGATGTTTGTCGAAATGAGTTGATAGATTTGCTAAATCTATTGTACAACTAGGACCCTTATGAATTCAGTAAACTATCCATGGTCGAATTATAGTTATATGGATGTCTTATAATTCTCTTGAATGTTGTATATATATTTTGAAATTCTTTGCAGAGGTGAAGAATTCTCAATATAGCAACAACAATCCCTTGAAATTCAGGTTACTGGTTTTCTTTATCAACGTTGAATTTGTTAGAGTGAAAAAGTTTACAGTTACAATATTGATGAAACCTTATGAGATGAGAACTTCTGGATGAAATATTTTCTCATATTTATTTATTATTATTATTATTATTATTATTATTATGATTTTGGGTTCTGTCGCCTCTGCTAAATGAAGGTAATATAGTGTCGTTGGTCGTGAACAAATTAGATCTATTATTAACATGTGTGATCCATCTAAATTATTATGAAATGTCATCATACTGGAGATAGTTTAGCAACAGGAAGATGTAGAATCAATGGCCAATAGTCGTTTGGTTTGTTTCATTATGTTCCAATTTGATGTCGAGATCTTGATCTCGTGGTGATTGTTACTCACCGAATCGCTAATGATCATTGAACCAAAATAATGTCCATAGATATTAGATCCAGCAGCTTTCCTTATAGAAAGAAGAAGAGAGTGAAAATCTCCATGTGACCGATATGTACTTGAGCATTCTTGATAACCCAACTGTATTCACCCATTTTCTCCCTTAAATTTTTTTTTAATACAATATGTGGGCCTAGAGGATCAAACTCACAACTATATCAATTATTGTTGAGCTAGTCTCGTTTTGGCTTTTCCCTCTGGAGTTAAATTTATTATTTATGTATAATTCTTTAATGCCAAGACTCTGCATCAGCAATGAAGAGTAGTCGGTATTAATTTGGTAATTTTCCCAACATGTCACTCTATGGGCCATGTTTGGGCCTGCTTATTGTGGTAAATTGGATAATGATAATTATTGTCATTTTTATGAGTGCATGTAAAAAAAAATTATATTTACCCATTTTGCCACATTGATAATTATTTAATTGAGATTTAACTTTACTTCCAACTGTAGAAGAAACTTCCGATAAATCGAAAAAATTCTCTAAAGATCGCTAGACTGTCTGTAGATTTTCGAAGATTATAATACTTAAAATACTTTAAAAACTTAAAAGAATTATGAATTTATAAAGATATGTCATGCATACTTGTTTTTCATTCAATCTTTTATTTCCAGGTCACTAATGGGGTCAAACCGAACCTAGCTAGCTTAGTGGTAATTTACATAGAAACTGAATAACATCTTTATATTTTTGGGTTTTTTCTACCTATTGAAATTATAAAAGCACCTCAATCTTTGAGGTAGCAAAGACGAGACTTAGTAGGGTTTTAGATTAAAATTTTTAAATTTCTTGAAATGTAGTTAGAAATTTGTATTAAAGAGTTTTATGGAATATAAAAATTGTGTTAAAATTATGGAAGCATAAATTAAAATGGTCACTTTTTAGAACTACATCTAACAATTGGTTTGACAGTTGAGTTTCTTTTTCTTTTTCTTTTTCTAAAAAATTGAAAGTTCAGCAACTTTGATCCTCATACTCGGAACCGATCTAGTGGGGACGGGTGGGGCCTTGGTACTTATTCTTTCCATTTGCACTTGAAAGTTTCTTTATAATAATTCTTTAATGTTAGATTATACATCATTCTTAATTTATGTTAACTTTTTTTAAGTACAATGATGTTGAGGGTGGATATTCCAACCTATGATTTTTTGGTCGAAGATATATATCATAACTTGTTAAATTATGTTTAGGTTGGCAACTCATGCACACTTTATTTTTTTTAGTACAACAAATGTGGAGGTGGGGGTTTGAACTCTCGACCTTTAGTAAAAGTCTAAGATCCTTAACTTCTGAATTAAACTCATGTTGACTAATGCTAAGTCATCAGCTAAGATTGATAGATTTTGGTGGACGACAATGATAATATAAGGAAGATTTATTGGATCAAATTGGAGAATTTGCATATCCCAAAGTTTCAAGGGAGATTTGATTTTAGGGGGAGAGTGAATTTCCATTTGAGCGATGAGATGCGTAGAGATCGGAAAGGACACTAACGACGAAAGCATTCTGTTGGGTCGATACTGCATCATTTAAGGTGAAGGTTGTGCCTATCATGATGATTCCAATGACTAGCAACCAACCAGACAACCATATGTTTCGATCCGCATTGAACGTCGGACTGACTTATCACCGACGGTTTGTTCAGGGTTCCAACCTCAATGGTTGACAACTAAATACGAGGGTTGCGCTTGTTGCAAGATAGCTTCAATCAAGTACTTTTGGCAAGACGAGGAGGGCGTATTCTCACAAAACCCTACTCTCTTGTTGCTAGGGTCCTAAAGAGCAAGTATTTTCGAGCCTCATTCTTTTCTTGAACCAAATTATATGAACGAGAACATAAATTTGTTAGTCGCCAATTTAATTAACCTCACTTGACATTGAACCAAGTCGTTGGTCTGACAGCTGTTTGAAGAAGAGGGGGTAGACGGAATTCTTGGTATCATCCCCCCAAATTTATGTAGAGCTCCACTAAAAATGTGTTGTTCACGGTAAAAACTGCCTAACAAGGTTTTAAATATCAATAAAAATGTAGAGGTCTCAATTTCATGGAAATATCGATAATGTCAATGTCGATGAATATTTCTATAAAAGTTAGAAAAATTAAAAAATCGTAAAAAAATAAACAAATAAACATTTTTCCATTTCTTAATTAGTTAAAAATATAATTAATCTTGATATTATATATATATTAGTGACGTTTTGTTGATATTTTTTTATATTTTATCGATTCTCTTGTACTATAATGAAAATGTCGATTTACCCTTCATGTCGATGGAAATGTCGACGGATATTTAAAATCATGCTACCAAAACAGTCACTAATGAATATTTTAAAAATACAAGGACTAATATAAACAAAAATTGAGAGTGTTATTTTGAGAGAACTAAAATGAAACCAACTTCAATAACCAAAATGACATTTTAACCTATTTAAAAACATAAAACAAATACATTATCAAACACCACGACTAGATAATTAAAATTTACAATAATTTTGTTGATTATTTTCTTGTCAATAAACCATCTTAGAGAAATTCTTAGCATTTAGTTAATCAATGATATTATAAATTAGAGACATGACCACTCCCAATCAACAAATATGAAAAGTTTAATTCATTTGAACTGAGTTTATATATCACCACATCATAATTCAAAATGTGGGGTAATTATTATGGACTGTGGATCAGAACCTATCGTTTGCATGCAAATTGATTATTTAAACTAACCATTAATTGATATATATTTCCAATTAAGAGGTTGTGAGTTTGATTCTCAATACTTTCAACTTTTATTTGGACGTTTTGAAAGTGTACCTAGACTAAAGTGAACAAAATTTAAAAGTCCAGAGACAAAAATAAATTAAATTTTGACGTTTTGAAAGTCTATACAGACTAAAATAAACAAAATTTAAAAGTCCAGAGACAAAAATAAATTAAAACAAAAAATACAGGGATCAAAATAGTATGATAAACAAGAAGAGTGGGTGGAGAAAATATTAAATAAGAGGAACACTAAACAATGAATACACCCCTTCCTATGACTTCCTTTACCGTACAACTTTATTTACTCTTCAAAAGATTTATCTCTAATAGAAAGATGGTATGCTATTCTAAAAGGTTTATAATTAACTTTAATATTAAAAAAATTATCAATTTTTCTTTTAGTACGACATGTACTAGGATACATTTTTTGGTTGAGATATATATCTTAACTAGTCAAGTTATATTCAAATTGACCAAAAAAGAATTTGAGTTATATTTTTATGTTAGCGCGACTCAAAACTCTTCTTAAGTGTTAGTGGTAATGCATTAAATTTTCTTATTTAACCCCTTATTTAAAAAAAATGTTATAATTATTTAATATATAGTTGATGTGTCAATCAATTATTATTCTATTAACATGGTTAAACACGTGGACATGCCACCTAGAAAAAGCACAAAGTAGCATTCGATGTGAGGCTATTTTGTCTATTTTGCCTCTTACTTTTATAAAACTAGGGTTGAATCTTATTTTGGTCTTTAAACTTTCAAAATTATTTTATTTTAGTCATGAACTTTCAAAATGTCAATTTTGGTCCATGAATTTTTAAGTTTGTTTCATTTTGGTCCCTCAACTTCTAAAATGTCTATTTTAGTTTATAAACTAATAAATATATGTATATATACATACATATTACATACGTACGTATATACATACGTGTATATATATACGTACGTACACACATATATATAGACCATTTTGGTCCTTACTTTTATTTTGATTTTTACAAATTAATAACATGGCTTCGAATATGTGCACAATCACATAGGTCAAAAACAAATATTGAGTAAGCAAAATTAAGGTAGAAAAATATTCTTACAATAACCAATGGTTAATTTGGCAAATATGAACCAGGCTTAGTAGTAATTGACATATACTTATTGTCTGGTTCGATTTCCACACATTCCCAAACTATTTACTCAAAAGAAAGAAAAGAAATAAATTATTAATTTGAAGTTCAGTGACTAAAATAAATATTTTAAAATTTAAGAGACTAAAGGAACAACGCTGGGAGTGCAAAGATCAAAATAAAATAAAATCGTTAAAACGACTTCGTTTGGGTACTAACAAAATGATACTAAGCATAAAACGACGTTATGTTATGTACTATCTTTTTGAAGAAAAGCAAAACGTCGACGTTCCGCTTCTTCTTCTCTCTGCCCAGCCGCCGCCCGCCTCTGAACTTCTCCTCTCCGTCCACGCGCCGTCGGTTTCATCGGTTTCGGTCGGTTAGCCGAATTCCGCCGAACCGAGTTCGATTTTGATCGGATTTTGAATTTCCTTATTTCACCCCACGCCATTAATAATGGGTTTTAAACACGATTCTGTGCGCTTCGATTTTCGTATTGCGGTCTCAACAAAAACCCTAAGATTTCGCCGCTGCCCTCTTCTTCTCCGATTGCTCCTCCGCCGTTTCCGCCGCCCAAAGAAGTTACCGACGCCATCTGTTATCGGAAATTCCCGAAGCTTTGGTCGTTGCATTTTTATTTCGGTAGATTAACTCATATTGTTTCGCTGGCCTGTGACTATGCTCGAATACCCCGTTCCTTGTTTTTGTAAAATCTTACTATACGTTAAATAAACAGCTGATGTTTCTCTTTCATTAAAGATTTTTATGATAATGACTGCTCCAAATTTATTAAAATTTGAACTACTAATGTCAGGGGAGCTTGGGTTTTCTCCCCACTGTTCTTCTTCTTCTTCTAGTCTACTTACTCTTATTCATCGGAAGTTTTTTTTTTTTTTCTTTAAGATATCCGCGAGCGTTTTAGCCACCTTGCCTTGACTATTTTTTTTTCCGTAGATAACCGTCTTATACTACTATATTTAGTTGGCTCAAGTATCCAGAAAGATATTAAATCTTAAGTAGGCGGTTATCGTGGTCTTGGAAGATGACTTTCAAGGATCTAACTTCAAGAATGATTGAGGCATGTCAGTATTCTCTTAAGACTTTCTTGAAGGAGGATACTAATATGTAGGGGAGAATCTTTGTTTGCCCACGACTGCAATTGATGTTAGTTTTGGTTGAATAGAAGTAATTTTTCTTTTTTCAAGTACAACATGTGGGGTGGAGATCTGAACTCAGAATCTTTTAGTCTGTGATATATCTCTTAATCAACTATGGTTAGGTTGGCTAGAATAAAAACAATTTAGAGACGGTAAATCCGACACTTGAATTCTCACCCTACCATGATTATTATTTATTATGCTTCAATTGTATTTAGGCTAAAATCCTACTGATCACTCATTTCTCTATTTGACTTCAATTTTACTTTCCATCAATCTGAATTCTTGATGAATTAACCATTTGTCTATCTCTGTTTCTTTGATCTTTCAACCTTTGCCACTTATAAGTTTGTAGCTTAAATTATTGTTACAGTTAACCATTTTAACCTAAAGCCACATGTCTATATTAACAAATTTCTATCTTTTATGATGTTTTTTCGATTTTTTTTTTCACTTTTTTTTTTCTTTCAATTTTGTCTCTTTCCTTCGTGTGTACTTGAAATTGTTTTAAAAGTTGGATTTGGCTTTGATTTGATGGTTTCTGCTCTGGATAGGCCTATTGAGTTGTTGGTTAGTTAGACTTGATGGTATAACAAATATGTAAACCTCCTTTAATATTAAACTTTGAGTTGTTTTCTTAGTCGGGAAAATTTTAAAATGGGGGGAAGAGAGATTGTTAGAACCAAAAATTGTGTTGGGATGATTGGTATGTATAAAAGGATGTTTAATTGCAATATAGGAAAAAATATATTTGAAATAACTTAGAGGCTTTCCCTCTTTGATTGGATATTATTGTTAGCTTTATAACTAAAGACAATGTTCATTACCACTTATTGCTTACGTTCTCCTATTGATTTTAGATCTACTCTAATAAGTATTTTCAAATTTTTGTAGGAAACCATCATGAATACCCCGCGTGCAAACGAGGTTGAGGTTGCGAATGAGGATGAAAATTTACGTGTATCTTCATCAAATGCTACTACGAAAGGTCAAAACAATAAGAAGCGAAAAGGTAATGTTGACGACCCTCATGCTGAGTGCAAATTCTGTGGTGCTTTATATACTAGTCACTCAAAGAGAGATGGGATGAAAAATATGAATGCACATCTTGAGAACTACAACCGTTGTACTTTTTGTAGTTGGGAAAAAGATGCAAAGAAAGAGGATTTGAATTTAAAAAGTGAAGAGGAGGAAGGAGAGGATTCAGTGTCATCATACACATCACCTAATAACGGAGCTTTCGATGGAAAAATAGCACGAATACTAATTGCAAAAATGATCATAATTGATAAATTGCCCCTCAAGTTTATGGAGAGCGAAGGGTTTAGAAGATTTATGGAGCAGACCGTGTGTGCACTAGCTCCCGAGTTCGTTATTCCTTCTCCAGCTACAGTAGCTAGAGATATATTGGGAATACACGGGGCTGAGAAGCAATATTTGAGAAACCTTATTGTAAATGAGGGTCATAGAGTTTCTCTCTCAATTGATACTTGGACGTCAGATCAAGATATAAACCACATAGTTCTTACAGGACATTTCATTGATGTTGATTGGAAATTGCATAGGAAGATTCTTAATTTTCGTCAAATTGAAGATCACAAAGGAGAGACTATAGGAAGAGAAGTTGAAAAATGTTTGAAACAATGGGGTATTGGAAAAATATTAACATTGACGATAGACAATGCTTCTTCAAATGACACTGCTATTGCATATTTAGTTAACCGTTTCAAGAATGAGTTAGTTTTGGATGGTAATTTTGTGCATGTTAGGCGTTGTGCACATATTATTTGAATTTGATTGTTTGTGATGTCATGGAAGATTTTCGTGAGTTGATATCTAAGGTTCGAAATGCGGTTAGATTCGTGAGATCTTCCTCTCCACGATATAGAAGCTTTGGAAAATGTGTCAAAGAGGAGAACTTGTCTAGCAAGATCATTATGTGCCTTGATGTTCCTACTAGGTGGGATAATACGTACATGATGTTGGAGGGTGCTGTAAAGTTTGAAAAAGAATTTGAGAGACTAAAGATCCATGACACGACCTATTTGAATGAGGATATTCCCGCCAGTAGAGATTGGGAGGTTGTTAGAACACTTGTTGAGTTCTTATCGTTATTTTATGAAGCGACCTTAAAACTTTCTACTTCTGTTCATGTCCTTTCAAATAGCATCTTTCATGAGATTAGTACTCTCCAAAATTATATCAAAATGCGTGGTTTGAATAGTGACAATCTTGTTCTCAATGGCATTGCGATGAAAGTGCAGACTAAATATGATAAGTATTGGTGGAATAGTGAAAGTGCAAATTACTTAATATATGTTTCGGTGGTTCTGAGCCCTTGTTGCAAGATGAAATTTCTATCCTATTGCTTTAGAAAATTGTTTGATGCCAATGTGGCGCAAGAGATGTGCAAGAAGGTTGAAGATATTTTGAGGCAATTATTCAATGAGTATAGTTTGTCTATTGACAACAATGACTCGCCTACTCCGAGCATGTTCCATCATTCAAATACCAGAGAATGTTCTACAAATGATGCTACGGATGATGAGTTTGATACTTTTGATTATTATTATGATGTTATCCATAAGTTTTATGCGGCGATGGAAGAGGAAGACAATCTTAATTTAGCTACAGAGGTGGATATCTACTTATTGGAAGCTTGTGCGAATCAAGGGAAGGATTTTGACATATTAAAATGGTGGAAGGATAATTCTAGTAGGTACAAGGTTCTTGGTAAAATTGCTCGAGAAATATTAGCAATTCCAGTGTCCACTATTGCTGCAGAGTCTGCGTTTGATATCGGTGGGAGAGTGATTGATTCTGTGTGCTTTACATCAGCTCCAAATTTAGTTGAGGTTCTTGCATGCCTGCAAAGTTGGCTTAATGAGGATGCTACGAGTATTGATCTTCGAGAACATATAAAGGACATTAGTCACATGGAAGAAGGTATAGAAAATTTAGAATATGCTCATGTTTACTAATGTGTTATTTTTTTTGTTAATGTTATTTTTTTTTTAATTTTCTTTTTTGTTTTAGATCTTGAAACAAGCTTAAAGGAAGTATCAAGAATGGCAGAGATGTCTTTTCTGTTGAACTTCATGGTACCTTGAAAACTGTTAAACTTTATCGTCAAGTTGCGTATAGTATCCTTGATTTAATCCATTAAAGTTGTTGTATCTTTGGCTTAAATGGAGATTTTTGTTTGCTCATAAGTAGGATGTCGTATAATTTCCTTGCATTTATTTATTATTATTATTTTCTTTGATATCTGTGAGTGTTCGGACAGCTGGCACGTACCTCGACTATTCTCACAAGACAACTTCCTGACCATATTAGTTATATATATATTCGTTCCAATCTAACTCAAGACTCTAGCCCTTGAATTACCCGCTCATAAAAGTTGTAGTTGCTTGTAAGGTTATCTAATGAAGAATTATTGATGATACTTATGAATCGCTCGATCTCTTGAAATTCGAGATATCGTGAAGTAAAAGAATCACTCAGTCTCTTATGAAATGAGAGCATTTTGGTGATATACTTTGTGATTCATTGTTTGGAAAGACTTCGAGTTTTGAGTGGAAACTTAGCCCAATTTCTTAATTTCAAGCTTCCAAGTAGAATGCTTAACAAGAGACTTTTGTCTGTCTCTCGGAAGCCACTAAGAAAATATATATTTGGAAACTTGTTAAAGCTTTTCAACTTGCTTTATTTTGATGAATTACTGCTTATTCTTCTATGATTTTTAATGGCAGAGTTCTTGAATATGATCTATATGAACGACATTTCCTCAAGCGCTCCCCGATAATCCAACCGTATTCGAGTTACTTAGGCCTGCACCGACCGCCTCTACTCACCATCTCCGGTAGGCTGCATGTTCATAGGTGCTGAGTTTTCCAGTTTCAGCTGCTGCTTATTTAATCACCATGTGTTTTTATCTTCACCCTTGAATGTCTGAACTGGTATATTCTTCTTAGCTTAGCCTTATTTTGCTTGCAAACTTTCATATGGTCGATTGAATCTTCATTCTGCAGCCTTCTTTTTATTTTTGGAAGAAAAGTATATATAGATTGACCCCTAATATTCAGTAGATTTTTTAACTTTAATTCCTGATAGTAGTATATTTTTCAATTTTGTCCCTGTTCTTTCTAAATTTTCAATTTTGTTCTAAATCTATCTATCATTTAGTTCTTTTCCTTTTTCTTTTTTGACAAAAAAAAAGAGTCAAATTTGTAATGATAATAAGATTAAATATAAGAGGGTCGGCGGCGTTAAGTAGAAGTATTATAGGTGTTGAAAATAAAATATTATCATATATGAGATTACTTTGGAGGTGATTTTTTTTGGTCTGAGTGATTGACCAAGAATCGTCTAATAACATAATCATTACTTTTGATGTGACCTAATAGTAATTCAGCTATTCAAAAATTACTTATAAATAAAATATTAATCATTTAAATTTACTTTTTATGAAAATATTTTTTTTTTTTTTACAAAACTACTTAGAATCATGGTGCTAAATATTCGTCGATACGTCGACATTTTCATCGACATATCTATGTTTTCATGGGTTCGACATCGTCATAAGGGGTGAATCGACATTTCCGTCATAGTACAAGAAAATCGACAAAATATGAAAAATATAGATAAAATGTCACTAATATATATATATATAATGTTAATATTGATTATTTTTAACTAATTTAGAAATAGAAAAATGTTTATTTGTTAATTTAAATATTTTTACAGACTTTTTAATTTTTCTAACTTTTACAGAAATATCTATCGACATCACTTTTTTATCGATATTTTCATTAAATTAAGACCTCGACATTTCCTAGTTAACGTACTCATCTTCGACTAAAAGGTCTTGAGTTCAAATTTTCATCATGGCATGTTGTACTAAAAAAAAAGTTTCTTCCTAGAATTAGATTGAGCAATCCATTTACTCTCCTAGATTAGATAAATTATGTGAAATATTTTAAAAGAATATATATATAAAGAATATAACTATTCCATCTAAGGATGTTGAAGACCTCAACCTTCGTGTACAAGGTTGATACGGGACAATTAAAACTGCAATATTTTTAAAGATAGTTTGCAAATAATAATATTTAAATAATTTGTTTTATTTTTTAGTAATATAAAAAAAAATCCTAGGTTAGGTAGGTAAACTGTGTAGCTTTTTTTCAATAATTGAGAGAGTTGGTATGTATAATTAACAACATTGATTTTTGTTAGTTGATTTTTTTTTTCACTATGCAAATTTGAAAGTTGAGTTTGCGGTTCAAACTTAATTTTGTAATTAATTTAATTAGAGTGGATTATTCATGAAAATTACTCTTAATTATATCAAAAGAAAACAATTAGGAACACCAAACTTAAAAGGACAATGAGATTTTGCTTGCGTGTGAAGAATGCGAGACAATCCACGCAACCTTTTACTTCATATGGGTAAACATGACACGTGTCACTCTCACGTGTTTTGTCCAGCATCCGTTTACTTCCAGAAAATGAGCATCAATGAATCAAAATTAAATTGCTCCTTTGGTAACTTTTTTGTTTCCAATTTTACTATAAAAAGTTAAGAATTTTACAACGAACTATTTCTCATTTCTTCGGAAATATTCTCAAAAGTGTATAGAAATTTTGGAAATAACTAAAACATATTTCTTCTTTCTTGTTCGAATTTTCATTTGTTCCAAAACATAAATAAAAAAATTATTTTGTCATACTTAAATTCGTAAATGTTAGAGTCAATTAAATACATTTTATTTATAAAAATGAAAAAACATAAATAATAAATGGAAACGTCACCAAACCTAAAATTTTCATTTTCTTGATGTATTTACTATGAAATCAATTGATGTTGGATCGACCCAAACTTTGTATTCTCCCTTTTCCTACAATAGTATAATCTCATTCTTCCGGTAAGATTATTACTTTTTAATTAATTGATTTAAATTATTATTATTTCTTTTTTTTTTACTACTAATAATTTTTCTTCTAATAAAAATTTATTAAAATTTTATTAGTTGATATGATTTTACTCTAAAATATTACAAATTTCTATTTAGTTTTTTAGATAATTAGTTTTACTTATTGTTATTATTATCTTTTGTTACTATTCATTAATCTCAATACATTTTTAAAATATAATTTATTATTATTAAATGTTACAACACAAAAATTTAATAGTATTTTATATTACAGAGAGGTTACTCTAATAAAAAATTATTTTAATTGATGTTATTTTATTTTAATTATTTATTATTTGTTATATTATATAAACCGTAATAAAATAAAATAAATTATTATTATTATTTTAACTAAAAAATAACAATGTAACAATGTAATTGTAATTAGTTAGAAATAATAGTGCCGTATATTAGTAATTACTATATATTTGATCCCTATTTCGATTCTAGATAGCTTAAATAAATAAATTTCTTATCCTGATTCCAAAAAAAATTTAGTAAACAACATCAAAATGAATAATATGTGAACTTTTTTTAAAACAACATGTTGGGATGGAGGATCGAACTTACAACCTCTTGGTTGGAGGTATATGTTAATTATCGTGAGCTATGCTCGTTTTGAAAAATTGAAATGAGTTGATAACAAAAATTTAAATGCCAAAAAAAATGTGAAAGTTTGAATTTAAAAATATTTTGTCAATTTATTTTTAAAAAATAATTATAAATTTATAACCCTTGAAAATAGATTAAAAACACCTACTATCTTTTGTAAAATATATTTGGACAATTTTATTTATCCGTCAAATTTTAAATTTAAAAAATATGTTCGTCATAATCCGTTGTCAAAATCTAGTAAATTATATTAGTTTAATTTAAATCACAAAATGTAATATGAAAAGTTTTGTGTTAATCATATATATTTTTTCATTACTCTTATTTCACTCTAGATTTTTTTTATGCTAAATATCTCTTTCTGTACTCTCAAAATATTTTTACCAATAGCCTAGGAATATTTTCTAACTTATTTCTCTTTCATTATTGCAGTTTCCTTTAATATTATCAACATTTTTACCTTAAGTATGATTGTTGCTATCAACAATAAATTTCACTATCGTCAGAATGATCAACTACTACTACAATTCATATAAGTTATGATTGCATCAATCGTTCCCATAAAATAAAGTTTTCGTTATAACTTATAATGATATTATATATATATATATATATATATATTTTTTTTTTTTATAGTTAAAATAGAACTACAAAATTTCTCGTAGATGGCATGTTTCTAACTAGTATTATATAAATAAATGGTTGCCGGTAATTGAACGGTTGGGGTTGCAAACATAAAATATTTGAGGTTACGCAACATTATATTTATCATTTATTTTAATAAGAGACGTGCCATTGTATTTAATAGACATGACAACACTAAATATTTTATAATTAAAACCTAATCCAGATCAATAAAGAAGATTCAGTCGTTCGATTCCGAATTGGGAATCCGATAAAATTTTCATTTTCGTTCTTCAAAGTCTTCGAAACCCACTAATTCCAACCAATTTTTCTGCATTGCTTCGCTGCGAAACTTCAAATTTCTGCCTAATCAAGGAATCGTTTTACCGGAATAACAAACTCCAGATTCCCGTTCGAAGAAGTCAAAAATCTGATCCACTTTACAGTTTTCCTTTTCCTCTTTTCGCTGAATGATTTGATTTTATTGTCTTCGTTCTGCATTCCATCTTTGAAGTGGAGTGACTTTCGTCAATTGCGCAAAGGGCAAGCAAATTTAGGAACGCCAGGCGACGGTACGTAGTTCATTTTCTTTCTTTTTCGAGATGCTTTTCAGCTTTTTCATCATTGGTTTCCGGGAAATTCTGTTGTTCGATACGTCTGTAATTGCTCGAATGTGGGGGGGCTATTAATAGCGTTCGAGTCCCGCAGATTTAAACTTATAAGCTTTGGTTTGTGATTAGTGAGTTTGAGAATTTCGGATTATCGTGTGATTGGAGGTTGTAGCTGGTTTGACATTTCAAAGGTTGAAGTTGAGAAGATTAAGAGAGTTTACTAAATGAAATCGTGTTGTTTATTTGCATGTTTTTCCTTTTTTTATGTAATTCTATTCATGATGAGAATTATTTTATTTACCTTTGGCGACGTAGCAAATTCATTTCCGTTCTCTCTGGCCTTTCTCTAGCCATTTTTGACAGGCTGCTATCTCTTGTTTGAAAGGTCCTGGTTTTCATCCCTTAGGTTTTTTGTTTTTTTGCTTTCCTGAGTCGGTGAAGAGGCGTGGCGTGATGGAATTTTAAAGCCACCTGTTTTGATTTGAATAATAAGCTTGAAATCTTCTTTACAACTTCATTTACGAGAAAGAATACTTTATTATAGTCTTCTGATTATACTGGTTTTAGCCTTCTAGCTGTGGGTTTTGATTAACTTTGGCTGATTTTGTTGCCTTGCTTTGTCAATCAGACAAGAAGAGTTTCTTAGGAGTTTGGAAGAATTTGATAAAAGAGTTTTGGATTGATGGGGGCTGGAAATTCAAAGGAGGAACCGTCAGTTCGTTCTGTTTCGTCGTCGTGGAGTGGTGCATATCCTCAATCCCCATATCCTCAGGAAGCATATCCATACGTTCAGGGAAGCCAGAGTTATGTTCCGCAGCAATCATATTCCGCACAGCCATATTACCCTCCTCCTGAAAACCATTATGGTGGTGCCGATAATGGAAAAAAGTTCGAGAGGCGATACTCGAGGATTGCTGATAATTACAAATCCTTGGAGGAGGTAAGATAGAATGGAATGTACCTAATGGAACAGTTTCTTTCAATATTAACTTTTGTTCAAAAAGTTAATAGAAACAAAAAAATTTCCTGCTTATTATGTCATATTTAGTTTAATGCCTGCTTCTATAACACTGACTTTCTAAGAAAGAAACAGGTTCCTGTGGGCTTTGTGTTATATGCTTGGAAGAACAGAATATTAATTGGTTGATAGCCATTGTTTATTCCTCGCTTGATGTTGCTGTATTAGTTATAATAACTTAATACTTGTGCACTTTTGTGATTATGCTCTGCAAATCTAATATCATTAGGTGAAAATTGTTGTCTATAGGTAACACAAGCTCTTGCTCGTGCCGGGCTTGAGTCGTCCAATCTCATTATTGGAATCGATTTCACAAAGAGCAATGAGTGGACAGGTAATAGTCAATTGTTGAGCTTAGTTTTCTTACATTTCTAAGTTGCAGTGTTGAATGCTGTTGAATTTTAATTAGGCGCGAGTTCATTCAACAAACGAAGCCTTCATGACATCCGAAATGGCCCTAATCCCTATGAACAAGCCATATCCATTGTTGGAAAAACAATGTCCGCTTTTGATGACGATAATTTGATTCCATGCTTCGGATTTGGAGATGGTATTTCCTTAACCCGTCGTCTGTTGGCTTTCTTGTTCTGTTTCAAACTTTCCAGCCTGCACATATATAAATTTCTCATGTGATTGGCATTTGGCAGCATCTACACATGATCAAGATGTCTTCAGTTTCTATCCAGATGATAGATTTTGTAACGGATTTGAGGACGTGTTGAGTCGTTATAGGGAAATTGTTCCCCATCTACGTCTTGCAGGTTCTGGAATAAACTATACTTCTTCACACCTTATTTTTCATCAAATTAGTTCTCAGATGTGAATGATTCTTATGTCCCTTATTATTCATGACAGGACCGACTTCATTTGCACCGGTTATTGAGATGGCAACGACAATTGTGGAGCAGAGTGGCGGCCAATATCACGTTCTGTTGATAATTGCTGATGGGCAGGTACTACTTTCAGTTCTTCTAAAGAAACAATTCTGAGGGAATTTTGTTTATTGATTTAGGACAAAAATTGCGACGACGGCCAAATAAACTGAAGCTGCGTTCCACCAAGAATGAAAATTGAAACTCAATTTAGAACTCAATAACCATTTTGTTTTTGGGTCTCTGTTTTTTAAAATTAAGCTTACAAACACTACTTTTCTCCCCTTTTTTGTTTCTTTATTTTGTTATCAACTTTTTAAAAATCTAAGCCAAAATTTGAAAATGGTATAATTTTTAGAAATAAAAAGCTATAAATCAAATCATTGTTGATTTACCGGTCTTCATGTGTGATTCTATCTCAAATTTTATCTTTTTCTGAATTGGTAATTATCTCAGGTGACGAGAAGTGTGGACACTGAACGTGGAAGGCTAAGTCCACAAGAACAGAAAACTGTTGACGCCATCGTGGCAGCAAGGTGAGTTATGAGTATATGATTTATATATTTGTGAATTTAGTTAACATTCTGTTCAGCCTTTAATTATTTGCTATGCTTTCATTTCAGCAATTTCCCTCTTTCAATTATTTTAGTCGGGGTTGGGGATGGACCGTGGGATACAATGAAAGAATTCGATGACAATATCCCCGCCCGTGCCTTCGATAATTTTCAGGTAAGCGGAGGCACTTGCGTTTCGTTTTCTATATCTGTTTCCTTAACCTACAACTTCAAATTTCAGAGACCTTACAATTTTTACCCATCTCTCTCTTTAGTTTGTGAATTTTACTGCGATTATGTCGAAGGACGTTCCCCAGTCTCGGAAGGAGACGGAATTTGCGCTTTCAGCTCTGATGGAGATTCCTTCTCAATATAAAGCTACCATGGAACTTAATCTACTGGGGTAAGAAGCATCTTATCAAACATCAGGAGATATTTTCAAAAAGGAATCTTCAACTTTATTGTCCCAATCAATCATTTTATTCATTCTTATCTCAGGTCTCGAAAAGGCAATGCTCCCCAGAGGATTCCACTTCCTCCACCTGTTGCAGCATCTTTCAGCAGTCCAAAACCTCCTCAATCCTTCAATTATCAGCCAAGTGTGCCTCCATATCCTCTCAATACTAATCCGATCGAAACCACTCCATATCCTCCGCATACTAATCCAATCGAAACCGTTCGTTCAATTGATATTTCATCCTACGATGACAAGGTTTCTATATTTTGCTCTTTGTGATTTGTATTGTTGTCTTGAATTGGACGGTGCAACCAGTTTTTAGTTTTTATTTGTGTGAGTTTGAGATGTCCTTTAGAACGACGTACCATGCTTCTATTAATACCAAGAGCTTGTTTTTGTGGTCACAGTTGTGCGGCATTTGCCTTAGTAACCCAAAGGACTTGGCATTTGGTTGTGGACATCAGGTACTTAATCTTCTATCCTTCAAGTCGAAAGGTATTACTGAAATTTGAGTTCTCTTCTCTCACGGATGTGCTTGGAAATGGCAGACGTGCGGCGAATGTGGACAGGATCTTCAAACATGCCCATTCTGTCGAAATCCTATCCACACACGGTTGAAGCTCTACTGATCAGATCTCAACTAGGCTGAAAGAATCGCCCAGGTTCGTGATAAAGTACAGATACGATGCCTCGATATCAAACGATAGAAAGCAAGCAATGGATGTAGATATGAATCATTTGATTCTTAATTCTTTTTTTTTATCACTGAATAATGCTACCAAAAAAGTTTGATGATTTGTGAGTTTTTTTTGGTCCAGTAGCCATAGCCAGGCCTCCATTACACTATACTTTATGTACAAAATGAAAGTGGGTATTGTAAATGAAAATTGGCCACTGGACTTGATTCATGATTCTTATTCTTCCTTTTTATACTTTTTGATATGTCTTTGTACGGTTTATAGGAAAATGTATAATGTAATGATATACGAGAGTACTTTTTCTCAAGCATTAAACATGGAAAATAAATTATCTTTTCTGTTTTCTTTTTATTTTTTTTATTAAGTTCGACAAACCAAAAAGGCCATTGAGGAGGGCGAATTCAAGATCTCAAATTATCATGTAATTAGGATGGCTTGTATGGCTTGTAGTAGGGTTGAGTGGTAAGGTTATAGTTGATTTTCTAATTAAGGTATGATAAAGGTTGTATTTAATATTTAAATATGTTAGTTTGAGTTATATTATACTTATGATTATGAATATCACTTATTTGAGGTAAAATTGGAACATTTAAGACTATTATTAGTTTAAATGAGTTTGAATCTCTACCTACACAGGTTGTTGTACTAAACAAAAAGACTTGTTTAAACAAACATTGAATTGTATGGCTCAAACACCCAAGTTCAATAAATATAAAATAATGTTTTAAAATAAATTTGAAATGGAACAAGAACCAAAAAAACTTGTTTGTATTATTTCCAAAAATTTTTAAACAATTTTGAGAATGTTTTTAAAAAATGAGAAACAAGAAACATAAATATTTGTTAAATGCTTAGATTTTTTAATAAAATTGAAAACGAAAAATGAACCTACAATACGGTCCTGATATAATTTTGTTGTTGCAGTAAAAGATGGGCTTATATTACATTATTCAGAGTCAATTTTATATACAAAGGAAAAAAGAAAAATAAAGGGAGTGAAGAGGTAGGGTAGGAGATCAAAACTTTCAAGGTGTATCGGTATAATCATAATGATTATTTTCTAGAATGCTACGACATATAAATAAAATAAGTGCATGAGCATAATTGTACATATCTTCAATCAAGAAATTGTGAGTTGGAACCCTCAACTCTACATGTTGTACTAAAAAATAACATAAAAAAAGACATATATATTTATATATAATGAAAGGTGAGATTCCAGTGTACGTGTTCTCTTCATTAGAAGTGGCGGTGCAAGCACGCTGCCAAAAATCTAAAATGTTGTATATAAAATATACATGGTAATTTTAATTTGAGTTCATTAAGTGTCTGTATTTTTAAATTGTTTGTTTTGATCCTTATCGTTTTTAAAAGTAACTATTTTAGTCCCTTAATTCTTATTTTTAATCTCAGTTTTTCTATCACAATTTCAACACGACACTATATTTAATGTATTTCTTGAAATTCAAGCATGATTTTATTTTAAATGATTTCGATTATGTGTAGAATTTATGTTAAAATTTTGTAAATATTTAGAGATCAATTTTAAAAGTATAGAGATCAAAACGAATATTTTAAAAATACTAAGAATTAAAATGAACATTTTGAGAGACTACAAAGACTAAAATGAACCAAAATAATATTTTAACTTAAAATAGTCATGGTCGAATTTAGTTTGATTCGGAAACTCAAAAAGAAAACAAATAAGCATGCATTTATGATAAACTAGTAAGAAATACGTGCCTTGCACGTATAATCTTGTAGTTCTAAATCAAAGTAAAATAAATATTATTTTTTATGTCTATAATATTATCATTTTAAAGAAAGAAAGTGATTTATAAATTCAAGGTATGATATTGTTATAATAAAATAAGATGATGAAAGATTAGCATGGAAAGTAAGTACAAATTTGAAGTGTAAAGAAAGATGAAAAAGCACCAACGTGTACGTTTTTTTTTAATGAATGAATGTTCTTAATTTACCTCTAATTTTCTTGATTATAAATTATTATATTACATTTTATCTTTGTTAAATTGTGTGACATTAAATCATTAAGTTTGTTCATTCTAGAATGAAAAAGAAAGGTAAGAATGAGAGAAAGAGTAAACCCTAAAAGGTCCAACCTTATGATATTGAGAGGGATAAAAATTGTTTTTTTGCCCTAACTTTGTAAAAATAATTACAACATTTCACATATATAAATCAAAAGCATCGCTTTAAAAAAAATAAATGAATAAAAATCAAACTCATAAGCATTCTTATTATCCAAATTATGAGAATGATCGAATTTTGCTTGATCTCGATTCCATTGACCACCATCTCGACACATCGTACTCTAGAATTTCTTTCAATCTGAACAATGATAAATTTGGAGAAAGCGAACTAATGTCATCAACTCAGCTTTAATTTGGCTTCTCTTCACTATCAATTATCCTCTCGATCACCCATATGTGCATTGTTGTTGTCATTGTTAAAGCAAGAGAGTAATCTTCATACCTTCACACCACTTAGAAAATTTTCTACATTGTTCCATCCACCACCTCTTCATTTTTGGTTGGCATGAGAAAGAGAGAACACATATTTATATACGGATTGGAAGGGGGTTAGGAAGATGAAAGGATTGAGAGAGGGTATGTGATAATTGGAAGGGGGTTAGGGAGATGAAATGACTGGGAGAGGGTATGTGGTAGATCAAAGGAGTTAAAAAAAATAAAGATAAAAATAATGAAAGAATAATTAAGAGAGAGAAGATTAGTAAGAGAAAATAGAGGAATTTAGAGGGGTGAGATCCTTACGGAGAGAAGAGATAAATTTAGAGGGCAAAAATAGTATATATAGTTAATTATATAGAAGAGAGAGAGGAGAGAAAAACACTTCAAATTCTAGGATTAAAAAAATAAATTAAATAGATGATAAAACTTTTCATATTCTAAACCAGATTAAGTGAAATTATAATTTTAAAAGAAAAAAAAGATAAATGGTTATTTGGGTAGGTTAATTTGAGTAATGCATTTGGATTTGGATGGTGGAGAAAAAATGAATGGAGAATAAATGTGAAAGAAATATAATGAGAGAATTAAGATAAATGAAGGCAAGAAAAGTAACTTGCATAGGTGGAGATAAAATATTTTCAAAGAAAAGAAAAGAGATAAATGAGGAAGTTGGCGTGGGAATGGGAGAGAGGAAGAAAGTAGGAGAGGCAAATTAAATTTGCCATCAAATTTTTATAAAAATGAGTTATTGAAGAAGGGTAAAATTGACCTAAAAAGTTTCTCCTCGTCCCGCCTTTTATATATACTATAGAATATAGATATAGATAGATTTCTGTTCTTTCCCATTCAGATTTCTGTTCCGAATTGGGGTGGGCCAATTTAACTGGGCTACCTATAGCCCATCAATGGTTCTCGTCGGCCCAATTAATTTGGGCCAAGGCTCGTAAACTGGCCCATCGTGTCTCAAAAGGCCCAATATTGAGAAACGGAGGGTTTTGGTGAGAAACCTCGCCGGAGAAGAACAGAGCGAGCTCCCTTCTCTCCGCTCCGTCGATCGATTTTCAGTCTCAATGAAGCTTCTCCAATCCGTCACCGGTAAACTCTTCTTCTTCCTCTTCCCTTATTCGCCATTGAAACTCGCCATTTCTTGATCTCAATCCTCTATTTTGGCTTATACGTTTCTCGCGCTTCCATTTCTGTTCAGGTCACAGCCGCTCGCTTGTTCGTCTGCTTGGACAGCGTCGATCTTTTGCTGCTTCTACAGAAGAGTACAGTAAGAGGAATTACGCCGATAATGTCGCCGAGTACAACACTGTAATTGGCTCCATCACTGCCCAGAGAAGGTCTTCTTTCTTGTTCCTTCTCTGCCCATTTCTGGTTGTTTTTTTTTGGTCGTGTGTGTTTGAAATGTTAGCTTTGTTCTTCGACGTGTTTCCGGTTCAGGTATTTCTTGTTGAGGGATGTGTACGACGATATGATGTTGGATGGAGTGCAGCCTACAATGGATGTTTTCCACTCGCTGATTACTGGAACCATGAAAGGTGCTCGTTTCCAGGATGCAATTTTCTTCAGGGACGAGATGAAGGCCATGGGTCTGATTCCTGATGTAGGTACTTTTAGAATTTGAACTGGGTCTTCTTCTGACGTTTGACTGTTTCCAATTAGTTGTCTTTTTGGTGACCTTAATTTCTGTATGTACATATGTTTTGCAGGTTACTCTGTATAACATGTTGATCTCATTATGTGGTAAATGCAAGAACTCTGAGGAGGCTGTCCGGGTAGGTCTCTTTTTGTTTTGGAAGTCTCAGACGGCATAGCCAGAGCTTTTCAATTTTTATGGTTGTCAACTTTTATCTGTTTGAATTGAAGATCTTAGATGAGATGAGGAGATATGAAGTGAAGCCACATTCGCAGACATACATCTGCCTACTTAATGCTTGTGCAGCTGCTGGTAGATTAGATCGCGTGTATGCTACTTCTTTCTCAACCTATCATTTTATCATCTTGCCTGAAAACATTATAATAATCCTGTATCTTTGATGATTTATTGATGTATAAATGGCTGAAAGAAATATTATCACCATTAAATTCAGTCATTTTATACTTGCTATGGATTAATGGCCTTAGAGTCACCTTGCTATTAGTTTCTTCAAAATACACAGAGACTATGGGCATGACCTAGTACTCCTTGGAGATTTGTATAATAGTTAACGTTTTTCATCAATCTTTTAGGTATACAATTGTCAGAGATATGACTGCTGCTGGCCTTGGCTTAAACAAGTTCTGCTATACTGGACTCATAGCTGCACACATGAACAAGAAACCTGTGGCAGATGATTTTGCTACTAAAGTAACAATCACCTCAGCTGTTCTTCATGTCCTTCTTAATGATTAGTTGGTGATATATAAATACAATGTTACTTTTTATGATAAGGTTGTTGAATTTGTTGAACGGTCAAAGGAATGGTTGTCAGTTGAAGCATCAAGTATAACAGCTGAAAATGTAATGATGGGTGTTTCAGAAGAGGAATTGTATAACATTCCCACTGCTGAATACGTTAACAGACGTGGAGGATTTTTGAACAGACAATTGACTGTTTATCATGTTGCTTTGCATGCTTGTGCAAATCTCAGGAATGTAGAGGTATCATTCATAATACCAGCAAAATCTTGATTTTATATTATAGGACAAACTAATTCACATCAGTCCTCTTTATTTCTTTCGTGTCCAATTGCATATGTGATTAGCTCGTTCTGCTATTTTTAGGTTTCCCAATGTCTAATGTCGTCATTTATTACATCCTAGATCTCATCTATTCTCTTCTATATCTGTGTAATACTTCTAACATAATTTCCAAAGCAAATATAGCTTAACAATAATTGACATATATCTTCAGTCTAGAGATGGTAAGTTCGATCCTCTACCCCCATATATTGTACTCAAAAAATAACTTCTAACATAATTTCTACCATGTATTGTGTATAAACTTCCTTGTAATGAAGTTTTGTATTTGACTTATTTTTTCCCTATCATAATTTCTTCTTTGTTCATCAAAGTAGGTAATGGAAACCATATTGGAGATGTTAAAGAAGGATGGAAAAACTCCTGATGTCTACATAGTGATTCAAGTCATGAGGTGAAAGGCTCGGTCCAAAAATTAGATTCTGCTGTCAATATGTCCATGCAGTTTATTAATTAGTGTCAAAGCATATATCAGCTAGATCTGGACTATTACTGATTGCATGGGTATCATTTTGTGGCTCACAGTTACTTCAGTGATGGAAGTTTAGAATTTTGTTTTGTTTGAGTCTGTTTTCTTTAGCTGATTGCTTCTTGCTTTGATGATAGTGACTGCAGTTATAAATTCTAAACGATCAAACTGTGAATGTGAGTTTCTGCATATCTAATGCAAGTACAGATTTGCCTTTCTTTGTGCCTTGATTCACCACAGCTGGATGTAATTATGATTGCTGAATGAGTATTTTCTGGCTTACGACTACACCAATGATGAAGGCTTGAATTTACTTGATTTATCTTACTGTAACAGTTCATCTGATCATTATGTTTCCATGTCGAACATGCTGGGCTTAATGGCTTCTGTATTGATGTTTATTTCTATTTGTTAAAGTAGTTAGGTCAAGCTTTGCATATCTTTTATTCTTGACATGTAGCTTGAATGGAAGTGACAAAGAATTGCATATTAGCAAGTATGCAGAATTTGCAATTGTCTTGTTTGGTTATTTTCGTCATATCATTCATAGGATACTTGGTGATCAAATGACCAAACCATCCCACCCCTGCTGAGTGATTCTTTTACTTTCATTGATATCACAATATGACCTATAATAAAGAAAACACGTATATTGCAAGGACTGCCACTACAGTTTTTCTGCTAAATATTTGTGCGGAGTTAGATGCTTAATTATTAATAATGATTACGTTGGCTGGATGAGCAAAGCCAATGTATTGAGATCTTTAATTTAATTACTCATTTCCTGATTTGGCAACCTAACTTCTTGCAGGTGCTATCTACATTCTGGAGATATTGATCGTGGTCTTAAAACTTTTGAGGAGCACTTGAATTCTGGAAGCCCTCCGTCTGCAGAACTCTATGCAGTGAGTTTTACCCAACTATGATACATTTTTGCTCTTAAAGCATCAGAAAATTTATTGCATGTTAACTGTTAGAATTCAAGGACACTGATGTACAACCTATAGAGTAGATCTTGTTCAAGTAAGGCCGTATTGTATGTTAATTGTTTCTTATCAAAAAGAGTAAAAGATCTATTGCCCTTGCTATCTTTGCTTTCTTAAGTTCGAGTGTGTTGGAGATTCCTTAGAACACACAGTTTGAGAGAGTGTGAGTTAACCTTTTCCAATATAGGTCTACTTTATTTCCCTTGCAAATGACACTGCCGTATTATGGACAATTCAAACGAATGATATGAGATTTTTACCATTAGGAATTCAGGATAATTACTGCCGACATTTAGCTATTGTTTCATTTGGCTGTAGACGCTTGTTGAGGGAGCCATGATTGGTCATACGCCAAAAGGAATGCAATTGGCTCAAGAAACATTGGTAACTTCCAAGTGCCTATTCCTACTAACACTACAATTGAAATTAATTATGCCTTAGGCCCTTAGGAATGTGCTTTTGATTTTAATGCTTATTTCAGGTAAATATGAATTCCAGGGGCTTTTTCTTGAGCCCAAAAATGGGGAGTGATCTCCTCCTTGCAGCAGCGGGTGAGAAGGTAGGTGGTTTGTCATGTTCTAGTTTACACGACTCTTGTTGTTTGGTGCTCAAAATTCTTAGTTTATGGGGTTCATATATAGTTCATAAAACGAGTCCATTTTTTCGTGTTCTTTTGTTAAAAAAATTCAACGTTCACTTACAGACTGGTGGATATACAACTGCCAATTATATATGGGACCTCTTGCAAGCTCGAAAAATAACACCTACATTCCCAGCTGTGGAAGCTTATTACAAGGGGTTGAAGGTGACTCTCTTGCCCTTCACTTTAATCTTTTTGTTTTATATTTTGATATTTGATAATTAATACATATGACTCCACTGTAGTAGTTAGGATCTGGTCGAGTTGAGACTCATCATTGGTTGGTTCACCAAACTGTCACTGCATTCATTTCTGTGATATTTGTTATGTGTGGATGATCTTACTAATTGGATATACTTGGTTCTGATTACTTAATTGAGCAAGCTCTATGCATGCCCACATTCTATTTCCTCCTGTTAGGGAAAAAATATGAAAAAAAGAGGCAAAACATGTCACAAAAGTTGTGGAGTTGCAAAAGGGCTCACCAACGATCATAGGACGTGCTTTTTTTAGCTCTGTTTTCCAGTTGCAGTTATTTTTCCCAACATTTCATGTTTTGATTTGCAGGAACGTGAGATTCCTGAAGATGATCCTAGGCTTTTATTAGTTTCTCGAACCTACGACAATCTTCGGGTCAGATTTGGTGGAGGCAGACCTGGCCGATCATAATTCAAATCGAACAACGCCAGGTAAATTTCCATTGGTTTTTCTTTGCTGGGACCGACCTTTGCCTCTAGCCATACCAGGGGAGCTTTTGCAGAGTAACATTGTAGTGTTCTACATGCATTGAGTCGTGGGATGGAGAGCAGTGTGTGAGAAAGCTTATGTATGTTATTGGTTGCCATAGAACTAATGCTGTTAGGACACAGAAGATAGATTGTCTGTCCTTTACATTTGAAATTGCCATAATTCTTTCAGAATAACAACTGTTCCAATTTCAATGGATTTTTGTACCAGTTGAAATTGTGCATTATGTGATGTGTATCAGACCGTCTTCAGGTCGTTTACCTTGAGAGTTGGGCGTTCTGAAATGTGAAAATGGAGATTTAGACCCATTTGGTAACGTTGTTGTTTCTTATTTCTACATTTTGTTAAGAAATCTCATTATTTAGCAACTAATTATGTTTCTGGCATTCTCAAAATTGTATAGAAATTTTAGAAACAATCATGATAAGTTTTTTGTTTCTGGTTTCTGTTTCCAATTTGCTGCAAAACATAAATAATACATTGTTTGATTCTAGGTGTTGGGGTCATACAATTCTATTTTTATTTATTAAAAATGAAGAAACAGAAATAAAATACAGGAATGTTATCAAATGGCCGTTACGAACGGCCCTTAGGTATCAAGAATGGAAGGCAAGTTAGTTACGAACGGCCCTTAGGTATCAAGAATGGAAGGCAAGTTAGTTTCACTACTTTTTATGACCATATTTGAACATTTATGTGGCTATGTGATGTTTGGTAATTGCCATTTAGGTAATGTACTAGTTGATTTGGACCATTTTCTAGCATTATTTTTAGATTGAAATATTCTTAAACTTTAGTTATTTTTAAATTGATAACGATTTATTTCTTTGTATTTTTAAATTGGTAACAATTTAGTTTTTGTAATTTTAAATTTGTAATAATGACCTACTTTATTAGTTTAATGACCTACATATATAAGAAATCCTATTAATTCTTAATAACATTCCTCAAGGGAGGGACTTAATCGTTATAAATTTTCAACTACTAAGGACTAAATTATTTATTTAAAGTTCGGGAAGTATAGGGATCGTAAGTATTTTTAAACCTTATTTTTGGGAGATTGATTCTATTTTCTAGCAGTTCAGGTAATTTACTCACTACCATGAATGAAAATTTTATTAAGTTGTAATAAAGTTTCTTACGATTATCTCTTTCTATCCACTTTTTTTTTTTACTTCTTTTTAATATATGAGTGTTTTGACTAGTTTGAATCTCACATGGCAACTTCCCTACAATATTTGGTGTCGCAAAACTAATTTCAATATTTGGTGTCGCGAAACTAATTCTCACGGTGTAATCATCAGAAATTTAAACTTATCTCTATTCCTTTATCATTTTTAATAAAATTAAAATTCTTTGTATTTATGTTTCTCTTTCCTAGTTGTTAAATATTCAAGGGGATTGTGACAAGATATGTCATAACTATGGAGGAGCTAAGTAGTTTATGTAGATTAATTTGATACGGATCAAATGTATTTTTAAACTAAAGCAAGTAAATCGTTACAAATTAATAACTTAGTAAAATATATTTTTGGTCATTGAGTTTGAGGATAGATTTCTACTTGGTTTTTAAAAATCGACACTTTGGTCCCACATTTAGAAAATGATTTTTTTTTTTTTTCAAGAAGTCCGTAGAGTTAAACTTCCACAATTTGAGGTATTAAGTGGTATTTGTGCCTTTTTTTTTAAATTTTTTTTTTTAAGAAAACTGCATATATAAAACTTAATCCCACACAACACCCTTCAAACCTCCGACGAGTGAAGCAGAGAACTTCGGACAACTTTTTCAAAGTTAAACCGTCTTCGTTTTTCTAGTATTCTACCAATTCCTTCTTCAAAGTTACTATTAAATTTTGGCTCACCCTTGTCTTAGCATCAACCGGAGTAGTGGGCAAACATTGGTTCGGTTTTTTCTACTTTCCCGAATCGAACTGAACTAATGTTTTAGGTTTGAAAATTTAGAAATGTAATATTATCGTGTCGGGAACTTACACTGATAGGTATTGAGAAGAGTACCTTGAAATCAAGAGAGGAGGGAAGAAAGAAGATTGAAGGGAAGCGAGAGCAACTCCGAGTACAATGATGCTGAAGAGGGAGGGAGAGAACGGAGTAGGCAGCAGGCAGCTAGTGAATAAAGAGAAGAGCACAAATGCCACATCATTTGAAATAAACATATCAGCCATTGCCACCTAATACCTCAAACTTCTACATTAGCATTCCATTACACTAATGAAAGTATAACTCCAAGGACCTTTTAAAACCATTTTCTAAAGGTCGGTGACCAAATTGTCTATTTTCAAAACATAGGAACCAAACAGAAATATATCCTCAAACACAGTCACCCTAATAAAACATCATAAACTGGTCTAAAATCAAAATCATTTGCTGATTCATATTGGACTTGATCCACAAATACAAAGTAGAATAAAAACAGAATTATGTAATTCTGTAGGGAGGAGATGAGTGGACAAATAAAGAACTGACAAAAAATGCAGGATTCTCACCAAATGTACAAACTTTGTTAAACCAAAATATTGAGTCAGCAAAGTAAATAGCTTGCCTTGCCAAGTAGAGTTATGATGGTCACTATCACTATACATTCAATGTTTTTGAAAGGATACACTGAACTTAATCATGCTGTTTTTTTGCACAAGAGTAAAACAACTTGCACAAAAGGATTCATCATATACACAAAACAAGTACTTCCCTCCTTCACTTTACAATCACCCACAACATCCACCTCTCTGTGAAACTGTTCCATCTCTGGCCCCCGATGGCCCTTGAGGGCGTCCATAACCGATCTTGATTCCAGATGACTGCAATATTTTGTGAAATGTAGGAATTCATCTATGTTCTTCATGCTTGCAATAGGTTTTCGAGACACAAACTATGCCAAAAAAGCTCAGAAAAAATGAAAATTATATAAAGCAACCTCTCATGAATGCTAGGACATGTGCCAACCGCTTGACCCAAAGTACTCTTTTATGAGTTACCAAAGAACCCAACCCTTATCCCGACATGTGCCAAATGCTTACGCACATTTCAACTAATGTCTCGATTTGCTTACGCACATCTCTCAAGACAATTGCTCGACCCTACGACATTTGTTAACTAAAAACTCATCGATTTTTTCTTTCTTTTTTTTTCTCCTTCCAGCGAGCAACCAACTTTCCTTAAGAAAAAATAAAAGAATACACGGGCCATTCAGAAAACATCCTGAACCACAAAAACAAACTAACTAGGCTCTTATCCAAGAGAATCCAGCTTGAGGGACAGTTACAAAATTCCTTAGATAAAAATGCCCAAAAGGAAGCATTAAATCTAGATCAAACCTCTCCTCAAGATCACTCCACACTATTGAAAATTCTACTATTTCTCTCTATCTAACATCAAAGAACCCAACCCTTATCCCGAAATGGAGGGTGAAAAAGCACGTCCAACATAAAACCAATGTTTTAAAAGGCTAAAGGCGGCCTTGAGGCTTTTTCTCTTGAAAAGGCGAGGCGTAAGCCTCAAGGCGATATGAGGCGTAAGCCTAAATTTTAATTAAAAGAATTAAACAAATCCTAAATTTGTGTGGTCAAGTATTACCAAACATAATAGTTATATAAAATTATCAAAATATCCACCTGTTACTTGTCACTCAAAAAAATTCTAAAAAAACATCATAACATCACTACTATTATCACCAATAGAACTTACTTATTCTATAAATTGTTGTCTTCAATATTTTTAAAGTCTAAGTAGTAAAAGTAGTAATAGATTGAATTGTTACAACTCCTGCTTAGGATTCCATACAAAAAAAAAACCTTGATATTTTTTAAGAATTGGAAAAATTAATAGTATTCTTGTAATCATTACACGAGGCATATACTTTAAGCCTCAGTGCGTTTTCAAAGAGGCGTAAGCCTCTTCTATGCGAGGCGTAAGCCTCTTATAGTCCAAAGAAGGCGTAAGTCTTGAGGCTAAAAGTTAGAGCCTTGCCTCGAGGCGGGCCTCAAGGCGTAAGTCTCAAAAGCCTTTTAAAACATTGCATAAAACAACAACTCGTAGAATTTTAATATATTCTAGATAGATTGTTAGTATGGAGTTTGAACTCATTATTTCAAAGTCCCTTATACTATTTTCACACACCTCACCAATTATCAATATTTTTAGCACAAAAAATTGGTGCAACTTACCTCATTGGATACATCAAAGACACCTTCTTGAATATTTTGAAGTATTTTCGCTGAAGTCTTTATGAATGCCTGTAAAATAAAGCATCATAATGATCAAAATACTAAAAATAAACAAGATTCAAACTACTTTTTTCGTAAATCGTAAGCACACATCAGAAATAAACCAACCTCCTCAACATTCTGAGCTGTTCTAGCAGATGCCTCTAAGAATAAGAGTCCATTTTCTTTTGCAAATTGTTCTCCCTCTTCTTTGCTTACAGCTCTTCGATGAGCGAGATCAGCCTTGTTCCCGACGAGCATAATTGACATATTGGAATTTGCATGCTGGCGAGCATCCTCCAACCAGCTTGCCAAGTGATTGAATGTCTCTCTCCTGACAACAGAATCATGGACTGATCTTAGATTTCTCAAAAAGAAAACAAATCAACAGCTCACCCAACCAAAAAGTTTAACTCGTAAAGAAGGGGAAAATTTAAGATGGTAAGAAAAGTTATCCATCCATTCATAGTTCACACTCACCTAGTTATATCATAAACCAACAATGCACCAGCTGCTCCCCGGTAGTAAGATCTTGTGATCGATCTAAATGATTCTTGCCCAGCCTACAATAAACTAAAATGTCATTATCTACCCAAACAAAATTTCATAAAAGATAAATATCGATTTTGAACAATGCAAGAAAAAGAAAATCACTGTTCTGCTGTTTTGAAAACATAAGAAACTGTTTGGCAGATGCTTTGAGAAATAGCTTTCTGTTTTTTCTAGAACAAAAACTCGAAGGTTAAAAATTGTTCTCTCTTACATTCTTTTAGTTCAATTTACCAATCACGAGTTCGTGGATAATGATGTTAAGTATACAATAACTTTAATCTTATAAGCCATTTGTTGTATAAACTAAAAGTTTTGCCCCTTATTAAAAAAATTTCTGGATTCGCCCCAAAATAAAGAGCAACAAAAGACCACAACATGACAGGAAACATTCTTAATAGAAAATATTTCATAATCTGTTCTGAATCAATTGATATCAATAAAAAGATTACTCAACAAATTCATAAACCAAACAGCTACTCATCTAGAATTGCTCATCCTTAATGGAATCTTCCAGTAACTTTCTCAATTTCATTTTTCCACCAACATTATTCCTTCAGTAGGAGTACAAAGAAGCCAAAAAACTCACAGTATCCCATATCTGAAGCTTAATAGGACGGCCATCAATGGTGACCATACGAGCACCAAACTCAACGCCGATGGTGAGATCGTGAACAGGCTGAAACCTCTTGTCCGTGAACTGCAACAACAAGCAGGATTTCCCCACACCTGCAAAGTAAAAACAAAAACAAAAAAACAAACCCTAAATTCGAAACCAATCCTCACAATTATTCCAGAAGAAGAAGAATCAGAGTATTGAGAGGAACAAATTAAACCTGTATCGCCAATGATTATGTACTTGAAGAGGTAATCGTAAGACATAATAGACGAATCGGCGATGTGGGTTCGTTGAATTGGAAGGGGAATTTGGGGGAAGAGGAAAAATCCAGAGATTTGAAGAGAGAATTTAGGGAAGGGAAGAACTTTTTGACGGGAAAATCACCGACAGAGTATGAGAAAACGGCCCCGCCCGCGCCGAAGGCTGAGGGGATTTTGGTTTTGTTTTATTTTTTATTTTTTATTCTGGATATTGTGATTTTCCATTTTGTACGTTGCGTGTGGAGCAGGTATGTATTTTATTCCTCAATTTTCAAAATAAATATTTTTTGGTTAGCGACTGTCTATGCGGTCTTTAAAATTTTAAAATAGAGGCTATTTATTCCTTAAGTTAGAAAATTTGTCCCAAGCAGTCCTTGAAACAGAAAAATGACGTGGCAAAATATTAATTTTATACATAATTTTTTTAATCCAACTAAACACATTTTCTTTCTTCCTTCTCTCATTTTCTTTCTCCTCTCTTCTTCTTTATTATCTTCATCTTCTGGACATTGTCCACTGCCACACGTCGTCGCCGCTATCGTCGTGTGTAGTCGTCACTCGCCGAAGTGAGGGAAAGCTTCTCCCTCTCTCATTCGTTCTAAGACGGGAGAAAGAGAAAGGGAGGAGGAAGAAAGAAAATGCTACCTAAAAGAATAGGTAAAAATTAATAATTTTGTCGTATCATTTTTCTGTCAAGTCAACTACTGCTTAAAGGATGCTCAATGATGATTTAGAATAACTTAGACTTCAACGAACAAAAAAGTCTATTTTAAAATTTTAGGGACAAAATAGACCTCTACTTTAAACCTCACAGACCAAAAATGTTTAGTTTATGCTACTTCAAATTAAATTTTAGGACCAAAAATGTATTTTTTCCATTGACTGACTTAACCATTGAATTCATATTTTAATGTATTTTCAAAAACTATTTGCAAAAAGATATCTCAATTATTGGGTTATTGCACTTATACCCTCCAACTTTTAGTTTAATCAATCATATTTAATGTTGTGATTTTTTAAGGTAATAAAATATTATTATCCCTTGATTTAGTCCATAAATTTTAATTTGTAACGATTTAGTCTTTGTATCTTTTAAAAAAAAAAAAAACTTTAGTATGTAACAATTTAGTTTTTGTAGTTTAAAGTTTGTAACTATTTAGTCCTCATCGTGAAAAATTATGTTACGATTTAATTGTTAATTATATGATAGAAATCGACACTTGATTTTGATGCGATTTTTCAAAGTAGGGATTAAATCATTATAGATTTTAAACTATAGGGACTAAATTGGTACATGCTAAGTTGATGGGCTAATTTATTACTATACGTAGACTAAATCGTTACAAACTAAATGACTTTACTTCAATGAAAGTATAGGGACCAAATGCGTTTTTTTAATCTTTTTTAATTCAACAACATACGGAGGTGGAGACTCTTCCCACTTTTTAATTGAAGATATATACTCTAACTAGTTAAATTATGTTCAGATTGACAATAAAATAGAGAGGTTAAATCGATTGAGAGAGAGCATTAAAATTCAAATCAATGCTTTTAAAAGGATTGATATAATGAGAAGTTGATGAGTAAAACTACTAGAAAAAAGTTATTAATGTTGGAAGAACATATATTGAGTTTATAAATTTCGTTTTATTTAGTTAAATAATTAAGTTGAGTTAATTAATTTATTAATTAGTGTTTAGAATTTTAACTGCAATTTCCATTATGTTTGTGAAAATATAGGATCTTTGAAACTTTTCATGAATGAAAATAATATCTTCTAACTTCCCTCAATAAAATGACATCTCAATTCCTAATTAATTAACTAAAATTAACAAATCAACTAATAAATTCATATTTTCTTCCTCCTATACTAATAATTTCTACACACAACTGCCTTCTTTGTTTCACAATATGCGACAACATCCACCTCGTCGTGTATCTATCGCCTTCAATCGATCTTGAGGACGTCTGTAACCCATCTGGATCCCGCATGACTGCAACATTCAATAAAATGTAAAAATCAATCCTTTATATTCTTTAAACTAATAATTAATATTTAAACTCAGAAAAAATGTAACTTATAAAAAAAAAATATATCTTTATCAATGCCAACTAAATAATCTTACAATACATCACCATCAAATTAAAGTTCTACCTACAAATGATTGTTAATCAACAAAATTTTAGTTTTTACCAAAAAAAAGAAAAAAAAAATTGCCCAACATACCTCACTCAATGCATCAAAGACGCCCTCTTCAATATTTTGAAATATTTTAGCTGCAGTCTTTGTAAATGCCTGTAAAATCAAACAGATGCTAAAAGGTAAAATAGGACAGTAAACATTTTTGGAGAAACCTAGATCAAAATAGGACGATTTATTTCAATTTGGTCCATATAATTTGAATTGAATGATCTTTATAATTTAATCAAACTTCACAAATCATCCCATCAATTAATTATGGAAAGAACTTTCCTCGTGAATCCCTGTGTGGTCCAGTAACATATAAACAAGGGGATCACGTAGAAATTATACAAAATTTAAAAATTCAGGATCTTCCATCAATTACTATATCAAGAAAAAAAATATTATATGACAATAAAATGATTTTCTATTTGGTTACTATTGAAAAAAAAGAGAGAAGGATAAACCAAAATGAATGTTTATTTTAAACAAAATTTATAATTTAAATTAAAAAAAAACTCACATCCTCGACATTTAGAAATGTTTTAGAAGAAGCCTCCAAGAATAAGAGTCCATTCTGTTTGGCAAATTGTTCTCCCTCTTCTTTGCTTACAAGTCTTTGATGAGTGAGATCTGCTTTGTTCCCGACCAGCATAATTGTCATGTTCGAATTTGCTTGCTGTCGAACGTCCTCTAGCCAGCTTGCTAAATTATCAAATGTCTCTCTCCTAATAATAATTAATTTAGTGTTAATTTACTAAAATACTAGGATATGCTTTTTCATGTTCAAAACTGAAATCCTAATTTAGTTAGATTTTTAGAAAATAATTAGAAATAAATGAAAATGTAATTTACCTAGTTATATCATAAACTAAAAGAGCTGCGGCCGCTCCTCTATAGTAAAATCTTGTAATTGATCTGAATTTTTCTTGTCCAGCCTGTAATTAAATTATATTATGTTATTATCGACACGAAAAGAAATTCTCTATCCAGTACCAGTAGGGTTTAGCAAACATATTATTATATATCTTCTTCGAATTATTTAAATCAAACCACTAATGTAAATAGGTTGGACTTGGAAAAATAGGAGTGGAATTTGTAAAAAAAAAAGGTACTTACAGTATCCCATATTTGAAGTTTGATATGTCCGCCATTAATGTTGACAATTCGAGAACCAAATTCCGCACCGATCGTCACATCATGAATCGGCTGAAATCGGTTGTATGTAAATTGTAACATGAGACAAGATTTTCCCACGCCTGCAAAAACCGACAACAAAAAAATTCTCACAATCCCACGTTGAGGAGTGGGCTACTCCTTTTCTTATTAATTGGTTTTGGTTTTGAGATAGAACATTGGAATGTTGATACAATTTCAAAAAAAGAATTAGATTAAAAAAGAACAAAGACTAATTCATATCCAGAAAAATAAACCTGCATCTCCGATGAGGATGTACTTGAAACAGTAATCGTAGGACATGACGAACAAAATTTTACTTCTTTATTTCTAATTGAGAAGAATGGTACGCGATTAAACTTAATTAGCAATAAGTCGTATTTTATAAGACCCCAATTTGAGTCCTATTCCTACAAGAGTTTATAAACTTAGTTTTAATATATTTTGTACCCAATTTGAGTCCTATTCCTACGAGAATTTCCAAACTTATTTTTAATATATTTTGTATTATTCAAATATTAATTATTTGATTTATATTCCAATTCTTAAATTTCTCTTGTATTATATCTTATTTTTATCTAAAAAATATATTTTTTTCAAAATTTGAGTTATTGATTTAAAATTTTGAGTATGAGAAAAATTATGGGGTGTTGAATCAATAAGTCATGGGGTTTACGTTTATGCCCCCATTTTATTTTTGGAAATTTGTAATTGATGGTTAAAATGTTTGTCATATTTACGAATATAATAACAACTTTTAGGTTATTTTTTATTATTTAGATTTTACCCTCTTCAAAATTTTTAATATATCAATGGGGTATCAAAACAGGTATGACACGTGGCTTCAGATTTTGCTACTTTTGCAAATTAAATTGTGGTTGCTAATTTTGCTAGCATCTCTTTTATCTTTTTACATATTAATATAATTATTTAAATGATAATTATAATGTGATTTTTAGAATATAAAACACTAGTTGATATTTAAATAACTTTTAATTAATGTTCAAATATATCTCCAATAGATAATAAGACACGATGATATATCAAATCTTAGTTTTGCAATTGAATATGAAAATATTTGCTATACCTAATGTTTCACACTTTTCACAATGCAACTCAAATTTGATATGTGAATTTAAAAAATTATAGGAGTAAGAGATATAAAATATATAAAGTAGTAAATATAATTTTGTTATACTTAAAAATATGTGTATATATAGATTTTGTTTAAAAATTTTATAGTTCAAATATAAATTTTCGATCCAAAGTCTAATTTGTTCTAAGATTTGGATTATGCCCGGAGGGAAGCTAATGTGTGAGGATGCTCATTTTTTTGATTGGGTGTGTGCTCTATGATTTTAATCTCTAAATTCATAATATAATATAAAAATGGCAGAAACTATCTCTAAATTACAAGATTATTATTATTTTCCCACCCGTTTTAACTTTCAATATAAATTGATTATAACTTCGTGTTAGTGTGACATATTACAAAATACGTACACTACACCGAATTATAGTTAGTAGAGATTGTTGGTAGAATTGAACTCGTAACTAAATTTGAGTTTTTTGTTATTCAATAAAATTTAAGAACTATAAAATTAACTCTAATTTTTTTTAAATTTAATAACTATAATATGATTTGGTCAGCTCAATTCAATTTCGGTTTATTTGGTGGTCGATTTTGTTGGTATGAATTAGTTTTGGTTGGATGGACAATTTGAATTTTAGAAAAATCAATTCAATTTTGACATTATTTTCATTTTCTTGAATGTGGTTATCAACACACCAATTTGCTTGAATGTGGTTATCATATGTTTTGTGAACAAAAAAATAATTGTTTAATCTCACTTTTTTTTTTGGACAAAATGTTTAATTTCACATATACTTTTAATTGTGCTTTCTTTTAATACAACATACTCTTAATTAATTGTATTTAATAGGCTTTTATTATAACTCTATTAGTATAATATTTATTATGTCATTCTACCTATATTATATAAAGATTACTCTCAGAGCATGTCAAATAGTATTTAAATGGCATAATATTACATTATATTAACTAGATTAACAATAGAGATCTATTAAAAATATAAAATTTAAAGTTTAAAAACCTATCAGAAATTTTTTAGTGTATAAAGATTAGATAGACACAACGTTTAAAATTAGAGAATTTTTTAAAGTGCAAAAACTTATCGACGCAATTTTTAAAGTTAGAGGACCAAACTTATAATTATTTAACCTAAAATCTGATGTTTGAAGTTGTTGATGCAATTTTTGGGAACTCGGATCGGGTCGAGCAAACCAAGTAATTCGGAGAATCGACCGTCGAGCTTTTGGATAAGGATTTGGTTCGAAAGTTTGGAGGGGCTTGGATCTGCAATAAGAGAGAAAACAAGAAAACACTGGTGTGGTGTCGGCCGACCACACTCCGATGCTTAAGTCAGTTGATGAGCTTTAAGCGTGGAAGAGAGGAAATGAGCAAGTCTTGAGTGAATTGCTTGAAAAAGAATGACATACCTCCCTTCTATTTATAGGTTTTGATGGCAGTGTGAACAGATGTTGAAAAGTCAAAGAGGTTTGTGTCAAAGTCAACAGCCGCTCTATAATTGGCTCTATAATGAGACCAATAATTGCGCAAAGAAAGTCGGTGGGCATCTTACATCAAATATCCGCGCTATGGTGGCGGCTTCGTTGGCGGTGGTCAAAGAAAATGGTTGAAAAAGAGGGTGCGACCTAATAGGCCGCACAAAAACGGGGCCTACTGCCACAGGGCGGCGGCTCCGCTCACCTGTCCCCCTTTCAGCGTTTTATTGTGCGGCTGGAAGGGGGTACCGCACAATGCATGGTTATGTCATGCATTTGCGCCATGTATTGTGCATCCCATCGTGCATCTTATTGTGCATCCCATTGTGCCTTGGACTGATTTTTCCTTTTAACGGATTGGGTTCTCTTGGGCCCAATTCCTTTCTCACTTTACGGCTGCCAAAATTTCTTTTAATTCCTCTAACAGAAGTAATTCAACCTGAGTTGATCCACGATTCTCTTCTAAAAGCTTAGACCATTTTACATAGAATTTTCGACTTTTGGAAGAGAAAATGGCCTGATAAATTCATGTCTTCCCACACTAGTCATTGGTTTGCATGACTGCTTTCTTTGACTTGCCTCTCTCGTCCTTGACTTTTCTTATACATGTCTAAAACCGACTTTGATCTCGAATGATTGCAATATTATTCAATGGAATGAATCCGTTATATTAGTTATACTAACAATTAATAATTAATTAAGCTCACAACTCATTAAAATTAAAGATTATCTCTTGAATGCCAAATAAATAATCTCACAATGCAATAACATCAAATTAAACGTCTATCATTATCTTTGTCTTCCTTTATTGAGAGGTTCTAAAGCTCATTTTCTTCACAAAGCCCATTTTTTATACAAATTGTTCTCTCCTTTGCTTACAGCTCCTTGATGAGCAAGATCACACATATCCTCCATAAGACAAGACGGCCACGCCCTCCACCACCTCGACCCTAAAGCGAGGCGACTACGTCCTCTACCATAAGATAGGACGGCCACACGCCGTCAACCACCTCACCATAATACAGGGCGACCATGCCCTCGACCAAAATGCAGGATAGGCACACCCTCGACCATCTGGACTATACGACAGGGCTACCATGTCTTCGGCCAAACAGCATAAAACATATCCAGTCAAGGAGCGTCTTTTATCAGGATCTGAAGCATAATCTGAATCTACATAGCCCACGATATCATCAGAGTAATCAATTTCTCTGTTATAGACAAGTCCCTTTTGAAGTGATCCTTTAGCATATCTAAGAACCCACTTTGATGCCTCCCAATGTGGCTTACCTGGATTAGCCATAAATCTGCTAATCACATTCATTGAGTGAGCTAGGTCTGGCCTGCAGCAAATCATTATGTTCATAAGGCTTCCTACCAAACTTGCATAAGGAACCAACTTCATATTTTCTATCTCTTCAGCTGAAGTAGGTGATTGAGATGAAGATAGTTTAAAATGATGGGCAAGAGGTGTTTTTACTGATTTTGCGTCGTCTAACTGAAAACGCTTAGCAATTTTGCTTATATAACCCTTTTGTGTTATGCTCAACATGTGTCTCTGTTTATCTCGATTTAAATCCATACCAAGGATTCTTTTAGCAGCCCCTAAATCCTTCATTTCAAATTCTGATCCCAGCTCTTCTTTAATTTTCTTTATCTCAGTCATATTTTCAGAGGCAAGGAGAATACATAGAGTAATAACAGAACAACAGAACTGAGGTGTGATTATTTATTCTCTTAATGTATACACAAGTGTCAAAGAGACTTTTATAGAATCCCTTTGAAGTAATGAAAGTGTTAAAACGCTTGTTCCATTGTCGAGGTGACTGTTTTAGTCCATAGATTGACCTCTGAAGATGACAGACAAGATTCTCATTACCTTGGTCAATAAAACCAATAGGTTGTTTCATAAAAATATTCTCTTCTAAGAAACCATATAGAAATGCAGTGGTCACGTCCATTTGTTCCAAGTAGAGATCAATTTGAGTAACAATTGAAAGAAGAATTCGAATGGAAGTGTGTCTTACCACTGGTGAGTATATCTCATTATAGTCAATGGCCTCTTCTTGTGTGAAGCCCTTGGCTACTAGTCTAGCCTTAAACCTTGGTTTTTCAAAACCTTTTACTCCTGGTTTAAGCTTAAAAATCCATTTGCAGTCCACCAATTTCTGATTTAGTGGTTTTTCAACCAATTTCCAAGTATTATTTTTTAGTAGGGACTCAAACTACCTCTGCATTGCTTCCTTCCATTCCTTAGAATTTTCAGAATTCATAGCTTCTTTGTATGAACTAGGCTCAGAGATATCAGTAAGGTCTAAACAATTTAAAGCATAACGAGCAAAATCTGAATGATCAAATCTCGATAGTGGCCGAATAACTCTTCTTTCCCTGTCTCTAGTTAATTGATAGTTCTCAAGATTTTGTGTTTCAACATTGGGCTCTGTAGAGGAGTGGTCACCCTCTGAAGTGGAGGGCTCTGTAGGAGACTGAGGTGGAAGAATGCTTTCAGATGAATCTTTTGCTGTAATACCTGATGCTTGAAGTTCAATTTCGAATGTCTCAGTTTCTATTTTGCTAGTAGAGGCTTGATTTGTATCCTGTTTCCACGGCATAAAGTCCTCATTAAAAGTTACATCTCTGCTCACAACACATTTGTTATCACCAGATTCAAGAGACCATAATCTGTAACCTTTAACTCCTTGCTGATAGCCTATGAAGATGCAGCGTTTTGCTCGTGGTTCTAGTTTTTCCCTTTTTATGTGTGCAAAGGCCTCACAACCAAAAGTTCTCAAGTGAGCTAATGAAGGAGGTTTTCCTGACCATTACCTCTTGAGGTGTCTTGAAGTTTAAAGCAGTTGAAGGGCACCTATTTATAAGATAGGTGGCTGTATTCACAGCCTCACCCCAAAACACTTTAGGTAAATTTGCATTTGAAAGCATACATCTCACCTTTTCAAGAATCGTTCTATTAAAACGTTCAACTAAGCCATTTTGTTGGGGAGTACCAGGCACAATAAGATGTCTACCAATCCCAGAGGTGTTACATAGTTGTTTAAACTTTTCACTTAAAAACTCCAAGCCATTGTCTGTTCTCAACATCTTTATTCTTCTCCCAATTTGATTTTCAACTAACACCTTCCACTCAAAAAATTTGTCAAAAACCTCATCTTTTGTTTTAAGCAAATAAACCCATAGTTTTCTAGAAAAATCATCTATAAGGGTAAGGAAATATCTAGATCCTCCATAAGTCATAACCTTTGCAGGTCCATGAGTCATAACCTTTGCAGGTCCCCATAAATCCGAGTGGATATAATCAAGTTTTCCTGTGGCTCTTGAAGAGGATGGTTTAAAACTTTCTCACTAACTTACCTAATACACAATGATCACAAAATGAAATATGTGAGAGTTTTTCCTTCCCCAGTAGACCGTGGTGGAACAAATGATCAAGACC
The DNA here is from genome assembly GCF_013281855.1 of Momordica charantia. NCBI lineage: Eukaryota > Viridiplantae > Streptophyta > Magnoliopsida > Cucurbitales > Cucurbitaceae > Momordica > Momordica charantia. The sequence goes on along the minus strand of NW_028275166.1, from coordinate 10,833,526 downwards.
TTTATCACTTACGTGACCCAATCTACTATTTCATTGCTTAGTTAATTTCAAACTTTTATTGCTGGCCACATTTAGTTCTCCCACAACGGTATTGCCATTTAGAACATAGAGTCCATTTTTTAAAATACCTGTTAGCTTTAGCATAGAGTCTTTATAAACAGATAAGACTCCCTTTTCTGAAGTATATACACAACCTGACTTATCCAAGGTACCAAGGGAGATTAAATTTTGTTTTAACCCAGGTACAAATCTCACATCAGATAGTATTATATTAGGCCCATTATCCAACCTTAACCTGATTGAACATATGCCTTTAATCTGACATTGCTGATCGTTGCCCATTATCACTTGTCCACCATCAAACTCTTCTAATTCAACAAAATAATGTTTTTGTGGGGTCATGTGAAAGGTGCAACCTGAATCCATTATCCATTCATCTGAACCATTCAATTTTCCCACCACAAGAACCTCAGCGGACTCATAGCCTTCTAATAAATTTGCTTTGGCTTTATTTTCACTTCTTACTGGCAGCTTTCCTTTTCTTTTTAAAATTGGGCAATCATATTTAATATGTCCTTTTTTATGGCAATAGTTACAGGTAAGTTTTTCCTTTTCTTTTGTATTTCCTTTGCTAAAAGACTGATTCGACTGTTTACTAGAATGCTTATAGCGATTCTTGAACTGTTTAGTTTTAGAGAATAAAGCTTCAGTGTCTTTCTTTCCGGATTTGAATTCAAGTTCTTTGGATCTTGAGGAATCAAGAACAATGTCCAAAATTAATGCATCTCTCCCATATTTAATGGCAGATTTAACCTCTTTGTACTTGTCAGGTAATGAATTCAAAAGTATAACAGCTTGATTTTCATCGGTGAGTGTCTCCCCAGTATTTGTCAATTCCATACAAATCTTGTTAAAATCGTCAAGATTTTCTTCCAGTCCCTTAGATGAATCCATTTTGTAACCAAACAATCTTTCTTTTAGGTAAACCTTATTTGTGAGAGATTTTGAAATATATAGTGTATCAAGTTTGGTCCAGAGTTCAGAAACACTATCTATGCCATTTACTCTTCTAAGAACACTGTCAGAAAGATACAAAATCACTGTACTATACGCAATTTCAGTATTCTAAGCTTTATCTTCCTCGGATATAGATTCAGAATACTTACTTGGATCGAGGGCTTTAGCAACCTTTTGTTGCACGAGTAATGTCTTCATCTTCTTCTTCCAAAGACTGAAGTCCCCTTTTCCGTCAAATTTCTCTAACTCAAATCTTGCAATCACCTTATCAACATTTTGTTGTGAGTAACAAATTAATTATTTTATTTACATTATAACTATTATAATAGATGATGTAATTTTTGTTTTAATTTAAAAGATTGGTCAACTAGATATTTAGTTAATTTTAATCTTTTAATTAATATTACACTTCTTTAGAAATGGTCTGGAGTGGGTCATATTACTCATGATATTTTAGAAAGGTCCATTTTTTAAAAATATTTACAAATCTATATTTTCAAGATTTAAATAAATTCTTTTTTCTTAAATTGCACTCAATAAATGTCATTATATTACGGTTATTATTATATTTTAAAATGTATTGTTTCCCGCTAAGAATTGACGGTCATCTAAATGTAAATATTTATATTAATTATTAAATGATAATATTTTAATAAATAATTAAACAAATATCATACTTAATCAATGCACTTCTTCTTGCTTAATTTTCCGACCATTCTTCTTTGGATTTTCCTATGTATATTATTTTTCTTAGTAATTAAGGTTTAAAGTTTAGGGGTTAGGATTTAGAATTTAAGATTTTGTTTCTAAAAAAGAGAACTTGCCTCTAGTGTTGTTTATTTATTAAAAATATATAAATACAAGTAGATTTATAATTTTCACATGCACCCATCATAAACTGACCTTTATTTTGATAAGTTTATAAATATTAAAATTTTTAGATATTTATGTAATTAGGTGTCTAAAATATAGTTGTATCCCATGTAAACTAATGAAGGTTTTATAATGGAACTCAAAATTGATATAAATGAATTAAGAAAACAACAGCGGTGAGCGTTTTTTTTAATTGAAAATATAGAATCAAGATATATAAAGTAATAAATAAATAAATATTTTGAAAAATTTAAAGGCCAAATATATTTTACTTTTAAGGCCATGTTTAATCAGATTGGACAAAGGTTTAATAATGAAATTTAAAATAAATATTGATGAATTTAAAAGATTACAATGATTATTATCAAACTCACGAACCGTATAAAATTTAAGAACTCTAATATTAACCCTGAAAAAAAAATTATTTCTATAACTATGATATGATTTGATCAAATTAGTTCAAATTTCGTTTAATTTTGATTAATTAGATGGACCCTTTATTTTCAATTAGTTTCAATTACAAATATCAATTTCAACATTAATTTCTCAATTAAATTGATATGTCAGACTGTCATTACAGCATTAAATTAGGCCAAAGAAAAAACATCTTATTTTTAGGACGTCTCTACTTGAGAACAGGTTCTTTTTTTTTTTTTCCTTTTTTGTATAGATGAAATTCTCAGACTTCTTAATCAAATGTAGATGTCAATTACGGGTGAGTTAGACTCATATTTGCTATTTTGTTCAATCTTTTTTAGTTCAAATCATATAACACGATTAGTCTCTAATCTCAAGTAATCTTCTCAATTCTATGACTTGACTCGAGAATAAGCAATGCTCGTCATTTTGGATTTGCAAGAAAAGCAATTGAACATTGCCTTTTAGCAAGCCAATTTTTACTTGTATGTGGCTGTGACCTGATTTTACAAAGAGAATCATCTGTCTTCTCCAAGAAGCAAAAACACAAATGTAAAAATTTCAAATTTGGGAAGCAACAACATTTGCAAACGAATCCGATACCGAATACCGTTATGAAGCCCAATTAGTGACCTTCAGATTCATACGAATGTAAACAAACCGAAGATCATACGAAGCAAAGTTATCGAATTCTAAAGAAGATCAACCTTTTCTTCGGTAGCTCATGCATCTGCTTCGAGAATAACATCATCCTGAAATCAATATGTTTTACAAATGCGCTAAAAGTAAACACTGAACTAACCTTACATATCTTAGGGATTGTCTTCCAAAGTACTCAAACAGACCGAATCAAAACGTGCTCTCGCTAATTGCTGATAGTTATATGTTAAGCTATTAGGAGCTCTTTGTAAAATAAACTTTTGCTTCTGTTTTTAAAATCAATTTTCAAGACTTAGGAGCATCAAAACACTGAACATCGCCTTTCAGCACGCAATTTTCTTGTATGGGGCTGTGATATGTTTTTACCAAGAGAGTCTCATCTGATTCAACATCCCAAAGAAGCGCTCGTATGTAGAAATTTCAAAATTGGGAAGCAACAGCATTTGTAAATGATTCCGATACCGAATACCATATGAAATGAAACTAGCGACCTTCAGATTCATTTGAATGTAAACAATACCGAAGATCATACTAAGAAAAGTTATCAAATTCTAAGGAAGTCAGGGTGATTTGAACAAACAACTGGCTCTATCTAACAACAGCCCTCTTGGGTTGGAAATATTGATAATCAAGTTTAAATCAAGTCATTGACAACATGAAAACTGAATTTTCTAGTAATATCCACTCGAGGAAAGAAAAAAGAACCATACTTCGAAATTACCCGAGCCCCGCAACCCTGAGTTTTTCTTGTTCTCACTCCTCCATAGCATCTCCTCCTTCGATTATCTCGACTTTTTCCTTCAATGGCGTGATCTTCGTCAACAGAACCTCTATAATCAAAGGAAGCACAAGTCATCATAAGAGAAACAAAACATGAAGATACACAGGAAGAGTATAAGGAAGACGCGTGACTAACCCGTTTTCTTGGGGAAGGAATAGCCTTTCGAACTGACGTATGTTCGAGGGTTCGGTAAGAGGTAGTTTCTCAGATAATCCTTCTGCCCCTGCAACACCAAAAGAATATACATAACTTCAGGATTCAATTTTTCCTATATTTTCTTATAAGCAGTCAAGAGAACTTTGGATGATCACAAACCTTGGTTATGACGCAAACATCAACGTTACTTCCACTTCCCAAGTCATTAAATATCCCGGAACATATCGCCTCGGTTACGAGTTGAATCCCTTCATCCCTCTACAACGAGGAAATAGAAGCCCCCAATCAATACGGCGGATGGAAAAAGAAAGAAGCAGTTGCACAACTAAGGTACAACATATTATTCAAATTTATCTGCGGCTGTATAGCACATGAACTTACAGTCAGGCCTTCTTTGTACTTTGATTCAAATACAGCCATTGCAGCTAGAGAACCCGATCCCATTGTAGCAAATGGCAAGGTGTCAGTTGATCCATGAGGATATATCTGCAAACAGAAGTATCACATTTCAAGATGGCGAGTTATGCAACTTAAAATCATTCGTTTTTCAGAATGAAACTTACAGTGTGTAAATGAGGTCCAGTAACATCAACCCCACCGAGCACCAAAGCGGCTGACACGTAACCTCGATAGCTAGAGAACATAATGCATGTAAAGAATTAGATTCACTCTATAAATAGATGACTAGATGAGAGCCATGAGAAAAAAAAATATCCAAGACGACAAGAAAGGCTATACCCGAAAAGGTGTTTCTTGAGAAGGGTCAGTGCAGTAACAACCCTTGATTCTCGCCCAGTGTGGTAGCGGTGCAATTGCAATTGGGAGCTAACCATGTCTAATGAAATGCAAGAATAAAAATAATAGAATTAGCTCGGTTTGAGGAACAATATTGACGGAACCTAACTGGTAGTAGGTAGATATCACCAATTACCTGTTACTGCCTCTGTATCCGCAGCAGTTCCTGCTCCACAACAATATATGTTTGGTGCCATATAATGAATTTTCTCACAGTTCTTGTCAGCAACAATAGGGCCTTCGGTAGCTCGTGTATCTGCTCCAAGAATAACACCATCCTGAATAAAATCACAAAGATAAAAGAATATTAATTTGAATTCAAAGAAGAAACTTTGGTGTCATTATCATAATTGAAAACAAAAGGCCATACAGTGTACAAGCATTACATTTACTAACTATTTAGACCAGACCATTCAATCCAGTTATCTTTTAAAAAATGATATACATCACTGACAAGGTGAACGCTTAAAAGTTTAAATTCTCCAGCCAACACGTCCAGAAGGTTAGCAGCAATTTTAATATCACTCAGACTTTGTACCAAAAAGAAAAAGATATCTTCCTATAAAGCAGATCTACTAGGCTTCAGTATATGGGAATAGGGGCAGTGTTATTATATAAGAAAAATTATGAGTTAGGTCCCTAATCTTTCAAGGTTGTGTCTTGTCTATTAAGTCTTTGTAATTTAAAAAATTACCAATAGATCCCTCAACTTTCAAAGTTGTCTCCCTAGTCCACTTTAAAAAGTTTTGACTCCTTGAAATATTAATTTGGTGTCTGATAGGTCCCTTAATATAGGGATTTACTAAACACAAAATTGAAAATTTAAGTACCTATTAGAAATTTTTTAAAATATAGAGACCATATAGACATAACTTTGGAAGTTCGGGGACCTATTAGAAACTCTTCAAAGTACATAAACTTTAATATGCAGAACAGCGAAAGTTCAAGAACCAAATTTATAATTTAACCTATTACATATAACTTGAACTCCAATGTATGTAGTAATTCAACCTGACCTTGCTTCGCAGGTCTCTCTTCCAAAAGTCTAAACCGTTGTACATAGTGTATTTCTAAATTACATTTGGAATTGCTAAAACAAACTTGCTCCTAATAAAGCCCATCAATGTCAGTTCAGTTCACCACTTCAGACATTAGACATTATTGTAGAAAGATCCATTGCTAGCTAAAGAAAGCTAATTTGCTGAAACTATAGAAAGATAAAGTGAACTCATATGACAAAGGAGGGACATGATTTTTCCAAGTATCAATAAAGGCGGTGGCGAATCTCTACAAAATTATGACTGAAAGGACAACATTTAACTCTGAAAAAAACATGGAAAATAAGAAAGAACTATGTAACACTCTCAATGTCGCAAATTACCTTGAAAATTAAACCGACAATGGTAGTTCCAGTCTTAAGATAAGATGCAGATTTAAGACCCTTCTTCGCAAGCATATCATTTCTTCTGCAGAGATCAAAACTAAACCCACCCTTGGGAGGAACATCAATCGCAGAGCTAGCCATAGCTAAATTTCAAGTGCACCTGAAAAGTTGAAACAAAATATTGGATTGGCTTCCAAATCGAAAATGAACAACAAAAATTCAATCAATCCCACAACTAGTTACACTCTTCTTTCAAAAACTAAACGAGATCTTTATTCCCAACACTGAACAAAATTAATGGGTCGCTACATCCAGAAATGAAAGAATCCAACTTATGGTTAAATAAAAACAAACAGAAGAAAAAAACCAAGAAATCTAACATGAAAAAGTAAAAAGAATTTTTTTTATATCAGGAGAGATGGGGGTACGATGAGAGCACCTGCGGGCGAAAACTTGACCGGAAGAAGATCGTTCACCAGAGCAGAGGAGAGAGAGAGAAGGAGAAGTCGAGGAAATAAAAAAAATATATTATAAAACAATCCCTAATACTCGAAGTTCTCTCCTGAATCTTTCTAGCAACATCATATCAACGAATTTACTTGCCGAACGCTGGGATTCTTTCATTTCACGATCAAACAAAAACCTAAGAGAATTGCCCTATGAATTTGTATCTCAAATTCCCAATTCTTTGCGACCCATAAACCAGGAGTGAGCAGATCAAAATGGTAACATTAAATGGCGGAATACGAAGAACCAAAGAAGTGTAAGAATTCAGATTTGAAAACATCGAACCTGAGAAGAAGGAATAGTGAGGATCGAACTTGGCGTGAGTTCGAGTGAGGTTTTAGCGAGTTAGCTCCTCTTCCCGTTCTTCGTCTAAAAAGCAAATAACTTGCAGAGAAGGAAAACACTTTTATTTTTTTCAAATAAATAAATAAATAAGAATTTTTTTTTAATTATTTGGAATTGGGGAGATAGAAAATTGACCAAATAAAAACAGAGAGCAGTGCGGGTCGGGAACTCAATTTGGGCCTAAAAGTTATAAAGGCCCATTTTGTTGGGTTACAACTACAAATTTGACAAAAATTTACAAAAATAATAATTTGAAACCACACACGAATCAATCAATTACCCACATTAATAAACTTCAAAAATACCCAAAATTTGAGAACAGTCCAAATATCCATAGATTTCTAGGCCAGGTTACTAGCTTGTCTCACATCAGCGACCTGAACAAGCATATCAAAGAGAAGCTTACTCCTCAAGAGTTGGATATGTTCAGGAAAGAAATAATATTTGGGCAATTTGTGGACCTGGATATGATATTCTATCGTTTATTGGTTTATTACTTTATGCTTAGGGAGGTTGCTGACACTCCGACAGATTCAATATCGAGGGCACTGCTGTTACCTTCTCGAAGGTGGGGTTTCTGTCAATGACTAAGGCTGTGGCAGTCATCTGGTAGGGTCATTCAGAGGAAAGTCTCAAAGAAAAGGCTCTGAAGCCTATACTTCTTGGATAAGGTTGACTTATCTCTTCAAGAGTTCGAACGACCATAAAAGAACATTGTCTTCAACAACGACAAGGGCGTTGTGAAGGTGACGTTGGTATACTACACTGAATTTGTCATGATAGGGAAGAACAAGGTGAAATCTAATGTTAATAACGACCTCTTTGGGGACGTCGAGGACCTTGACCACTTCAACCACATGGATTGTGGGACAACTATATGGAATAGGACACTAAGGGCTCGTTTGGTAACATTCTCATTTCTTGTTTCTCGTTTCCAATTTTCTTAAGAAATCTAAGTATTTTTCAACTAACTTTGTTTCTTTGTTTCCCCTTTTTGGGAACATTCTCACAATTGTATAGAAAGTTTGGAAACAACCAAAACTAGTTTCTCTTTTCTTGTTCCCATTTCCAATTTGTTACAAAACATAAATAAAAAGATTGTTTTATCATACTTAAATTATTAGAGGTTGGAACCATGCAATATATTTTTCTTCATTAAAAATAAAAAAACAAAAACAAGAAATAGGAACGTTACCAAACGAGCCCTAAATGGCTTGCAGAGTGCAATGAAAGAAAAAGTTGCGCTCTATAAGTCCAAGGTCATTGGGAATAGAAACTACAAGGTGAAGTATAGTTTAACGGATTTGCCTCCCGCATTTCAAGTGACATATTTGTCATTACGACGATTGCACATGCGTTTCATAAAGAGTCCATTTCGTATGCGAAGCTAATATGACTGCTTCTTTCCAAGCATGGGTGTACAAGGTTGTACCAGCTCAGTGATGCGGAAGTGCCCCTCATCTTGCGGTACACCTGCCTCAAATAGGTCACCATTGACGTTCAGTATCCGCAGCAGTTCCTACTCCACAACAATATATGTTTGGTGCCATATAATGAATTCTCACAGATAGCAACAATAGGGCCTTCAGTAGCTCGTGTGTCTGCTCAGAAAATAACACCATCCTGAATAAAATCACAGAGATAAAAGAATATTTTGAGTTAAGAAACTAATAGTTATCTTTTAAAAAAGATGTACATCATTGACAAGATGAATGCTTAAAAGTTTAAATTCTCCAACCAACATGTGTAGAAGATTAGCAGCAATTTTAGTATCACTCAAACTTTGTACCTGTTGATGCAAAAATCTGTCGAGGTACAGACGATGACATGGGAGGTCGGGATAGGACCTTTAGAGAATGTTTCGGTGTACATGCAAGGAGGTAAGCCATTCTGAAGCCAAAGTCAGTATAGAATCCGAGTTCAACAGATCAGCATTAGACAGATTTTGTAGCTGGGTCCATGATTGACGTGATAGATAGCTGTCCCATCAGGATATTCCTCTGCTCGAGTAGTGCTCTCCTGAGCGACCTCTGGTCTTTGCTATTGACCGGTCCGTTCCCTATTGCGGTAGGTGAGATCTAGCACTCCGCTCCTCCTGCTAAGTGACCAAGACCGACATGTTAGGTCGGCTTCGTTGAACTGGTTTGAACAGGTGAGGTGGGCGTGGTTCGACCCCAACAGTACCTAAAAAAAATATCTTCGTATAAAGCAGATCTGCTAGGCTTTCAGTATATGGGAATAGGGGCAGTCTTAATTATATAGGAAAAATGATAAGTTAGGTTCCTAATCTTTCAAGGTCGTGGGAATGGAAAATTGAACAAATAAAAACAGAGAACAGTGCGGGTCGGGAACTTAATTTGGGCCTAAAAGTTCTAAAGGCCCATTTTGTTGGTTTACAACTTACAACCCCTACAAATTTGATAAAATTTACAAAACTAATAATTTAAATTTTATAAAAAAAAAGATAATTAAAAATTTATAACACGTGTTAATAAAATGATTTAAGCTATGTTTTGGCCAAAAGCACTTCCAACGTGAAATCATTGATTTAAAAGTGAACTATGAATGCTTTCGGTAAAAAAGGAAAAAAAGAAAGCTAAAAGCACTCTAAAGTGTCATTTTAAGTATCGATGGAAATATCGATTTCTCAATTTTATGGAAATGCTAATAAAAATTGATACAACTCATATTTTTAGAAAGATTATAAAAATAAAAAATTCGTAAAAAAAAATTAAATTAAAGCATTTTATCCTTTTTAAATTTAAATAAGTTAAAACTAATTAATATTAATATTATGTCTATATTAGTGATATTTTGTTATTTTTTCAATTTTTTTATAATATTATGAAAATGTCGATTTACCCCTTGTGTTAACATTGAACTCAGGAATATACAGAAATTTCGACAACAATTTATTAGTACTCCTAATAGAGTGGTTGATTCACTTGGTTTATCTTTATTAAAGTGAGATGATTGATAACCCTTTGAAGTTGGAGCTCAAAGAAAACATGTTGTAGATTAATAGTTTGGTGATCAAAACATAATTTGACAATCTTAATCATTCTAATCTCTTTGGTGTTAGTCTCTTAATCGAGTATATTAGACGTTATCTTTATAAGCATCGACGAATTGTCACCTCGTTCTAATATTCATCCTTTAAAATGATCTTTTCACACTTTTGTATCTTGTGATAGTTTTGATAGAATTCAAGTCCCTTGTAAACAAATTTAAATCTCTTAATATATATTTTTTGAAAATCTAACTTTTTCCTTGATCAATAATCAACCCTAAGAAATTATCAAGTAATATACTAAGGTTTCGTAATAATCATCACTCATTGATCACATGTCAAAAATTACATTCAAATTGACAATCAATCTCCTAAATCAATTTTTTTTCACCTGGTTGCATCCTGGAAAACAAAATCAACTTTTTAAACGAAAGACAAATTATAAATCATAAATCAACTAATTCAAGCCCTCTCAGTTACTTGCTTTGCCTCAGAATAAGAAATAGAAATTTCAGGTAAATATCATAGAATAAGATTTGATCCTGTTCATAGATTTGGTAAATATTCCATTTCAAATAGAGAAAGTTAGAAACAATCAAACAAATTGTTTGGAGATGGGATGTCATCATTAATTCACTCATTCACTCATTCATAAAAAGGGAAAAAAATAAAAAAATAAAAAAATAAAAAAACATATTTGAAAGAAACAAGTATGTGGGGCCCAAACAAATATGGAAGTAGAAAATGGCCACAAATGAAACCAACTTATCTCTGAAACTCAGTCCCGAGTCCCCAGTCCCAAAACTTGGTTTTTCCAAACACATGCTTGATGCTAGCCATTGACATAAGCTCCCAGCCATGGCTTCTTACCAATCATTATTCATACTCGGGCAAAGTAAAACCCCGCCGCACCCACCCCTATGCTTTGACAACCATCGCGAATCTGCAAGAAAACAGCCAAACAAAACAAGAATCCACAGCAGCTGCAGGCAATATCAGACGCCAAGTTCTTACACCACAAGGAAGAATCAAGCTTAATGCTTACCCGGATCGAGAATTCTATGCCTTTCCACGCTTCGTTACTCATGTCGATGATGGCTTCATTTCTACATTAACCAATTTGTATCGAGAAAGGCTGCGCCCTGGAATCGAAATCCTCGACTTGATGAGCTCTTGGGTTAGCCATCTCCCAAAAGAAGTCGAGTATAAACGAGTCGTTGGACATGGCCTAAATGCTCAGGAGCTTGTCAAGAACTCGCAGCTTGATTACTTCTTTGTTAAGGATCTTAATGAAGACCAGAAACTTGAGTTGGAGAGTTGCAGTATTGATGCAGTTGTTTGCACTGTTAGTGTGCAGTATCTTCAACAGCCAGAGAAGGTTTGTGAAGTCCTTTTGAAATATGTTTCTACACATTTATGCAGTAGCACAAATGGTGGTACATGTTGAATTAAGTTTGTAAATAAAGTAGATAATCCAGATTAATTTCATTGTATTTTTTTTCTTTGATATCCATGTGTCCAGGCCAGCTTACGCACACCTCGGCTATGATTAATTTCATTGTACACCCTAATGTTTAGGTGTTTTTTCAATACAGTCTCATGGTTTAAAAAATTTTAATCTAGGTTTTTTACAATTTAATATTTTTTCAGTCATACTATTTTTGCTGTTAATGTTAAAATTGGTTGGTAATAAGCTGGTTTCTTATAAAGGAAAAGAAAATTCAAAAGTGATTGACCATGAATCACTTTAGGATCCCTTTATAGTAATTTGACATTTGTAAAATCACTTTTAGATGCAGGGCAACCAAACAAATAAACTAGTGATTAAAAGTACTTTCAAGGAAATGTAACCAAGCACACAAGTACTATGCTATTTTTATCCAAAGATGATCAAAATTAGCAATCAAGCGAAAGATTTGAAAAAGATCTAGTTACAGGGTCATTACTAGCAGGCAATCCAAGATAACTAGACCATTCTCACTAATATAGAAGGCGAAGTTAAATTTTATGAAAATGGAAAGCTAACCAGTGAATATCATTGCAGGTGTTTGCTGAGGTGTTCAGAGTGCTGAGGCCAGGAGGAGTGTTCATCATCAGCTTTAGCAACAGAATGTTCTATGAGAAAGCTGTGAGTGCATGGAGAGATGGGTCTGCATACAGTAGAGTACAATTAGTCGTCCAATATTTCCAATGTGTCGAAGGATTTACACAACCCGAGATTATTAGAAAGATACCTGCTTCAAGTGGCGATGGAGAAGATAACTCACCATTCAGTTGGATTTTGAGGCTGCTGGGTTTGTTGTCAGGTTCAGACCCTTTCTATGCAGTGTTAGCTCACAAGAACTTCAAGCCTGTATATACAACTGAAAACAATTGATAGACCCTTGGGGAAAGCATAAATCTTCACGTCAATGTATTTTTGCAAACATTAGAATAAAAATTTGTTTAGCAATCGTCATAATACGCCCAGGCCTTGATAAGCGTGGAGATATCCTCCACGTCCTGAGTTCAAGCCTTTGGTTGAACTCAAAATCCTTGTTGGCTCTCGAAGTTAGTCTTGGGGAGAGTGAAGTCTCCTCAAGAATTAGAGGGGTGGGGCATGAACATAATGCATAAAGTAGGGCCTCTAAATACCCTGGTTTTTTTTTAATTGAACATGACATAGAAGAAAATCAAAACTGAAGCATAATTTACGGCAGTATGTCACACTTTCTATTGAAGCTCTTAAAGGTTGATAAGAGTATTAAGCACTAAGCTATATCCTGATTGATTTACAATCTCAATTAATCATTCGAAAAAAGAATGTGATTTTTAGCCTCAAAATCACCAAATTTCAAGCTACTAAGAGATCTCACCAACCACCTACAAAAGGCTAGAAACAAAAAGAGAGGGACTTTTTAACAAGGACATTGAGAGCCTTCAGAACTTCTTAAAAACCAGAGAAATAAGGCATCGTCTTCCTTCAAAAATGGTTTTTGGACCTACGAAAACATAAAAATTGTGGAACGGTCATCCCGATACAAGGTTCTTTGCTTTCTCAACTGCTTCGACGTAGTAATACAATCGCCAGAGAGTGATGTTATTCTGCAAAAAACACACGCACTTATATTCAGTCCATGGTTACTATTGCATGCATTAATGTGGACTTTTCACTTGCCTCTTTATCCAAATCAACATAGATTTCATCAGAGGAGTTCGTTTCATCTGTCCTATGTTGGATAATTTCTGCAACACGACCACAATTTTCTGGTGGAAGCTCCTGAATGAGTTTCTGAAGCTGTTCCTTTTCCTTGAAGGTCATAGGCCTGAAAAATAAAGACGACGGTAAACTAGACAGATCAAAAATAAATTTTAATGACTCATTTCTGTCATTCATACGTAAATATTCTCTGAAGGATAAAAATAGTTGGTTCCTGATGCCCATTGTTTAAAATATACCATCCATGAAATTGATTCTTCTACAAAATTTCTGAACAGCAAGAAATTCAACAGATTCACCAAAGTTTGTACATATTTTTTTTTATAAGAAACAAAGGAAATGTATTAAAAACCCGAAACCACCCAAGGGGGAAATAACCTAAAGGCGGAGGGCCAAAGAACTAATACAATCGTAGCTTTCCAATCGTGTATAATCAAATGAAGACATAATGAACTGAATGATAAAAGCATCATAGTGATCAACTTCATTATTCGGGCACAATACATTCTCACAAGAGGAAAAAGGTCGACTTCGTAGTACTAGTAATAACATCATGTTCCACAGGCGAACTTATTGAGAAGGACAAACTCAGTAGATGAGAAGAAGTGCCATGCTATACCCGCCTAAAACTTAACGCAATACCTGCAATTTGATATTACAGAATCAAGAACTTCCTCAAGCTGTTGCTCCATGTGCCCTAGCTGAAAACCCACTATTCAATGTTAATTAGCAGTTTAAGCACAACAACAGTAGCTTAATAAAGTATTAAAACACTGTGTTAGAGACATGATCCACTGGAATTACATATTACTGAAGGTAAATTGTATGAGCTGACAATATGAAACAAAGGCAAAAGGGAAAATGGATAATAGAATGTTACTGTTCCAGATAGTTCATTTGAAAGTTCAGTCACTATTTCTTCGATCTGCTTGCTATCATTCTCAAGAAAGAACTGTAATTCTTCATCTATCTGTCATGAAAAAAAAAAAAGGATAAGAAAAAATAATAGAAAGTTTGGTCTGCAGAAAACTAGACCATCACCATGCATTGTTATGCCAAGGAAAAATATTTTGATTCCCTATGAAAAAAAAAATTGACAAACTACATTGACTTGTTACCAATTTTCCAGATCCCCTATTTTATTCTGTCTTAGTGCACCAAACATAAAAGAGCTGGTCAAACTTGCTAAAAGCCAGAGATATCTTCCATTGACAATTAATCAAAGGAAGAACGAGGGGAGGTTGAATACCATTTTCTCTTCCAGTGAGTGGAGAATCATGATATGGAATAATGAGGTGCAGCCTAAGTAACACGATATTGAACAGCATGCAAAGGATACCCAAAGTTTTAACTAGGACATTAGATGTATGCAAGACCTGGTTGGGAAAGGGGCTGGACAAGGACCCTTCATATTTTTATGATGGTATGATATTGTCTACTTTGGGTATAAGCACTCGTGGCTTTGCTTTTTGTTTCACCTAAAAAGCCTCATACCAATGATGTTGTCCTTCACGTATATACCCATGATCTTCTCCTTTCCTAGTCGATGTGGGACTTTGTTTATACTCCCAATAATCTTCCACTCAAACAAAGTACAGGTATCCCTCAAATAGTCATCCACCAATCCAACTCCTATCCCAAGTCAACTCCTCTTCTTCAGAGCATATTGCCTGTCCACATCCAATAGAGTTCAACCATAGATCACATCACAAAGACGTTCTTTTGAGGCTTACCAAGCTCCCCTAAAATATTCATTCATCCATTTAGCTCTTGTACAGGTTCTGTCTGATAGAGCTCAATCACGAATTACACCATGGCTACATCTTCTAAGGCCCACCACTTCTTTGTTTAGAACTTGAACATTTCACCGATACAGCTAGGTTTAGACCATGTCTCTGATACCAGATGTTAAAGACAACAGTACCCTCAAGTATCTCCACAATGGTATGATATTGTTTGCTTTAGGCATAACTCTCCTTGACTTTACTTTTGGTTTCACCAAAAATGCCTCGAACTAATGAAGATGTTGTCCCTCACGTATGTACCAATGATCTTCTCATTTTCTAATCAATGTGAGATTTTGTTTGTACTCCCAACACCCCCATCCTCGAGATTTTAGGGTTAGGATCCCAATTATAAGAAAACAACGAGAAACTATATTGCAATATCAAAAGAAATTGATAATATCAATAACCTTTCGAAAGGACTATCTCTCCCACACAATCCATCTACTATGGACTGACTTCCCGAAACTATACCAATCCTCCACACTCCCTCTATTTATAACCATCCCTCAAACGAACTCACCAAGTAATTACAATCATGCCACTACTAATATCATAATAACACTCCCAATATATTCTCTATCAATACTCTAACGTTCAGCTCTTGAATTAAGTTCAGCTCTTGAATT
Organism: Momordica charantia; assembly: GCF_013281855.1. Lineage (NCBI taxonomy): Eukaryota > Viridiplantae > Streptophyta > Magnoliopsida > Cucurbitales > Cucurbitaceae > Momordica > Momordica charantia. The sequence goes on along the minus strand of NW_028275166.1, from coordinate 10,817,969 downwards.
AAGATACCAATGTAGAGAGGAATTAAGAAATTAGTATCTGAGAAAAAAAAGCAACTTAAAAATTTACCAATTGCATACCAAATGACCAACTATGATCACATATTAAAAACTACCAGCTTTCTTTGATTTTGCACACACCATCCTAAATATTTTATTTAAATCATGAGATAACCAAGACAACACCCATCTCTTGCCTTCTTCCAAACTGCTCAATGCTCATAATGTTTTAAAACTTGAAATAACATGGTCAATATCTGACTCTAACTCAAACAAAGAGTTCAGATTTCAGCATAAACCTAGGTTTTGCCTATCAAATGAAAGGATATTTAGGATCATCCATAAAGATACACCATACTATTATTCACTGTAGTAAATCAAAATGCATGGGTGCAAACCGAGGAGAGAGAGAGAAAGATAAAGGATGGGAACATAAATAAAACATTACCACTCTGCTAGATCCAAGATTAGCACAATCCTCTTGCGCAGATAGGCTAGTTGAATAGGGCAAGGATTTGAGTTTCTTAAAAGGAGCTTGCTCTACATCATTTATAGCTAATTTTTCTACATTTTCTGAGTTGGCTTTGGATCTCAAACATGACTTCAAGTGTTGGATAGATAGAGCAGGCCCGAGGATCTGCAGCAGCACAATAGTTACAATGGTAATTGGAAGACCATATATTCAATAAATAAGCATCAATTTGAGCTTGCATTGATTTTGAGAAAGGAAAGAAAGAAAGACAAAAAAAAAAGATGAAACCAGCTAGAATAAAATATTTAGGTACTTTGTAGTTCTACTTTCACGTATTATTTCTTAGTAAGAAGTTCTATTTGTTTAATACTCATGAAATTGAACTCAAAACATAACCAAAAAAGGTGGAGTTTACTCGGCACTTCATAACATAATTATTAAATTATCAAATAACAACCCATGTGCACCTGAGATGTAGTAACCCAATTATCTTTGCAACTATATACCTCATTTACTTCTTTTGACAGAATAACTGCACTCTGTCTCAGCAATACTTTCAGTTTTTCCTTTTTAAAATCAGAGAGCCTAGGTCCTATGCTATCACCAAATGAGGTCGAAGACAGAGATAACTGTGAATTATGGGGTGGAGAAGGGAGAATATCCTCTTGAGATAACAAATCTAGAACTTCCCTTTTGAAGTAACTGAAGTAATCAGGTCCAAGTTTATCTTGTTCATTTGCATTAGATGGATGCTTTGACATAACAAAACAACACCAGAGGACTGCACAGGCACAATACGTTAAATCAGAGAACTGAACTAGCCTACATCAAAGAAGGATTAGTAAAGCTTTCTTGAAAATCCAAAAGCTTTGCACAAAGATAACTTACTTCCCTTCCTGTTAATTAAAAAAAAAAACACACACACACACACACAGAGGAGTTTCCTCTGCTTTGTAAACCACAAAGGGGATATAAACACAATGCAAATATTCATCAAAATCTCACTCCTTAATCATAATAAAAACTCAAGAATAACGATAATCTTGCAATCAAAAGCCAAAACTAGTAAAAAGTGTTCGAGCAGAGGCAACAAATTCCCGTGGCTCAGCCTCTAAGAGAGCAGAATATCTGACGATGTCACGGAGAGCTGCACCTGCGCCATCTCCCGGCACTAACATTGTACAACTATCCAAACATCTCATTCAACATTAATAAATTTTCAGAAAAATTTTCGTTGAACATAAACTTTCAGTAAAACAATCTACCAAGCTCTTTATCTGCCATAATTTCTTCAGTGAGTTAACTAGAAACAGTAAGCTACTAAATAATGCCTAAAACTCTTTACATACAAAATTTCTACTAGCATAACTTCGAAGAAAGAGGACGAGATTAACGAACTGAAATCCATAAACGGAGAGGAAATTTTGCATTAATGGCAACCAAACAGATCTTAATCCAAGAAAGTTTCGCTAAACCAGTTCAAAATCATACGAGAAACCAAAAAACGAGGGAGATTTGAGAAGATTACGCGACAGAGAAACGCGAGACGATCGAGCTTCTTCCGATTCAGTGGAAGTGAAAATGAAGAGCTTCCCTTCGCATAATCGCGCCTATGGTTATTAATTTATATATTATTTTTAAAATATAAATTTGTTAGATTTTTTTTAATAGAGGAGGGAATTCCAACCTACAACTTAATGAATTGGTTTTAATACTTTTGCAATCAAGGAAGTAACTCCATTTACGGGTATTTAACATTTTAACCAAAAAGTTCCTGCTATAGGATCCTTTTTTTTTCTTTCTTTAAATGGGTTTAACTTTAATTCATACTCCTTCGGATTTTTTAAATATTTTATTTTTAGTGTCTTGAATCATAATTATTCAATAATTAAAATATCAATGTCAGTTAAAATACAATTTCAATTTTACAGATATATCAAATAAATTTTTTTTAAATGATTTCAATTAATATTTGAGTTCATTTCAATTTCTAAGTAAGTTATAGATGTTATTATTAGCATTTATATTCATACCCATAAATAGTTGTTGATATTTTTAATATTTCACAAATATTTATACGAGATATTAAATCTAAAATTTTCAAAAAGATTATAAGTTTAGTTTTATTGCAAATTGCATCTAATAATAAAGATTTCAAATAATTCTAATTAGAATCTTTCTAAGTTTTGTGTTTAATAAATAAATATCATATTTAAATGGGGAGAATTATAAAGATTTTTCAAAACAAAAAAAAAATCTAAAAAAAAAAAAAGTTGATTCTGTGTGTGATTTCAGCGACCGACAGATTTTTTAAAAAAAATTAGAAAATGATACAGATTTCGAAAGTAATTATTGTCAGTATATTAGTCGTAATTCACCCTGAAATTTTTTTTATTACTTTTAACCATCCAATTTGAGGTGCAGGAATAAGATTGTTAGGATAATTTTAGGAAAAAAAAATCTTGTACTCCTCCCCAATTTATTTATGTTTGATAATTTTATTTTTCAAAATATTATTAAACTTTCATTTTTCAAAAAAAAAATAGATATTATTTCTTTTTTTTTCACCAAAGAATAAAACTGCTCGCTTACAGTTAGATTCTGATTGGATCCAAACAGTTGGTTAAGATTATTCTTAAAAAAAAAAAAATATATATATATATATATACACAGAAACCGTGGAAAAAAAAGAAATAATAGAAATCGCGTCCAAATAACGCGATTTACCGTAAATCATGGCCGATTTCACTAATTTATTCATCATTCTAAATATTTAAAATAACAAAAAAAAACAAAAATTTGAAAAATACGTGGACCCCACAGCACGAAACGTGAATCTCTTATGGTACGCCGGTAAAATGGCATGGCCATAGAATGGAATTTTAATTTTGTAGAAACAGGAGACGCGTTGGTTGGTTCCCCTCCGAAATTGTTTGCAATGGCGAGTCAGGGAAATCTACCAGAAGATATGATGATGGAGATTCTGAAGCGGCTCCCGTCGGATTGTGTTGGTCGATTCAAGTGCGTTTCCAAATACTGGTACGCCCTAATCAACGACCCTAAATTCGCCGATTCTCTGCAACATCCAAACCTTCTTGTGAAGCTTACCGTAATTAGGAACGAGGAGTCTGGAGAGAAACAAACCATGCTCACCTCCCTCAAATTTCCCCTCGCATCCGCGGCTGTTGTGGACATGACTCTTCCATTATCCGACCATTTTCAGTATTGCGAATTCAATGGATGCTATTCTCGCTGTTTAATTTGCCTCTCCAATATGCTCGGCAATATTTACCTCTGTAATCCAGCAACCGGAGAGCTTCGCAAGCTGCCCCCCTCGATTCTCCTCACCGAACCCCCCGAGGACCCCTTCGATCGAAACGGTACAAGCACGGACAGAATTGGATTCGGGTACGATCCGAAATCCATGGATTTCAAGGTTGTTAGGGTTGTGACATTTGAAGAGGATGGATATTTATGTAACAGAACGGAAGTGTACGATCTGGGGAAAGATGGTTGGAGAGAAATCGAGAGTCGTGCTCGTGGGTTTGTAGTCCCGGATTTTTTCGGTAGATATGTATCACCAAGGAATGTATTACTGGATCGCGACGGAAGAGGAGGAGGAGGGAAGGAGTGAAATGATCCGGTCGTTCGACATGAGCGAGGAGGTTTTCGGGTCGATTCCATTGCCGCAGGGTTTCGTGAACTACACTGACTGCATAAATATGTGTGTTTGGAAGGGACGAATTGTTGTGCTTTTATATAATCCTGACTTTAGTGAAACCACCTTCGAAATTTGGGCAATGGAGAAGAACGATTCGAATTTGTGGGCCAAGGTATTCACAATCGGCTCTGTTTCAGGAATTGATAGGTCATTGGTGTTCGTGAGTTCTGATGAACTTGTAATGGTAACCAAGGAGGGACAGCTCGTTTTGTACAATCTCAACTCCCAACTCATTGTACAGCTTCCTCTAAAAGGACTCCCCGACAAGTTTGAAGTTACAGTTTTCATCAAGACTTTGCTGTCTGTCGGTTAACTGATATAACACAAGGTTTGGTTCTAAGATTTTACTTCTAAGAAATTAAGAAACATTATAAACGTCTGCTGTTTGGTTTTTTGTCATACAGATTGATTGCAAGGCATCTGTAACTCTAAAAGATTATATAGACACTTTGAATAATAAATGTGTGTACATTATCATATCACATTAGCAATTTGAGCTGGTGTTGTTTGATTGTTTTTAAATTGCAAATTTTGGATCTTAGTGTATTTCAATTAGTTATAAAGAAAATACTTAGATTAAACTCCTCACTTATATGCGGTTAATTAATAATAATCACCTTTTCATAGCAAATAATGTTTTCTATTTTTTCCTTTTTTATTTGATGCTAGTTCTTAATTAATTATCAAAAGTTGCTTGGTTGAGTAACTATACCTCATATTATCCTTATTTAGTTTTATTTATCGTTAAAATATGGTTATGGAATTATTAGAATCGTGTCCGACGGAGTTATTTAGATCAATAAGAGATTTTCAAGTAATTTTAACCTTTGAAATTTTTACATCTAATAAATATAATTTATTAAAATCCCAAGATATGAAACTAATTAAAGTAGAATAAGGGCAAAAAGGGAAAGAGCGAATCTAAATTGGCTAAGCTTGAAATAAAATTGGGAATTTTAATTTTTTAAAACGAGACATCTAAAGGCTAATTCTAAAAATAATGTAGATTTCAAAATAGAATCAAAAGAAATATAAATTAAATAACAAATTTCAAAACTAAGGTAGGTTTTAAAAATATTAACAAAAATAGAATGGATATTCGGTCAAAGTAAAGAATTGACACATCATATGAAAATATTGTATGGTCTATGCGATTTAAGAAAATTTGTTCACCATTTTTTTTTAAATTTAGTTCAAGATGTGTCAGTTCATTTGGTAGTGTTTCCACATTTTTTTGAAATACTTGTCATTTGTCATTTTATTTTACCACTTTGATATAGCATAAAGTATTTTCAATTTAACTTAATTTTATAATAACATAAATAAATGAGGAAAAACTAATAACATAAATAAATGAGGAAAAACAATACCATTGATAGTAAAATAATAACAATGATAACTAAAAAGGAAAATTAAGAGATATATATGCATACTTCATTACGATATATGTATTTTACTAATTTAATCATTTAATCTATGAGTGTATTTAAATTGTATTATTTCATACCACTTTTTTTTTCTTAATGAATTTTAGGTTACATTTCATATTTTTAATATATTAATTAAAAAATATATAAGTAATTTAATTTTTTATTTTGAAAATGTTATTTTTATCTAATTTGGACTCATTATTTTTTTTAAAAATATTTTGTTTGTTTATTAGAAATTCTAAAAAAAATTTGAAGCTAACATTTCATTAAATATTAAATATTTTAATTTATACTAATTCAACTTCATATTATAATTCAAATTATTAAAAAAATCTTTAAATTATATTATTGGAAAAAGAAAAGACAAAAAGTTATATATTCCAATTTTTAGATTTCATACCAATTGTTGATAATTAATTTATGAATTTACTATTTACAATTAATTAAAAACTTTTTGATATCCTTATACAATTTTTTTTTTCAACAAATCAACATGAGCTTCTAATGAGTTAATACATTACTATTTTTACTTTGTAAAAAAAAACATTCTAAATACATGATATGATACATTAGTTAAAAACAATAGTAACGAAAAAAAATATCAAACTTTAGCTATACACTAATCTAAAATATGCTAATGCTTGACGATCACTATTATTTACCCTAATAAATTATGAAACAATAACGTCGCAAGCTTTAGATTCAAGATATAGATTCGAAACATGTATTCTCTGCAACTTGATGAATATGCCACCAACATGATTTTGAGATGTTGAGATTGAATAATATTTAAATTAAAGAGCAATGTTTTGAGAGAATTAAGTGTTGTGAAAAAAATAGTGAAAGAAAGTATGTTTTTATAGTAGTAGGAGATAAAACGTCATAAAACTTTTGAAATTCTAATAAGAATGGTAACAAACGAAACAAAATATATAATTTTATGGTGTAGAAAATCTTTTGTATTCTAGTCGTTTACATTCTAACATTATTGTTTAGATCATATATGTATTTATTATTAATGATATAATTTGTAATTTAATAAATTAAGGAAGGGAAAAAAATGTTCAAAAATGTTTGTCCGAGATCCTCCCATTTTAGTATAGTAAAGATAGTGTTTGGAAGTTGATTAAGTAGTGGAAGAGTGAATTTAAGTTGGAGAGAGTTTGTAGTCTTATTGGAGTTGTGGTGTTTGTTGGAGATAAATTTGAAGGGTAGTGACCTAATTAGGTGAAGTTAGTGATCGGTTATTACTTTTTTTATAAATATTTTATAAATTCAATGAATAGAACTTCTTCCTTCATACAATTTATCTATTGCTTCCACTCTGTTGTTCTCTTCCACGATTTACACAATGTATACCTGTCAACATATCTTAGTTATCTTTCGAGTCTGTATAAAACACTTTTTCTTTAGTATTTATCATTAATTTTCCATTGCCATTGAACAAAAAGACTCAATCCATTTCAAGAGTTGACATATATAACATATTATGTATAGTTTCAAACAAAATGTTCATGTAGATATTTATTGATCATTAATTCATATAACACAAAAGATGTGTCCTTGTGTGGCTTCACATGAATAATATATTAAAAATTTTACGGTAAAGATTAAAATTATACATACATATACATATATACTTACTTGAACAAGGATTTAAATCACATTTTTGGTCTATGAACTTTCAAAATACATATTTTAATATTTAAACTTTCTTTTAATACAACATGTGGGTTTCGAACTCACAACCTCTTGGTTGGAGGTATATGTTAATTATTTTAATATTTAAACTTTTAAAAATAATAATTTTCAATATTGCTATTATGTTGTCTTTAATTACTTAGTAAAGGAAGGACGTGACTTAAAATGTGTATCAACAAGTTGACGTAAGCCCTAAGCCCACAGCTCAAATACGTGGTCTGTGCTATTTGACGTTTTGCTTTCTTTCGTCAGCATGGGGTTCTCCCGACGAACTTTCCGAAGAAAAATTTTATCGGGAGAACTTTACCCAACGTCTTTTAGATTTTTGCCGACATTTTGTTTGCGTAGGTAGAAAGGTAATTTTTAGTAGTTAACATGAAGAGCTGTCTTAATTTTTTTTTTTTTTGAAGATTGAAATTTTGAAAAACAAAATCGAAAAGGGAAATATTCGAAGGGTAGGGTTGTAATAATCACTTATCATTTAAGAGTTTGTAAAAAGGAAAATCTAATTGGAAATTAACATTTAAACCAACAAAATATAATCTCCTACATCTATTTTTTTCCTTGAAGTCAGATATTCAAATTCTCATATCCTGAATTTATTGTACTAAAAAATTAATATAATATTTTATTTAAGAAATGAGTAGAAAAACCAATCTGGAGTAAGTTGAACATTTTTTAGTGTTCTACTGATGGGAGTTTTTTTTTAATCCCAAGTAATTTTGTAAATTATATTTTTTATAATTATTTTAATGTTTATTTATGCACTTTTTTTAATGTGGTTTTCATATATATTTAAAAGTGATTTTGGATGATTAATTTTTTATTTAAAAATGATTTTAGAATAACCAAATTAATAACATATATTTGAGATAAAAGTTTAGAGATAGTACAGAGATTTAGGAAGAAAAAAATCAGAGAAAGGAAACAAAATTGACGATAGACAAAAGAATATATATATAGAGATAGTAAAAAAATAAATTTTCTCAAAATTTAATATAAAATAGAAAAACAATTTGAAATTTAAAACAATAACAATTTAAAGATTAAATTCTTATTAATTATTTTGATTAAAATCACTTGAAAAACTCATTTCTCAGGTGATTGACTGGAAATCACTTAAAATGATTTTTAATTTTTCTAAAATCCCTTATGAATCACTACAACATGTAAATTTTAAAATAAAAGTGATTTTGACACAAGTGAAAGTGATTTTAACTTTGTCAAAATCACTCACAAACCTGAACTTAATACTAAAAAATATGACTCTTCGCGTCTTAAACACCTAAATCTTATCTTAGAGGTCAAATGTATAATTTTTTCCCAAGAAATAACAAAAAATCAACACTAAAAAAAAGTCACAAGAAGAAAGTACCAAAACACTAATGATAATAATAAGACACATAGCTTTAGGACCATTTCAATTATAGCACTAATGATTACCATAGTCTAACTTAAAATTAATTATTAATGGCTTATTTAACGTTCCCACTATTTGGCAATTATTTCTATTTCAAGTTTTTCATTTTTAAGAAACCTTTACAATATTATCTAGAAATTTTGAAACGACAAAATCAAGTTTTTTGTTCTTATTTTCTAACTTTTTTCAAAACAAATAAAAATATTATTTTATCATTTTTTACTTATAAAATACATAATAAATATAAAAAAATTAATATAATATAAATATTTTTAATAATTAATTAAAAGATTTAATTTTCATAAAAAAACTTTTACTTTTTTAATTGAAAATTCTAGAGAGCAAGAAATGAGAAATAGTTACCAAAATATTATTGTTCCTTTTTTAATTAAAAAAAAAATAAGAAACAAGAAATAGTTACCAAAAACACAGTTATATTTTTATTTATTAAAAAAAATGAAACGAAAAGCAAGAAATGAGAAACAGAAAACGATAACGAAGAAACAAAGTAATATAAACGTTACTAAATGGGCCTACACTATAACTTCTTAAAACTTAAGATGTAAACAGGATCATTCCAAATTTCTAATTTTTATTATAAGTAGCCAATCTATACCTAACTTGCTTTAACTGATTAATGCATATACACCAACTAAACATCAGTGGATTCGAATGTCACCCCACTTGTACTAAAAAGACAAAAAATCTTCTTATAAGTAAATAGAATTAAAAAAAAAGGACACTCTCGGGATGATTGAAAAACTATACCAAAGAGACAAATAACAAAATTGAAGAAATCCACTTTTATGCTCCGTTTGGTGTCTGGAATTAGTAAGAAATGATATCAAATTACAGGATTTTAAATTATAGAAATGATTTCGAATTCTTGATTGAGTTTGGAACCAAGTTGATTTTAAATTACAGAAATTAAAATTTCTTGTTTGGATGTTCACAAGAATTGAAAAGAAAGTATATCATTCGACTATTATACCATTAAAATTTTGTATGATATTGTATTAATAATAATATAATATTTTAATATGAAATAAAATAAAGTTATGTATAGAAATGTAATCATTTAATCAAATTAACTTAATAAATTAAAAACTTCCAATGAAATTAAAAGTAAAACACAAAAAAACGTTTAAATATTTCTATTTAAATATATTTTTTAAAATCTAAATGAAAATAATCAAGATGTTTATAAGTAAAAACACTTAAATCGGTCGTTAACCAACTTTCCCTCATATTTTTCATTAACTTTATTTTAAGAAAAAACTTGGCTCCTTAAAGTTAAAGGGCTCCTTAACACCCTTAAATATTTGATAAAAGAGAGAAATGCAAAAATAAAATATAATTAAAACAATTAACAAGTTGTCAAATATTTAATGTCCTTAACTTTAAGGAGCTAAGTTTTTTCCTTTATTTTTATTGCTCGTCCTTCCTTATTAAAACAAATCCTAATAAACATAAAAAATTCTATACACACCGGAACATACAAAAATAATTGCACCTTTGGGCGTTGGCGCAGTGGCAAGAAAACCCAAGTTCGAATCCTCCTGTGTCCAGAAGTCAAAAAAAAAAAAACATGCAAAAATAATTAGAAAACAATACTTCAATTAATAAATATATATAAAAACATTCCTCTCAAAAAATGTAAAAAGTTGATGCATTTTATAACATTGAAATTATGCAATTAAAAGTAGACTTTCGCCTACCACTACGTCTCAAAAGCGTTATGGAAAGTCTACGCAGTAAATTTGTTATAGTGAAAACTCTCTAAAAATAGTAGATATACAAATTTTTTCTCATAAATTTGTAAGAAAAATTCTTAGTTCTTGAATACCCCTCCTCCCCCAGATTGAAGCTTTGGAAGATGAAGAATTGTAATATGTTTGCAATCAAAAGTCAAAACTAGTAAAAAGTGTTCGAGCAGAGGCAACAAATTACCGTGGCTCAGCCTCTAAGAGCAGCAGAATATCTGACGATGTCACGGAGAGCTGCACCTGCGCCATCTCCCGGCACTAACATTCTACAACTATCTCATTCAACATCAATCAATTTTCAGAAAGTTTGAGAATTTTATTTTTCAAAATATTAAAAAAAGTACAAAAATAGATATTATTTCACCAAAAAATAAAACTGCTCGCTTACACTTACATTCTGATTCCATCCAAACAGTTGGTTAAGATTATTCTTAAAAAAATATATATATATACAGAAACCGTGAAAAAAAAAAGAAAAAAGAAATAATAGAAATCCCGGCCATTTGACGCGATTTGCCGGGCCGACTTCACTAATTTATTTATCATTCTAACTTTTAAAAGTGAATATTTAAAATAACAAAAAAAACAAAAATTTGAAAAATACGTGGACCCCACAGCACGAAAAGTGAATCTCTTATGGTATGCCGTTAGAATGGCATGGCCATAGAATGGATAAATTTTAATTTTGTAGAAACAGGAGACGCGCTGGTTGGTTTCCCTCCCAAATTGTTTGCAATGGCGAGTCGGGGAAATCTACCGGAAGATGTGATGATGGAGATTCTGAAGCGGCTCCCGTCGGAGTGTGTTGGTCGATTCAAGTGCGTTTCCAAATACTGGTACGCCCTAATCAACGACCCTGTTGATGCAAGGATATGCACAACAGTGTGTTCCTGATTGCAGCTCGAACTCGGCCTCTGGGACGATCTGAATCCTTGGGCGGACCTGCACAAAAAGGTGAGCACTCCGACGATCAAGTCAGTATAGGTCGGATTCCCAGTTTAGTTCGAGGTCAGAAATCATCTACCTGATCGTGGAGTGAAGTCCTCTACTTATGGGTGGTAGTCCCGCTAATCTCGCAACGGTTACACCCGATAATCTCGGGATCGTCGATTACACCCGGTAATCTCGGGACCGACGGCTACACCCGATAATCACGCCGCTGACAGTAGTTCGCATAGGCCCCCACCGAGCTTTCCGGTAGGTCGGACCTCGGCCAGGTTCACCTCGGCCCTCATACTTAGCCTCTGTCAACGCTAGTGGTGGTGATCTCGTCCTTCCGAGCTGGGCATGACTCATGAGTCATCTTGGAGCACCAATAGGGGTCCTCCACGTGTCCAGGGTATTCTCTTCCCCAAACATTGGCCCTCTCTCTGTCTGGTCCGATCTCGACCTGGCAGAGAAGTTCATTCGATTCGTTTTGGACGCGTGGCGACTTCCTATTCGTGGGAAAATATAACCGTCGCGGAAGATTTATCGTCGGAATATTCAAATATTTCGACGCTTCGGATCTCAGGGAGGATCCTAGCCGCTCGTTGATTACACGTGTACGGTGGGGAAATCCTTCCGACGGGCTATAAATGCCCCCGATCCTTCAGGTCATACCTTACGTTCCCTGAATTCTTGGAGTTCGACCTGAAGACAGCTCGAACCCTTGGTAGGTCGGTCTCTTCCCTCACTTTCTCTTTCGAACGTAGTTGCCATGTCGTCCTCTTTTAGCAGCAACTTAGGATCCGATGAGGACTTAGCTCGTAGGTTAGAGTCCGAGCTCGAGGAGATAGAAAACTTTAGACTCTCCGATGACGGGGAGGATAGTGACGCCTCCACCTCAGGTCAGGGTTTGGAATACCCTTCTAGGATACCTGAGCACTACCTCGGATCCCTTCGTAGGGGGTTCGCTATCCCTGAGAACATCCTCCTCAGGCTTCCGGAGGAGGGGGAGAGAGCTGACAATCCTCCAGAGGGATGGGTCACTCTCTACTTCAAAATGTTTGAGTACGGCCTCAGACTTCCCCTTCACCCTTTTGTCCAAGAATTTCTCTTCCGGACTGGGTTGGCTCCGGCTCAAGTGGCCCCTAATGGGTGGGGTGTCATTTTCGCTTTGGCCATCCTTTTTTGGCTACGAGCTCGGGATAGTGAGGAGGCCGAGCTGTTGGACGTAGACCAGCTCCTCGCGTGCTTCGAAGCGAAAAGGATAGCTAAGAAGCCTGGTCGGTTCTATATGTGCGCAAGGAAAGGCGCAGGCGGTATAGTTAAGGGGCCGACCTCCATCAAGGGATGGGTGAGGAAGTGGTTCTACGCTTCAGGGGAATGGCTCGCAAAGGACGAGTCAGGTCGTTCCTTCTTTGACGTCCCCACTAGGTTTGGGAACCTAGGTACGGAGTAGCTCTTGCTTTTTGTAATTTTCCTTTCTGTCATTCAGGTCTAACTCGGATTTTGTCTTCGTGCAGTTTCAATCCGACCAGTCCCCGAGCTTACGCAAGCCTCCTTCGACACGCTGAAATATTACAAGGAGCGCTTTCCGAGGGGTAGGAAGGTCGGAACCCTGGTGACCGACGAGCTGCTGCTTGAGTCCGGGCTGCTAGATTACAACCCTGCAGTTCGTCCCATCGAATCCTCAAGGCCGAACTCCGAACTTGGTATGCCGAGCTTGCCTCCCCCCCTTTTCCTCTAACCTTGTGTTGACCCCTGTTTTTATTTTGCAGCCATGGTTTGCGGATTTGCAAGCAGCGTGAAGCGTAAGTCCAAAGGCCGAGCCCATGCTCTTGAGACCGCCCAGAGTTCGAAACCTGCCACCCCTACCGTGGCAGGGCCTGCCTCGGAAGATCCAGCTCCAGGGATCGAGCTGGAGTCTTCTGGGGGTCCCTCGAGGGAGAAGCGCCCCAGGGATCAGACCGAGGCGGGGGACGCCCTGCCTTTGGGCGAGGAGGTGAGGGAGGAAGCCCCTCTGAAGCGAAGAAGGAAGAAAAAGAATGCGATCTCCCCCTCGGAGGTCGGAGCTTGCGGGGTCTTGCCTGCAAGTTTCGCAGATCGGGTGGACGATCCTGCGGCCAGGATGGGCGGGACGTCCGACGTGACGGCACGGTTCAGAGTTCAGCCGTCAAGTGCCGGGGTGAGGGACCAGGTGTCCCGCATTTCGGCTGCAAGTTTGGACCGCTGCTTATGGAGGGCGTCCAAATTTGTGAGCGACCCAGGGTCCGTTCTGCAGAGGACCATCGACTACGCCGCTGAGGTAAGACCGATGTCCATTTTGGCTCAACTTACCTAACAGGTAGCTCGGTCTAACTTTCTTCTTTGTACCTTTTCTCAGGCATTTGTTGCTTACATTCAATCGGCTCTGGCCGTGAAGGCCGAGCTGGATGGGAGGGAAGTTCTGGCAGCGAGGGAGAAAGAGGAGTTCTCTGCTGCCTTGGAGGCTGCTTCCTCCACCATGAAGGATGAGCTGCTGAAGGCTCACTCTGAGGTGGAGATTTTGAAGGCCGAGGTGGAGACCCAGGCTGAGCTGCTGAAGAAGGAAGAGGACAGGCGCAAGGCCCAACTCCGAGCTGCCCACGCTATCACCAGGGGCTTGGAGAAGGAGAAGTTCCAACTCCTGAAGGAGAAGGACGACATGCTCCAGGCGCTTGAAGCGAAGGATAAGGAGCTGGAGCATGCGACTGCCGAGCTGGAGACGGCGAAGGAGCGTCTCAGCAATGGAGTCCTACTAGAGGAATCGTTTAGGCAGCATCCTGACTTCGATGGATTTGCCAAGGACTTCTCTGATGCGGGCTTCAAGTTCCTCATGAAGAGCATTGCTTCCGACATGCCTGACCTTCAGATCGATCTCAGCGGTCTGAAAAAGAGGTATGCCGAGAAGTGGGCGTCTGGGCCTGGCGGCACCCCTGGCCCCCAAGCGTTGGTGGATTAGTACGTCAGAGATCTGGACTCTGACTACTCTGATCTCGAAGAGGACCAGGTCGGCACCACACAGGAGGGCGCTCCTCAGGCGGACGCTTAGGCGATCATCCTTCATGAGGCTTTTCTCTGTCTCTCTTCTCTTCCTTTTTTGTTTGTAAGTGTCAGGGCAGAGCTGCAAAGTCTATAAGCCTTGGCTCTGCTCTTAATTCAATAAAGAGGCTCCCATTTGTTTCTACTTTGTTGTTGGCAACCTCTTGTCTTTGCTTTTCCTTTGAACTGCAGCTAATGTCACCTCGCACCTCTTACTTTTGAGGTCGCGCCTTTAATTAAAATAATTTGAAAGTTTGAATTTGAATCTCTGTCTAGCATTCAATGCATTGCACCAACTCTGGATTTTTTAACATCGCCCCCTTAACTTAAAAACGTTAAAAGGCTAAAATCCTAAGTCCGTAGCTATTCTTCACATCGCTCCTCGTACCCCCAAGTTCGGAGGCTTGACCATTTTGAACTTTTCACATCGTCCCTTTACCTTGAAGGTAGGTGTTTCACATCGTCCCTTTACCTTGAAGGTAGGTTTGAATTTTAAGTTCACGAGCGGTTTGGGCATCGCACCTCGTACCCTTAGGTTTTGGAGGATTGAATTTGAACCAACTGCTGGAATGCGACCGCGTGGGAGTCCGTGACCCCCATTTAATTTCTGGTCGAACTCGGAATCATGAAATGAAATCATCACATTTATTCCGATCATAATTCTTTTGAAACAGTATTTACAGATCCATTGAAAACCCTTCCGGCGTTTCAAGGATAATAACGCTTCAGGTGCCCCGCGTTCCACGGGTGCGCGAGGACGTCTCCTTGCAGATCGCCCAATACGTACGTCCCAGGTCGGATTATGCCCTTGACCTCAAACGGGCCCTCCCAGGCCGGATCAAGGGCACCCACGTGTGTTTGGACCCTCCTTAAGACTAGATGTCCGACCTGAAAGGCCCGAGGTCGAACGCGGGCATTGTAATGTCTGGCCATTCTGCCCTGATATTCCGCCAGGCGTAGCTGGGCCATTGCTCTTCTTTCTTCCAACAAGTCGAGGTTGAGGAGCAGCTCTTCCTCATTTGTCGTAGGCTCGTAATGCTCTACTCTGTCAGATGGCATGCCGATCTCAACTGGGACTACGGCTTCGGAGCCGAAGGCCAGGGAGAACGGGGTCTCACCCGTCGATTCTCTTTGGGTGGTCCGGTACGACCATAGAACCTCTGGTAGCTCCTCGGCCCACCTGCCTTTCTTAGAGTCCAATCTAAGTTTGATGCCACGCTTGATGATCTTGTTGACTGCCTCCACCTGCCCATTTGCTTGCGGATGTGCGGAGGACGAGCTAAGGTGACTTATGCCAAGCTTGCTGCAAAAGTCTTTGAACTTGGCGTTGTCAAACTGCTTCCCATTGTCTGTCACAATGACCTGCGGTATACCAAAGCGACATATGATATTTGTCCATACGAAGGACGTGACTCTGGATTCCGTTATGTGGGAGAGCGCATCGGCCTCGGCCCACTTGGTGAAGTAATCCACAGCAACCACAGCGAACTTGGTCTGGCCCTTGCCCAAAGGGAAAGGACCAATGATATCTACCCCCCACTGTG
Organism: Momordica charantia; assembly: GCF_013281855.1. NCBI lineage: Eukaryota > Viridiplantae > Streptophyta > Magnoliopsida > Cucurbitales > Cucurbitaceae > Momordica > Momordica charantia. Next base: position 10,801,934 of record NW_028275166.1, on the reverse strand, counting down.
CGAATGACCACGGGGCCGAGATGGGGGTGAGCAGCTCGGGGGGTTGGTGGATTATGGTTCCGTAGCGTTGGCAATTGTCGCAAGTTCTAACGAACTTCTTGGCGTCCTGGCTGAGGGTCGGCCAATAGTATCCTTGTCGGATCACTTTGGCTGACAGCGACCGGGCGCCTGAGTGATTGCCGCACACTCCTTCGTGGATCTCTCTGAGGACGTACAGGCCCTTTTCAGGGGTTAGGCATCTCAATAGAGGCAGGGAAAAGTCGCGCTGGTACAATGCTCCACCTCGGACCACGAACCGAGCTACTCGCCTTGCCAACTTTCTGCGCTCCTTGGGGTTTTGTGGTGAGTTGCCCCTAATGAAGTCCGCAATCGGGTCCATCCATGAGGATTCTGGAGCGCCGATCTCCATCAGATCTGGCTCTGAGATCGAGGGATTATTTAAGATCTCGACGGGGACCGACCTGGCCAGGTCGGTCTCGTACGCTGATGCTAACTTGGACAAGGCGTCAGCATTAGAATTTTCTGCTCGCGGAACCTGGCTTACTTCGTGAGTTCGAAACTGGGCGAGGTACAATCTGACCTTGCCCAAATACTTCTCCATTCGAGAGTCTTTGGCTTGGTACTCTTCCTTGATCTGGCTCACAACTAGCTGGGAGTCACTGAAGATCTTAACACGAGAGGCCCCCAATGCTCTAGCGATTCGCAGGCCGGCAATAAATGCTTCATACTCAGCCTCGTTGTTAGAAGTCCAGAAGCCGAACCGCAAGGCATACTCAAATCGCTCGCCTCCTGGTCCAAGCAATAGGACCCCGGCTCCGCACCCCTTCTCATTGGAGGATCCGTCGACATAGACTGTCCACGGTAGGTCGGACTCGCTCAGCTCAGAAGGTGGTGTGAGCTCGGCTATGAAATCTGCCGCTGCTTGTCCTTTCAACGCAGTTCTGGGTTCGAACTGGATGTCGTACTCACTTAGCTCCATTGCCCACTTCATTAGGCGACCAGAAGCTTCTGGCTTATGGAAGATGCTTTTTAGGGGCAAGTTAGTGAGCACCACCACCGTATGGGCTTAGAAGTATGGTCCAAGCCGTCGGGCCGAGGTGACCAAAGAGAGAGCCAACTTCTCCATCTGAGGGTATCTCGTCTCGGCTTCGGTCATAGCCTTGCTTGTGTAGTAGACCGGGTTTTGTCGCGCTCCCTCTTGCCTGATTAGGGCCGAGCTGACGGCACTGTCAGACACTGCTAAGTACAATTGGAGCTTGTCCCCCGGCATGGGCTTGGCGAGCAAAGGTGCCGAACAGTGGTAGCCCTTCAATTGCTGAAATGCTTGTTCGCACTCCGCTGTCCATTCAAACGGCCCTTTCTTTCGTAGGACTTTGAAGAAAGGAAGGCACTTATCTGTCGACCTTGAAACAAACCGGTTCAGGGCCGCAATCCTACCATTGAGGCACTGAAGCTGCTTCAGCGTTTTAGGTGCCTCCATCTCGATCACGGCTTTAATCTTTTCGGGGTTGGCCTCGATTCCCCGGTTGTTCACCATGAAGCCAAGGAATTTTCCCCAAGAAACTCCAAAGGCACATTTAGCTGGGTTGAGCTTCATTTGATATGCCCTCAAGACCTCGAAGGCTTCGGTCAGATCGGAGAGATGCGACTTAGACTGCTTGCTCTTGACAAGCATGTCGTCCACATACACTTCCATATTCCGGCCGATCTGCTTGGCAAACATTTTGTTCACCATTCTCTGGTAGGTCGCTCCTGTGTTCTTTAACCCGAAGGGCATGACCTTGTAACAGTACAGACCTTGGTCTGTTATGAAAGCGGTATGACCCTGATTTGGGACATGCATCTTGATTTGGTTGTACCCAGAGTAGGCGTCCATGAAGGTGAGCAGTTCATGCCCGGCTGTGGCGTCCACGAGCTGATCAATCCTCGGCAGTGGGAAGCAATCTTTCGGGCATGCCTTATTTAAGTTCGTAAAATCTACGCACATTCTCCACTTTCCGTTAGATTTTTTAACTAATACAACATTGGAGAGCCACTCGGGATACGAAATTTCTCTTATGTATTCAACTTTCAAAAGTTTGCTAACTTCCTCAACAATTACATCACTCCTCTCCTTGTTTGTAGGTCTTCTCTTTTGTTTCACAGGTCGGAATGATGGATCTATGCTGAGGCGATGCGTCATAATTCGCGGGTCAATGCCAGGCATGTCTTCATGGGACCACGCAAAGACGTCCGAGTTGGATCTGAGGAAGTGGATTAGCTCCTCTCTGTCGGTGGCCCCCAGCTTGGTTCCTATGCTTACCTACTTCTCAGGACTAAGCAGAGGAACAAGCTCGAGCTCCTCAGTGGGTGCGGCAAACTCCTTCCTCGGTAGGTCAGCCTCGAACTCGAGCGTCCCATCCCTACCGGCGAGAGTTTCGAGGGCGCAGACCGATGAGCCTTTGAGTGCGGAGGCATAACACTCCCTCGAAGCGGTCTGTTCTCCTCGGACCGTGCCCACGCCATTAGGGGTGGGATACTTCAAAACTTGATGAAGCGTTGAGGGAATGGCCAGAAATGAGTGGATGATGGGTCTCCCAAAGATGGCGTTATAGGCCGATCTACCGTCAATTACCACGAACTCGGCCATTTGAGTGACCCGAGTTTGGTCCTGCCCCAGCGTGACCGGCAAGTCGATGCAACCCTCTGGGATGACCGATTCTCCAGAGAACCCAACCAGCGGTGTCGGGCTTTTCTTCAATTGCGACCTCGTCCATCCCAGGGCGAGGTAGGTCGGTAAGGACAGGATGTTAGCGGAGGCGCCCCCGTCCACCAGCACCCTCCTGACCACCACATGATCAATCAAGGAAGCGATCACAAGTGCATCATTGTGGGGCAGGTGGACCTCCTCCAAGTCTGCACCGTCGAAGGTGATTGGGCAGGTCGGCCCCTGCTCCCTGATGATGCACACCCCGCGCCTGGCTGCACGAGCTAACTCCTTTCTTTTATGTCCAGACTGACCCCCGCTTGGCCCTCCGAAAATGGTATTGATGACCGCAGGTCGGTCAGTGCGTCGGGGCGGCGTCCTTGAGCGCTTTCGCTCTTCCTTTTTCTCTGCTGAGCTGGTCCCCGGCTTTCCCACAAATTTCTTGAAATAGCCATCTTGAATTAGATCCTCAATTTGGCGCTTCAACTCCCAGCAGTCCGACGTGCTGTGGCCGTGCTCCCGATGGAAGCGGCAATACTTGTCCTTGCTGCGCCTCTCCGGGGCTCCCCGAAGCTTCTCAGGACGCTTGAGTAGTTTTTCCATTCCAGACTCCTCGATGTTCGTTAGGATCGCGGAAATTGGAATCGTGGTCGGGGTGAAGCGCTCGTAAGGTCGGCTCCTGGTAGGTCCGCTCTCCGCCCTTCGATACTCAGCTCGGCAGCTGGAAAAGGATCCCTTGTCCTTGGACTTGGGATCTGCCCTTTCTACATCTTTTCCACTTCTGCCCCGGCCGATCTTTCGTTCTGATCGGCCGGCTTTGGTTCGGAGGAGCTCCTGTCCATCGATGACTTTCTTTGCCTTCTGAAGCACCTCGGCGAAGGTGGCCGGGGCTTCCTCTCCAAGTTTCACCGTGAGGGCTTCGTCGGCTAGATTGGTGAGGAAATAGCACATGGCCGAGTCATCAGAACAGTGCGCGACCTTCAACTGCTCCTCCTGGAATCTGGTGACATATTCCCGCAGCGTCTCACCCTCCTTCGGTCTGATGGTGGCGAGATTGGTCGCTGTCTTTTTGTCATAGTGCCGAGAAGAGAACTGGGCGAGGAACTTCTTTCTCAGCTGAGAGTAGGTCGAGATCGACCTGGCTGGCAGTCTCCGATACCACAATCGCGCGCTACCGGTAAGCGCGATCTGAAAGGCGCGGCATTTGGTTGCGTCTGATGCCGCTTGGAAGTCCATGAGGCCTTCAAAGACCTCAACATAGTCCTTGGGGTCCTTCGTCCCATCATAAGGCTTCACGGTAGGAGCTTTGAACTTCGGAGGGATCGGTGCTTCCAAAACGTCCGAGGTGAAGGGCGATTCTCCCAAGTCGCCATCGTTCAGTGAATCTTCTTTCTGCTCACATTTGGCCTTTAAGGCCTCCACCTGAGCATCGAGCTTGCCCCTCAGCTGGTCGAACTCCTCCCTTGTGATCACCCCTGCGGGATTGTGAGAGGATTCAGCCTGCTGGTTGGAGCTCCTGCTTGAGCGGGATGGTGACTGCCCTTTTCGGAGAGACGATCCTCTCTTTCTGTTGAGATGCTCACGGAGGTCTCCTTTCTGGCGAGTGTACCCCTCGCTCTCGTTGTCTTCGGGACGTTCCTCCTCGGCTGGGCCGAGGTGGGAACCCCTTTGCTCGCGTACGTCCACGCGTGTCACTCGATTTTCAGATCGGGACCCTGCGCCTGCAGCTAGTATCATTTCGTTATACATTTCCTCCATGGACCGCATTTGTGTGCGCATTGCCTGCATCTCTGTCTGGAGTGCATCAAAGTTCTCACTTGTTGGAGCCGGGGCTGGACCCCGGCCGCCCTTCTTAGAGGTCCCACCTCGGCCACGGGTGGCCTTGGACGTCCTCGGGTGCGCAGGCGGTAGGATAGGCGCGGTGATCCGTGCCGACCTGCGAAGGGGTTCTGTTGCGAGGCCGTCGTGACCTTGCCCCTCTACCGCTACTGCTCCGACCTCCCTCTGGTGGGCATCGCTGGCAGCCATGGTCCTACAGTCCGCCGTATTGGTCGAGTTTGCGGGTTGAACCATTTTCACTCGCGTAATGGTTTAAAAAGATTGGAATGACTTAGGTTGTCACTCCCCACAGACGGCGCCAAATGTTGATGCAAGGATATGCACAACAGTGTGTTCCTGATTGCAGCTCGAACTCGGCCTCTGGGACGATCTGAATCCTTGGGCGGACCTGCACAAAAAGGTGAGCACTCCGAAGATCAAGTCAGTATAGGTCGGATTCCCAGTTTAGTTCGAGGTCAGAAATCATCGTACCTGATCGTGGAGTGAAGTCATCTACTTATGGGTGGTAGTCCCGCTAATCTCGCAACGGTTACACCCGGTAATCTCGGGATCGTCGATTACACCCGGTAATCTCGGGACCGACGGCTACACCCGATAATCACGCCGCTGACAGTAGTTCGCATCGGCCCCCACCGAGCTTCCCGGTAGGTCGGACCTCGGCCAGGTTCACCTCGGCCCTCATACTTAGCCTCTGTCAACGCTAGTGGTGGTAATCTCGTCCTTCCGAGCTGGGCATGACTCATGAGTCATCTTGGAGCACCAATAGGGGTCCTCCACGTGTCCAGGGTATTCTCTTCCCCAAACAGACCCTAAATTCTCCGATTCTCTACAACATCGAAATCTTCTTGTGCGGCGTACCGTAATTAGGAACGAGGAGTCCGGGGAGAAACAAACAATGCTCACCTCCCTCAAATTTCCCCTCGCATCTGCGGCTGTTGTGGACATGGATCTTCCATTGTCCGAGCATTTTCAGTATTGCGAATTCAGCGGCCATTCTCGCGGTTTAATTTGCCTCTCCAATATGCTCGGCAATATTTTCCTCTGTAATCCAGCAACCGGAGAGCTTCGCAAGCTGCCCCCCTCCATTCTCCTCACCGAACCCCCCGAGGACCCCTTCGATCCAAGCTGTACACGCACGAACGGAGTTGGATTCGGGTACGATCCGAAATCAATGGATTTTAAGGTCGTTAGGGTTGTGACATTTGAAGAAGAAGAATATGAATATGAATGTTACAGAACGGAAGTGTACGATTTGGGGAAAGATGGTTGGAGAGAAATCGAAAGTCGTGCTTGTGGGTTTGTAGTCTCGGGTTGTTCGTTTGATATGTATCACGAAGGAATGTATTACTGGATCGCGTTAGAGGAGGACGAGGAAGAGCACCAGGAATGTATTACTCCTTACTTACGATTAGATGAAAGTATAGCTTTCTTGGTTTTCACAAAACCAAACTCCTTCCATTTCTAACTTTTTTCATTCACCTTTTCATAGTGGATCTCTTCTGGGACAAAGCGACAATTATATTGCATTGAGTCCATGAGCAATCTTCACAATCAAATTTGAAAACAAATTGCTAGGAGTATTTGTAGTTTAATGGACATAATTTCTGTCACATCCTCTCTATTTGTAGTTTAATTTTAAAGGATTAAGAGTTTAGCAAAGAAATGTCGTCTTTCTTTTTTTTTTTTCCTTTTCATTTGATGCTAGTCCTTAATTACCAAAAATTGCTTGATTTAGTTGGGGAGAGTTTGTAGGCTTAGTCTTCGTTAGACCTAATTAGGTGAGTTAGTGATCGGTTATTACTTTTCTTATAAATACCTTGTAAAAGTTATCAATTCAATGAATAGAAGTTCTTTTGAACTTTTTTTTTTCCTTTGAAATACAATGTGGGCATTCAAACTCACAACCTCTTGGTTAGAGGTATATGCAAATTATTTTAATGCTATTATGTTGTCTTTAATTACTTAGTAAATGAATGACGTGACTTAAAATGTGTATCAACACGTTGACGTGAGCATGAATTAAAATTGCTTAGATTTGCTACCATGGGTATATAATCTAAAATCCTGTCTCTATAATACTATTTGTGCTTTTAAAAATTTGCTACATGTATATATAAGTTTAAAATTCTGGATTTTGAGTTTGTTTTACCTAATTTGTTGTTGGAAGTTGCTTAATTTGGAGTTAATTTTGCAGATACAATATGATGTGTCACATAAATGGTGAACTAAGACCGTCTAGAATTTAATATCCTATGAGTTTCCTTGTCAACCAAATGTAGAGTAAACTGGCCCGAACATACGGATATAAAAAAAATGGTGAAGTAAGACCACTTTTCTGAATTGATATGCAGTAGTAAAACTCGGCCTATTTGTCTAACATTAAATTTAGTCATTTTCTTAGGTTTTCCTTCTTTGTCATGACTCGTGACTTGTTTGAAGGCTTTTTTGTGTGTGTATTAAGCTTGAGCTAAATCTTCTTTTGTCCATTGCCATATTTGTGTATATTCGAGGCATTTACAAATCATAAACCCACAACTCAAATACGTTACACAAATCCAAGTTTAACAAGACGTTATCATAGACCACCTATGCCGATATTTTGCTAAAGCGTCGACATAGGTAGTCTGCACCGACACTTTCCAAAGTGTTAGGATAAATAATATTATGTATAAATTTGAAACAAACACAATCATAACATTTTCAAAACAAATAAAAATATTATTTTATCAACTTACAAAATACATAATAAATGCAACATAAATGAAATATAACAAATTTTTTTGGAATAATTAATTAAAAAAATTTTAATTTTCATATAAAACTTTTACTTTTATTAATTGAAAAAAACAATTACCAAACATGTTATTGTTTCTTTTCTAATTAGAAAAAAAAAACAATAAATAGTTATCACAGTTATATTTTTTTAAAATGGGCCTACAATGTCACTTCACAAAATCATTCCAAATTTCTTAATAAGTAGCAATCTTCATCCGATTAATACATGTATCTTAACTAAACGGTCTGGATTCTACTTACAAAAATCTTCCTTAGAATGATTGAAAAACTATACAAAAAATACAAAGAACAAAATTGAAGGCAATCATTTCAGGATTGCCCAACTTTTAGAGATTAATGATTCGACGTAACTTTTTTCTCCTTCAAGGAATCGAACTATCTCGACCCTATGATTCAGTCAAAACATATGCAAAAGCAAGGGATCAAGGATTTTCAAGCTTTTTTCTAACAACTTTCTTCACAGTTTGCCAACTTAATAAAAAGTAACAAAAGTTCTCAACTATATTTGCAAGTAAAGAAAGGAAGCAACCTTCACAATTAGTCAGGTTTATCTATAAAATATAAGAAAATTCTCAACAACATTTGCAAGTCAAGCAAGGAAGCAGCACACAGATACATTGCTGCTCTTTTTTTTTTTTCTTTTTTTCGAGTTCAACAGAGGTGGGAATTCGAACCTCAGGTCGATAATATATGTCTTAATCGATTGAGCTAGGTTCAAGTTGGCATAGATACATGGCCTTCAATCAACTAGTTACCCGATCTTAATTGGTAAAATTCAGTTAGTCTAGAGTAGGTTACAAAGGCTAATTTTGAATCCATACCAAATACCTTGATTTTGAAACCGTTTTAGAAAGTAGATTGCAAAAGAAATAAATTTTTAATAAAACATACATGGTTTTAGAAGATAGAAAGTTAAAAACAACAAAAATATTATGGTATGAGACTTGAAATATTCTTTTACAAATACTTTATATGCCATTTGTCAAGTCCTGGTGAAAAGAAAAAACACACAAAGGCCAGCTTTGATTCCATAGAACCAAATATCAATAATATAAAAACTGGCAATAAATAAGAGTTTTCTGAAAAAATGGATGAGTTGTATAATAAAAAAAAAAAAGGAAAATATCCTGCTTAATCCATAACCACAGAGAACAAAATAGATCTTTAAAATATTGATTCTAGTTTCATATACCATGATAGATTCATGACATAAACATAGCATTATTGACACATAAATCACTACTTTGCAGTTTGAGACATTGACGCTTTCAAAATATGCATAGACATAATCTGAAATTCTGAAATTCTAAATGTAAATGAAGTTGGATCTTACTGTCTCTTCATTTGTGATTTAACCAATTCAGGGCATGTGAGCACCAGATAATTATTCTGATCCTGTAGAATCACATTGAAAGGTATATGGTAAGATGGAGAGGCCCACAAGCAAAGGCCTCTTAACAATGAAAGAATTTAACTAAAGAGGAAGAAAAGAAGTTTGATTCAACAGAAATTATATTCCTTCTCAAGGCTATAAATTTGGCAACTAAACTTGCAAACATCCCACACAACCTCTTTTAACTTTCTCTACCTTTGAATTGTACAACCATGGTTGGCACTAATAAGTTCTCACCAGCCTCTAGGCAGCAATTGATCCAGGGTAACAAGTTCATGTCTGCCATTTCCGATGACAATGCGATGATGAAGCAAATAACAGCCACCCACGATCCTGATGACCGAGAAGTCGATACAAGATCCCTTCTTCATCTCGTTGAAAACATTCTGAAACGCGCCACCTTAAGCGATGATGCCACGGTATGGAACTAATCCTGTCCATTCAATAGACAGAAACAGAACAGCATTATTCTTGCTTCTGGACATTAAAAATTATCAAACACTCAATGCAGACAACATAGAGTGACTTGTTGAAAATTGGCGTTTAGAATAACTTTGCCTATTTGGTTTCTTAGCTAACTATGAATGGTAAATACAGGGTTCACATGAACAACTAGAGAGTTTGGAGGAAACAGGCAACTATCAAGCAGGCTTCACTACCATGTTGGAAGCCTTGTCCTACACAATCGATAGAATTTCCAGCGAGGTAACTGAAAAATGATTATTTTTAATTTTTCTAGTCTCAACTGAATATTTTCCATGCAATGACAATGAAGCTAGACCTACACATCAATGATATGTGATATTGAGTGGTATTGACATGCTAAAGTGATGAGCATTACCAGATATCATACAAGGCTTTGGAAGGGATAGATCCACATGCAACAACATTGGCAATCTTTAACATGTTGGCAAGCTACCAATGGGATGCTAAACTGGTGCTGACATTAGCAGCTTTCGCCTTGAACTATGGGGAATTCTGGCTTCTCGCCCAGATTTACTCACAAAACCAACTTGCCAAGGCCATGGCAATTTTGAAGCAACTTCCAGGAATCCTTGAGCACTCGATCGCACTAAAGCCTAGGTTTGATGCGCTAAGGGATCTTGTAACAGCTATATTGGATGTAACTTGGTGTGTCATTGACTTGAAGGAGCTTCCATCGGCATATATCTCACAAGAAGTTCCAGCAATGTCCACAGCAGTTGCCCATATCCCAACTGCAGTCTACTGGACCATTAGGAGTATTGTTGCCTGTGCAACTCAGATAACTAGCTTAACTAGTATGGGCTATGAGTACGTCCTCCTCCTCTCTTTTCCAGTCAGCTATCTTCAAATTCTTTTCTTTTTCATAGCAACCTATTACCATGAGCATTATGCTTTTCTGGTTTCAGGCTTGCTTTATCAACCAGTACCGAGTCATGGGAACTATCTACTCTTGCTCACAAGCTTAAAAACATACGTGATCATCTCAAAAAGCAGCTGATACTCTGCCACCAATATATAGGTAGATTAAATAGATCGTTCTCTAGATCTCTCTACACAATGCACAGACATGTATATGATGTAATGCTGATAAGTGACCAACCTTTACTGCAGAGGAGAAGAGAGACATTGAATCATTTCAGATGCTAATTAATCTTTTTGAAATGACCCACCTGGATAACATGAAGGTTCTCAAGGCTTTGATTTATGCTAAAGATGATCTACAGCCGCTAGTCGATGGCTCTACAGGCCAAAGGGTCTGGACATCTAACTACTGCAAACAAAACTCAATTTGACATTTCTGAGTCTCTACATTCTTCTAAACATCACTTGTTTCATTGTTAATAACAGGTTAACCTAGACGTGCTAAAAAGGAAAAATGTGCTACTGCTCATCTCCGACTTGAATATCTCCCATGATGAGCTTTCGATTCTTGATCAGCTTTACAACGAGTCAAGGGCCCAAGGAATGCGGGTCGAGAGCCAGTTCGAGGTCGTTTGGATCCCGATAGTGGAGCATTCTAGCAAGTGGAATGATTCATTACAAACACGGTTTGAGTACCTCCTATCAATAATGCCATGGCACATAGTGCACCATCCTACATTGATTTCCAAGGCAGTTACCAGATTCATTAAGGAAGTATGGCAATTCAGAAACAAGCCCATCCTCGTGGTGTTAGACCCTCAAGGGAAAGTGGTAAGCCCAAATGCAATCCACATGATGTGGATTTGGGGAAGTCTTGCCTTCCCATTCACCAGCTTGAAAGAGGAAGCTCTCTGGAGGGAAGAGAGCTGGCGGCTCGAGCTGCTGGTCGATGGCATCGACCCCGCAGTTCTGAACTGGGTAATTCAACCACCCCAAACCTGATGTTATGACTCATTACAAGAATCCCCAAATTCAAATCTTAAGCCATTATAAAAAAAGCAGCTAGTTTCTCACAGGTCTTTTTTGTTCTTTCCAAAACACAGATAAAGGAGGGGAGATACATCTTCCTATATGGAGGAGACGACATAGAATGGATAAGAAAATTCACAGCCACAGCGAAAACTGTGGCACAAGCAGCACGCATACCCTTAGAAATGGTGTACGTGGGAAAGAGCAGCAAAAGGGAACGCGTAAAGCAAATAATTACAACAATCACAACAGAGAAACTAGGGTACTGCTGGCAAGATCTTACGATGATTTGGTTCTTCTGGACTCGAATCGAGAGCATGCTGTTCTCCAAGATCCAATTAGGAAAGGCCGACGATCGCGATCCTCTGATGCAGGAAATCAAGAAGCTTCTGAGCTACGACAAAGAAGGAGGATGGGCGGTGCTGAGCAAGGGATCGACGGTGATCCTCAACGGCCATAGCACCACCGTGTTGCCCACACTGGGGAGCTTCGATTCATGGAAGCAGCAGGCCGCCGATAAGGGTTTCGATTGGGCTTTCAAGAATCACCACGACGAACTTCAAGGCATTACTCACCCCTGCTGCCGCTTTGAATTCCCGCACACCACCGGGAGAATACCGGAGAATTTCAAGTGCCCTGAATGCGACCGGCAAATGGAAAAACTCACCACCTTCCTCTGCTGCCATGACGAACAATCAAAAGAATAAACCCTAGAAAACCATCTTCTTCAACATTCATACAGATACATTGTTGACTAAATAAACTGCAAATCTGCAACCTCTCACAATAATTTGGACTTCGAGATTTCAAAGAATTGGAATTTGATGAGAATGTTTCAACGTTGATAGGAAGGTATTATGAATAATTTGAATATTTTCAACCAAATGTAGAAAATGACATATAAATTTATAATACCGGTCGATGGAAATGTCGTCCCGATTTGAAATATCGTTAAAACGTTTGATGAATATTTCCAGTAAGATTATAAAAGCGAAAAATTAGTAAAAAATATTTTAGCGAAAAATTAGTAAAAAATATTTTAGTTAACATATAACCGTTTCATCCAAATTAAAAAGGATTAATATTAATATTATAATATTTCGTTGATATTTTTCAAATTTTGTTGATTTTTCTTTTTTTTCATTGAAAATGTCGATTTATTTCTTATGTCTATTACTAATAATGAAGAGTGAATTTGTTCCTGAAGACCAAACTTTGGTCAATTGGTTTGGCCGAAACTTATGTCGTCGAGGACTCTCATTGTCGACAATCGGCTAGTGAAGCTAGTGGTCGATTTGAACGTGTGGGGACTATAGCAAAAGTAAGTAAGAAATTTAAACAAATTTAAAATCCAACCATTATTAAATTGTAAACCAATTTTTAATATCCACAAGGGCATAATTAGAAATTGTTAAAAGATGAAGAGTCATATCGAAACTTTTCAAACCATAAGAACTAAATAAAAAAAAATAAAAAAAAATCACGAACATGAGACTAGAACATATATTTAGCCTAAAATAAATAATAATCGATGACTCTCGAGTTCATAGTTGAAACCAGCGAAAATGAAACTTTAAGATTAAGATCGACTCAGATAAGTTAGATTTTTCTCTTACCCTCGTACAAGAAAAACCTTACATAAGACCCTTTTTTTTTTTCCTTCAAATGAATTGATGACAACCATTTTAACAGTTTCTCTTTGTTCTTGTTGAAATGTGATTAGAAAATACAAGCTGAAAAGGGAGAAATGTGGAAAGATCTCATCTTTTATGTGAACTAAGTAAAATAAAATACTTTTTCTCATCTCTAATGTCAAAATGTCTTAATATCTGCAGAAAAGAATAGGCTCCACAAACCTGAGAGAGGTATCAAACCCCAAATTTCAACTCCTTTTCCTGTTCAAACTCTTGAAAAATCTGTGGAAGTTGATAGAAGACGAAATGAAGAACCCGAAATCAAGAACTTGCGATCCTCATTCAGCCCGAGGAGTTGTTCCACAGGTTGCTTTGCCGCTGTCTTTCATGTCTACAAACTTCTGAATTCACTTAGCAGGAAAATACTACAAGGAGGCATCGAGATCTCGAACATACTTCTCATGCCCGTTCCGATCCATGAAACCTGAATATGAAGTGGTTCTCCTCTTGTTCCTGTGATGTTTGCCTCTCATCCCCTTCCCTTTTCGACCCGAAAACCTAGATACGATCACTACCAAGAACACCAAACCAGATATCACCCACAGAGCAATTATCCACAACCTCAGAGAACTAAACATCCCATCATCCTTCGCCTCCTCCGACAATTCCCGAGACAAATTGTCAACTTTTTCAGTATAGCTTTCATCAAGCTTGCCAACTTTCCTCGAAACCACAGCTTCACTTTCATATTCCGGGTTCGAGTTGGCCAATGAGTTGGGATCGGGGCAGTTCATCTTCTTATGATGCAAATTCAGAGCTTCATTCAGAGTTCTTATACACTCTATGCTAAGCAAGTCCCTGTCAAAAGCTTCCTTGTCAGTTGGATCAAGTGTGGAAGTATCTGGTGGATCAGGAAATTGAGCCCAGCATTTGTTCACCACATCAGTTTCCCTCCAATTTGCCTTATCAAAGCTCCAATTCCCCACTTTAAATTCAAGTCCATAGTGAAACACTCTGTAATGAACTCCAGATTCAGGAACGTATCCCGGGTATATCAAGATCTTGCTGTTTCGAATGTGCCGTAATTGCAGCTGTTCGAGAGTGAAAAAGAAATGTTTTCAGTTTCAGTATCATTGTAATGGTTTGAGGATATTCAATACTGATTTCAGCTTGGTTAACGATAAAGACCTGGAAATGATTGAATGGTGAAGAAACATGCAACCTATACAACAATAACCTCAACTTTCAGGCTGATTTGTTTTGGTCCGTAAACTTTCAAAATGTTCTATTCTAGTTCCTCGATCTTGCATTAAAAATTTGACATAAGAATGTATTTTGTTTACTACCTAATGAGCAGATACGTCTAAAGATAAGTATTTAAAGTCACTTGAAACGTGTTCAAATTGAAAACGGATTTTGAAATGGTTTGTAATTTTTTTCAAAAACTAATTAACTGAAATTCAACAATAAGGACTAAATCAGTCTTTTATGCAAAGCTACAAGGGCTAAAGCAAAACATTTTAAACTGTTTTTTTTTTCTTTCTTTTTTTTATAAACATTAAGTTGAGGAACTAAAATATAACTATGAGCCGAAATAAGCATGAAAGTTCAAAGACCAATCGAAGATTTAAACTAAAAAAGAACAACTAGCTAAACCATAGCCTAAGTACCTCGGCAGCACCGAATGAGTAACCGTACATCTCACTGATCCAGCCAGATTCATATATATCTCCCGTGATATTCGTTGCATAATGAGCTCGGTCGGCTCGGACCTCCTCGGTTTTATGCAACCATAGCATGGCAAATTTCCTGAGATCATCTACGTGCATGATAATAACACCCCCAACTTTGTCACAAGCTTCAGGATGGCTTGTATGGAGTTTGGCAAGCACATTGTCACAGCCAATAAGGTAACTACAAACATATATTTGACACAAGTCAAAATATTTCCTACTAAAACTTAAAAAGAGAAATCAAGTTCATATGCAAACAATAGCATTTTTTTTTTCTTAAAAGAATGAAACCGGACTTTCATTGAGAAAAGCGGAAGAATACAAAAGAGGCTTACAAAAACCACAGCCTAGAGAAGGGAGAGACAAAACGACACCTAGACCTAACGAGATAGAAAAAGAGCTCCACTTCAAACGAATAAGACCAATAGGATAATTACAAAAGATGCATATTCTTATGTCATTTACACGCCTACATGCACACATATATATGGGAGAGAGGGGTTCTGCATATTTATCAAAGAGAGAAATACTTGAATAGATTCTTACTCATAGGGAGTTGAAACGGGACGTCCACGAGCTGCTTTGAACTCCCATGGCGTAATTGGTCCTCTCAAGATCATATCAGCATCAAGAATAACGATAAATTCTGCATCAGTGTTTACATGATTGAGCCAATGAAGCACTGCAGCTGGCTTGTTTATGGCCGGATACCTAAGACGGAACAGAAAGATTCAAGATTTAATTTTCCTCCCAAATCTTTGAACATCTTTTTTTTTTTGGGTCAACATAGGCAGGATTGAAAAATGTGTAAGATTGTAGTTTTGAAGGGTAAATATAATGCACATTAGATAGCAGATAGAGAAATTTGTAGAAAATAGGAAGAAGATAAAGAAAAAAAATAGATGGTTTCTTGCTTTATATCCATATAAATTTTTTTTTTTTTTTTTTATAAGAAACCAAATTTTTCATTGAGAATAATGAAAACAAAACAGACGTACGGCATACAAAAACAAAGCCCTGAAGAGGAAAGCCAAACTAAAGAAAGGGCCTCCGATCCAAAAGAATATGACCTAACTGATAGTTACAAAACAATTTCGAAACAGACCCCATAAAGAAAACATTAAACCTTATGAGGTCCCAAAAAAACTCCATATAATGATACACAGAAATATTCCATTCCTCTCCAAAATAGTATGTGATACCTAATAAAATTGGGAAACCAAAAACAACCGAAAAAGCTGAGCGATAAGCAAAAGAGTAAAAGCAGGCTCATGGGTGAATACAAAAAAGAGATTACCAGTCGCCGGTTAGTGGATGTCGATTCATGGAAGGAACATAATGCGTCGGAGCCAGATCGTGACCTTTGTATTCTTTCAAGTCCTCACTGGTACAGCTGAGAAGTCGCGTAATGTTTCCAGGTTGGCCGCTCAGGCGGAAACTATGCATAAGGCCTACAGTCTGCCAGTCGAAATAAGGAGTACACTCCGTCGAGAAAAGTGTGTGAATCTTTGGATGTGATTTATTCGGCTCATCAAACACCGGTTGCTTCTGAACATGATTTTCCTTCACCGGTTGTTTCTGACCATGATCTTCCTTCATCGGTTGTTTCTGAACATGATCTTCCCTCATCACTAGAGTAGCAGGGGTTGGATACTTGGGTTTAGTTAGGTCAGTAAAAGTTTTACTCTTTAAAAAGCTTAAATATTTTGACCACTGTGGCTTCGGGCATTCGTTTCGCTTATGTTGCAACAATAGGCCCTCATTCAATAAGTTGATACACTCTATATTTATAAGTAGCGCCCGCTTCTTATTTGGATCAGATTCCATTTGTTGTATCTGCACAGAGTTCAATCTTAAGTAACAAACTAGAATATAACGAATTCAATGCAAAAAAATGTGTTCAGTGAAGACCTTCTCCAAATGTTTTTCATAAAAACGCA
The DNA here is from genome assembly GCF_013281855.1 of Momordica charantia. Taxonomy (NCBI): domain Eukaryota; kingdom Viridiplantae; phylum Streptophyta; class Magnoliopsida; order Cucurbitales; family Cucurbitaceae; genus Momordica; species Momordica charantia. Next base: position 10,785,537 of record NW_028275166.1, on the reverse strand, counting down.
TCGAAATATCTAAGGAACCATTCATTTGTGCACATACCTCTCGAGGATATGGAGGTTCTGGGAAAAGCCGGTTACAGTCATAGACAATACCATCTTCATGGTGATTTAATTTACTAAAGGACCAATTTCCCACACTAAATGGCAACCCATAGTGAAGAAGTATAGGCTCGATGTCTGGACGAGGAATATAACCGGGGTAGATCATCAAATTGTCATTGATTTTGTGTCGGAGACCAACCTGAAATAAGCAAAGAAGTTGCAAAACATAAATCTATAGAATAACAGAAACATATCGAGCAGTCAATAGACACGGCGAGATAGCAAAAGCTTTTCATATTGCCCTTTGGAAAAGTTGAAATAAAAATAAAGCTTACTTCTGCTGCTCCAAACGAGTAACCATACATCTCACTTATCCACCCTTTCCCATAGATATCACCAGTTATGTTGGTCGCCCAGTGATCTCTATCTTCACGTACTTCTTCCGTCTTCGAAAGCCACATTGGTGCGAACACTCGAAGATCATCTATATGCATTGCTAACAACCCACCAACTTTGTCACAGAGCTCTGGGTGCTTAGTGTGCAGTTTAGCAAGAATATTGTCACATCCAACCAAGTAACTGAGAGAAATATTATTTACATCATTCAAACTCAGTAACAACTAGGAAAGATATAAATGCAAGAAGTTCCTTATTGCCATACAAATCTCACAACAGAAATACCATATGTTAGTTTTTTCTAATCCTATTCTAGCCCTTAAACTTCATGCTTATTCTATTTTGGACCTTAAACTTTCAAACATTTTGTTTTCCTCTGAACATTCAACAAAATGCCCCTACATTTTTACTTAATCAAGAAGTATCTATATGGACAGGTATTTTAAGTCACATGTAGTAGGGAAGAGTTGAATTTCAAAATAGATTTAGGTTTTTCTGAATGATTAGTAGAAAATTAATGATAAGGACTAAAACCATTTTTTTATGTAAAAGTTGAGGGAATAATAATAGTGAAAGTATAAGGACTAAAACAAAACTTTAGGTATTTTTTTCTCTTTTAATAAGAAACTAAGCTTTCATTTAGATAAATGAAAGGATGTACAAGGGCGTTAAAGAAAAAATTCAGCCCAAAAAAGGAAGCGAAGTCTAAAAAAGGGGCTCCAATCCACAATAAGAACACCAAACTGATAAGTACAGAATTCCTTAGTAACCGAGGCCCACAAAGAAGTATTAAATAGGTCCCAAAACAAGATTTAAACCGTTTCTTTCCTTTTTTATTTTAACTGCAGAAGACCAGCAACATCAATCCAAGTAACTTTGATTGAAGTTTCCATTTATAAGAGACTGAACTAAAATAGAGAAGAAACAAACCCATAATATGCTGCAACAGGTCTGCCCTTCTCAGCACCAAGTTCCCAAGGTATTATGGGGCCTCTTATGATCATGTCTGCATCCAAAATCACAACCCAATCAACATTCTCTGCTTCTTTGCTATGTTTAAGCCAGTGGACAACCCCTGCAGGTTTATTTATTGCAGGATACCTGCAAAAACATGTAAATATTTTATTTTGGTATCATTCTTCTTTTCATTTGTCGCCAGGATTCAAGAGGAGGAAAAAGAAAAATTAACAAGTTGTGAAGTCGGAAGAAATATAGTAAGAGAGAGTTGTTCAAATCATCAAAAAGACAAGAATGAAAAGAAAAAATTTGGGATCTAATTGCTACTTTGATGAGTGAGTATGAAAAAGAACATCCATAAATTATCAAGTCAAACAAAGGCGAAAACAAGCTTTCTCCTCAGATATTAATTATCAACGGAAAACATCCCCCCTGTTCATCAGTGCAAAATTCAATCAATTTTTCTCAACAAAGAATACATATTCCGAAGTAATTCTAAAGCCTCTTGTTCGAGCAATTTACACAAATATTCTTCTTCCTGTAGCTACTCTATCCATATTCTTGAAAGTTGGATCGTGGAGAGTTATTGATACACAAATATGGGTACGATCTCTTCCATCAAGATTGAACAAGGTCAAAATGCAAGCCAGTCCCCAACCTTCTCCAAATAACTCTTCCCATTTTCTCCCATTTCATTTCCCCTTATCCGGTTTACAATTTCACGTTCCATTTCAATATCTTCTCCTCTAATCACCCCTACATCATTGATGATTGAACAACATTATCTTTCAAACCAGAATATCACAGCTCTCTACAGCCCTTGAGATATATTTTCTAAACAGGAAGCCTCTTCCACTGGCTTCGCAGTTACTGATTAGTAAACAAGCTAAATTTTGATCACTGAATAGCATCAAACGGTTAAACAGAGCACATAAACCAATCAGAATTTCATCATTTTCTGATCCTAATCCAACAGGTCAACGCAAAAACAGCCAAAAAAAAAAGGAAAAAGGGAAGAAGAAACTGTAAGCACACTGATCGATCTAGTCAGCAGATGAACAATTTCAGAACTAAAACCAAACAAACTAATAAAGATAGCAATCAAAACACAAGAAGATTACTAACCAGAAGCATAGGGGAAAAAACTGTACACAAACTGATCAATCTAGTCAACAAATAAACAATCTCATAACTGAAATCAAATTAAACAAACACAGATAGCAATCAAAACAACCATATTACTACCAAGAAGCACGCCAAAAGCAATTCAAAACCCAAATGCTCAACTCCAAAGTTCTAGAAATGAAAGGGAAAAGGTGAAGAAACTCTAACCAGTCCCCAGTTTTTGGATGCCTACTCATGGATGGGACCTCAAAAGTGGGAGCCAAATTCATCCCTCTGTAATTCTTCTTCTCCTCATCGGTGCAACTTAGCAAGCGGGTGATTGGCCCCGGCTGCTGCGACTTCTTGAAGCTGTTCATCAGCCCAACAGTTTGCCAATCGAAGTAGTTCTGGCACTCGACCGAGAACAGAGTGTGAATCCGCCACGGCGCCGCCGTGCCGGTGTTGTTGCTCCGCCCATTGCCGGCCACAAACCCCACCAAAGAAATCGCCACAAAAACCAATAATTCCCTCATTTTGGCTCAATCCAGGGCCAGATTTCAATTGGGTATTTGTTTCAGAGATCTGGCTTCGGCTTGCATGACCCGGATCGCAGCCACAGGTCAAACTTCCATTTTCCTACTCTTTTTTTGTTTTCTTTGACATAGATGAGAGGGAGTAATGTGGGGACATGGTTGGGAGAAAATAACTTATAAAAACAAACATTTGGGTGCTAATAAATTAGAACAAAAATCACAAAAGAAGAGCTTTTTTTATTTATTTCTACAAAAACCAGAAGCTTGGGATGGAAATTTGCTTCTCTGATCAGAACATGGGAGCAGTTGGGAATGGTTTTTCCAAGTCCAACCCAAATCAGCAGGAACCGCTTCTTCTTTCCTGGGTAATTATTGCGGATGCAAAGTTAATTAATCAACTAGTTACAAGCTGAAGATATTGATTGATCATCTCGGTAAAGGTGAGAAATTCCAATCCCTGCGTATTAAAAAAGTAATAAAGTGAGAAAAAAAATTAAAGTAATTTGAGTTAAAAAGATACACCTAAATATGAGTTACTCCTCGTCAATTTCTATAAATATTCATAATTTATTTCCTTACTTTTAGTTTAGTTTGAATTTAGTCTATCTAAGAAATAGCTTAACTGATAAAAATACATATTTCGACCAAAAAATTATATATTTGAATCTTCAACTCCATATATTAGTGTACAACATAAATTAAATAAAATAAAATAATTAGTCTTTACTAATTTTTTAAAAGAAAATTTTATTCTTTATGGTTTAAAATTAATTTCACTTTAGCATGTGATTTTAAAATTTTTAATTTGATTATAATAGTTTGATCAAATGTCACAAATTGTCCATATATTTTTTAAGGTCGTTCATTTTTTATTTACATGATAATGAACTTATGTGTTTGCTATTTGACTAACCAGTAGAGTATATTAGAGTTTAAACAAAGTAAATATATAAATAAATAAATAAAATAATAGATTGTTTTGCAGACAATATGTAAAGTTTAATCAAACTATATAGGGAGCAAATTAAAATTCAATAAGACTCAAATTTGAATAAATTCAAACCATAAAAATTTAATTAAAATTTTTTAAATTATAGGAAAGATGAGAGTAAAAACGAAAAAAAAAAAGTTAATATTTGGTGTAATGGAAGAACTAAACATATAACAAAAATAAATAATACTTTTGAGATACAAAATCATTACATAATATGTGTTATCCTCCACCATATGTTGAATCATTCATTTGAAATCTCTTTAATAGTTGTAGTAAGTTCGATATTTGCTCAATCGAGCCTAACTCTACAATAAATTGACATATATCTTCAACCAAAAAGTTGTTAATTCGATCTCCCACTTCCATATATTGTACTAAAAAAAGTGGTAATAAAAAGTAATAATAAAATTAGGTTATAAGTTATATACCGATGTAATTTAGTTTCAATGTAAATTTTTTTAATCCATAATCGGTGTCATGCGGCTTCGCCAATTGGATCCTTATAACTGGGAGGTGTCGACAACTGCCCAACACAATAACCGACGTTGCGGGACTGTTATAAATCTTGTCTAACATCTCAGTTAAAATGTCTAATAAAAATAAATTAAAGATTGAAATAAATTAAAATGGAAACTAACAGCTATGTTAGGGCATATTGTATAATTTACTTGGTTTCTTTCAATATGTCTCTATCAATGTAATTAGTTTAAATTTTGTCCCTAAAATTTAAAAGTTTCCATTATAAAAAGAGTTATCATCCGAGAGAACTTTTTATCTTATATTTTTGTAACAAATTAAAATATTATGGTAAATTTCAAATTTTTTAAAGCATGAAGAGTAAAGTTGAAATAAATTATATAGACCTAGTATCTCTTGTAATTTAGCCTGATAAATAAATGATATTATTTTATAAATAGTTGGGAAGTTTTAAAATTTAATTATTATGATTTATTGATAGCACTAAAATAATTCAAAAGAGCTAAAATGGTTGACTTAATTTGAAAAAATAAAATATAAAAGAAAACTTGATTTTGTTGAAAATGAAACCAGAAAGCAAAATTTTTATACAATTTTTGGAACATTTCCAAGATGATAAAAGGAGAACGTTACCAAATAGACCTTAAATTTGGTCTATATTTTCAATTAGGTGGATCATAAGATGTATTCTAAAAAAATAATCACAAAAATCAAATAATAATTTTTGTCGATGAAATTATACAAAATACTCATGAATCCTAAAAGTTGTTCAAGGAAAAAAGAAATTAAAACACTGCCTTTTTTTCCTTTTTTTAATGTCTTGCGTGTATTCAAAATCTTCAACTTGAATCCCTATCTATTTGCTCATTCATCCCTAGGAAGAGTGTAGGACTGGTTAAAAACATTGAAACAATTGGACAATAAATAAATTTCATTTTTTCTGGTCCCCGATAGAGGATGGAGGCTAGATTAGCCAAAAGACGGTGATAGACGTGTAAAATTATCTTTAAAGATCTTCCACATTGTATGAACCACTATTTCAAAGCCAAAATTTTATCTCCAAGACGTGAAAAGATGTATTGATGTGAACGAATATTAACGCTCCAATTCCGTTGCATCTAAATCAATCAACAATCTAAGTGGTTATTTAGTAAACTATTCTACTTATCACATGAAATATTTAAGACTCGCACAATGTTGGAATATGGATGAGGTATATGTCCTCTTGATCGCCTTGACCAAATATAAATCATTACATATCAACTCAAAAGTACCAGTTTCCAGGGATAGATCATAATGGTGGCTAAAATGGGCATAATGGTCGGAATGGCTAGAAGTAGACTAACTCTCCTCCATAAAGATATATACGGATATTTGGCCTTTAATGAGATGGTCGATCTTCTACACTCGAGACTGAGGTCGATCGATACACTGTTAGTAATTGTTAAGGTGATACGGTGAAAAACTGCCTTTAATAAGTGCAACCCTTACTAATAGTACCTTTACACCAAGCATCACTCAGCCATCCAAATTTTAGGAACCATCAAATCTTTTTTGTGTTTTTAATATCTATAAATATCTGGACTGACTTGCGCGCACCTCGTCGACAATCGTCTATCCTTACTACATTTGGTTGTGAAGAAAACATATACGAGATTAATTTCTAGATAAATAGGTGGCCATCACGAGGTTTGAACTCGTTCCTTCTAAACCCATTACATCAAACTTTCGACTCTAATACCAACTAAAAAACACTTCATTCGAACCAAATGCTAAACACCTAAAGCAACTCAACGAGAATACTAATTAAGTTTAAGGTTTATTTAACAAAACTGTACCTTTATCGTTAAGACCTCATTTCCTTCACGAAAATGAGAATTGAGAATGGAAATTTTAATTCCCTCTAATAGTATTTACTAAAATATAGAAATGAAATCAATGAGTGAGATCCATTTTAAACTTAAGAATCACCCCTTAAAAAGGGTATCTCATTCTTCTTCTGCAATCTCATTAATCTCATTAGCATTCTTTATTCTATAGGCTCCCGCCTTCTCAATAATTATTTTACAAATTTTACCCTTTCACCTATTTTCTAGCGAAGCACCGCGTTCATCTTACACAAACATACTTTTTGTGAAGAAATTAATATATTATTTCTTCTATACATTTGAATTAAATACAAGGTCTTTCCTATATGGGAGACCATCAACAAATCAGCAAATAGCTGAAAAGGTAAATATTAACATAATTATAGACAGCTAATAAATACACAACTAATATTTACAGTAAAGGAAATACAGCAAACATATTTTCAACTTCCTCATGAAACTATTGGCATGGAAGGCTTTGCAAACCTGATTTACCATGCTAGAGGTGGAAGCAATACCATTAAAAGTCAACTGGCTGTGACAACCCCTTCAAGTGATCAGAGTCCTTAACCAATGGCTCAGTGCTTTCAGGATCAAGTTGAAATGAAATCCTTGATGCCTTGGTATGATATAGTACAAAATGTTGATAGAAGAAAATCAGATCAAACATTATAGAGATCTGCAACACAGTATAAATGCAGTGAGCAAATAGTGCAAACTCGAATTACTCAGAAATGTTTGGATGCTATAGTTTTTTTTTCTTTTTTTTTTTTCTTCCTTATAACTGGGACTTGGAGCTTTGCTCCCCCTATACTCAAGGGCATCCACACCCACCCAAGCCCCGGACCTGGGAGACATCAAGATTTTTTTGGTATTAAACCCTCTAGAAGGTTCGAACTTGAGACCTCTAAATTAGTATGACCAAGAGACCTCAAGTTTTTGCCAACTTTAGAGGCTAAGTTTAAGGGCTATAGTTAGCTTCTGCAACTACTGAGATAGAGAGAGATCATACCAAAGCTAACAATGGCTTCCCTATATTTCCAAAGAAGTTCACCCAAGAACCTGGAAAAGAATCAGAAGACCAGGAATTAAGGATAATATTATTAGGTATCAATGATTTAGTCCATCGAGCTTAATATTTCTATCCTGTTACCGTTTATACATAAAAAAATATGAAACTATTCTTGTAAATTCATCACAACATAAGGGTGAACAACCATATCAAAATCATTAGCAAGGTGGCAGTTTGCAATATGATTAAGATTTTCACTTTATCACTTTTCATTTTTTCTAATTATGTGATAGAAATATGATTCTGGTTACCAAGCTAACCATAGACATAAGTTGCAACAGAAGGATTTGGAATTTGTTGGGTAAAGAAAAGAGTAGATGACCTTGGTCAATCGACTGCACGCTCATTTGAGCCAAACTTGCCACTCCTCCAGTGAAGTCAAGAACAACATTACCAATGCTGAATCCTACTGTGCTCTTTCGGGTGAAGTTCATAAATGCCTGTACGTAATAACAACAGAACTTAAATGAAATGCTAGCTTCTATGTTCTTTGTCAGTGCACAAACTCATTTTACTCTCAAATGGATTCCACAAGGCAATATTGCAAGTAATTCAATGACTTACCACGCTGCACAACTTTATGAAATATTACCATACTTGGGGTTGGACTATATCTTTTAAGTTTTCAAACTTAAGCCAAATTTATTGATTATCAAAAGTGAAATTCTAAAGCACAAAAATGAAACTTAAGCTTTTAGGAAGGGCGCTTAATGAGAATTTCTTCCAAAAGTACCCATAGAAGGAGAGTTTTAACTTAAAACTTAAAAGCAATTTGTTTTAAGACACCCCAAACTCACCCTTAGCCTTTTTGTTAACAGACAAGAACACTTCTGTCTTGTACTACAACATTTTTTAATATCTTAAGCAATTGGTTTTTACCAAAAAAATTAAGCAAAACTGGAGTAGAATAAAAAAACTTAATGCCAAATACAACGAAATTTAATAACAAAATGAAAACAAGTAAATTGTGGATTTAACAATTTTTCTCCATTACCTTTTCCTTATCTCATCTATAAGACCACACACATGAAAATATAATTGAAAAAAATGAACAATCTCTTATACATAATCTATTGTGCAAAGAAAAATAAAAGAGATTGTTTGATATTAAGTTGAATCATGAAAAAGAACCAGGAACAAAAGGACTAATAAATACTTTAGAATGAAAGCCTAACCTGAGGAGAGTATTTGATGATTGTCATAAAAACTTGAATTGTACTGCAACACATTGACAATGATCCTTAGTGAATTATTAGCAAATCAACTAACAATTTTTTTATTTATTTGATAACTGGAAGTCGGAGCTTTGCTCTCCTATACCCAAGGGCACCCGCACCGGTGCCCGCCCCAACGCCCAGACTCGAGACTCATCGAGCTTTTTGTATTAAGCTTATCAAGAAGGTTCAAACTTGAGACCTCTAAGCCAATATCACCAAGAGATCTCAAGCCTCTGCCGACTGGACTATCCGTTGGGCCTAGCAAATCAACTAACATAACTTCATAAGGTTAAAAAGGAAGAGGAAATGGTTACTTGAAGATGGAGACGAGCCAGAGCCATGAATGGGTTGGCAGAGCAATAAAAAAGCAAGCTGCTGCAAAAAACCATACTCCAGCGAAGATGGCGATGGCTATCTTCGAGAGCTTCTGGTTGCCACGCTGCGTCAAAATTCAATCAGTAGAATACCAAATAGTTACCCAAATTAAACCAAAGCAAGATGGAACCCTAAAAGAGCAAATAAGTACTGACTTCAGAAAATGCAATTTGAACTGAGAAAACGAAGATCAATAACAACGAGTGAATGGGGAAAATCACGTCGCTCAAAGCCACCGGTATCATCTGCAACAGTCAATTAAAACTGTTCAGATTCAATAAATGTATACAATAAATACAAATTTCTGCATCCAATTCTGTGAACAAGGAAAAGAAATGGGATTAAGCAGCAGTTTGAGCGTCTTAAGACCAAAATTATATCATCCCTCAATTTTCTACTGCTATAACGCTGAAATTTCCCGAGGAGGCACCACATGTTCGCATCAGACAAAGGAGAATAGGAAAAAAAATGCAAATCGAAAAAATTCATGGCCACATTTCGACTAATAACGAACTGAAGAACAAACTTACATTTCGATCGAACTCACTTATCCGATGTATACTAATTATCGGAGATATATTATCTAGGTTAATTTTGACCTAAATATTTTATGTTGGATTGGTGAAGATTTTAAGTTTAAATGCAGTAAATTTCTATTTTATCATATTTTGGTGAAAAAAATACTTGTCCACTCTAACATTTTTTATTTGCGTGATCATCGACACACTTAGTTTCAAATTTTTATTTGTTGTATGTAACTCTTTTTTTTATTCTAATTAAAATAAACCGGTTCTCCCTGTACATTTTTTATATTACTATTCAAACAAGGTTGATTTTCTAATTTTTTCTTCGTGTATTTAATTTTCTTTATATTTCAATTTTGTTTAAATTTTTATATATTTACGTTTTTTTTTATAGATTTTTCTTCTTTTCCTCTTTTACTTTCGTTTTTTGTATATCATAAAATAACTATGATAGTAAAAAATAAAATTCCTGCAAATAAATTGAACTAGTTTGATTTTAAGTTTTTTTTTTAATATTTTAATCAAGACTTTTGCAAGTTTTCTTTATTTAGTTTTTAAAATAAAAGTGTAGTTTTTTTTTGGGTTTATTTGATTAAATTATTTATGTTTTTCAACGTTGAAATTACTAATTTATGTTTTCTTTTCATTTCCGGTGAACATCCAAATAAGAATTTTAATTTCAATGATTTAGAATCAATTTGATTCCAAATGGAATTAGGAATTTGAAATCATCTTCGTCATTTGAAATCCTAGAATTTGAAATCATTTCTACCCGTTCCAAGTATCAAATGGAGCGTAAAAAAATAGCAGCCAGCGGATATGGAAATTCTCTCTCGGAGTTGAAAAGGAAATTCAAATAAAAAGGTTAAAATATTATTTCATCTGTGTACATTGAGTTTTGGTTCATTTTAATTTTTGTATTTTATGTTCATTTTGGTGCATATATTTTCAACTTTGGTGGTTTCTATTTTTAAAATGTTTGTTTTGATCGTTTGTACTATTAAAAAGTAACCATTTTAGTCACTTAATTTTTTTTAATCTCATTTTTTCTTACCATAATTTTAACACAATATTATATTCAATATATTTATTTAAATGTAAATATGATTTTATATTAACGGATTTCCATTATATGCAAAATCAATTAAAATTTTGTAAATATTTATCAAAATGGTCACTTTTGTAACATTTTGAGATTACAAAAACTAAAATAAATCAGAGTTCAAGTACACGAACCAAATAATATTTTAACTAAATAAAAAAGTGTAATAAAAGGTAAAATTTTACATTTAGTTAAAAGGGTCCCTATTCTTTTATGTAATTTTAAATTTAGTCGTATATTTTTTAAATCCTCAATTTTACCCGTAACGGATTAAAAATTCTCAATGAAGTCTCGCACAAAATCGATTTAGTGTTCAAATCTCAATGACTAAAAAGGTAATTTACCCTCAACTTTTTTACAATTTTTAAAGGTACGATTATTTTTGTCGTGTTTAATGCTTATTAACTGGATTTTGTTGTCGAGTTTGAATGCATTTTACATTCTCCATCGAGCATTTTAGTCGGATTTTCAAATTTGTGTGAGTAATATAGATATTGAATGCATATTAATTTAATCAATATTAAAAAATATTAGAAATAAAAAAGAGAAATTTTAAAATTTTACTACTAAGTTTGTAATCTTTAAAACTTCGATCAGTCCTATTAAAACTTAAACATGCAATCTTAACCAAGGTTAAGATACCAAACGCTGTCTATCAATTTGACGTAGTTTAATAGTAAAGGTAAAACTAACTTCCATGTTTTAAATTTATACTCTCACATTAAACTTGACATGACTCAAAATTTGAAAGTCGAAATCTCCACTCATGTGGTAATTACATAAAAAAGAAAAACAAACAACTCCAAACCACCATTGCTATACTAAAAAAAAGCTAAACTTTTCTGTAGGTTTGAAGGTCTAATCCTATGATGTAATATGCAATTAATCTCTCCTCAAAATTAAATTAAAAAGTAAAAAATTACTCCAAAACCAATATGAATGGTGAAAATATCCGATCCTACGAACACAAAAATAGTCTCACTTAGCCACTTTTAGGAAAAAATGTAACTAAATAACGTATTAATTATATTGTTGGTTATCTTCAACATAGCTCAATTGATTAAGATATATATCATCGACTAGAAGGTAAGAAATTCGAATTCCCACCGAATTGAATTAAAAAAAGGAAATAAATTTACACCATTATTTGTACTAAAAAATTTTTTCACCATTGTTTGTACAAATAACAAAAACATTTGCACCGTACAACTACTGGACACTTAAAAAGTTTTCTCAAATAAAAATAATATTTAAATACTATTTTAGTGAATGTATTTTTTATTTTTGTTTATTTTGATTCATATACTTTCAAAACTTCTGATTTGGTCTCTATATTTTAAAAAATGTGACTATTTTGGTCAAAAATTATAACACAAATTTTATACATTAACAAAAACTCTTTAATATAAATTTATACCTACATTTCAAGAAATTTATCGAGAAAATTGTTATGTTAAAATTTATGATTAAAATAAATAAGATACAAAATGGTCAAAATGAATTAAAATAACCACTTTTTAAAAGTATGGAAACTAAAATAGATGGTTCGAAATTTGAAAATTAAATGAACAAAAATTGAAAATGCATGAATTAAAAATCATTCAAAATAGAAACTAAAATAAATCAAAATCAAAATAACAAAACCAAAACAAGGTATATAAACCATAAAAATCTTGTGCATAAACTCAAAAAATATACTGCCGCCCAAAATGTCAGCGATGATAGAGGCACCTATGACCAACTTACACCATATTTTTGGAAAACAAAATATCCAAATCAATTTTTTTTTTCTTTTTCTTTTTTTTTTTCCTTTTTTAGAGTTTTTGTGTTCCTCCTTATTTGTCGGAGATTTCTACTTTTTGACCGTCTTCATTTTAGTACATCAACGTGTAAGATTGGGATTTAAATTTACGATTTTTAGATAAAAATATATATTTAAATTGGATGTCGGATTCATGCATTTCGGATATTCGTTTTTGTAATCTTGTAAAATATAATGTATTCTAAATTATGTAACTTGTAAAATAAATTCATAAAAAATATTAATAAATAAATAAATTAATATAATTTAGACTAAATTAAATATTTAGTTTGTAACTCGGATTTAAATAAAGGATTTAAGAAATATAAATTTAAAAAAAAAAGTTAGAGCTGAGTCAGTTTGACGATGTTTCTGTATTTTTTCCTCTTTTTGTTTTAAAAACTATATTCAGCGTCAGAGTTTCCTTATTGAAAAAGAAAATAAAATATGTTGGATAGTTTTTTTTTTTTTTCTCTTTTGCTTTTTTGTTTAGTTTTTTTTTTTTTTTTTCTCTTTTGCTTTTTTGTTCTCTTTAAAGGTTAGATCTATAACAAAAATCGGTAGGATTAGAATTAGGATTAGAGACTAATTTTGAAGAAAAATTAAATTACCTGATCGTAGCCATATTTATCGAAGTACTGGCGCTGAACGGCGGCGCTGAAGAACAGAGAAACGTTGTAAATCAAATACGACGACTGCTTCGTGAAATTCAGAATCAAGTAATCGAAGCTGAATCCTACAACACTGTACCAAAAACAAAAACAAAGAACATCAATATATAATCCTGCCGATGAACACGACGGCGCGGCCGCCGGAATCGAGAGTCGATAGATTTTTTCTTACCTTTTTCGCCGGAAATTCAGAATGACCTGTGGATATCCGGCGACTCCCCAGCATATGATTGAGCTCCATCCTAATACTTCGTAAACGATCTCCAGCGGAACTGAATTCCACGAAGCCATCTCTCTCTCTCTCTCTCTAAGATGAACTGTGGGGAGCGAATTAATGAGACGTTTTTGGGTGATTTTTTCTTTTAAGGTTTGAAGACTGAAGAGATTCCCTTTTGGCAATTTGTACGCTCATTGGTCACATTGACCCAAATGACCTAAATGTTTTATTTTGCTCAAATAACCTATTCCTCAAAAATTATTTTTTCTAATCCAAAATTACCTCTCATTTTATATTCATTACAAAAGAAGCTCCAAACCTTGGGCGATTTCGAAGAAAACTCGCCTGAATTTTTATGAAATTTTCTCGGAATTTGTTCACGGACGAGTTTTTATACTTTGGTATCTCAAACAAGTTTAAAATTGAATGTATAATTTTAATTGTTATTTTTACTACCAAACTAATATCTGGCCTAGTTGCTTTAGACCCCACTTTTTTTCGTTAGTTACCACGCGTGCAAGTGTTTGAATCGCATGGATAAAAATTAGGATAAAAATTTTTTAAAAATTCTTTAATAAAAATGTATATGGCAGGGATCCAACCTTAGCATAAACAAATGAAATTTCCACTCATGACCAACAGGCCAAGATATATATTATTAACATGATATACAAAAGCGTATAATGTTATCTAAAAAACAACCCAAGTTATTGAAACTCGCCCGTGAACCGATGTTTTCGGGCGAATTTCATAACTCGGGCGAGTTTCGAACTCGCCCGAGTTTTGGCCTCTCATTTTGGCCCTTGGATAATTTATCGAGAAATAAGACAGAAGCCTTGCTCGAGTTTAAGCCTCTTATTTTGGCATCTGCTTTATTTCCTAGGCGAATTCATGCCTGATAAATAAGTCAAAGGTCAATTCTCGAGAAAAATTTATGAGTTTTGGCTTCTATTTTTGCCCACTTCTTTATTTTTCAGGTAAAATTTGTTTGAGTTTTCATAAGTAATCAGAGTTTTGGCTTCTATTTTTGACCACTCATTCATAGGTAAACAAAATTATTGGTTTGAGATTGCATGAGACTTATGTCCATTTAATTTCAACAAACCCAAATTAAAAAATAATAAATGAATCCCTACCGAAATTATGCAATTTCATCGAGATTCAAGTCCGAGATTTATGCGGGCCAAGATTAAATAAATCCCAACCAAGATTATGCAATCTCACCGGGATTCAAGCCCGAGATTTAAGTATAGCAGAATAGTGGGATGCTAATGAAGCCATCGAGAAATGCGAGATTTATGAATTTTGGACGAGATTTATGCCATTCCAGGTAAGAACCAAGCCCGATATTTGTGGCCATTTAATTTCAACAACCCCAAATTAAAAAAAATATATCAAAGGGTACAGATTTATACAATATGGATTCAAATCCGAGTTCGATATCGATTGGAAAGAATGATTCGTTATTATAAACTTGTTCAAGAAATTTTAAAGAAAGTAAAAAAATATATATAAAGTTGGAAGAAATAGAAACAAAACAAGTATGTTATACTTCAACATCGGGTGTTTTTTATTAATAATGTTAATAATAAAAGTTATTTTAAAAATATTGTATTTTAATTAAAAACATTTAAAATATGGTATGTTTTGAAACTTTTTTTAAAAATATAGTAGTTTTAAAAAAGTGAAGGGTGGTCGTCAAGAGACAACCATCCAACATGGTCGTCTCTTCTTGAGTGGTGTAGTGGATGTATTGTTGCTCTATATCTCTTTCGTCCTAGGTTTGAAGAAAAACGCATGACCTAAGATTCAAACCCAGGACGGGAGAGATATGGAGCAACAGTACATTCACTACACTACTCAAGAATTTTTGGAGTTAAAGCTACTAAATAATATATAATATAAAACATAATACTTTTGTTTTTCAGAAATAAACCGACCGGGTGGTCGTCGTCTCGACCATCCCACATGGTCGTCTCTCGTCTAAATGGTCGTCTCTTGAAGAGACGACCAACTTTCAGTTTTTTAAAACTACAATATTTTTAAAATAAGTTTCAAAATCTACAATATTTTTAATATTTTTTATTAAACAACTATATTTTTAAAATAAGTTTCATTTACAACAATATTAAAAAAAACCCCTTCAACATAATAAAATAGGTTAGAAAAAACAATTTTAAATGGATAGGTTATTTGAGTAAATCAAAACTTTCTGTGAGTCAAATCAGTCACTATCCCCTCCATCTGCTATTTGAATCTGGACCGTTCGTTTCTTTTGAGATGACGTTGCAGCCAGGATTCGCTAAAATTAATTTTGTCCTCATTTCCTATATTTCTCACTGGTAAAACTTCATCGTTCGATCTCATGTTCGAAGCGTTCGATAAGATTTCTATTTTTAGTTTTTTTATTCTTTTTACCTTTTATTTTTTTGTTTTTAGCTATGTTTTTCAAAAATAAAATTTTTTATAATTATTTTTTATTTTTTATTCCTATGAAATAAATCAAACATGTTTCGGAACACTTTTATTATTATTATTTTTAAATTAGAAAGTTGAAAAGATATATTAGAAAGAGATCATCATAAGTGTCATGTGAGAGTCGAGGTTCCCTTTTACATCCTTATGTTCATATAAATTTTTAGTCCATGCCTCCATCCTATTCTCTGATTTCTAGAATTCAAGTTCAGATTGAGTAATCTCCGTTAAGAGATAGTAATCTTCATCGAAAAAATGACCGGTTTAGTAATTAATTTGAATTACCTATAAATAATAAAAGAATAATAAATATATATTATCATTTTTACCCAAAAATTATTTTTACTACTATAAATAATTAGTTTTAAAAAATATTTAATAAAAAATATATTAATTGCTTAAAAAATAGAATAGGCACGAGATTGAGATATGGTGGAAAATTCATTCCCTATTCTTGGAGCGAGAATTGGACACTACTGAAAATTTTGTCATGCCTACTGTAGACACATGAAAAGTTTAGAGAGATAAAAAAATATTTTTTAAAGAAAAGTTTTAGAGAGTGTAAATTTTAGAGAGAAAAGAAATTAAGCGAAAAAGGTTAGAAAAAAATTAAGAGAAAGAAGTTAAAAAATAGTAAGCGAAAAGTTAAAATAGAAATAGAAAATTTTAGAGAGGGTAAAGTCAGAAAGAAAAATATATTAGAAAAAGAAAAAATAGAAAGAGAAAAAAATTATAATGAGAAAAAAATAGATAAAAAATTTCAAAATATAGTTGTTAGTGAAAATAAACCAACAAAAGTTATACTTAGAACGAGAAAAAATTTAGATATAAGAAAGTTGGAGATATATTTAAAGAAAAAATTTGAAAGAGAAAACTTTGAAAAAATATCCATTTTTTTAAGAGAGGAAAGAATGAGAGCCATATGTTAGCCCAAGAAATAAAAATATAAAAATATATAGAGATCAAAATTTTGGAGAAATAAATAATAATAAATATTCCATTAATCTTGGAGTGGGAGACCCTAGATTTTGTCCATGGTCCATAATTTACTTACCTTGGTTTACTCTCAAATCTTTTGGTTTACTCTCAAATCTTTTGATCAGTGAGAGGAGGAACAATATTTTATTTTGTTCTACCTCTAAAATTGTTTTAAAAAAATGACACTATTTTTTAAAATTAATAAATAATTTTTTTAATGGCTTGCCGCCATGCTAACCTTTTATTTTTATTTTAATAGAAAAGTTTATCGTATAATTTGTCTGGATACATTTATAATTAACTCAAAGTTTTAAATGTCGATGTCGATGAAAATGTCGAAGTCTTAATTTCATGAAAATATCGATTGAAATATTGATAAAAAAAAGTAATGAACAAATAATCGTTTAACCATTTATGAATAAATTAAAAATGATTAATAATATTATGTTTATATTAATGAATTTTGTTGATATTTTTCATATTTTGTCAATTTTTTTTTATAATATTATTGAAATGTCGATTACAACTCATATCGATTCAAACCCATAGATATATGGACACATCAACATATATTTAATATAATGAATCTGACTCAACCAAACATGTGATCGTTAATTCAAATTAACCTAGTTTTATAAATAAAGCACTTGATTTTTTTTTAATAACTTTTTAAAAGCCACTTTCAAATTGAGCCCCTCAATCAACAACACACACTGTCCTCTTCAAGGTTAGTGGTAGTTATTTTCAAAAAATATAATAATAATAATACTAAATGGTAGTTGTTATGTATTAGAAAAATAGCAACAAATGAGTGTGGGGACCAGAAAGAAATTATTACTTGGAATAATGGACCAAAATGTCAAGTTATTTTATTACACAAGATTGTATATAATGGGCCACAGAATTCCATTGGAAAAAAACCAGTGATTAATGCGAGATAACTCCATAGATTAATCCATATGTATTCGACAATGAGGTTGAAAATTCGATCCACACTCTTATATATTAATAAAAATGTATATATTGAAAACCGTTTTAATTTCTTGAAATAAAGATTTAAACTTTAACCTTAGTTTATAGCCATTTAACTTTAACCCCTGTATTGGTAACAATATCCATCAGTTATATATCAAAACAATATTCTCCATTGATAATTCCTATTGCTTTACAAGTAATCTTCCATCCATGGATTTTGTTGGAGACAAATTCTCAACCTATACGTGGCATGCTATGGTTGGCTGTTCTGCACATGGTGTCCCCTTGCAAGTGTATCTACCTCGATCATGAATCCTCATGTCGAGCTGACCTCATTTAACGGTCGAGCCGACCAAATGTATTATTTGGATCACTTCGACTCAGTCTATTCTCCAACAGACTCTGCGACATCACACAGTACTTCACGGCAACCTTAAAGGGCCGTTGAGGCCTTGTCGAGAACGTTGTCGGGGATTTTGCCTATAAATAGAACCATTTCGCTTCATTTCAAGGTACGCGAACAACCCAATTCTCTCTCTCGAGTTGATTTGGATATTTGCTGACTTTAGCATCGGAGTGCTTACTTTGTTTTGCAGGTCTTCTGCACGGTATCCGGATTCCTTATCCAGTTCGTCCTAGTTGATCCAAAACTATTGTAGTCGATCATTTTCTTGATCAAACAGTCTTTCTCCATTAATATCCCAATATATATATATATATATATATATATATATATATTATAATAATATTATTATTGTTTTTACAAATTAAAAAAACATAAAACTTTTTCAAAATAATAATTTAAGAAAAAAATAGCAAAAAAAAAGAAGTGTTTTGTTGTAATTAGCTTGAGATCTGACCGGAGGTCAAATTGGTAATAATTTGGTTCTAGAAATTTAGTAGGTAACAATTTATTCTTGTACATAGTTTACAAGTTGAAACAACTTAATTTTTACCGTGAAAAATCTCATCAAGATTAAGTATCAATTTTTATCGTCTAACCATTTAGATTTTGTACGTATTTTATAAACACATTGGGTACTCCATCATTTTATCAATTAAATTTATAAAAAAAATTCATTGAAATTTTAACAACATTTTTCACAGTCATTACAAATTTAAATTACAATGACTAAGGGTTGTTTGGTAACGTGTTTCTTGTTTCCATTTTTTTTTAAGAAATCGAAGCATTGTGTAAGTAACTATGTTTCTTGTTTCTTCTTTCTTTGGAAACTTTCCCAAAATTGTATAGAAATTTCGGAAACAACCAAAATAAATTTCTTCTTTATTGTTTCCCTTTCCAATTTTTTATATTGTTTTATCATACTTGAATTCATGGACGTTGAAGTCATGCAATTGATTTTTCTTTATTAAAAATGAAGAAACAGAAACAAACACGAATGTTACCAACAAGGCCTAAATTATTATATACAAAATTTCAGATACTCAATTATTACAAATTTGCAAATACATTGACTAAATCGTTATTTTAATGAAAGTATAGAGACCAAAAATGATTTTTAACCAAACAAGACGATTGTCAAACGTGAAACTTTAACTAATTAAAGTATTGGTGACTCGGTTTGAGTTACACTTCAACTATATAATCAAAAAATTTATAAATCAGATAAGATTAAACAAATGAACATGATCTTAATATACAAAATGAAAATCAAATTTGAAAGACGAAGAAATTATTGAATTAATAATAAAATTATATTAATTGCATTAAATTACTTTTTATTTAAGTTCAACGCCATATGAGAATAGAAATTCAAACTGGATCAAAATATATAACCTATCCAAATTGGATTATGTTCGAGTTGCAATCATATTGGAATTATTAAATTGTATAGGGTAATTAATTACATTTCATTTTCACCCACTAGACACCATTCTTGATCATGCTCTAGAGCGTGGTTTAGTACGAGCTCCACGTGGCAGAAGCCCATTTCATCGTCATCACCATTTGATTGGACCCCACTTCCCTCTAGATTCTCTCTCTCCAAATTTCCATGATCACAATGATCGTCCTCATCACCATCCCAGCAATCGTTATTCGATAAGTGATCCACAGTTCGAGAGGCCGATGAGTTGAACATATTCAATTCAGGTTGAGAATTTGAATCCACAACGTCGATCATGATTGGAGTTTGTGAGTGCCTGTTGTTAAAAATATTATAAAAAAATTAGAATAGTTATCCGTCCTACTTTTGAATTTAATCACACAAACAATAAGTACTGTTGTATCTGAATTCATGTAATAATGTAATATCATTTATTTTTTTAATCAATATTGATAAATACTTATTTAGTTTGGGTTAATTTTCAAACTCACAAATGAAAGAGAATGTTAATAATATGAAAGAGAAAAGTAAATATGGATTAAATTACGAATTTGGTTCCTATGGTTTGAGTTTGATTATTTTAACTTAATCTTTATACTTTAATAAATCTCACAAATCATCTTTAATTTAAAAATCTACTTATTTTGCTTCTAAGCCTTCGATAAGGTCAACTAACATAGTGAGTCGTTAGACAACTTCAACTCATTATTACATAATTTTTTTTATAATCATATGATTACAATAATAGATATGTGAAATTTGACTAAACAATAGGATCTTTGTGACAAGATGTTAGTTTAAATTTGTTTAGTTTTGATGCTATCTTAATGTTCATATAGTTACCTTCTCAAAATCAATTGACAAAGAGTAACACATTTTTATGTTTATAAATCTTATCAAGTCTCTTGATTTTTGATTTTTTATGGTGGGATTTTTAACATCATCATATTGAAATTTATAAAATTTAGGAAATAAAATTTTAAACGTAATTTATAGAGATGAAATTCAAACCAAATTCAAACTCTAGGAGTCAAATCAAAAAATTTCAAATCAAGGTAGAAACTTTAAATATACCTTTGGTCTTGTTCCTGGCTTTGCAAACCGGATGCATGCGGCAGCCGGAGCACCGGGGGCGGCTGCACTTTCCGGTGAACTTCGAGTGGTTGGTCGGCTCGACTGGGGCTTTAGCGAACAATCCAGCCGTGAGCGGCGGTGAACCGGACTGGTTGACGAACCAATTCTCCGGCCGTGGGTTGACCGGCGACGGGAGGATCCGGTAGGTTCTGACCATTCCGTGTTGCCGGCCTTCTCTCTTCATTTTTTTTTAACGATGGATTCTCTCTCAGCTGATTTGAGTTTGTTATATATAATGAAGATAAAGCTAAGCTTGGGAAACAAGGAAGCTATATGGATGGATTGGAGAACTTGTTGACTAACAAATTCTGACAGCTCATTTGGATAAAAAAGACTTTTGGAAAAGGTAATCCAATTAAAATAAAATGTTTTTTTAGGCCTAAATAATAATAATAATAATTAAGAAAAAGATTGATTCGAGATATCTATGTTTAATTTTTATGTATCTCGATTGATTACTAATTAATAGGATTTAAACATATTTTGTACTCTAAACAAACGCGCTAATAAATTCATCCCTTTATTTATTGGTAACTTGTTGGATGCTACTAGAATTGGTGGCATATTATCTAAATATAGAGGTCACATCATTATTTCGTTAGTTTGTTAATGGTAAGTGCTAAAATAGTTTATTGTCAAAAGTTCAACCATCAGAACAAAGTTGAGGAGCAAAATGAAACAAAACTTTCAAAGTTCGGGACCAACGTGAGATTTAAACCGAGAAAAGATTAAAGGTTGTTATACAAAATGCCATTGGACTTTATAGGTATGTTTTAATAATACCTCTAAACTTTCAAGAGTTTTAATTTTACCCTTAAACTTTGTTTCAAAATTAGCTTTTTGACAACTTTTTTTGTTAAAATACAGATGGAAAAGTGATGTGGTGATGACTTGTAAAATATTGGTATATGTGGGAAAGGTTCTCGGTTTCATTTTATGTCCATGATCTTAAGATGGTATGTTTCAATTTACTACCATTTTAAAAGTTTGATTTTAACCCTTAAGCATTGAAATTGTTTCAAAACAACAATTTCAATTAACTTCCCCACTTAAAATTAAGATGAAAATATAATGTTGTGGTGAGTTGGGAAAGTAATCAAAGAGTCTCAATCACGTTTAAAATGATGTTATAATAATTTGGGGGTAGGGAGAACGAATTTGGTGATTGGTATAAAATATTAATAATAATTTGGGGGTAGGGAGAACGAATTTGGTGATTGGTATAAAATATTATTTCCTTCTCTCACGATCAAAAGATAAGAGAGAACAAGAATTCTTGACGAGTAAGTAGACTATAAAGGTCAGACAAAACTCGGGACCACTATCTCACGATGAATTGACGAAAATTAGTGTGACAACATAAACATAAGAGAGGAAAAGACAAACAAGAAAAATTCAAAGCAAATCTAATTGAGAGACCATTGTTTGTTGATACATTTCTTGCATTTGATAATGAAAATTGTCTTCTTTCGTCCTTTAGTTTTTTTCTTTGTTGTTCTCCTAGCTTTAATCGACTCACGCTTTCAATCAAACCCACTTTTTCAACAAAATTTCTCTCATAAACATATTCCTATCATGAAGTACGGATATTATTCATGCGTTGGGTTAGGTTTTGCAATATTTTGGATGCAATCCAATCGTTGTGGTTATATAGATTTCGACAACCCAAATAATCCCGGTTAAATTACAAACCCAACCCAAACAATTAAAATTAATTTTTGATATAGAGTTGTGTAACATTCAAATGTCTTTAACTAGCGTTGTTCAAAAAAGTCGACTACCCATGAATATTTCTAAACCACTAACCCACTCTATAGTCTATACCATTTGAGTTTGAGTTTAAAATTAACTCGGATTGAAAATATAAATCAGCTTGAAGTGTAAGTAAATTTTAAGTTATTAATAAGTTTACAAAAATTATGATTATATATTATCAAAAAGGCGAATTTCGGAAAGGTCCACATGTCCTTTGGAAGACTAATTTCGTCTAAGAAAAAATGAGCATGCAACTAGAAAACTCGATGCCGGTGCGGTGTCACTAGTAGGGGCGGATGCATAGGTGCCCCCTCCAATTATTGTAGATGCCTTAACCACTTGAGCTATGTTCGATTTGACAGTTTGATGATATGTTTTGTATTTATATACTTTAGGTAGAATTTTAATAGTTATCGATTTTAGTATAATAATAAATATAATAAAAACGGTTTATGTGTTTAATCGTAAAGATAATTAATTGGTCGGTTCAAAAAAAACAAGAAGTTTTTATGTATTTAATTGTAAATACAATTAATTGGTATCAGTTAAAAAAAAATATATGTTTCCATATTAAAACAAAGCAATTGTTCACGAAGATAACCCAAATTGCATGTGTGCAATTAAAAAACTAATTTTATATTTTTCAAAATTAATTTGAGTTTATTTATTTGTAATTAATCAAAAATTATAGTGCAAAAATGTTTTTCAAATAGCATTTTAATATAGTATAGAAGTGTATATATATATATATATTTTTTTTTGACAAAATAATTTAACCAAAATTAAATTAAACCCACTCGTTTTTTTTTTCAGGAAATTGACCCGACCCGTCTATTTGCAATCCCTCCTCCTCCCTCAATTTCTAAAACCCTAGCAGATCATTCGGAACAATCGCAAGAAAAATCCTGCAAAAGTAAGAAAATGGCGAGCTCAATTCTAGCAAAAATGGCGAAATCAATCAGAATTACAAATCTCACGCCAATCGCAGCTCATCCATTCCGCTCGCGTACGCTTACTTCCACTGTCGCCGCTGTCGAAGAAGCTCAATCCGACGCCCAATCTGCCTCCTTCACTTTCTCCGACGGCAGCGCTAGAGAAGATGCCATATTCGTCAAGGCTCCAATTTCGAATTCCAGAGCCGATTCTTCATCCCCTTCCAGCTCGTCGGTGACGATGCCCACCTCGTTCATGACCGGTTCCGTCGTAGGGAAGCGGTTTTACCAGCAAGTGACGACGAGGGAGGCGGACGACGGGAATGGATGGACGGTGATGCTTGATTACCGGACGCTGAAGACCCCTTCGAAGAGGCCGCTTAAGCTACCGACTCTAGGCCTCGCCAAGGCAGTAGCGGCTGAGTGGGAATATCAGGTGATTTCCCATATCTTTGATCGTGATTTCGTTCTCGTCCTTTTTGGAAGGTTATTGAAATTTTGTTTGTCCGGATTGAAATGAAGCTTTAATCGTTGTAGGAAACAGATGGGATCAGACCCTTCACAATGCCTCTGATGAAATTGGCCTGTACCGCATTGGAACGAGTCCCTCTTACGCGGCCCAAGATCATCGCACATTTGATGAAGAAATTCAATCAGGATCTGGTTTTCTGTCGTGCTCCCGAGGACAATGTTCTAACCAGTGGAGTACACGGTATGTCGAGTAATCTTATGAGCTCATAACTAATTTGTTGACTGAAGTAGATAGCTAAGTTCAATATCATTAAGCATGAGATTTACTCAAGTTGCTATTTATTGGCTTTATTTTGTGTCTAATGGCCGTAGATCAACTAATACGAGCAATATATTGAGTGGTCTTTTCGGGTTTCGTATTTTGACTTGGTTAAAGTAAATGTGTTACTCCTGTGTAGAAAACATTTGGTTTAGAAGACTCCAAAAGTTAAGATGCCGATTGAGTAGGATTTTCCAACATTGTTGATTGTAGTTGCAACAACATCTACATCCTGATATAAGTGATCACCACTTTCTTTTTGGTAGAATTTTTCTACATTTTTGGTTATAACATTAGCCACAATAACATCTACATGCTGACTCCTGAGATAATTGATGAACCACTTTGCTTTTTTTTTTTTTTTAAGTAGAATTTTCCACTTTGGTTGTAGCTGCAATAACATCTACATCTTGATATGAGTGATCTACGACTTTTTTTAGTTGACATTTCCAAAATTTTTGGTTGTAGCTGCACAATAGCATCTAGATCCTGATATGAGTGATCAACCACCTACTGATATACTGAAAAAGAATTTAAATAAAGGGCAATAGAGGGCATTTGGTTTCCTCTACACTATTATTGAATTTCCTATTAATATTCTTCATTCTAGTGTTATTCTCATCTCAATAATATCTCATTCTGGTTCTGGGAGAATTTTGAATGCCAATTGAATGCCAGACCATGCATATAGCAACGTAGCCGTAATATATTGCATTGGACAATCTGAACGTGGGATTTCAACATTACATATTCTGTAGCTTCTTGACATTATCTGTTCCAAGTACACAATACTTGCTTCACAATTGCATGAACTTCTTTTTTGCAATGCTTTTGGGCCAGGTTCCACAATACAAAGCACAAATTAACTTGGATTGACAATTGACGATTGTGTTTGTAATAGAGATAATTATCTAGTTGTCAATTTTCATAAAGATTGAGTACAGTTTTTCAACCATAAATGTTTCATTCTATAATTGGTGTTGCAATTTCTTTGTAGAACGACAAGTGGAGAAAATAGATCCTTTACTTGACTGGGTGGGCTCAGAATTTGGCTTTAAGCCTGTTGTATATTCCAGTTTTTTCGGTGGGAAGCAGGAAGATGGTCTTATAAAGGCTGTCGAAGATCTTCTAAGGAAAACAGACTACTGTGAGTTGGCATCAATTGATGCCATTGCATCAGCTGCACACTCCTTAATAATCGCCATCGGAATTTTTCGTGGGAAGTTGCAGATCGAGGAAGCAATCGAGTTGATTAGACTCGAAGAAGATCTGCAGGTTTTACCTCTCTCCTTCATTACTACTCATTCATTCTGCTATCTCAAGGGCTTACTAATGAATACATATTAAGATGAAACAGCATAACCTGTTCTAAACAAGAAAAAACTCCCTTAAACTCCTTGCAGGTGGACAAGTGGGGTCTCGTCGAAGGTGGACACGATGTCGATATTGCTGATCTACGGGTTCAGATCTCATCTGCCACAGTATTCCTTGGTCTTTCCAGGAGGTTTTGAATCCACTTATCTGATTACTTTCTATTATACCCTGAGAGCTAGGATGGAGCCTGTTTGTTTCTTATGCTTTGTTGTTGTAGATCCAAAGAGCCTTTATAAATCAAACTCTAGACTGTTTATAGGCAGGTTGATAAAATAATCATATTTACTGGAAAATAATGGGGGAGATTATTTTATTTTTTGTGTAAACATTTCCCACTGAGCCAATAAAGAATTCATACAAAATAGAGAACAGTAGGTTTTGTAGAAGAGGCTAAATCCAAACCAAGTGAAGTAATAGCTGAGATTCAGAATGTTAGTGACTTTGTGAAGGTTCTTGGCAGCATTGCACACAGAGAGGGGGCTGTTTCCTGACATCACACTTACAACAGGCAGTGTCACAGTCATTATTGCACCCTACAATTACACATTTTTCCAACATGAGAGTTTTTTGGTTAAGATTTCATAAATGTTGAGGATGTTCTTTGTTAGGTGAATTTGGCTGTCTCATGTCACTATTGTTGATAAATCAAGTTTTTTCTTCTGCTGTCTTCTTCTGATTCACTTCATTTAATTTCTTTGTTTAATTGATTGGAATAATTGTGAGATCCATAGTTTTTTTTTTTGTTTGGGTTAAAAAAACGAATTTGGTAACGGTTTTGTCCTAATACTTCAATTCTAAATTTTAATTTGTAATGATTTAGTCTTTGTACTTTTAAATTAGTAACAATTTAGCCCAATTTAGTCTTTACGGCAACAATTTAGTTCTTATTATAGAAAATTCATAAAATTTTAGTGTTGATTTTTATCATATAATAATTTAGTATTTGTAATTTATAAATGTATTTGGTTGTTCATTAGTTTATCAATCCACCTATATAAGAAATGTTATTAAATCTTAACAAAAACTTTCATGAAAGGGGATAAATTGTTACATGTTAAAAAAGTTCAATAACTAAATTGTTATATTTAAAAGAAAAAGAACTAAATTATTATCAAATTAAAAGTATAAGTATTAAATCATTACAATGATTAAATTGTTTTGAGAGATTAAAAAAAAATTTAATTAGTTATTTTTAATATAATTAATATGGTAGTGCAAGGATTTGAGCTTTTGACTTCAAAGAAAATAGCAGAGTAGATGCTGATCGATTTAGTTGACAAACCTCAACTTCACAATATGACAAATTAGTTCATTTAATTTAAAATTTGTGACAATTTAATATTTGAGGTTAATGTAACAAATTAGTTTATTTGATGTAAAATTTATAACAATTTATAATATGAATTTTCGACAGTAACAATTTGATTTTTATAATTTAAAAATTTGTAACTATTGAAAATTTTATTAAAATGTAACATAGTTTCTTATCTATGTAGATCGATAAATTGCTAAAAACTAAATGTACTTATAAACTACTATATAAATTATAAAATTTAATAGGATCCAATAATATTTCTATATCTTATTTTTAGTTTTTGAAAAACATAAGTTGCAATTATTTTGATTTCTTGTTTCTAATACAAAATTGTATACAAATTTTTGAAACAACAAAATCAAGCTTCTAATTTCTTATTTCCGTTTCCCTTTTTCATAATTTTTCAAAATAAATAAAAATATTATTTTACCATTACTAACTTATAAAATGCATAATATTTCCATTGGAGAAACACAAGTGATGTCGATAGTCATATTTTCAATGTCCAAAATCACATGCGTTGATGATATATGAAAGTACTGATGGAAATATTAACACATGGTCAATGACACCGACACTCGTGGTTGCATACCTGTTACAGAAACATACTGTGATGATTCAAAAGCTTCCCTATTCACATGAACTCTGGAACTGCAACTGGGACTCATGAATATCACCAAAACTAGAAATACAAGCACAGGCATTGGTAATGACTTCATCATAGTGCAAAAATAAAAATGGCCCTTTTGTTTCGGCAAAAAATTAGCTGCTCAGTTGGTGAAGTTTCAGCAGAAGGCTCACTTTATATAAGGTTCAATGGGCTGCTTTAATTATACACTTCTCAATATTGTAATTGTCATCCCACATCTGCTGTTGCAATAGTTTTCAATTCTACAGTTTATTTACAATCATTTGCAGATAAAAAAGTGTCATAAGAACCACATGAGCTTAGCTTAGTATTCTATAACTCACAAGAAAACTGCATGCCTTTTTTTGCTTTTCAAATTAACACCAACAAGAACCACTTTTTGATTGAATCAGATGAATAAAGGATGATCATGGAATGGTATGAAGCCAGCCAAGAGGTTTCTATCAACATTTATTAGGGGTAATATAAATACTTAAACCCCAATTTTAAATGATCCACAAGTTATTAGATCAAAATCACATCCACAAAATACATCGCATGACTGAATGAAAAGAACATTATTGTGCTTCATGTACCTTGAAACTCAGGCTCAACCCACGAGCTGAAGGTGTTTGATATTTTGGATCTGTTTTCCGGGGTTCAAACCTTTTGGACAGGCACGGGCACAGTTCAGAATAGTATGACAACGGTAGAGCTTGAATTCGTCATTTATTGCCTCAAGTCGCTCCTTGGTATATTCATCACGGCTATCACTTATCCACCTGCACATACCAGGGGGGAGATAAATGATATCATTTTGTAATACCAAGAAAAGAAGAGAAAAGAATCGCTGTCCTTGATGAACCAAACAAACAAGGGGTGGCTTGATGAGGAGATTTAGAACCAAACAAACACCATGCAGTGCAAGAGACAAAGGGTGTTAGTAACTTTAAGTAGTTTTAAACTGATATTTTCTTCCTTCTGTAATGATTTTGAAATCAATTTAATCATAGCTTTGTGTATCATCAATATTCTTGCAATGTCATGGTGCTAGATAGGAAATTGTGAGGTGTAATAACTAATAGATGAATCATACAATCAAATCATATACATACATACATATGAACTTATGAGGTCATGAACTATGTCCGAATACAACGTTAAATACAAAGATTTTCCAAGTAGAATTCCATCATTAATGCCAAATAGAACAATTACAATTGTCTCCATCACTAGTATGTCAGTAAAAAGTTGAAGAAAATCCTCCTGAGATATCATTTATGCATGGTATGCTTTTAATAGTTGTAGGGAGCATATCATGTTCATAATCATGGGTTCCAGGCGTCTCCAGTCAAACTGACTATAACATTCTTTAGTAATTTTTGTGGATAAAATTCTTTTTATGTAATATCAGCAAAAACTTTCCAACCAGATCCTCCACTCCGTCCACTATCTATTTATTTAGTAAACTACTTAAAAAGTACTAAGGTTGAAATTATCATCAGGGCAAGAAACTAAAGTAAATACATGAGTTTCAACTTTTGTATACAAAAGCATGTAATGAATTTGTTGAGTCATGAGAAACAATCAAAAGAACATGCTTGATTCTAAACGCAACAGGCGACCACAATAAATCATACATTCTGCCGTGGAATGTGACCCATCTCTTTCCTTTCCAAATAGGAGAAGGAAATCACCTCCTAAGGACGAAGAAGACATAACAGATTATATCATTGATTTGAAATGCAAAAAAATGGAAGGATTAAGGGAGCACAGTTCACAGGTAAAATTTGTGTGAAATAAGAAACCACTTATTTATTTGTACCGCGAAGGGTGTACAAATAAACTAATGGAAGGTCGCTCCCTGCTTAGAATATCCCCTCTACCTGAATACACCTAGGCATGTGCTGTGCCTAATCTCCAGGAACCCTCAAACTCACTCGTAGCACCTCGACACACGCTTTGACATACTTCAATAAGTTCTTCAGTTTTTTCGATTATTTTTTATACACGGTACTACCTGTTCTTTCATCTCATTTTCATATACAAAACTTCCCTTCATTAAGTTTTTCTTCCTCTTTAGCTTCTCTTTTCCTATTAATTTGTCAATAAAATATTATAACATCTACCATTTCTTTTGTCTATTGTTTTAGCAACACCATACACTAGAAATTTTATACTTTGAAATACCCATTTGCTGGGTAAGTAGATGTTAAAATTTTTATGTTTTTTTTACTTATATTATGCATTTTTCATTTCCCTCAAGCAATCAAAAAAGACACCAAAAAGACACTAATTATTGCTGCCTACTTCTTGTCCAACAGAAATGAAACTTAATAATCACGCCCTTGAATCCTCTAAATGATCCAGGTATAAGCCTCACCACCCAAATCAATGGCTCATCACAAGTAGTTTCTTAATTCCTCTAAACAGCACTGTCTACAAACAGAGAAGCAGAGAATAACCGAACAAGCAAAGTGGAGGAATTACCTATTGGCATGGAGCAAAGCGGCTGGTCCAAGATAAGACTCAGGGTTCCACCAATAGCTGGGGCACGATGTACTACAGCAAGCACACAATATGCACTCATACATCCCATCCAACTTTGCCCTATCTTTCTTACTCTGAAGAATCTCCTTCCCCGGCACAGACGGCGCGCTCTTCCTCTTCAACCACGGCTCAATACTCTTATACTGGTTATAGAAATTCGTCATGTCCACCACCAGATCCTTGATCACGAACATATGGGGCAGCGGCGTAATCGTCGATGAAGCTCCCGACGGAATCTTGGTCAAGCAAGCCAAGCCATTACATCCATCGATGTTCATCGCGCAGGAGCCGCAGATCCCCTCCCGGCAGGAGCGACGGAAAGTGAGGGACGGATCGATCTCGTTCTTGATTTTGATCAGCGCGTCCAGCACCATGGGGCCGCACTCCTTGAGATCGATCTTGTACTCCTGAAGCTCTGGTTTGGAAGGGCTATCGGGATTCCAGCGGTAGATTGCGAACGTCTTCAGATTCGACGCCGCAGCCGCCTTCTGCTCCACTTGCTGGGCTTGGGCCTCGGAAGCGTGAGCTCGAATTCGTACGAATCTTGAAAATGGCGTTGCAGAAACCCTAGATATTGTCCTCCTCAGCATCCCTGTCGCCATTGTTGCCTCCAACACACAGAAATCGGAAACCTATCAGAGAAGAAGAGAGCAAAAAGAGAGAGATGGACAATACAAAAAGAGGGAATTACAAAAGTAGCACAAAACCATTTATATATATATAGAATATGATTACGTAATAGTTTACTAATTATAATAAAATTTCTTAATTAATTTATGATTATTTTATAATATTCTAAAACTAAAAAAATAAAAATAAAATTGACTATGATTTAATTTGTTTAAATCTTAGTTTTAATTAAATTCTAAAAATATCTAATATATATTATTTTTAAATTATATCTAATAAATTCTAGAATTTTTGTCTAGTACATTTTTAAATTTTAAATTTTGTGTCTTATAAGTTTTTTACTTCGTTTTGACATTTTTAAAAAAATTCACTCAAAAATGACATAAAATTAAAATTTTTAGGACTTATTATTAAAATTTTTAGGACTTATTATGCACTAATAGAGAGATTAAGTACTATCTGAATCATTTTATTTTTAGTTTTCTGTTTTTAAAAAATATACTTATTGTTTTACAATTTTACTGGTAAAGTTTCCACCTCTTTTAAAAATATATTTGAATTTTTAGCTAAATTTAAAAAATAAAGAGCAAGTTTTTTTAAGGTTTTAAAATTTGGCCTAAATTTTCAAAATATACAAAAAGCCAAAAGTATATATATATAACAAAATAAAGGAACACATTTTGATCTATAATCTTATTTCGCTTTAGTCCCCTTAAATTTTAAACTTTTTATAAGTTATTATTTTAATTTTGAACTTTATATAAAATTTTATCTAAATCTATCACATAATTGAATTTTTTTAATGTCTTAAAAGGATTGAATAAACAAAACCATTCAAGTTTAATCACTAAATTAGTAGCATAATCAATAATTTTCTTTTACAGAATTTATCGATTGAGAATATGAACCTCTAACTTTACATAAAATTACTTTATTTTTACCCGTTAAATTATAACGGGTTGACTAATCAATATCTTTTTTATCCGTGTAAAATTCCTTTTAAACATTCGAAAGTTCGGAGATTAATATGAAATAAGCAAACTCAGTTGTATTTATTTAAAAGTATATTATTAATGATGAAGTAAAGTATTAAAAATATTGTGGATATTTTCGTAATTAGATTTAAATGGATAATTAGGAGTTTAGGTGGAGGCGAATCTGGTGCCGTGGATTTGTAAAACTCCACCTGGGTAGATGATGACGTGGAGAAACGTGGGCCGTTGAAAGCAGTGACAGCGTGGACCAGTCTTCCAACGCTCATTTTGCCGCCATAATCACACAAGAAGACAGCGTGGGCGTGTGCCTTCCATAAACTCTATTCTTCTAATATCATCACTTCATTTATTATTCGTTTAAAGGATGTTTTGGGAAGGAGCAAAGTTTTTAGATTAAAAAACATATTTGTTCAATGTACTTTTACTAAATTAACAATTTAGTCCATGAAATTGAATTTGTAACGATTTAGTCTCTGTACGTTTCTTAAAGTAACAATTTAGCCCCTGAATTTTAACTTGTAACGATTTAGTTCATTTAATTTAAAATTTGTAATAATTTAGTCCCTATAGTAAAATTTTTTACTAAAATTAAGTGTCAAATTTTATCATATAACAATTTAATCTTTCTAATTCATAAACATATTTGGTCTCTCTTTAATTTATCAATCTATACATACAAGAAACTTAACAAAAAAAATTTCACAATAAGGACTTAATTGTTACCAATTTAAAAGTACATGGACGAAATCGTTACAAACTAAAGTTCAGGGACTAAATTGTTACTTTAACGAAAGTACATGGACTAAAAGTATTTTCTAACCCAGTTTTTAAGTTTGGAATTGTTTAGTCCGAAGAATTAATTAGTCTGAAGCTATGTTTAGTTTATGTTTAAAATGTAGAGTTGGTTAAGTTAGAAGAAACTGCCTTTTGAATGTGAGCCATAGCCATAGGCGTTTTTGTGAAAGAGAGTTACCAAATTAGTCGGTTTCTGTTATCCCCATTTTAGGCTTCCTTTCCTTCCACCCCCATGGCCCCCTCCTCTTCTCTCTCCCTCCTCTCTTTCTCTCTCTACGCCTTTCATCTTCTCCGCAGCAAGCTTTGTTAATGTATTTTAATGGCATCGGTAAGATTCTCTTCCTCTTCCTCTTCCTCTGAATCATTTGTATCAACTCTATACCTGCAAACAATCAACCCTTTGTCAATCTATCAATTTTGTTTCCATATCATCATTTTTTTAGAAATTTACATTTCATTGTCCTGCCTTGCCTGTGTTGTTTCCATATCATTTCTTTGTTTTCAGAAAATGAAATTTGCTCGTGTCGAGCAACTTTTCCATGTTGTAAATTTTCTTTCATATAAGATGCAGAGCATTCAAGAAATGGAAAAGAATTTGACATATTTGGGAATGATCATTAATAGACATTCAGAACTTGGGTTCCGTTTGCCCTTTTCCTGCCATGTTTGCCTTGTTTTGAGTTTCATATCAGCAGAAAACATTTTCATGGCTTTAACAGAAATGCATAGCCAAAAGCATGTATATATATATATATATATATATATATATATTTCTGCAGAAAGTGATCTACACAGGCCCTATAAAAGCAATGGAAGAACCAACCGATGAAACATGAAAACTCTGATATAAATGTTCTAAGACCCTTATGAAAGCAATGGAAGAACCGATGAGACATGAGAATTCAAGTAATGCTCGACGAAGAAGATGGGAATTCTGATATATATGTTTCTGATGTCTATAGCAGGATAAAGGCCGTCCCTTGCCGAAATTCGGCGAGTGGGATGTCAACAATCCGGCCTCAGCCGAAGGCTTTACAGTAATATTTAGCAAAGCTAGAGATGAGAAGAAGTCAAATGAGGCACCTGGGAATAAAGCAGCAAAAAACAATACCAGACCAGAACAAGATTATGACTATCCCCCAATGGTAACCAACTTACTTTTCCCTTCATCTTCTTCTCACATTCTTATTGGAAAGGAACTTACCACAACATTTTGATTCCTATTTGGATGCAGAAAAAATGGTTTTGCTGTTTCTGAAACTGCTAGGGAGTGGTGGTGGTGGTGGTGGCATGGTGCAAGAAAACTTAAAGATAATTCTGATATATGAGTGAGATGCAGAATCAAGTAGGGATGTGCTGGTTTAATTCCTCTCTCTCTCTCTCTTCTCTCTCTCTCTCTGTACCTCTTACTATACATGCAATATAGAATACAAAATTTTCATGGAAAGCATATAGAAGTTGGGCGACCGTTCTAGCTCCCTCCCTGTAAGTTTCGCTCTAATAGAAACTTTTTGCTTCTTTCAGTTTTCTCTTCTCAATATCTTATGGATGTCATATGATTGTTTGGAAAACCAACCAAGCTTTTTTGTGAATTCAGAAGAGATTAAATCTGCTTTTTCTAACTAAAGTTTGGTTCTCTAAAACAAAGAGAATAGATAATCACAAACATAATATGAGAAAAACAAGCCAAACAATGATCATATCACCTTAATCATCGTTTTTCTAGAATATTACATTAGAAATATCGACGTGGAAATTTGAACTTACGACATTTTAGGAGAGGTCAAGATGCTTTGACTATTAAGCTATGCTGCAGTTCGCCCCCTTAACCCTCTATCTGCTGCCCCTTTTCTCGAAGTGCATGACCGCTCTCGCTCCATTGATGAAAGAATACAAAGACCCAAAAAGGGCGAAACCTGAAAATGTGTAGCCTGTACTGGAAATTGAATTAGGTTCACTTGAATTGCAATCTCGGTCTCTTTCATGTAGGATCATCAGACCTATATATAAATATATATATTATATACTTCAAAACAAAGGCATACATTTATCACCATCAATATGACACTTGGAAAATAACTAAAAAATTACAAAAGTTTCGACCCGACTAAAGATCTTCTCTCCTCCCTAAGCAATTTCTACATCTCTTTCATCTGGTTGAGGTTCTCTCTCGGTCCCACTGTAGCTAGTTTTGCCATTTGAAGACTTCATACTAAACATTCTAGCAAATGCACTTCTTGACCTTGACAACGACCTACTTCCATTAGTTGACTTGCAAGAACCCGTTTTCTTCGAAAGTTCTTCAGATAACTTCTTTACAAGGCAATCAAAACGACGCCTGAAGGTCGGATACCTTGAGATGGATTTAGTGATTCCTCGGAGCCTTAGAAAAGTCAGATAAAAAGGAGAGAACAAATCAAACTAAACTTGGTTATGCAATAACAGTATAGCACTAACAACGTTAAGTTTCACTGTATCTGATTGTAATTTGAATTCTGACCTTCGAGCTAATGCTTCGAGTTCGGCTTGTCTTCGCTCAGATTCTGGAGGCGTTACGGTAGTAGAATTCTTCAACCTCTCAGGATCACCACTCAACAGAACTAATCTATACAAATATTCCTCTTCCGACTCGGAAAGGTTTTCTGCTCTAATTTGGTCCTTGATGATCAAAAGCGGATTAAGAAACCAATCAAAGAAGGTATCTTTAGGCCTATTTGTGCTTGAAATTTCAGTAACATTGTCACCTGCATTCATCAATATGAAGAGTAAGCCTATAAATTCCATTAGAAAGAACACGAGAGAGAGAGATCATCATATGTCAATGTCTAATGGAGAAATAGGGAAGGTTAAAGACAAATCAGATACTTACTTAACAACAATCCAGCTGAATTTGCTTTTGCAGAACGCAATAGTGTTTGAAGAATGCAAAACGCTGGTAAACCAATGCTAATAACTTTGCTGCCTTTGCTCGATTTTGCATCTTCGATATCGGTTGACATTATTGTTCCTTCACAAACCATATTTTCTCCGTGGCACTGACACTCCTTAAACAAGCTATCAAGCAGCTACGGAGATGATAAATATAAGTCAACTCAGAATCAGAGCAATGGTAGGATATAAGTGCATGAATATAAATCAAAACTTTACACATCCAGATCCGAGAAATATCGGAGAAAATATTGAAAAGGAATGCTTATTCAGTCCAAAATGAGCCGAAGTACCTCAAGTGGCTTCAGATCGATCATAGGTTCTTTGAGTGAATTCATGCGTGAAGGAGGATCATGAAAAGAGCTTCGTCTCGAGAGTGAAGTTGTATGCAAGCCATCTACTGATGATTGGCCATCTCTTCGATAATTCAGCCTTCATTATAACAAATCATTATAATATCATAACGACTCAAGTATGAGGAAGAAAGAATAGCGTACGACTTATTTAAGCATTTGAGTAAAACCTGGGAAAGCACGATCCCTCTTGCATGTCAAGAACGTCATTGCTATATTCATCATAAATCGACAAGGATGCCACAATATATTGAAGCCCCAAAACAAAAGAAGATTCCTGCGGACACAAATCTCAAAAGATTAGCATAATCGGATGTATTGGCATACCACATACATTACATAACCTATAGTGCAACTGCAAACATGAATTTCACTGAACTGAGTTCTCTTATTAGCTCTGCCAAATTCGATAAGTCAGATTTTCCAAAATGTAGACCAAGATGCAAAAAGTAAGACTTTATCATATCATTATAATTAAAAATTGGAATAAAAGGGAAAGCATTTAACAGAAATTTGTCCACTTTCCCAGTTGTGTGATTTCAGTCAGGTTACCCACGTGGTTATCAAACTAACAGGATAAAAAATGTAATTAGTAAAAAGCTAGAAGACCAGAGATTTATCAAAGACATAGCATTTAATAATTTAACCTGATAAGCAACAATCCCGGCATAGGCACCTAAGAAGAGACTGGAGGCAATGGAGCCCAATACTGAACCAACAACAGCCAATGGCCAAAGTAGAATAATAAGACCAGCGAATGGAACGCATATCGTCTCTAAAAAGGGACCTTCTCGACCTATAAGGTCATGAAACAAGCGATTCCACCCTTTAAAAAGCATAATAGGACCTTTGTATATGGCTATAAATGAGATCATGAACACATCGACAATGATACCAAGAATCCCGGCTACTAAAGCACCCGGGAGATAGAGCAACCTGCATATAAATGAACAGGAAAAATAAAGTCAACAATGGGTCATCAACATCATCGCCAAGTCAAATATTTCCTATATACATTATAAGCTATGGGTTATGTCTGATGTTTCATTTTTATGAGAAACCGAATTTTTCATTGAGAAAAATGAAAAAAGAACACGTACATGGACATACAAAAAACCAACCCTACTGCAGGAGGCCTACCTAAAGAAAGGGGTTATATCTGATGTTAATGAGAAATAAGCTCGACTATTTCTTACAAACACAAGATTCATTAACTATTTTGGCAAAAAGAAATACTTTTCATAAGTTTGGTGAAAAGTACATCAAAAGGACCTGAAATAAGTTTGTCCTTCAGCCAAAAAGATAAGCCCCAAAGAAAATACTACAAGGTTAAGCTAGGCTAACCATAAACCTTTACAAAAACATACCCCATTCGCATTAATCACATTTGCAGAGTAATTCAAAAAAGAATGATTTTTAAGGAACTCCGACAATTAAATTTAGCTATACCTAAAGGATCCTCCCAACCCCTTGCCTTATCATCAAAGACTCTTTCATTTCTTTTCTTTCAATAACCCACCAAAGGATTGCCTTCACCCACTTACTCAGATGAGCTTGGGATTTTTCATGAAGTTAAGCCCACAAAATAACCGAGAAACATTTTCCTTTGTCTCATAGTCATAGAAGGCCAACTGTGGATTGAAGCTTTCTAGCAAAAAAAATCCCACCACCTTCTACTTAAAAGATGATAGTAAAGAATAAGGTCTTGCCTCTCCTCTCCATTTTTATAAAATACATACCATAAAGGGCTGACAGAAGAATTAGGACACGTATAATGGATTCTGTCTATGGTATTGACTCCCCAAAACCAAGGTCCAGATGAAAAAATCACTTTCTCAGCATCTTTCATTCCGTATTGCATTGGACAGAATTTTCAAGAGCCACACCGTTAATCTATTAGCTCATTAACTGAGCTTCACTGATTGATGTTAATGGATATGCTTTCTGTCTTGTAGATCGTATGTTGTGGTATAAGTCATTCTAATGACTCAAATAATACAATAACCCGATCTAGAGACAAGACAACAAACCTTATCTCATAGTGTTCCCCGTTTGGAGGTTCTCTTTGTCGTAGGTCCTGCATAAATGATAAATAGGAATGGAAGCAACAGTCTGCAAAATCCCGAATAACTGTGAAACATCCTTTAACAGTGTCCCAAGTTCCATCCTGATGTAGCAAAAATATAAGTTTCTCTTCATACAGTAAGAAAAAAATATGATAATGAAGAACTAGGTAGAACCTAATCAAAGCCATACATAGAAGCAATGAAACAATTGATTGGTCTTTGATTCTCCAACAGCATCAAATGTACCAAGTACTGGTGAAAAAAATCCATATGCAGCTCCGCCAACGATACTTGCAACTATACCGACCACTGGCCACAAAATCAAGGGAATGGGTAGTGCTCCAAAGCAGAGAAAAATTTTTAAAACAGGCCCTAGTTGTTGAGCACTGTCAATTCAGGGGGAAAAATGTTAGATCAAGTATGGGGGTAACTGATGGAAATGGAAGTAGTAAAGGCACAAAGCAGATATAAATAAATGGCTTGGCAAAATTTTCCAATGGCAGACCTCAGAATGCTATAATATGTCCAGAAACAGTGCATTGGCCAAAGACCTAATATGATACCAGAGATTCCAGCTACCATAAGGAGACATATCAGAGGGCACAGAATGACACCTGAAATAACAGTTGAGTCTCAATACATTAGTTTTGAAACCAAAAAAATTCATACCTTACCATTCCGCAAGTATGTCAAGTCAAACTCAAACATAGAATTGAGCAATTGACATCATTATGGTTAACTGACATGCTACTGACTCATTTTTCAAACCAAAAATTTCCCATTTAATCTCCCAATTTTATCTGTAGTCATCAATACAGTATCTTGAGCACATATATTACGGTTGAAAACCAGGAAACCCAAGTGGAAAAGACAGGATACTTTTCCAACAAATCTTCAATGGTATACTCTTCCGGCCACCCTTTCCTTTCTAAGTACTCGAAAATATATTCAGAAATAGTGCTTTTTCTTCGCCTTTTGATTTGAAGATCCTACTATAGTCTTCACACCATGTTATACCTTGCCTAACAAAACTTCCTTAAAATCCATTACATCCATTAATTCACCATGTTCTTTCAGTTCTCTAAAGATAAGATAAGTCTATTTATTCTTTTCAGCTAGTCTCCCTTTTTCTTTTTCTGTTTTCCATTGCCCCTTGAGCAAAGATTTGCCCTCTTTGCATAGTTTGGGGAAGGCTATGTGCAAAGTTGTTCTCGCAGTATGTCTTGAAGCACTTCTAATTTTTACCCCAAAATGAAAATGAGAAGATGTTTGGAACAGGGGGTTCCATAAACAGTTGAGTGTTGGGAACTGGGAAGCAAGGAATAAAACAAAACTCTGAAGTAAAACTAAATATTGGTAATCTAAAAATAGGTATGTTAATCAAAGGTAGAAAAAATTTCTTGCTGCATTCGTCGATACCGCGTTTCAGCAAAAACAAATGTAAAAATAATCGGTAATTCAGCGGCAGAGCTATGCAAGAAGAAATAAAGTTCAGAAGCTAACCTTTAATGGCGCCCAAAAGCAGAAGGCCGAGAAAGAAGGGAATGAAGCAAATGAAGTTCCATAACCAAGACAAAAACCCCCTCGGAGGTTCCATTTGCGGAGATCTCAGTGAAATCAGAGACGAACAATTGCCGAAATCGACCTGAATCCAAGCAAAACCCGCCGAAATCTCATCTCCAGATGATTCAGGCCACAGAAAACGGCCGGCCCACCCCAAAACCTGAGCGATTCGCTTTAAAATTCACCGCAAAATGCACTGAATATCTGAAACTTCGAACAGCGACGAGGGCTCAGAAAACAACAAAATAAGAAGAGAAAAGAAGCAACAGATTTCGTCTTTTCCTCCGAGTGGAATTCTCCGTTTGAAAACGTTGCTGAAGTCGAAATTAACCAAAAAAAAAAAAAAAAGGATTGGAGAATTGGAATGGATTGAACAGGAGAAACAGTTAAAGAACCGTTTCAGTGAAGAATGAACAACGAATCGCTAAGGTAACCTGTTTTTGATGCATTATTTGTTTTCTTTAATGTTTTTTGCTTTCTGAATCGCATCGCAGTTACAACGAAGCAACGAAACTTCATCAACTATTAATTAATGATTTGAATTCAAGAAATGTTAATCATTTTTTTCTTTTTTTAAATTTTTAGTTCAACAACAATGTTTGGAATTTTTTATTTTTATATAATCAAGAGTGTGGGAAGTTTGTTCCCACTGGTTAGATTCTGTACGTGGTTTGAACATACTATTTTCAAGTGAAATTTTACATTTGAATGAATATATATATATAAAAAACTAAGAATTCTTTAAAAGGAAAAAAAGCCACGAAGGTAATTATATAATAATTGAACTCTTATTACATAGTAAATAAATAAAAATTAAAGAATATTATTTTAACATAGTTATTTTGGATTAAATAATTATTTAATATAATTATTAATTTTCTTCGTAGTTAAAAAGTATAATTTATTTTTTATCAAAAAATATATACAGGTCAAAATTGGTATGAAATTAATAGTGAAAGATGGATAGACAACTCAAAAAATACGTTGATATTATACAATAAAAATTTTTCTTCTTTCATAAAAAGAAGTAAATTTTCGCTATCAAATCATGGAGTAGTTATTAAGGACAATTAAATTAGATAATTCTGTTTTGTTTGGTTGAGATTTTTTGCAATCTCTTTGATGAAAAATTTTTAGTTTTTATTAAGGACAATTGAATTAGATAATTCTGTTTTTTTTTTTTTTGAGATTTTTTGCAATCTCTTTGATGAAAAATCTTTAGTTTTTTTCTTTTTAAAGAAATATGCTTTTTTTCTATGAATTTATTCGTATTTTTATAATAAACATATATTTTACTTATAATATTTTGTCAATAAACTAATAAAGCATGACACCAAATAATTTTTTTTCTCGATAAATTCTAAAATCTAAATTTTAAAATTCTATCTAACTTTTAAAAATGGTTACTTTATTTTTCTATTTTTTAACAAACAGTTATAAAACATATATGATTTTTGTTTTTTAAAAACATAAAACTAAAAACTAAAAACATAAAACATAAAATTTAAATCGTTGTGAAAAGGTCCCTTAATTTTTTAAAAAGATTTGCAACTTTTTTTTTCTTTTTACGAATTTGCTCCCTATCATTATTTCAATAATACTTCAAAAAAATTAACAATATTTTATTTATAATATATCCAATCAAGGAAGGTAAGACATTAAACACATTTGA
Source organism: Momordica charantia (assembly GCF_013281855.1). Lineage (NCBI taxonomy): Eukaryota > Viridiplantae > Streptophyta > Magnoliopsida > Cucurbitales > Cucurbitaceae > Momordica > Momordica charantia. The sequence continues at coordinate 10,744,435 of NW_028275166.1, read as the reverse complement.
AAAATATTAATATTATAAAATTGTATCATTACAAATTTTAGGAAAGAATAAATCATATGTGTGTACAAAGTTTCTGCTACGACGATATATTGATAAAAAAAACCATTATTACAAATGTTGTTTTAAGAAAATATTTGAAGTTATGTATTGGAAGTTTTGACTAACAACATTGTATTGGAAGTTAATATGTTAAAATTTAGAAATATAATATGAATAGTAAAAAAATGTTCAATATAAATTAGCAAATAATGAGCCTGAAACATTTTGTTTGAATAGTTAATGTAAAGGGTTTTAGAAAATAAGTTAAAGTATTCAAACTATCAGGGACTTACATTTTTTTATGATCTCGGGTACTTTATTATCCTTCATGAAATTGATAAGATCTTCGATTTTTGTTGATTTTCTTTTGAGAATATGATAGGGTATGAGTTTTTTGTGATGTTCGCCCTTTTGAATAAATGAAAAGATATTTTGGGAAAGGATATGATCTAAAAACTTATTTGGTTGATGCAGAAATTTGGTCTCCTCTAATTCCGCCAAATTGGCACCAATATTCTAGAATTAAAGGGATCGACGTGACCTGCAAAACAGATAGCACTAAGACCAGTGTAATAGCACTAAGACCGGTGTGGCTTTTTCCACACGGAATGCTTAAGTCAGTATCAGAGTAGTCGAATATGGAGAGTAGGATATTTAGGCATACCTTAGAATTCGAATCTTGATACATTTAGTAAATCTGCTTATCTGACCCACGTATCTTGTTATGGGCCTATCGTCGGATCAAGAGTTGAGATGCGATGGGTTCGAGCCGACATGCATCACAGTCGAGTCGGGTCTTCTAGAGTTCTCCGACCACTAGTCGGTCGGGAGGTCGGTTTAGGTGGTCGAGCATCAGCCCTCTTTCTGGTTCGTGCCTTCTCTTGGTTCTTCCCTGGTATTCTCTCGCTTCGTTGGATCTTCTCTTTCTCCGTATAACATATTTCATAACTTTTGAATATGAAAATAAAAAACTTTTCTTGTAGACCAATGCGAATCAAATCACTTGCACCATCTGTTATGCTGAGTCACACAATTCTCCCTCTTGAGGGAAGGTTTATGGTTAGTGTCTGGAACATAATTTTTGGGGAAAAAATACATGGTTTTTTTTTTAATAAAATGGTTTGTAATCACACTTATACGTAGATGGATGCATCACGTTGTCGAACAGTTGCAACTCGTTTAATTAATTTATCTGAACAGACACATTCAAATAGTCGTGTCTCGTAGAAGTTTGAGGGGTAAAATAGATATATATTAAAAAGTTGAGGGCAAAAATGGAAGGTAAAGATTGTCCTCTATAATTTCATTTATATATAGTACTAGTTAGTATCACGTGCATTCTACGTGATTATAAACATTTTAATATAATATTTCTAACAATTTAACGTAAAGAATAACAACTCGAGAACTTTTTTTTTTAGGCATCAACAGAACTTTTATATATACTAATATTTTATTTCAAATAAAATATATTTAATATAATATTTCTACCAATTTAATGTATAGAATAACAACTCAACATAACTTTTAAATGATACTAATATTTTGTTTCAAATAAAATATATTATTATTTGTTGACATTTTCAATAAAAAAAGTACAGTCTTCAAACTAAAATAATAAAATAAGAGGTACAAAAAACATTGAATATACTATAAAATTGAAATAACTAATAATCAAGTCTATTGTTAACGAGACATAATAAATTAAATCAAATTATATAACTAAAAATTCCAACAATAGTGAAATAATTTGTTAGATTGTCAAAATTATAATTAAATATTAAATGATTGGAACAAATAAAATTACTTATTTTTACTCTTAAGCTACTTTCTAAAATTGAAAAATCAAATATATTTTTTCTATTTTTAAAAGGATAAATATAAATTATACTTCACCATTTAAATATAATAATAATTAAAAAATACAATCTATACCTATTGGCACGATTATTACCAACTTTCTTAATCTAAATATGGATACAAACCTATTAGACAATTTAAAAAATGGATGATATAATTAAATATATTAAGGTAATATTATGTAGTTAAAGAAATAATGTTTTGATATTAAAAAACTAAAAATAAAATGGACACAATGCAAAAATTGAAGTTTATGAAGTAAAAATAAATTAAACCAAAATAGTAAATAAAAAAAAATCTTATCTAACTACATGAATTGTGTCTCTTTCATCTTAAATTTATTAATTATTAGTTTCAATAATTATTTTTTTAAAATATTTTTAAAGCGAGAACTTTGTATTGCTCTCTCCTAAAATTCTGCCCATAATGATTTATTACTATCTATGCAAACATAATTCCAATGCGAAATTCATTTGAACCGGATAATTCTTATCCGTTGTGAATTTTTTTTAAAGAATACAACAATAATCTTTTTGTGTGTTTTCTTAAATTATTTACTCATTCTTTTATCTTTTGTATATTATGTAATAAGGAAGAATGAACCAAAATTAAAGAATTGAAATTTGAGAAAGAAACTAAATACTATGTATTGCTATGAAATCATTGATAAAATGTGGGATAAAGAATCACATGACCAAGAAAAATAAAATAAGAACAACAGCAATCAAAAAGTCATATTAAGATAAATAAGAAATACTAAAATATAAATCAAACGTGAAAAGAACATTAACTAAATATTAAATCAAACTTGAAAATAACATTAACTAAATATTAAAACACGAAGGTATCATGAATATATAACTTAAAAGTAATCTCCATAAAAATATTAAAATAATCTAAAAAAATAAAAGGTGAAGATAGTAGGAATACATAATTTTTGTTACTTTACCTCTTAACCGATTAAATATGTTTTTGGATTTTCATATATTCTTTTGACATGACTCAGTTTTTACTTTTTCACTCAGGAAAATAAGAAAAATCTTCATTAATATTTTGGAGATGAGTTTTAGGTCATAGAAGAAAAATATATAATCTTTCATTTTATAGATTATTTGTTATGACACCTATACCTGGATAAATGCATCTCTTCATCAAATAGTTGTACTTTTCATGGGATTAACTTCTCTCAACTCACATTTTCACTCAAACAGTTACAACTCTTTTGGATTAAACTTATTGTTTCATCGAATGGTCAGATTTTTTTTGGATTTGTTATCTCAACAAACACTTTAACTCGAACAATCGTGTCTCTCGTAGAAATTTGAAGGGCAAAATAGGTATGTATTTAAAAGTTGGGGGCAAAATGGGGAGGTAAAGATTCTCCTCTATAGTCCCATTTAGATATAGTATAGATAGATATAGATATATAGTATAGATGTACCCGAAGGCATTGGTGCCTTCCCAAGATTCGGATTTGAGAGGCTCGATTTACGTACTAGGAATTAGAATGACAGTGTTTAGAATTCAATGGGAATGTTATTCCACAAATTTTTTGGAATCAGAATCAAAATTTTTTTTATATTGTTTACTATCTGGAATCGGAATAGAAACTAGAGTTGAATATATAACGATATACCACTTTCTTCTTTCTACCTAATTACAAATGCGTTCTAATATTTTTTTAATTACCATAATAATAAGATTTATTTTATTATGATAGTCAATATTTTATTATAATAATTTATTTAATATTAATAAATAATGAATTACTAAAATAATTTTGTGTTAGAACAACCATCATTTTGTGGTGGAGCGTCACAGGTTCTTGCCTCGTAGCCAATTCGAAGAGGCTAAAGTTTGACACAGAGGCTTAACATAAAATATTATTAAATTTTATTATTAATATAATATTTAATAATAATATATTATAGTCAAAACAAGTATAACTTAGCGGTAATTAGTATATATCTCCAACTTGTGAGTTCGATTCCCCACCCCACATGTTGTACAAAAAAAAAAATAATATATTATATTTTAAAAAATCTATTGATATTAATTAATAATAACAAGTAAAATTAAGTAATTAAAATATTAAATACATATTTATAATATTTTATAATAAAATCATGCAAACTAATAAAAATTGTATAAACTTTTATTAGAATAAAAGTTATTACTAGTATGAATAAAAAATAATAAATGTGAAAAAATAATTAAAAATGTATGAGTCTGATTAATAGATGATAGAGAAAAAATAAAAATAGTAAAGTATTATAATAAATATATGGGCCTACGAAATATGGAATAAAAATATGATTGATGAGATTGTAAGAGAGAAATGAGTTAGAAAATAGAAGGAAGTCCTTGCAACCATTAAATGTTTGACAACTAATAGAGAAAAAATGTAAAAACAAATATTATTTTTTAAATAGAATGAGCTGCCAATTTTTCAATAGTGTTGAGGATAAGATTTGGTTGTTAAGGAGCCAAGTATTATCGGAATGAGATTACCATTTTTTTAGGAATGAGATTACCAAGTTTAACATGAATCTCATCATTTGATTTCATTGCTACAATTTTGTAAACATCGTCAAAGTAAATGGAAAAATTCATTCTCATTACTTGAAGTAAATATGCCTAAAGGAGTTTTGGTACTAAACTTATTCAAAGTTTCAAACTTAAAACTTCTAAACTAGTATTCTCAAAGTTCTTCCCGACAGGTCGTCCCTTGATACCTATAATTTTTACTAAGTTTCAGTTTGGTGTATGTTTTTTCAAATTTTGATTCGTAGAGTTGAATTTCCTTGATTTTATTAAATTGAAACCAAATATATGAATCAAATTGAAATTAAACCTGAATCATAGGGGCGAAATGGTAATTTAACGTGATTTTTTTTTAAAGTACCTGCATGTATTAAATTATATTATCATTGCAGTTAGCTAAAAAGTTGGTGGACAAACCAAATATAAAGTTAGAAGTTTTGCTTAATTAAGGTTTGAATTCATATCATTTAAAATTGTGACATATTTATCCAACATTACGGGTTTGTTAATTCTATCACTTCATAAATCCAAACTTTTGAAATCAATTGTTTATGCTAATTATTGAACAGCAACAAAAATTCAAAGTATAAATATTTAAAATGAACTTTGATGAAGGATGAATCCAGATAAAGGATACATCATCATCGAATTGATAGTTTGATATTGCGCATACCTATTGAGGAGATAGTTCGACAGTAGGCGTATAGAATATGTCGAACAATTATAACCTCAAATAATCTTTGTTGAACAATACTATAGTCCGCAAATGGTAACTACTCAACTGTATACGCTGTCTCTAGTCGCAATTCTTCTCCAAAATCTTGAAAGTAATTGTTGAATAGACATTATCTTCATACGTGATCCCAACTGTCACGTTTTTGAAATAAATACCAAAATATTGAAGAAAAGAAGTACGCTAATTTTTTTAATCGAGAACAATGACTCTCTAGAACTCATTATTGGCAAAATCTTCAGAACTCCAGTTTTGCAGCATCTTATTCTTCAAGTATTTTTAAAGACATTAATGCTTTGGTTAATTTTAGTTAAAACAAACTTAGATATGTAATCTTGTATTTTAATAATCAACCACGTCTACTTAGGCTAATGTTGTTTTGTACATTCGATTTTTGTTACTTTTTATTAATAATATGGATATTTGGTAACTCTTGAATAAAAATTGTAATAATCCAAGGATAAAATTAGCTATTAATAAGATGTCAACATTAATGACTATTTACCAAAAAACCATAAAAAAAAACTCATTAAAAAGTATTTAGATTATCAAAATAAAATATAGTGATATATATATTAATATATTTTTTTTTGATAACTTTACGATATAACAGAAATGTTGATTCGAGTTGAAATAATATTTTTTTGGAATCTGGATTGAAGTTTGGAAGTTAATATTAAGGGAAGTAATAATACTTTTGTAAAATCATTATATTATTTAACATATTAAAAAATATCCTATATTTGTGGGGGCAATTTTCTAATAATTGATTAAATTTTAAATTTTTGTTGATTGAGTGAGGCAAAAAGGAGACAGGCTCCAAGCCACCCTGTGCTTTGGGCCACCTTGGCATGTATTTCTAATGTTTAATATTATTATTCTAGAAATATTTTTTTAGTACATTATTCTAAAATCTTTTTGGAAAAGTAACTACCACTAATATAATAATAAAAAGTATGACCTATGTTATCATTTTTTTTTAAATAAATAAAAAAATTAGGGACTTGAGAATTCCACCTCCATCTTCATTCAATTAATTAATTGGGAGTACATGGACTGTAGTTGGAATTTTTTTTCCCAATTTGTTTATTGCTATTAGTTTGTGGTTAATTGTTTAACTTTGATAACATGATTTTAGATATGTGTGTTGGGTGGTACGAAACGACTTTCTACCTAGCAGAAATATAGAGATTCGAGAGAGTTCGAGGTATAGCATTTCGGACCTGCGGTTCGAGGAATCATGCCTCGAGACTCATTGTGATCTCGACAGCGACGAAGTTCGAGACAAAGTGTTTGTGAGTAAACCGCAGTCAATTACCTCTCTATTATGGCGGAATCTACACCTAGGTTCCACGAGTAGTATTTGATAATCATTTAGTGGGTTTCACCTGTCTGCCCTATAAATAGGGAAGCTAGCTTCATACACAGGAACACAGTCTTATTATTGATTGTTTGTTCGTCTAGAGATCACCTTAGTTTCTACTAACTTGAGCATGATAATTTATTTCTTTTGTATTGCACACGCCTTAGAATCATATTCCAAGTTTCCAACACCCCTTTGGGCATTCAATACAACAACAACGTGCATTAATACTAATGTGGCACGTATTGACTTTAAATATGAAAAACTTCATATGACAACTGTTATTGTTGATTTTTTTAAAGTTTAAGAACCAACCTAAAACATAAATATTTTGAAAGTACAAAAATCAAAAAAATAATTGTTTTTTTTATATTTTTATGATTGTGAGTGTATGTACCAACCTTCTACACACCTCGACTATAACTTTTTTCCATAAAAGTTTATAGACTAAAATAAACATTTTTAAAAGTATAAGAACTAAAATAAAATAAATTTAAAAGTACTTACCAAGATTAAGATGAGATTTAAATAAAAGAGATCGGACTGGGAATTAAATAAATTTCCTATGAAATTTAAAGAACCAATTCAAAAGTTCATATTCCAAATCAATATGTGTAGAGTTTCTGATTCTTTTCTTACAAGTTTAGGTTTGCCAACGAAGAATCTGAATTTGATTACTACACACATGACATTGAAAATCCAACTCAACAATAGGTTATAGAACGTAGATGATGCACTTACTTTTATTTATTTATTTATTTCAAGTATGACAAATGTGAGATGATGAAAATTCGAATCCACAACCTATTAATTGAAACATATGTTATAGAGATATATTCAGGTCGGTGTTGGATGCTCGATTTGTATTCTTTTTTATATTTTATTACATTAGAGTAGGGTGTTGTCCCTCACCCCCTTTCATTTTCCATCCATGCGGAATTTGTGAGAATTGGATTCTCTAGAAATTATTCTTCGTTTATTTATTTTGTTCAGGGACTTCCAATTAAATGGTTAAATTTTTGGGTAGGCTCCCCTTAAAAAGAGAATTATTAGATTTTCTGAACGTTTATTTATTTTGTTTAGGGGAACTTCAATTAAATGGTTAAATTTTTGGATAGCTCCCCTTAAAAAGAGAAAATTATTAAATCTTCTAAAAACATCTCATAATTAATTATTAAATTTTCTGAACGTTAATTTATTTTGTTTAGGGAACTTCCAATTAAATGGTTAAATTTTTGGATAGGCTCCCCTTAAAAAGAGAAAATTATTAAATTTTCTAAAAACATCTCATGATTCTTGAATCAACAAATTTTAAAATCTAGACATGTTTAATAAGCATTTTGATTTTATGTTTTTTTAAAATTAAGTCATGTTCCATTGTTTTGTTATATAGTTTTTTTTTTTAAAAAAATCAAAATATAAAATAAAAATAAATAGTTTTTTGTTTTAAAAATTTTCCTAAGATCCAAATATAGATATAGTTTTCAAGAGAAATGACAAACTAACCAATGAAATTGTATAAATACAAATAAATTTTTTAACAACTAAAAACTAAAAACGAAAATTCACAATTCAAATTATCAATACAAATAATGCTCCAACCGTAAACATTACAGTGATGTTTCATGAATTTCATATACAAATATTTAAATTAAGTTTTTAAATATATATAAATAAATAAAAATAAACAAGGTAGAGACAGGGACAAGGGTGGAGAGAGGAAGGGAACATATTCCCCGTTCTCGTTTAGATCACGAAGAAAAAACTTCCCTGGCCCCACTCACCAGAGTGTAACGGAGGACAAGTTCCACAAGACAAAGTAACATCCCTATCGAAAGGGTCGCTTCCTTGGGTCAACCAAAAAGATTGAAAGGAAAAAAACACCAATGAATCGAATCGATTCGATCAAGCCAGTTTGAACGATGTGTAATATAAAATTTAGTTTTTTTTTTGTTAAAAATTTGGTGTTTGTAGGGCATTGTTCGATTTAAACGTTAGATCGATCGGTCAATCCAACATCAATGTTGGCCTAAAACTATCTCGACCCGACCCAACAGCTGTATAGCCCTACTACATAGAGACATAACTGCAGAAACATTCAGGCATACTAATATTATATTATATCTAAAGTAATTTTCCAAATGGAAAATCAAAATTCAAAAAAGGCTACTCAAAAAGAGATTGGAGAGTCAAATACTCAAAACTTATTTATCAAAAGTAATATGCCATTCCAAAAGGATTAGATCAAGAGACCTTTCATCTTCACAGCTCTTTATATATAAAAAACGAAAAAGCTACAAATTTTCATTTCCTTTCATTAAAAAATGGTTTTCTACATCACATATTGTGTTTTGACCATCAAATTTCCAAACATATCAACAGAGAAAAGTTTCTTACTGCACAAGTTCTAAGTTGACTCCTTGATCAGTCATTGATGAAGTTCCTCCACGCCACATTGCTTTCTATTGGCTTTCTCGAGCTCAGTATGTGCTCGGTCGGGTCATCAGAAGCCATAGGTTTCCTCAGTTGCTCATAATGCTTCCTGCACTGCACATATAAGATTACGGTACCGACACATCATCGCTTCCTTTTTCTGAAATTGTTTGTTTTCCTTGGGAACATCGGCAGAGTTATGAACTTTCGTCAAAAGTCGATATTTTTTTTAATCTATGAACTCTTGTTCGTGTCAGGTGGTGGAGACCCTAACGCTCTTATATCAATGGAGGCCCCATAAACTTGAGAGGATTGAATTACTGCATCATATGTCTTAGAGGAAAGATTGAGACTATCATTCTTAGCCCTCAAGTATAACTCATAAGCAAGCCTCGGTTTTCCTTCCTTTGCAAGGGCCTCGATGAGCAACTCGTAACTCACCTCGTTTGGAGAGATGTTTCGAACTTTCATTCGGTGAAACCACTCGTAAGCTACACTGCTCAAACCATTACGGACACATCCCGTGATTATTGCATTGTAGGTGACGACCGTTGGCTCAATGCCAGATGATACCATATCATTGATAGTGACTTCAACCATGTTGAACTTTCCTTGGCCAGTGAAAACTGAAGCCATAGTTGTATAAGCATAGATGTTTGGCTTTACCCCGACTTTAATCATATGATCCCAGACACTACGTGCTTCATCATAGAGTTTTCCCTTTTCCAGAGCGCTAAGTAGTGCCCCGTAGGAAAGAATGGTGGGTTTTTCGCCTTGTTCGACCATTCTCCTAAAAATTTCTATAGCTGCAGAAGTTTCTGCAGCTTTGGAACAAGCAACAAGAACCGCGTTCCATTCCCGACTTCCGGGTTTAAGACCTTTCTCTTCCATTTTGTTGAGTAACCTCACACCCCATCTCCAAATCCCCCTTTTCTTTGCAGCTGTGAGAAGAACATTAAAGTGCGAGACAATTAGTTCATATGACATGTTATTTGGTTTTGGTCCTTTCTCCAACAAATCTTCATAAATCTCCAAAGCTGCCCACCATTTCTTAGCTTTCCCCATCAGCCAAATCACATGATTACAAACAGATAAACTTATACCACACTGTTTTTCTCTTATCCTGTAGTACAATTCTTTTGCTACATTATGGTGTTCCGCACACGTACAAGCCCAAATAAGTCGTTCCTCTTCGGCACGATCAAGTGACAGTCCGGCCTTATCCATTTCCACGAGAAGTTGCAACACCTTCGTGCTTGCACTGTAGCCCTTCACAAGCCAAATCCTCATTACTTGGTAGCAAACGCGTTTCGTGAAGTTTTCGAGCTTCATGAATTCGTCAGCCCAATCTACATTATCATCTTTTGCCATCTCACCGCTACGATATTTTTCTCTCAACTCGGTCATGAACTTCAAAGCTCCATTCCCATCTTTCATCCTTCGGTATGCTTGTAAGCCCGTAGAGTAGGACACGGGAGACGGAGTTAGGCCTTTCTTCGGCATCTCTTCAAGAATGCCAAGAGCTTTCATTGCTAGTCCTTGTTCCAAGTAAATTGACATAATTGTATTGTATGTAATGACATTTGAAGTGATTCCTTCCTGTGCCATATCAGCCAAGACATCTTCCATTTTCGAAAACACTGTAGATTGCTTAACTGCACCGAGAAGACTATTGTATATGAACAAATTCGGTGCAATACGACCATCGGTTTCAATCTTCTTTCTCTTCAGCCAATCAACAAGAGCCACTGCACACTCCAACCTTCTATCTCTCCCAAAACCCCTAATCATGGATGAGAACACTTGAAGAGGCAATTCACCCACATCCTTGAGAACCTCCTCAACATCATCTGCTGTTCGGGTGAGCTGCAAACGACCTGCTAGGGCACGAACATCGACCCAAACATCTCCCTCTCCCTCCATTCCGTCCTCATCTTTAAAATCCCCTCCTCCATGGCCATTTTCACCATTAACATTGTGATGATCATCCCAATCCAAACCGCCATAGCCCTCCCCCTCACTTCTCTCAGCCAAATCATCTTCAGAATTCGATTCAACCCTAACAATTTCATTACCAACCGTTGGTTGTTCAACAGCCCAAGCAGATAAAAACCAGGCGCCCAGAGAATTCCTCTTCGGCTTCATCAATCGAGCAACTATAAGCTTAGAACATCCATGGCGGAACTCACAACTACAGTCGAATTTCGAATTCTCGTAACAAAACCCACTTCTAAAAACTCTTAAATTGAAGGAAATCAAAGAGAAACCGCCATTTCCACAACAACAATCAGAAAACCCTACGCACTTTAGCCTTTTCCCTGACCGACGAACTACGCAAGAAGAACCTAATTCGACTTTGGAACTACTAGTCGGACACCAATTGCTTAGAGCATGCATTGTATACGGAAATTTACGAGAAAAATAAGATAAACCCAGAATTTGAACGCCGATGAATCTCAGAGTCTTATGTATGATTTTCCGTTTGCAATCCAAATTTGGAAAGAGAAATGAAGAACGAAATTACCTTATAGAGATGAATGTGCTCCACTCTGAACTGGAAAAGAGAGGGTCGAAGAGAGAAATTTAATGGGTTTTTGGATAATATGGATTTTGGAACAGAACGCTTGTGTCTTATCAGTTATCACAGCCACTCGATTGTAGTGAGCGCCAGTGTTACATTTCCAAATCTCACCACCATGGCTTGAATTAAACTTTTGTTAAATTATAAATGTCGACTATAAATGTGTGTTTCTTTTTCACGGATGGTCGAATCTCCGATCCTTTGGTAGAGAATATATGTTTATGCTCAAATTGGCACACGAAAATGAGTTTATTTAATCCTAAATCTCTTCTCTTAATACCATTACTTTATTAGACACGTTGATTTGAGTTAACCCGTAATAGTTTAGCCTGAAGCGGCAACGTGTAACACATGAGAGTAGATTAATTAAATAGATTAGATGTAGAAGATAGTTAGTCCGAATATATATATGTGGATAAGACAAATTAGAATTACAGTAGTAACAATTGCTTACCGCAAGTGTACGGTTTCAAAATATCAAGAATTGAAATAATTCTGTTTGTATTATCTTGAATTCATTATCATTTACAAAGTAATCCATGGGCTATTTATAGGGAAGTGTATTTGTACTAGGCCCATTAACAGAATTAGGAATTAGGCCTATATGTTACAAACAACAAAACTGAAACCCAATTTTAGTGATTGGTTTTAACTCCCCCCGCAAGCCAATGTCTGTCGGTGAGTAGACATTGAGCTTGATTTTCAGAATCTGAAATCGTGCCGATGATAAAGGCTTTGTGAGGGCATCTGCGATTTGCGCAAGAGAGGGGAGATGTTGTACACGAAGTTTGCCAGAAATCACAAGATCCCGAATGGAGTAGATATCAATCTCTACGTGCTTCGTTCATGAATGGAGAACCGGATTGGCACTGAGATGGACTGAGCTAAGATTATCACACCAGAGAATCGGTGGATTAGGGATCAGAATTCTCAACTCCGAGAACAATGTTTTCAACCAGATCAATTCTGAGGCAGCGAGGGCAAGAGAACGATATTCTGCTTCTGTGCTTGAACGTGAAATTATTGCTTGTTTCTTAGATCCCCATGATATAGGATTATTACCTAAGTAAATGCAAAATCCAGATGTTGATTTTCTGTCATCAGGGTCGGAAGCCCAATCTGCGTCTGAGTATCCTTAAAGAGTTAATGTAGTAAGTTTTGTGAGAAGTAACCCATGATCAAATGTCCCTTTAAGGTACCTTAGGATTCGTTTAACTAACTGCCAGTGAATCATGGTAGGTGCATGCATGAACTGACAGGTTTTGTTTACAGCATAAGAGATTTCGGGCCTTGTAAGTATAACATACTGTAGCGCCCCAACAATGCTTCTGTATAGATATGGGTCTGCTAAAGAATCACCTTGTCGGGCAGAAACAATGGAGCCACTGATCATAGGTGTAGCAATGGCATTAGCTTCATGCATCTTAGCTCTTTTTAATAGATCAGTGATATACTTGGCTTGAGACAGAAAAATGCTTGTAGCTGTAGGATAGGACACTTCGATGCCTAAGAAATAGCTGAGTGTACCGAGATCCTTTAAGGCAAACTTGTTGTGTAGTAGATTGATAAGTTGTTGAGTTTCAGTCGAAGAACTACCCGTAATCACTATATCATCCACATATATTAAAATATAGCAACAGTTACCACCTTGAAATCTGTAAAACAGAGAGGGATCAACCTTAGAGCCAACAAAATTAAGCGTTGTGAGAAAAGTACTTAGTCGTTCAAACCAAGCCCTAGGCGCTTGCTTTAATCCATATAAGGCTTTCCGTAGTTTGCACACCATATGTTCTGAACCACCAGCTACAAAACCCGTAGGTTGTTCCATTAAGACAGTCTCATGTAGTAGTCCATGAAGAAATGCATTATTAATGTCTATCTGACGAAGTTCCCAACCGTTTGCTAAAGCAAGAGTGAATAGAACCCGAATAGTTATTGGCTTGACAACCGGACTAAACGTTTCCAAATAGTTTATATCGGCCGTTTGATGGAACCCCTTAGCTACTAGTCTTGCTTTGTACCAAGAGACCGAGCCATCCGTATTTCTTTTGATCTTGAAGACCCATTTGCCGCCTATTACTTTTTGATTTGGTAAAGGTGTAGTAAGTTCCCAGGTTGCATTCTTCATAAGAGCATTGTATTCATCAATCATGGCCTTTCGCCAATGTTCATGTTTAAGAGCTTCTTTAGCTGTTGTCGGTTCTGTTTCTGTGTAGTCTAGAAGATAGACCTTAGGCTTAAAAATGCCATTCTTTGCCCGAGTAGTCATGGGGTGTATATTTTGGTCAGCCAAAGCACTTTGTGAAACCATATTAGAGTTGTCTATAGGTGCAGCTGTAGAAGCAGGTTGTGAATAAATGGGTGGACGAGTATTTTCTGGTGGTTGTGAGTTAGGGACATATTGATTTGATGACGGAGTAATGATAGGTGATGAAGAAGATGGATTTAAGTTGGGTAGATCAGGAGAGTGTAAGTCAGTAGGATCATTTGTATTGGAAGAATTATTAGGACTACAGAGAGGTGGAGGGATAGGTGTAGTCGGTGAGGGTTTTGATATAATAGGAATGGAAGATGAAATTGAGGTTATGGGTGAGATTTTGAGGTTGGTTTGGTTTTGAAACGGAAAGGAGGTTTCATGGAAAAGAACATGACGAGATATGTATAATCGTCCACTAAATGACAAGCATTTATAGCCTTTGTGGATGTTACTATAGCCTAGAAATATGCATGGAGTAGAGCGGGGTATTAGTTTATGATTATTATAGGGTCTAAGATTAGGATAACATAGGCATCCAAAAGTTTTGAGAGAAGAATAGTTTGGGGTGTGATGAAACAATTTTTCCATGGGACTTTTCCATTCAATATTTGGAGATGGAAGTTTATTGATGAGATAGACCGCAGTTGAGAATGCATCATTCCAAAAATTCCAAAGGCATAGAGGATTGAAAGAGTAAAGTTAGGCCGGTGTCAACAACATGTCTATGTTTACGTTCGGCTATCCCATTTTGTTGGGACGTATAGGGACATGAAAAACGATGATGTATACCTTGTGTTTTGAGATAATAAGTAAAAGGTTTGAATTCCCCTCCCCCATCAGATTGAAAAGTAATGATTTTAGTATTTAGAATGTTTTCTACAAGGGCTTTGAATTGAAGAAAGGCTTGAAAAGCTTGCGCTTTAGATTCTAAGAAGTAGATCCAAGTGAATCGTGAATAGGCATCAATAAATGTTATGTAATATTTATATCCATTGCGTGATGTTTTATAGGCGGGACCCCATAGATCAGAAACGGCTAGTTGAAGAGGGGCAGTGAAATTAGTAGTAGAAGTAGGAAAGGGAAGAGAATGATGCTTTCCAATAGCACATGCATGACAAAAAGTAAGATTTTTATTGATTGATAAAGGTGGAGTACATTGTTTAAGAGCTTGATGTATAACTGGGGGATAGGGATGACCTAATCTTCTATGCCATATATCAATTGGAGAGTTACAATTCTCAGAAAGGAAAGCACAAGAGTCTGAGTTAGATGAGAGTAGAGTAGGTTGTGAGATATGGTTAATAGATGATCTGATAGTTGAAGTGCCTGTGAGGGATGTAGATGATGCATTCAACTGGAATCGATATAGCCCATTATGAAGAGTCCCTTAGAGTAATGTTTTACCATTGGTTTGGTCCTTAACAAAACAGAAGGATGAATGAAATTCAAAGTATACATTGTTATCTCTAGCAAACTGACTTACACTTAGGAGATTTTTAGTGACAGTAGGAACATGTAAAAGGTTTCTAAGATGAAAGATATGATTGGAGGGGGATATAATAGATGAATAGCCGATGTGGGTGATAGACAAACCTGCTCCGTTGGCGGTATGTATATGCTGCCCATTGGTTACTTCGTTGCTTTGGCTGAGATTGTTCATATCATAGGTGATATGATTGGTTGCTCCCGAATCAGGATACCAATTAGTATCTTTGTTCAGATCAGGAGACATAACCATTGCTGCCATTTGGGGTTGCTGTGAATAAGAGTTTGATGTTGAGTGAGGTCTACTGGAATGGAATTGTCCAGGGCTCCCATTATTTGATAACCGAAAATAACATTTATCTGCAGTGTGGCCAAATTTATGGCAAATTTGACATTGTACTCTGTTACGTGGATACCAGTGACGACCCCCACCTATGTTATTTCTGTATCTTCCTCTCTGATTTTCTGTATGCTGATTTCTGCTGGTATCACTTTGATTCTGATATGAATTGTGATGTTGCTGATTATTTTGTGAGGTACTTTGATGATGTGCAAGATTCACTGATGGCAATGTTATATCTTTTGATGTTGAAATTGTCGTTTCTTTCTCAATTCGACTTTCATGTGAAAGAAGTAGCGTAGTAACTTCTTGAATAGACACAATTCCTGTCTTGGCAGTAATTACAGATATAGTAGATTCATATTCGGACCCTAGTCCTGAAAGAATATGTAGAATGTGATCCTCATTTGATATTGGTCGTCCTGTCGCCTTTAAAGAATCTGTTAAATTCTTGATTTGCCTCATATATTCTTTTATGCAAGAATTTCCTTTTCTTATGTTTTGTAACTTTGTCTTTAGTTCCATCACTTTAGCAAGATTTCGACTAGTAAACATTTGATGAAGACTCTGCCATATTTCTTTTGATGTTGTGCAGTGAAGCAAATCGGCAAGAATGTCTTCAGTCATGGCGCCAAGAATCCATGACATGATGAGTCGATGTTGTCTCTTCCAGAGAGTATAAGGAGTGTTTACTGACCTTGTTTCTTCCGTATTTCCTGTGTTTCTAATGAACTGTGGTGGGATTTCAGAATCCTCATCAATGAATGCTTTAAGCCCGTTTCCTTCTATTGCAGCCAATATTTGGAATTTCCACAACAAGAAGTTATCATCACTCAACTTCACCGTCGTAATCTTGCTGCCTGGGTTCACTACTTGAGTGCCTTGTGTTGCAGTAATTTCAGAATTTGCCTCCATGGAATCTGTCATTATCTATCTTCCACAATCTGATACCATTTCAAAATATCAAGAATTGGAATGAATTCTGTTTGTATTATCTTGAATTCATTATCATTTACAAAGTAAGCCATGGGCTATTTATAGGAAAGTGTATTTGTACTAGGCCCATTAACAGAATTAGGAATTAGGCCCATATGTTACAAACAACAAAATTGAAACCCAATTTTAGTGATTGGTTTTAACTTACGGGTCATCCACTTGATTGGGTTTCTGGCCACTCAAGTACAGATAAGGTCCAATTTTATCGAGAAACAACAAGGAATTTCTTTTCAACACAAAGAACAAATAAAATAGCAAAGCGATTAATATACTCTAACGAAAACTTTTATGGAGAACGGGTCATACGAAATTGATTTCACCAATCGAACTCACAAGCAGACAAATTAAACATGTCAAGATTGAATTAGCTGCAATTAATCTAAGGCAAGAAATCATGAATCATAACTGTCTCTCCTGAGCACAATTAATTCTCTCACTTATTAAGAAACCAATATCCCTATCTAGTTTTATTAACAAGCAAGACCTTAAAGTCTTATTCTTTTAACAACCTCTAAAGTAATTCTAAATTTCTCGATCTTAAAACTACCTAAGTTATGCATTCAAGTTCCAATCTAAACCACCTCTCCCGAGCATGAGATTTAGATTTAGCATCAACTAATCCGTGATCAAGAGATTAAAAACATTAAGCAAATAAATGCACAAATAGATTAAGAACAAATCAATCAAGGCAATTATTAATAAATCCAACTCATAAATCTAGTGGCTACATTAATCCCTGTAACAAAAAATTTAGCTACTCATGTTCGTAAAAGTACAGCCAAATCCCAATGAGAAGTTCAGCGAAAATAGAAACGCTGAAGGAAATGAGAGAAACAAAATCCGTTGTGTCGAATGATCATCATCGACGCAGTCTCCACGATCCCAAGCCTTGAAAAATAGTCTCCTCGCCATCATCCCTTGGTTTCCCGAACTGCTCCTCTCAATTCTCGAAATCTCCAACAAAAACAATACCAAGGTCCTCCAAAACGACGCCCAAACTCTTTATTTATGTAAGGGCATCGCTACAACGCCATGACACCATTAGTGAATGCCATGACACTGTCCTTAAATTGACGAACGTGCAAAGCTCGTAGGGCCATGACGCTACAAGACAGCGCTGCTGCGCTATCATCACAGGAAAAGACCCAACTTTCGTCTGCAGGCGCCATGGTGTTGTCTGATTCTCTGTCATGTAGGATTTTCCTGATTACTTATGTTTCAATTCTTTCTAATGGATCAATCCTCTAAAAATATAAGTTATATATGTAAATATACCATGAACAATCGAAAATTGCCAAATAATTCTCACCTAAATGTAATGAATGTTGATTATAAAGTACACTATCACCGTCCCTAATGTTGATGATTTCCTCAAAATTGTTGATATAAAAAAAATTACAAAAAAAATCACTCCAAGCATTCTATTTACCATTTTATAAAGACCAATGGTTCAATCTCCTGCCAGCAATGGTTAGAAAGAAAAAAAAAGAGCAGTCTAAAAATTTTAGTTTAAGATGTATTTTGCCTGCTCATCTTGTCAATTTTATTACTCACTCGTGTCATTGCGTAGGCAGTGAATGCTAATGCAATCTCTGTAGAATCTCGTATTTCGAGGAGGAATTGACGAAGCGTTGATTACTTCCCCAAACTGAAGATACCTATAAATCAAGATGGTAAAACCTATTCAAGGTATGTGTAAATCTCTACTACAAGTATATACTCTAAATTGGAGCTTGAGCGTTCGAGTGTTCACCTTCTATCTTGCAGGTTTTACTCTTCATGAAGAGATTCATTTGATCATTTGAACGAATATTCTATACTCAAACGTTTTCCATCTTTTTTTTTTTCTCCATTCGATCCTAGTTAAATTATATACTAAAAGTAAAAATATAGTTTAGAGAGTTTTTTGACCTACCATTTTAATTTGCTTCGAGTTTGTTAGGTTTAAGGTTGGAACTTTTGTATTCATGAAGCTTCATTTGAATTTTACTAAAAGTAATATATATTATATAAACCGGTTTATAAAACCTCAGTTTAGTTGGTGAATCTATTATTTGGTTGGAATAAAGGAGAAATTTGGATGAAAAAGATTAGGGTGCAATCGGAAGGACCACGATTTTGAAAGCAATTTCAGCACGATGCTACATCATATGTTCCCTAGTTGCTCCCCTTAACATACCTTCAAATTCAGACGCTAGAGCCGAATGGAATCGTAGAATATGCTCCGAATTTCTTATGAAAAAAGAGTAGAAAAACTTTTTCATTCCTCTGTTTGAAGTAAATCCCAGGGTATATATAGGATGCAAAAAGAATAAAACTTTTAAAAAATTAATTTATGAAATTAATGTATAACATTAAAACGTTATCAATAATAAAATGTAATTAATTTCATAAACTAATTTAAAAACGTAATTAATAATTTAATATTTGTAAAAGCTGTTTCTCTTTTATCATTCCTAACATTATTTGCAAAAGTTAGACAATAGTATAAAATGTAACTTCATTAAGATTGAGTAATATATGTGACATTGGTTCGTAGAGTTTATGAATTTAACAAATTCATGGTAAGAAATAAGGATTTCTTTTTTTAGGGAGGTGCCCAATTACCGTTGAACTATGTTCACTTTAGCGAAAATTCTCTTGTGGAATACTAACGTTCACAATCATTAATGTTAGTCTTACTTAAAATTGATGTAGGGTATGACAATATAATTATTTATGAAAAAGATTTCATAATATGAGCAAAAAATAAATCTTATTTTTTAGAACTAAGTACGGTTTATTTCAAGAGAATGAATCAAAATCAAAATTATCCTAAAAAGTAGGAATTGAATCAATTGGTGAAACTCATCTCAACTTGGAAATCACTCCCATAAGAGGAGCAATCTCATTCTTCTCTTAAAACGTTGTCAATCTCATTCTTTATTCCGTGAATTCTGCACACATTTTCAATAATTAGTTTACAATTTTTATCTTTTCTCTCTCCTATAAACGAAACCAATTGATTTTTGATAAATTATTTTATAATTTTACTATATTTTAGTTTATTTATACAACTAATAATTTTTCATCTAATAAAAAATTATACAACTTTTAATAGTGGATTTGATTTTATTATAAATATTACAAATTTTATTTAATTTTAATTTGTTATTATTAACTGATATCAATAAAATTGTTAAAAAATTATCATTATGATTATTTAATATTTTATTGATAGTTGATGTAATTTTATTTTAATTATTAATTATTGGTTAATATTAAATAAATTAGCTCTAATAAAAAATATATTTATCAATAAAATATTATAAATATATTATTATTTTAATACAATTAGCACACTTTTTACCTAATATATTTAACAATGAGCTAGAAATGGAAAATGAGTATTCTAATAATTAAACAAAATTTATATGTCAATACATTAATTAATAATATTTTAGAGACAATTAGAATCTAGCTCAATTAGTTTAGGTATCTATCTCTCCAATGATCGTGAGTTCGAATCTTATTAAAAAAAATAATATTTTAAATTGAACTAAAGTTTTGTCTATCTCTTTTGATGGTAACTTATTTTATTTATTAACGAGGATTGCATTCCACACTTTTTTGAATAAAAAAAAATATGAACACAAACGTAAAATTTATTCAGATATTATGCCACGTCATCATGCATGATACACACTCAGCAAAAAGAAAAAGACAATTCAAACTGTTTGGATCTCAATCACCTTCCTCTGTGGCTTCTTCACTTCCCCTTTGGGCACCGTCACCGTTAGCACTCCGTTATCCATCGCTACCGTTACCTCGCTGCCCTTCGCGTTCTCCGGCAGCCGGAACCTCCTGCAGAACTTCCCCCGGCACCGCTCCATGCGCCACCACTTATTTCCACTGCTCTCATCGTTCTCGTCTCCGATACTTGCTCTATCTCCTTCGCTTAGAGTTCGTTCCGGAATATTTTCGTTTAATATTCTTGTTCATATATGTTCCAACTATGTTATGAATTCAAGAATAATAAAACAATATTCTTATTTATCTTTTGAAGTAAAATTATAAAGGAAAACAAGAAACTTATTGTTTCAAAATTTTTATACAATTTTAAAAAGTAGAAATAACAAAGATAAATAATCGTCTTAGATTTCTTAATGAAATTAAAATCGTAAAACGAAAAATCACGCCAAACAAATTCTAAATGTTGGAACCTTGTTATCCCATGTGCTTTCTAATCCCTTATTGAATATTGTGCTATTTTTTTTTGTCTAATAATTAGATAGAAATAAGATAGATTAATTATTGTTATTTTTTAAGTAAAATAAAAATGGTGGTGAATTCAAACTCATGTAACAGATATTAGTAAATCATATTCTACTTATAGTTTAAATTTAATTTCCATGAACATTGTTTCTTTTGATTTCCTCTCCACTATTTACTTAGTTCACAAGCAAGGCCCAAATATTATTAAGAGTGTAAATTGTTTAAATTATAAGTTTTCTCTATCTTCTATAAATTTTTAGAACGATGTCTAATAGGTTTTTAATTGTTAAACACTTTTTAAATAGTTTATCGATAAATATAAGAGTGGATTAGACACCACCATTAAAAGATTAAAAGTTTTGACACCTATTATATATAATTATGAAATTCATGAAATTCATGATCAAATTTATAATTTAACAAAAATTAAATATACTATAATTTATTAGTTTAAACTTTTTGGGTTTGAGTGGAACTTAATCAATTAATATAAAGAACCATTTATTACGCTAGGTACAAAATCGGTAATCCACATAAAATATCGTAATCTATCATATTAAAATTTTGAGTTTGTAGTAATGAACCTGGAGCACGGGTCCGCCACGGTGGTCCGCGAGCGCCACCTTGACCTGGTCCTTGCTGAGACCCGGCAGATCGGCGATTAAAACGTGAGCCGCCGGAGTCTCTTTCCAGTCGGTGGGCGTGTTCAGAACAGGACACTGGTTTATGATAGAGAGGAAGGGGTCCAAGAGCTCGCCGGCGCCGGCGATATTGAGAATCGAAGACATTTTTTCCGGTGAAGGGGACAACAAGAATTGGGGTATTTCTTTTATAGGGGGAAATTAAAGGAGGTCGATTTCTTGAAATTTCTTCGATCTTCGTTTTCTTCATAATTATTTCAGCTTAAAAAAATAATTTTCCTAACTTTAGTTGATTGGTCCATGTATTTTATTTTTAAATTGATTATTTTAGTGTATATTTACAAAATTTAAACCAAAACAATCATAGCTCAACCCCATATTTCTCTAGAAAATAAAATTAAGATATTAAAATGAACACTTATTTTGAATGGAAACGAATTGTCTTGGTGGTCAATAAGTACCAAGATAAATAGCAAAGATCTTAGAGGGAATAAGGTTTAAATTTTGTGGTAATCTCCTAGGATTTAATACCCTACGAATTATCTTATCAACAAAATGTAAAGGTTTAAGTAAGATTTTATTTCGATAATAATCTATCTCTTAATTAAATCGAATTCTTTGATCAATCGATCTACATTCAATCATCTTCATATCTCCTAATTATAAATTCTCAATCATGAAGGTTAACCACGCCTTTATCATGATTTCTAGAGAACAGATAGTTAGAATTTATCAAGAGATTGAACAAGAGAGATACCCGAATCAGATTTATTTAGTAGATAGGTTAAGAATCAAAAGAAGAGAAAAAAAACCTTAGAGTGATGTTAGAACCATCTTCCCTTCCACCCCCAGATTCAGAGAGGAGTTTACTCCATGAGAGAGAAGAAAAAAAAGAAAGAGTCGTGTTGGCTCTGATACCATTAAAGGTCGAGCGCAAGTGCTCTTTATAGAAGAGAACCGATAATTATGCCAGGGCCTAATTATTGGTTTCTTACTATTGTCTTGACACTTGTCTCAACATTATTTGTTACAACCTAAAGAGATAAGGTATGACCGACAAGACAAGTCCTTTATTGGCATCTTATCTCTTTGGAATCTACTTTTAAAAAGTAAAGATAAGCATGGCCGACAGGAGGCATCTTATCTTTGAAAAAGTAAGAAAAGAAATAAAGTAAAGCGGAAAATAATTACAAACTGACAAAAAAGAAAAGTCAGAAAATAAAAGTTGATATGACTGTTTTTGGACTGGATGCTTGCTTCAGAAATTTGATGAAGTCACCCGGCTTCTTCTGATTTAGCGAGGATTGCGGATTCTGTATATCAATCGTAAAGGCTTCTCTGGTTTCCAATTTGGACGTTTCATCCAGGGTCTTACTCTCGGCTTCCCGCCTATACTGCCCAAAGAACACCAACTGTCTTCGACCAGGGTTGCCTTATGAGATATGGAATCCTCTCAACTTAGTCAATCCTATACGCTACCTGCGTTGCCTTGTGGTTGATTACTCCACATCAGAAGCATGCCATCTACTGCATCTCAATTTCTTCTGCAAGTCCTTCACAAAAACAGACTGGGATAGAGATGATAAGATCGGAATACAATGATCTTATCCGAAATTAAAACGAAATTTAAACAAAATAATTTACAATAATTTACAATAAGAAATTTAAATTTAAACACTTGAAATTTCTAGTCTCAGCTAGGCTGTGAATCTAGATATGGGTCGTTGATGTCGTATCCTTCGAAGGGATCAAAGTCTTCTTCGTTGTCTTCGACATCATTGTTGACAGAGGCGGATGAGTCAGCATCCGTCTGTAGGTCGTCTGGGTCAGAGATCTGAACTGCGACCGTATTGAGAACTGAGTTGAAGTCGGCTTGAGATCCGGCTCCAGCTAGCGAGCTCATGACAGCTAGAAGGAAGCTCTCGTCTTCTTGCCTTATCATGTCTTGGAGATGAACGTTGGTCTTTAGCCAGTTCTTCATCTTATCAGATTCTAGGTAGGAATAATCAAATTTTTCCCACCATTTGATGCGTAAAGCTTTGCTCAACGCTTTGAAGTTGCCACTGGGTCGTAGCTGGAAATTCCAGCAAAAGATCCATCGTATTTGAAAATACAAAGCAAATCTAAACGTCTTAGAGAGGGGAGACGAGTAGATACTTTGTTGAAATAGATGGTATGATCTTTGAACTTCAACTGGAAAAATTTTCTCGGAGAGTCCAAAGTATGTCCACCAACTTTGAAACTAATTCGAAAAGTGAGATTTGTAAGCTTGCTTACAGAATGTCACAAACCAAGAATGATTGTAACATTGCAACCAGAAGACAAAATGTCACAAACCAAGAATGGTTGTAACCTTGCAACCAGAAGACAACGTACCATGCTTTCATGTAGTCTCGGTAGTTGTATGTGTGAGGCTGAAAGGTTGCCGTCAGTTTCTTTCCTACAAACATACCCTGTTTCCAGGAGGAAGGGGTAAGAATGCGGAAGATCCTGAGTTTTGAGTAAATGGTCATGGAGGGATCATTTCTGTCTGGAATATGAGTAATTTTTGCAAATTTTGAATCTACCAGAATAAACTCATAATAAGTGCGAGTTTTTTGGAGATCCTCTGGTAGGAAGTTAAAGCCATGAGGAAATATTTGTCTACAGACTTCTTGGACCGAAGGTCCGTCGAACTCTGGTTCAATTGTTGAGTCCACCAGGGTAGTTTTGGTGAAATAACCAGTAATTGGAGGCCTTGGCTGGAAAACCTTTGGCCTAATGATTTGAGAGAACGAGGAAGGATTCCTCGGAACCGTCGGTCTTGAAGTGGCGGCTGCCGTAGCAGGGCGCCTGTTTCTCGTTGTATTGCCGAAGGGGCGTAACAACGTGCTTGAGGGAGTGGGAAGGCTAGGAGGGCTTGTTTGAATAGTCAAGGCTCTCTGTGCAGAACCTTGCTGGCGTCTGGATACCATTTCAAACTGGATATCCATAGCATAATTTTCTGCACTCATCGGAGATGGTACAGATGATTGAGTAATGGGCCTTTTGCCTTTTGAGATAGCAGCTCTCGAGGAGGATGCTACTGTTTGAGGAGAAATGGTTGATTCATTTCTCGGCGACGGAGGTCGCTGATTGTTTTGCGGTGGAGGCCGCTGAGTGTTTGGCCGTCTCCGGCCGGGAGGAGGTTTCATCTTGAGGAAGAGAGGTCAGAGCTGATTCTGGGGTTTTCAAGAGATGTTCTCTTGAGAGGTAATCAGCAAGGGAGTTCTCGCTTCCTTTTATAGGCTCGATTTTGAAATCAAAGCAGGACAGTATGGCTTGCCACCTTGCAAAGATTTGCTTTGAGACA
This sequence comes from Momordica charantia, assembly GCF_013281855.1. Classification (NCBI taxonomy): domain Eukaryota; kingdom Viridiplantae; phylum Streptophyta; class Magnoliopsida; order Cucurbitales; family Cucurbitaceae; genus Momordica; species Momordica charantia. Next base: position 10,719,578 of record NW_028275166.1, on the reverse strand, counting down.
AGATTCTTTACATCTTTTTCAAAGATGTATTTACTTGCTTTTGAATCTGTCCGTATGGTGAAATCTTTGTTGATAAGATCTCCTTGGAACTTCTGAATGCAAAGTACTATTGCTAATACTTCTTTCTTCACCGTGGAATAGTTTTTCTGGGCACTATTCCAAGTTCCTGAATGATAACGAATTATTGTGATTTTTCCGTTAACTTCTTGTTTGAGAACACCGCCGTAACTGATTTCTGAGGCGTCGGTGTCAATTATGAGGCTTGCCTGTTCATCCACTAGAGATAAGCATGGGATGCTTTTCGCCAGTGATTTAATGGGTTGGACTGCGCGTGTATGTTCTACAGTCCACGGCTTTGGATTCTTTTTCAATCTGTCATATAGTGGCTGACAGATTGTACTGAGATCTTTAATAAAGTCTCCAATGTAATTCACACAACCCAAAAACCGCTGTAGTTGTGTTTTGTCTTGAATGATATCTGGGAATTTATCAACAAATTCCAAAGACCGTTGGATTGGTTTAATAATTCCTTGATTAATATCATATCTGAGGAATCTAACCTTCGTCTGGAACAACTTAATCTTTGGTTGGGAAACCACAAGACCATTTGTTCTAATAAAATTGAGGAATAACTGGAGATGCTTGAAGTGCTGATCTACAGTATTCGAGAATACCAGAATGTCATCAATGTAGACTATTGTGAATTCTTGGTACTTGTTGAAGATATCGTTCATAATCTTCTGAAATTCGGAAGGAGCATTCTTCAATCCGAATGGCATGACGTTCCACTGATACTGTCCGAATGGAACATTAAAGGCCGTCTTGTAACGATCGCTTGGGTGAATCTGAATTTGCCAAAACCCAGATTTTAAATCAAACTTTGAGAACACTTTTGCAGAAGTGATCCTTTTCAGTAAATCCTGTCGATTAGGTATAGGATACCTAATCTATTTGAGGACTTTGTTGAGGGGCTTGTAATTTATTACGAGCCTGGGGATTCCTCGTTCCTTTTCGGCTTGATTGTTTACGTAGAACGCCGAACAAGACCAAGGGCTTTTGGAAGGACTGATTAATCCTTTTTTTAGAAGATCTGATATCTCGTTAGTAGATGTTTCGACCAGATCTTTGCTCATTTGAATAGGCCGAGCTTTGGTAGGGATTTCGGCCTCCTTGAATCCATCTACATATGGCAGATTCACCATATGCTTTTTCCTATCCCAGAATGCATTCGAGATATTTGAACAAACTTCTTTTTCAAGCTTTTTAAAGAAGTTTTGAACTCTTTGCTGAACAGATGGCGTGTTGATCTGAATAGTCACCTTGCAAGTCTTTATATCGTCTTGAAGGAATTCAATCTGTTTTTCCTTCTTTGCGATACTATTGATATAAAGACTGATGTCTTCTTCAATTGATGAAATATATCTTGGAATTATCGGCTGACTGAATTCAAAGATAATTTCTTTGTTGAACTTCTTAGACACTATTCCTTTATCAGTGACTAAAAAAGGATATAATTGAGTTAAGAAGGGGGTACCTAGTATGACTCCTTCATTGAGGTTTTTGACCAGGATGAAGGTGTTAATAAGGCATACGTCGTCCTTGCAGATGTGGACCTTTGATAATTTGTATTTGATGTTCAACGAATTTCCACTGGCTCCGCTAAGAACTTCTTTAGTTTTTTTGAAATATTTAGAAGGAACTAATCCTTCTTGGATGACGTTCTGATCGGCTCTAGAGTCGATAAGAGAGAATGTTTCCAACTGGAAGTCTCTGGTTTTGAAAATAATCTTGGACATCCATTTCTGATTTTGAACCTTGCTAATGTAATTGATTCCACTTGGTGAACCAATCTGTAGAGCTTGTTCAGATTTTGAGGAAACTTCTCCTTCCGTGGTTTCTGACTCTTGGAATTTTTTGAAGACGAATTCAAGAGTAGAGAGTCGTTGCTTATCATTAGCAACTTCTCTTTTGAGATTCTTCACTTCAGTGTGGAGATCTTCAATTTGGATCGGCTTCTTAGCTTCTCCTTTGACCCTTTTTAGAATATCGTGAAAAGAGTATTCTATCAGGTTGTATTCTGGTTTCTTTTGAAGAGCTTCTGCTTCAAGGCTTTCCCGAAGTTTAACAAGACACATTCTTTTGGAGCCTTCATCGGGTAGTTGATCAATTAGATCAAAGAGAGCCTCTTGATCTTTACTGATAACATTGATATGGCCATGGCATTTTCCAGCGCAATGGCCAGTGCAGGGGATAATTCCATCTTCTTCAGAGGAATCACTTTGAGAGAAAAAGGTCTCTTCGTAAGAATCTTCTTCGTTTATGAGATTGATCTCATCATTGTCAGTGGAAGATTCGGAACTCGAGGAGTTTTCTTCTTCACTTCTGATAGCATAGAGAAGAGATTGCCGTGTTTCTTCATCTATGGTCAGAGAATTGATTTTGTCTTTCAAAGGGCACTTGCTTGAGTAGTGTCCTTTGCGGTTGCACTTGTAACAAGCAACAGAGGATTTTTTAGGATGATTCTTTGAATAATCCTTCTTTACCTTGTTCCTGTTGTAATATTTTCTTTTACGCCTGGGTAATTCGGAATCTTTTGATCTACTCTTGTTGAAGAGTCGTTTGTTGGAAGATTTCTTCTTTTTCTTCTGTTCTTCCTCAGGTCTGTTGTCAAGACCGTATTGTTTGCAAAAAGTTCCCAATTCCTTTCGGTAGTCGGGATCTTTGATATCTTTGGCTGTATGTTTATTCTCTAGATAGAGATTAACGCATATCTGTTGAATCGTGGCATTAATGTCCCCGATTGTTAACTCCGCCCAATCGATACGATTAGTTGTAGAGTTCGTTGCCGCAGTTTGGTAGAACTTTTGAGCAATATAATATATAAGTCCTTCAACGAACTTTTGCTTCCAGATATTTGCTCCGCGTGTTGTAATAGTATAGAGACGTGCCAAGAAGGTGTCTTTATACCATTTGTAGTTACTCATCTTTCGACATCGAAGGCTTAACAGAGCTTAGGCATTGAGATCTGAGTAGACTTGAGTGCTACCAATAAAATTCTTGGTCATTGCATAGATTAATTGATTTACCATATCCGGCTCATCAATCTGCATTGCATTAGAACCTTCCTGCTTGACAACTGATTTAGTCGCCGTCAGGATTTTTGTCCTATCTTCGTCGGTCAGCTGGTTGTGCCACCAGCTTCTTAGGTTTCCAGAGAGATCCGAAATAAGGATTTGGGCTGTCTGTAAAACCGGCTTCTTGGTGCTGAAAGCAGTAGCTGCCATCATCATCTCTTGAAAAGTATTCATCATTTGAGCTTCAGAATATCCATCGATATTCCAAGTGATTATAGAAGATCCGTCATAAGTTCGTTGATCATGGCGGAGATCGTCCCATCCCATATCGGGAGGAGATGGTCTTGGATAATTATTCTTCACTTCCGTGTGCATGGTGACCGGAAGTATTGTTGAGGATGAGGCCTGGGTTGCAGTTGGTATAGTAGCAACTACATTTATACTCTTGGCCACCTCATTCTTTTGAGAAGAATCTCCCTTATTGAGGGACAAAGAAGAAAGTCTTCTGTTGATCTCAGCAAAAAGATCTGAGGGGTCTTCTTTGAGAGGTCCAATCTTAAAACTGTTTGGTTGAAAGATGGTCTACTGGAGGGATCCGTGGGATTTTTGATACGGTAGGAAGAACCGGATTCTCAATTCTTTCTACTGCTTTAGATACCTCGGAAAGGATCTTGTTTGAGTAGTTGAGTTGATGCTGGATGTTCTTAATCTCTCGAACACCAACTTTCTGGACCTTGTCTTCATCTATTGTTTTATAGGGTGAAGACACCATCTTTATGGCAGGTATCACCGGGTGAGAGAAGGTAGCTTCTTCTTCCGGAGGGAAGGTGGAAGCTATTTATTTGCCTCTTGCTGTGACCCAAAGAGTGCCATTTTTAATGACTGCTACCTGTCCTTGGGCTCGGAGCTGTTTGACTAGAGCTTCGTTTTTAGCTAGCTCTCGTTCTTGTATTTTTGCAGTGAAATCGCCAATAGTCATGATGGGTTTCCTTGTTTCTTTTGGTGCAGCAATCCACATATCGATGTATTTGCTGTATAGTTCTTCATAACGTTTCTCAGGTTTTGAGATCACGTTTATTTGATTGAAGGCGGATTCAGTTCTCCTTTCCATGTCGGATTGAGTTGGAGAGAGTGATCCTTCTTCATAATGAACGTCAGGGATCGGATGAGTGAAATCTACTGACGCTCGCATGGATTCATATCTTTTAAAAGATCTATTAATAGTGCTTACCGACCTTGCATCTGAAGATACGCTAGGATGGCTGCTCATGACTATTCTAATTCTGGGATATCTTGCCTCAGAATTGAATTGTACTTCGACATTTCCATCTGGAAATTCGGTGATTGATGCCTCTGTATTAGTCCTTCTATTAGGGGCTGATACTCCTTGAAGTCTCCAGATAGTGTTTCTAGAGATTTCATCTCATCGAAGCGTCTTCGGAATGGTCATCGAAGATTTTTCGAGATTGACTTCCATTAACATGGTGTAACCTTTTGGAGAGACACCAAGTGCTTTTGGAGAAAGGTTGGTATGCATCAGTTTGTAATAGATGCAATATGAAACAGCAAACGGGAGAGAACCGTCTTTGAGCTCCAATCCTTCAGAATGAATGTCTAGACATAGAACGTCCATGATATTCTTATCTTGAAGAGAGACAGTAAGACCCGCTTTGCAGTTGAAATAAACTGGTCCTTGTACCAGATTTGATTTGACGATCCCTAGTAGAGAGGGAGTGAAGTTGAGATGTCTCTTATCCCGAAGGGCGAGATAAATTGGGACATCTAAGCCTTCTCTAAAGAGAGGCTTTAAAGCCACTTGAACGCATCCAATATGGAGGTATTTGAATTTGTTCCTGACTCTGAAGAGGGTTTCTTCAGGTAGAAGGGTGATCTCTGTGAATTCATCCTTCATGGCTACGTTCTCCTCGGTGATGATGATAACATCCTGCTGGGAGAAATTGAAGGTATTTATCTTGTATACCTGTTTTGGATCTATCTTGGGGATAGACCAATTTTTGAGGCGATATTCAACCTTAGCTAGATGGGATTCGGCTGAATTATGCTCAGCTAAAATCTTTGAAAAATCATTTTCTGATTTTTGCTTGCTTGAAGAGGAGGAGGAAGAGGAAGCTGTGTCGACGATAGGCTGAGAATGAGGGAGATTTTCGAGAGGAGCTTATAGAGCATAAGAAAGGGGAAAATGAAATCTGGAGATATTTAGGAGATGAAAATAAAATCTTACTAAGCTTGTAATCTTTTATTTTGATAATAATCTATCTCTAATTAAATCGAATTCTTTGATCAATGGATCTACATTCAATGGTTTTAGAATGGTTTTAGAATGAATATATTATTTTTCCTATTTTATAGGAGAATCCTGCCTATTTTTTCTATTTGAAATATTTTTCTAACCAATTTTATACCAGGTAAAATATTCATTAAAGTAAAATCTAAAACAAAATTTAAACAAGAAAATCATTATTGAAAATTATACTTAAAAGATCAAATGGAACAAATACGATACGATGAAGGTGAACAGAGTGGAACAAATGCCAGCAACAAAATACGACGAAGGTGAACATAGCAACAAATACGACGAAGGTGAACACGATGAACACGAAGGTGAACATAGTAACAAATACGATGAAGATGAACACGATGAACATAGCAACAAATACGACGAAGGTAAACAACAAATACGACAAAGGTGAACAACAAATACGACGAAGGTGAACACAAGAACAAATACGACGAAGGTGAACACAGTAAGAAATACGATGAAGGTAAACACAGAACAAAAACGATAAGGTGAACACATGAACAAATACGAATGATTAAGGTGAACACAGGAACAAGAACAGTAACAGGTGAAAAAATACGGTGAATAAAAGAAAAAAAATAATGTGAAGAAATAAGCTGTATTTTGTGAACAATTAATAAAACACTATACCTCAAACCAAAATCAATTTGTAGAAATTGCCTTTCTCTCCTTGCAATCCCACCCTATCACCCACCACATTGCACAATTGTTCCCTCGCTCGATTCCGTTAATTTGTCACATCGCCTTGTCTCTATGATCGTCTCCCTTACTCTCTGGTCGTCTTTCACGATGCGATGTCTCGTTAAATTTGGTTAGTTATGTGTCTACCTATTAAGTTTATAACAAATATTAAGTTTATAACAATAGTTGTTGTAAAAAAAAGAAAACTAGAATCAAGGAGATAAAATGTAGGAGAATAATAGGAGTTGAAGATATTTTGTTTTTAAAAATAATTAAAAACTAAATATAAAGGGTAAAAGTGTCAAAATCAAACCTGCAAACTAGTTAGAAAAATATAAATGGATATTTTTAATTATGAAGAATCATTTGGCCATTTTTCAAAACTAGGTGACAAATAAAGACACCTGCTGTAGACACCGTATTTGGTCCGACTTCATTTTAATTTTAATTTTTACTATTTAATTTTTGTTTTATTAAGTTTTATTTTGATTATTTTGGTTTAAAATACTATAAGATTCCTTTATTATTGGTTATAAGCTAAAGTTAAAATTAAATTAAAAAAATAGATTTTATTTTAAAGAATTTGATTTATTATTAAAATAAAAGAAATAGAAAGATTTGATTTTAAATAAAGAATTTTGTTTTAAATAAAGGTTTTTTTTTAATTAAAAAATAGATTTTGTTTTGGTTAAAAAAAGATTTGGTTTTTCCTCCCGTTTTTCCTTCGTCATAACCTAACGCGTGTCATCCTTCCCTTCTTCTTTCTCTCTTCTTTTGACTCTTCTTCTTTTACAGTTATTTTTTTTTATGTATTTAAGGGACAGTGCATAGGGGAGTTATTTTTTTTTACAAGGGACAGTGCATAGAGGAGAGTGGGGGACTGATCACCGTATCTTCTTCTCTCCATCTCTCTTATCCCACCATCACCACTTTTCTCCTTCATACCCACGACTTCCAACGACGCAAGGGAACGGCATGAACGACAGCAGTAACAACCTTCTTCACAGCTTCTTCCAAGCCCGCTGGCACTCCGACCATCTCCTTCCCACTAGTGCGTTTTACTTAACTATCAAATACGTTGGAAAGATTTTTTTTTTAAATAAGGAAAAATTGGCTTTGAAAATCATGCTTTTGATTTGAAACAGATTCTTTTGTTTCTATCAAAAGATTTTTTTTAAATGTTTTCTTTTAAGAAAAAGTTTTTTTTTTTACTTTTTTTTAAAAGAAAATGCTTTTAGTAAGGAATTTTTTTTAAGATAAAAAAAATCTTCTAAATTAATTTAAATAAGTTTTTGAAAATAAAATAAAGATTTTGATATTTTAAAATTTGTTTTAAAATAAAAGGTTTTCTTTTTCTAATAAAGAAGAGCTTTTTAAATGAAATAAATATAAACTTAATTTTATTTTAATAAAATATTTTACTTTAAAATTTTGGTTAAAATACGTTAAAAAAATAGGAGTTTTATATAATAAATCTTGTTTAAAAAAAATTTGGATTCTTTTAAATTTGGATTCAAAGTTTAAATTTGGATTCTTTTTATTTAAAATGTAGTTTTTATTTAAAATGATTTTTTTTACAAGATTTATATTTTTTGTGTTACCTTTGTTTTATTTTTTAATTGAAAAAGAATCTTCTGCTGCAGGATTTTAAAAGAGGAGATAAAAACAGAGTATTTTAGAATAAAATCTCATTTAAAATTCTTTTAATGGTTTGGTGGTTATGGTTTTGAAAAAATCTTAATAAAAAAATCAGTTTTTTAGCAAATAAGTTTTGTTAAAGTAAATTTGACTTTGTTTTTAAATAAATTTTTTTCTTCTTTCTTTTAAATAATTTTGTTAATTTCGAAATAAATATCGTAGTTTTTTTTTAGTTTAAAAAAATAAATTAAAACTTTTGTTTGTGTAAAAGAATATGATATTTACATCTTAAGATGTTGGCATAATGGTAAGATATTTGTTTTTCAATGTACATGACCCAAGTTCGAGTCTTTGAATGCTTCATTTTATCGTTGTTTTTACTAAATAATTATTTTAAATAAAAGATTTCATTTAGCGTTTTTTTTCTTTTTTTTAAACAAAATTCAAAAATACAAAATATGTATTGTAAAAAAGAGCATAGCTTATATCTCAAAGTGGTGGCACATTGGTGTGACGTTTTAGTATCAACATTCATGTCGCAAGTTCAAGTCTTAATGTTTCATAAAATTAAAATTATTTTATTTATTTATTTATTTATTATTATTATTTTTTTTTGCTAAATAATTATTTCAAAAACTCCAATGACGGGAATTGGAACCTTCCAATATTCTCGAGTTGTCAAAATTTTTCTAATGGCTTTCGTGCCACTCATATCTATTAATTCATATCTTATAATAAAATGTGAATTAATATAATATGAAACATTTAAAATAAAAAAAGTATATTTTTTTGGACCAAATAACATAATAGGATAATTTTTGACAAAATGTGGTACCGTTTTCGAATGGGTGTTGTAGGGTGCTAACACCTTTCCTATGCTCAGTCGACTCCCGAACCAACAATCTGTTTTCGCAGACCTTGTCTTTATTTTTAGGTGACCAATCACACCTCGTAGATGATTGGTGGCGACTCCAAACCCTTATCTCGAAAGAGACCCTTCAGGGGATGACGTCGGCCGCTCCGCGTCGACGTTGCGACAGCTAGGGTTTATGAAATTGTAAAGACTAGATTGCTACGTTGTTGTGTAAGCAATCTAGCCTTTACAATTTCATATAAATTAGCTAAGGCTAGATTGCTACATTGGGTCGATCTTTTTATCACTTGCTACAACGGTCATGTACACTTGCACAAAGGGTTCTAAACCGTACCAACAGCAGTCCAACTCTCCTTCTTTCTCTAGGTTTTTATCTCCTCCAACTCTCCCTCTCATCTCCTCCGAATCTCCCTCACATCTCATCCTCTCTATCAACTCCCGTTTCTCCAAAAAAATCCTTGTGTGATCTTTCTCTACAACCATTTATAAACAATCGAAGGAAAATATTGAAGATCTGTAACGATATTCACGAATGATCTAGGAACAATCGAAGATTTGAAGTGATTAAAGATCTAAGACAACGATGAAGATTAATGATCAAAAGGAAAGCCATTCAAGATCTAAGACGACGACAAAGATTATTAACGATCGAAAGGAAAATTGTTCAAGATCTAAAGCGAATTATTGAAAGAAGAACAACTGGGCAATTTTTGGATTTTGTTTTGGGATCTAAAGAAAGACATATTAATCGAAAAAAAGAGGAACATTTACGTTTTTTTCGGTTTCGTTTTGGGATCTGAGAAAAAATTTTGTACCCCTTTTCCCCATTTTTGTCTCTGTCTTTAGACAATAAGCAACACAAAAAGGCAAATAAGGGAACCATCTTCACAAATGTGGAACAATCCTTCAACAAATCTGAGATTCTTTTGTTATTTTCAATTTTCTCCGCCAAATATGAGATTTTCACTTCTCCCTCTCATCTCTCTTAGATCTTACACAACCTGACAACCTAACCCGACCCAACCTTGAAGATATAAGGGTTGGGTTGGGTTGGGTTGCCCACTCACTTCGGTTCTGTCGGGTAAAAGAGCTTATCGACCAAAATTTTTTATTGGTCCTAAAAAACCTCATAACCCGACCCGACCTAACCCATGAACACCCCTATTTATTACCACCCGTAGGAGCTGGAATATTCCCAAGCTGGTGGATTTGGTTGGAGAAGAGGATGTTGAACAGATATCTAGCATTCCTATTAGTGGTTTCGGAGGCTTGGATAGGTGGATTTGACATTATCAGAGGCATGGAGTTTACACTGTCAAGAGTGACTATAAGCTTGCAATGAAAGACCGTAAGACCGTATCCTAGCTAATAGCCCTAGTGATGATTACAAGGAGAGGTGGTGGAAAGAGTTTTGGAAAATCGATCTCCCTCCAAAGATTAAAATCTTCCATTGGAAAGTAGTTCAAAATATTATTCCAGTGATGGTCAATTTGAGACACATGGGCATGGAAGTTTCTTCTATTTGTCCTATCTGTTGCACTAGGAGGAATCTGTCAATCATGCTATGGCGGGATGTAAAAGAAATACTAAAATATGGAAACTACTTTTCCCTGAAGCAGCCCTCGGGAATCATTTCAACGGCAGTTTTGTAGATCGCTAGTTGGCGATGATGGCTTCTCTTTCTCCAAAGGACTTAAATTTGGATGATATTATTTGTTGGGCATTATGGAACGATTGCAACTCCTACAGATTTAAAAATGGTCTCTCTGATATTAATGAGAAAGAATCTTGGATTGTTGCTTATTTGGAAGAATTTCTAAGAAAACAACAACAAGATAGGGAGAAGCTCAAAAGTCCCTCATCTCATGACCAAAATTGGACCCCTCCCCCAAGGGATTTTGTGAAGATCAATTCGAACGCTGCCTACGGTCAAATCGAAAGAAGATCAGGGGTAAGGATTTAAATTACGGATGAGAATAATATGATTTAGGCGGCACTCTTCTCTTCTCATACTTTCTTCAGTCCGATTTTGGCAATTTGAGAGGGTATTCGCCTGGCTTCACGGATGGGGTTCCCCAAAGTTGTGGCGGAGTCTGATTCCTTAGAAGCCGTCAATTTGATCACTAGCGAGGTCGTTCTCCACAACAACTTGGCTTCCTGGGTTGATGACTGGCGGCACCTCTTCAAGAAATTCAGTTTCTTCATGTTCTTTGTGAGGAAAATGAGCCTGTGCATGCCCTTGCTAAAGCCTCTTTGAATCTGAATCATTATTCTCTTCGATTGTCAGGTTTTTCCATCTGACTTCACATGTTGGTGGAAGCTGATGTTTCTCGTGATGTAGCCCTTAAGACATCTTGAGTGTTTTAAATGAATTTTCATTATTAAATAAATAAATAAATAAATATATATATATATATATATATATATAAATAAAAGCACTCCCATATTTTTCAAAAGACATACCAAACACGCCTTGTTTATGCAAGGATATGCACAACAGTGTATTTCAGATTGCAACTCGAACTCGCCTCCGGACCGACCTGAATACTTGGGCGGACCTGCACAAAAAGGTGAGCACTCCGACGATCAAGTCAGTATTGGTCGGATTCCCAGTTTAGTTCGAGGTCAGAAATCATCGTACCTGATCGTGGAGTGAAGTCCTCTACTTATGGGTGGTAGTCCCGGTAATCTCGCGACCGTCGGTTACACCCGGTAATCTCGGGACCGACGGTTATACCCGATAATCACGCCGCTGACAGTAGCTCACATCGGCCCCCACCGAACTTCCCGGTAGGTTGGACCTCGGCCAGGTTCACCTCGGCTCTCATACTTAGCATCTGTCAACGCCAGTGGTGGTAATCTCGGCCGTCCGAGCTGGACATGACTCATGAGTCATCTTGGAGCACCAATAGGGGTCCTCCACGTGTCCAGGGTATTCTCTTCCCCAAACACGCCTTAAATCCCTAATTAAATGTTTCGTTAAAAACATATAAATAATGAGTCTAATGTGTATCATAAATCTGCACAATAATAATCTTACCTTTTACAAATTGCTCGACCACTATGGTTCAAATTTTCAAACCCGACAAACCCTCATTTTTTTTCTTCCAAGCTCAAGCAAAATATGCTTTTATCAAAATTTCCCCCTCTAAAAAGTATGATGTATCTTGATGGGGAAGGGTGAAGCACAGTGACATTGATTTGATGAAGCTCTTTAGAAAGATATAGTTGTAGCCTTTGTAGCCCATTTCCCAAGCAATCTTACTCCTACTTTCCATCTATATGAAAACGACCATTCCTTAAAATATATGGTCTCTTTGCTTATAAATAAACACTACATTCAATTATTCTTTCCCTTTTTCAGTATTTTTCCTACTGAAAGAAACAATTAATCGAGATCGATTTGATTTTTCTTTTGGGATGCCACCCACAGATGAAAAGTTGAGAGAGAGAGGAAGTTAGGTTAAAATTTGAAAGGTTTTAACCATAAAAAATAAAATAAAATAAACAATATGAGGAAAAATATCAAATGTAGAAAGTTTGGAGAGATTAAATTAATGTTCGAGTTTTTAAGGAAATTTGAAATGTTTTAATTGTGAAAGAAAAATGTAAAAAAATTTGATAGGTAGTAAATTAAACTTGAGAAGAATTTATTGGGCGTTTTATTTAGAATTAATTACGGGTTTTCTAAACTTGTATTTAATGGAATATTTTTTTTACCAAGAGAATTATATATATTATTAATTTGTATTTTTAATATTATAAGAAAAATTTTATGGAAAAGATATTAATTTTATATTTTAAATTAATAAATAAATAACAATATTATAGTGTATATATTATAATAAAATATGAGGTTTCGTAGAATTGAAGGTCTTGCGCCATTGCCTCACTTGCTACCTTAAGCGATGAGTAGATGATATCTCACTTTTACAAGGAGTCGTTTGACGATTTGTGGTTGAAGTAAAGTTAATTTTAGGTTAAAATATTATTTTGATCCATGTAGTTTTAGTCTTGGTTTATTTTAGTTCCCGTGCTTTGAAAATGTTCTTTTTGGTCAATACAATTTTAACTTTGGTTCATTTTAGTTCATGTTTCTTCTTTGTACTCCTAAAAAGTAGTCATTTTAGTCCATCTTTTCAAAATTGTAATACAAGTTTACTCATAATGAAAACTATTTAGTATATAGTAACGTTTACATTTTAAGAAATATATTGATTCTATTGTCGTGTTGAAATTGTGATAGAAAAAAAAATTAAGAAAAAATTAAGGGACCAGAATGGTCACTTTTTAATAGTAGAGAGACCAAAATGAACATTTTCAGAATACAAGAACTAAAATATTCGAAGTTAAAAGTATAATATAGAAACCAAAAAGAAATATTTTAAAAATATAGGGACTAAATTAGTATTTTAAGTTAATTTTATTAAGCTCCTCAAGGAAAAATAGCAACTTCTTGTGAAAATAGACGAAGGAAAAAAAAAACAATAATTACCCAAATATATTTTCAATTAATTCTATTAATCAAAGAAACACAAACACAGTTTCAATTTTCTTGAAAAACTCCTAAGCTTAATCCTATCAATATAGTTCAAATAATTAATCATAACTATTTCATTCTTATATATATGTGCAAATCAAAATGGTCAAATCCATTGTTTTTCTTTTCCTCGATTTGAATCAAATCAATCCATTCTATCTTTATTGACTTTCAAAACCAACTAAACCAAATCAAAATAAATTTAATTAGGATATTTATGTCATTTTCATAGATATCTCCGTATATTAATAAATTCGACATTGAGATGACCAAAAATGACGAAATATAGAAAATATCAACAAAATATAACTAATATGGACATAATATCAATACTGATAGTTTGTAACTTATTTAAAAGAAGGCAAAATATTTATTTGATAATTTAAATATATGTTATGAATTTTTTCGATTGACATAGACATTTTATCAACATTTACATCGACACTCTCATGAAATTGAGACCTCGATATTTTCATCTACATCGATATCTAAAAGCTTCTCCAATAAGACATAAAACTGAGATGAATAAAAAAAAAGAGGGATAAAAGTGTAATTTCATATATATATTTTGTTGAACAAGCACTTATAAAAAGAGAGGTAAAAAAAAACTTTATTTCTACATATTCATATCCATTCAAGAAGTGGGTTTTGGTTCAAAACTCCTCCTTGGCTTCTCTCTTAAAAAAAAAAAAAAAAAAAACATCATTTTTCCTCTTCTCTCTTCATCCTTCTCTCAATTCCAAATCTTCAAGACAGCTCTGGTAATAAATATATATCTTCTTCCTTTTTTTTCTTCACTATTTATAATTAATTAATTTTATTTCTCTATCCATTTTTTGGGTCTAATTTTCTTGAGAGAATTTAAGTTTTTGATTGGCTGACAGAAGATAGAGAGCACAACTCATCATGCCCAAGAGAGAGCTTGTGTTTGAGCAGCTTTTGTGCTCTTTTTTCTTCTGTCAACCACATAAAATTTATTCTCTTTTTCCTTTTTTGTTTAAAAAAAGTTATTTTAAGTATAATTTTATTTCAATTTTAATCTGTATTAATCACCATAAGCTTTAGAAAATCTTTGCCAGATGAAATAAGATGTCTCTCTAAGCTCATGATCATGGTGTTACAACTTTAATTTTATAGACTTTAAATAAGATGTAGATGTTTATTTTCTCGAAGAATATTTAGGTGTTTATCGGTCGGTTAGAGCCCGTTTTTTGCTGACCACTGATAAAAATTTGATGGTTTTGAGAAACAGAAAACATCTATTTTATGCATTTCTCTCTCCTTCTCATCAAAACTTTAGTGATGATGGATAAATATACCTAAATGTTTTTTTTAATGTTTCTCCCTCTCTTTTTTTTTAAGAAAGATATGGTTTTAAAGATAGATTTTTCTCTCTCTTGTATTATTATTATTTTTTTGAGATAAATTCTCTCTCTTTTATTAATTAATCTATATAAATGTTAAGTTTTTAGATTAGAATTGTTAAATATTGTCATTTTTTATGTCATAAATTATTATTAATCTCATACATGGATACTGATAACAAAATAAATATTGTCCTTTCCTTTTGAATTGTGGACTGAAAATTTAGTTGTAAAAGTTGAATTGGAAACTTATTAAAATTTGACAAGCTTTAAGAACTTTAGAGAATAAGAATATATTTTAATCAATTTGTCTATTTTTAAAAATATAAAACTATTTTAGTTAAATTATAAATTTAGTCTCTAAATTGAGATGGTTATATTTAGTTTAGCCTTTGAACTTTTAAAAGTTTCAATTACAGACTATATAATTCTAATAAGTCGATGTTATTAACACGAATATTTAAATATTGACGTGACATGCTATTTAGATTAGTAACTACTCATATGACATGATGGGTACAAGAAAGTACGTCAATTAGATAAAATGAGGTTGAGGGAGTTTTTTTTCTTTTTTTTAGTACAATATGTAAGGATGGGAGATAGACATATGTCAATTACCGCTAAGCTATGCTCGTTTTGGCTTTTTTATTTTTTAATGGCATGTAGGCAAAATAAATCTTAAATCTAATTCTTTTTCTGTCAAAGGCGTTACTTACATTCTCAAAGGTTGGAGGTATGTGTCTCTCAATTCCGATGTTGAACTTAAAAACCGTACTTTTAAAACATGCTACGAAGTTTAATGATAAAATTTACACAATGATTAAAATTTAAGCTTGTTTGATAACTATTTCATTATAGGTTGATCTACTCTTGAAAACTTGATGAATTTTCAAACAAATTTTTTTAAGATGGTAAAAGATGAAAATTTGTGGGCCAGCATGGAAGACAAAAACATGAGACATCGTACCATGCTAGGAAATCATGTCTAGGCGTGTCTTATTTTGTTTGAGCTACATACGTCTTTATTTTTTAAGTGGGCCACGTTTTCAATCCCTTTATTTATTTTAATAGGTAAGATAAAGTTATTAAAGTACGGGTTTGATAATGTCAACATGTGCATAATTTAACTGGTTACTGTTGTGCGAAAATACACCAATAACCATGCTTTTTTTATCAAATAATATTAATCATAATCCAAATAAACCAACCAAGCAATTAATATTAACACTAAATCAAGTAAGAAAGGTAAGAGAAGACGACACAAAAATTTATAGTGGTTCGACCAACGTGGTCTACATCCACTGTGCAAGTTGAGAACAAACTTATATTAGCTTCAATATCCAAAAACAACACAAACAGAGGAGGAAAAATAACAAAACAAAAAATCTCATGCAGAGCCGCCAATGAAGAAGGTGAAACAATGCACAAAAAAATACCAGGAAGAAACTTCTGTATTTTTCCACCCTCCGTTTTTGTGTTGCAGGGAAGAAGATGAAACTCCAAAATTTATTTTTCTACTGCTAAACCTTCAATCCCACGGCAGTAAAAGGTTTTGAAGAAAAAAACCTACATGGGCTCGCACCAACATAAAAGACAAAAGGGGTTAGTACATAGATGATCTATTTAGAAATCATAATTACGTAAAATGATTAAAAAGTATAGAATGTACACTTTTGTCAAGAAACAACCCTAATTAGATGATACCCATCACACAAATTACTAGTATGTCCTTTTAAGAATCTATCTCAATATTAAATAATTATTAAAATCTAGAATTAGTAAATTGGAAGGTCAAATCCTTTAAAATGTGCTAATGATACTTTCCAATATAAAAAAATCCCAAAACCCAAAAAAACCATCCATTTTCGAAACCCACCATTTTCTTCTTCCTCCGACCGTTCGTATTTCTTTTCTTCCTTCGACCGTCCGTTTTTCTTCCTCTGGACCTCCGTTCTTCTTCTCCGATCGTCCGTCGCTGTCTGCCCTCCTCTCCGACCGACTCCGTTTTTCTCCGTCGCAAGAGCATTAGTCTGCATTTATCCCCTTCGAAAGGAGATTTCCGTCGATTCTTCTTCTCTGATCGTTTCTGCCTGCCTTCGTCTCCGACCGATGTCTGATTGCCTTCATCTCTGGCCGCCTCTATTTTTCTCAGTCGCCAGAGCAGTTCATCTCCCGATTGAAAGGTTTGCATTCCAACGGTTGTTTTCAATTTCTGATTTTGTGTGAAATATTGTATATATGATGATATATATTATAGTGATTTAATTAGGATATATCTTATAACTCAACTTGTATATATGCGGACATGCGGATATATACTATAGTGATTTTGAATGTATATATGCAGATATATAAGTGAATATATCTTATAACTCGACATGTATGTATGCGGATATGCACATATATAATATAGTGATTTTGAATGTATATATGCGGATATATAAGTGGGTATATACGTGATATATATTTTTTGAATATGCGGATATATGTTTATTGAGACTTCAAAAGATGTTTATGTGATTTTGAATTGTCTTTGAAGATTAAGCACTGGGAGTGAATTAAGGGAAAATCAACCTTTTATTGAATGTGTAAATTAAGGTTTTGAATGAGTGAATTAAAGGATTTGTGTTGAAAATTAGTATGGGCCCACAATAATTAAAGGATTATGATAATAATTTATGGAATTAAATCTTTTATATTTTAAAAAAACAAATAACTATAATAAAGGTAAATGCAATAAATAAGGGTAAAATTGGAATTAAAATAAAATCCTAGGTGCAGAAATCTAAAAGTTTAAAATTAGAAAATTTTAGACATTTGTGTAAATAAGTTTCTAAAACAGCCATCCGAAGACATTATCTCAAAACAAAAATCACCTCAATAGAGATTTTGGGCCTTAACAAGTAAAAACTCAAGCCCAATATTCTTTGAAAAAAACATACTTGAGTCACAAAATAACAAATCACCCTCTTGAATCAAGTAGATCTTTAGATGAAGAAACAAAACACCATCTTGAACACAACTCTACACTTTAACATCATTATAAACAAGAAACATCAGCCAGTCGGTCACAAAAAAATTTAAATTTTACACTCGACAAGAACTTTGTAAATATATTCAACAATATTATTTTCAGATGCAATCTTCTTAAGCTTCACTGTCTCTTACTCACTTCATCTCTCAAAAAATGAAACTTTATGTCAACATGTTTGGTTCGATCATAGTATAATGATTTTTTCGAAAGTGCCAGAGCACTTTGACTATCACAATGTATAATAGGTTCTACTATATCTCCCAGCATGTCTGATATCAACCCCTTTCAACCAAATTGCTTCCTTAACTGATTTAGATAATGTTATATACTCTGACTCGGTAGTAGATAACACCACTATAGACTAAAGTGAAGATTTCCAATTTATTGTATTGCCAAACTGTTGCGCCTCTACTTAATAGCTCGAGGGTAAGTGCAAGTGCATACTGTCACAAGTAATAATATGAAAGTATTCCAAGTTCATCTCCACAAGGACTAATTTCCTTTTAAAAATGAATTTGTATACTGCTTGAATGAGCAATGGGGTTTGGGATAAAAATTTAGTGAATATGTTGGGAAATACGATTTAAAAACACAAGGACTAAAAAACCAACCCTCCTACTAAACTGGTTCAACTCCTATTCCATATCGCTTTTGGTTGTTTAGAAGCTTAGGCTAGCGTTTACATATGTCTATGCAACTCTAGAATCCTAAATAAATCAAGTTCCAACTTACGTTTAACGGGTAAGAGAGTCTATGTCTAGGATCTTGTTTTAGTTCTTATTTCTAAGTAATTTCTCGTTTTACCTTGATGAGATCCGTTTGACTCTAACCTTTTCAGAATTAAATTCAAACTAGTGTGATTTAAACAAGTTGCCAACAAGAAAATCAACTGGAATAATTATGTCAATCAAGATAAACAAAGAAAGCGTAATACGTCGTGCTCACTAATAGATGTAATTTAAAATAGATGTAATTTAAAATAGATGAACTAAACCATTCGTAGGAGGGTTGAAGAAATAATTTAGCTACTCATGGAAGTGAAAGAAATGAAAACACAAGTGAAGACAACAAAAGAAGGCATTTTAATTGAAGTTGGAAAGAAATTACAAAATGGAACAAATTGAATTGTAGTAAAATAACAAGAGTAATTGAAGAACAAAAACTTAAAAACTAAAGTTGATAATAAAGTAGAAAGGAAGAAAAAAAGCATGGAAATTGAGATGCCTTGAAGTGATGCTTGAAAGCTCTTTTATAGGTCATGTAGGTAACAAGATGTTGAGAAATGCATGGGAGATTGGAACCAAACGAGGTTGTAGAGATTTTAAGAACTAATAACAAATCTTGGACCAATTACTTGGTCAAAAGTTGTTATTCCCGTTTAGACAATCTAGGCATCAAATGTGGCTGAAGCATTGTGATCATTCCTTTAGTATGCTAGAAATTCTGGTCCTGCGATGTTCCTGACGCATTGTGATCATCAATCTTCACTTTTCCTTACAAAATAAGCATATTTACACAATTTAGCCTTCATTTACCTATAACTGAATTCCAAAGTCCCTAATCACAAAATATGCACATTTTCCCTAAATTATATGCATGAACATACATATTTCATCTCAAATAACCATCAACTAAGCATGCAAACCTACATTTTTTAGCCTTTAATTAAGGCTTAACACAAACACCTTAAACACAAAACTAGTTGTAGATTTTCTTTTATCTAAGTCGAACGCCAAGTCAGCATCAACAAAACCTTCTAAATACTGAAAATCAAAATTGCCAGCTGTGTAAATTAAACCATAATCCTTAGTATCTTTTACATATCTGATAACACATTTTACAGCTTCCCAATGTGGTTTACTTGGACAACTCATAAAACGGCTAACAACACTCATTGCAAAGGCTAAATCTGTACGAGTACATGTCATTTCATACATTAAACAACCTATTGTATTAGAATAATGTATTTTGGCCATACCTGCAAGTTTTGGGTCTGTCTTCGGAGACTGAAGATTTGACAATTTGAAATGAGAAGCTAAAGGGACAATCATTGATTTTGCTATGTCAAGTTGAAACCTCTTAACTACACTATCTAGGGAATCCCGTCGGTAATTGTGAGTTTGCTCGCAGGATTGTCTCTGCAAATTTCCATATCTAGAATCTTTCTAGCTGGATCTAAATTCTTCATATCCAATTCTCTGCATAGTTCAACTTTTAACTCAACAATCTCAGAATATACATGAGAAGATACAAACGTATCATCTACATACAGTAATATAAACACAGACACATTCTTGGACACATATTTAACATAAACACAGCTGTCATAATCACTTCTACTAAACCCACATTTAACTATAAATGTGTCAAACCTACACAATTGCCTTGGAGATTGCTTAAGCCCATAAAGAGACTTTTTCAATCTACAAACCAAATGTTTTTTTTTCCTTTTCAATGAAACCTAGGGGTTGAGACATATAAATTTATTCCTCTAACTCTCCATACAAAAAGGTCGTTGTCACATCCATTTGCTCAAATTCAAGATTAAAATGAGCAACTAAAGACAACAAAATACGAATTGAGGAATGTCTTACAAGAGCATAATAAACCTCATTATAGTCAATTCCATATTCTTGAGTAAAACCTCATGCAACTAACCTAGCTTTGTATCTAGGTTTGTTTTCACCACTAATACTAGACTTTACTTTAAACAACCATTTGCAATCAACAAGCTTGTGACCTGGTGGCTTTTCTGCAAGTACCCAAGTCTCATTTTTAATTAATGAGGTAATTTCTTCATTCATAGCAATTAACCACTTATCACTTTCTTTAGACTGCATTGCTTCATCAAAGTTCGAAAGTTCATGACTTAACAAGATTTCATCACAGTTTAAGGCATAAGTTGAATGATTTTCATGTTCAACTACATAACTTGCTTCATCATATTTTGCTGGTGGTCAAATAATCCTTTTTTGTCTATCTCTAGCCAACTGGTAATCTGACACTTGAGATTCTAACTGGATAATTTTAGCATTAACAATTTCAGATTGTTCCTCAAGTAATTCACTAGTCAACTGATCATCAACCCTGGTAGCTTTATTAATAGAAATAGTTTGCTCACTTGATGGTCCAACAGTATGCGAGTTCTCTAATTCAATCTCGAATGAGTTTGAAGACACACTGTCTAGTTATTTGTGTAACTTACACTACCTGACAACTCCTAAGGCATGTCAAATTCATCAAATTTCACATACTCTGCTGATAATACATTGCTCTGGACCGGGTTCAAAAAGCCATAACCTATAACCCTTTACCTCAGATGGATAACCAAGGAAGATACACTTTCTTGCACGTGGCTCTAGCTTGTGTTGTTTAACATGTGCATATGCAGCACATCCGAATACCTTCAAATGACTAAGATTTGAGGCTTACCTGACCAAACTTCTTGAGGAGTTTTCATATTCAAGGCAACTGAAGGACTCCTATTTATGAGATACACTACTGTCAAAACTGCTTCACCCCAAAACATTTTAAGAAGCTTTGCATTTGCTAACATACATCTCACCATCTCAAGCAAAGTCCGATTGAACTGTTTTGCAATACCGTTCTATTGTGGTGTGTAAGAAGCTGTATGATGTCGCTAAATTCCAGCTTCTTTACACAAAGTTACAAAACTGTCGTTTATACACTTCAGACAATTATTTGTTCTCAAAACCTTAATTCTTTTTCCAGTTTGGTTTTCTACCGTAATTTTCCAATGTCTAAAGGTTTCAAACATCACTCTTCTTCTTCAAAGTAAACACCCACAACTTCCTTAAAAAATGATCAACAATACTCATAAAGTATTTTGCTCTTCCAAGGGTTGGAACCCTCGCTTGTCCCCACAAGTTCGAATGGACATAGTCTAAAATCCCTTTGGATAACTCTTTGCTTTTAGAAAATTTTAGTCTA
This sequence comes from Momordica charantia, assembly GCF_013281855.1. NCBI lineage: Eukaryota > Viridiplantae > Streptophyta > Magnoliopsida > Cucurbitales > Cucurbitaceae > Momordica > Momordica charantia. Next base: position 10,698,102 of record NW_028275166.1, on the reverse strand, counting down.
GTAGATTTTCCAAGAGTACAATGCTCACAAAAAAGTCATTCTGAAGGCTAGAACTTACCAAACAAACCTTATTTTTGTAATTTATTTAAACCTCTTTTTGAGAGACATGAGCTAATCTATTGTGCAAAATGATAGTTTCTTTATCACATTATCCTAAAACAACATTTGCAAAATGAGCGACAGTTGAGGTTCTATTTAAACATACAAGCCATTTCTAAGAGTATCTTCCATTTTAAGAAGTGAACCTTTATAGATTTTAAGTGCACCTCCCTCTGAATTGTAACTAAAACCTCATTTATCAAGCTGTCCAAGATAGATCAAATTTCTCTTCAAATCGAACAGACAAATTTTTCTCAATTTCATCCTAGAGTTTTAACTTGACTGATCCTATACCTTTTACAAGACAATGTTGATTATTGCCCATCAAAACCTTGCTACCTTCAAGTTTCTCAAAATCTTGAAAGTAATGTCTGTTTAGGGAAGAGAATACCCTGGACATGTGGAGGACCCCTATTGGTGTTCCAAGATGACTCATGAGTCATGTCCAGCTCGGACCGCCGAGATCACCGCCACTAGCGTCGACAGATACTAAGTATGAGGGCCGAGGAGAACCTGGCCGAGGTCCGACCTACCAGGGAGCTCGGTAGGGGCCGATGTGAGCTACTGTCAGCGGCGTGATTATCGGGTGTAACCGTCGGTCCCAAGATTACCGGGTGTAACCGTCGCGAGATTAGCGGGACTAGAGATAGAGGAAGAGGACCTCACTCCACGATCAGGTACGATGATTTTTGACCTCGAACTAAACTGGGAATCCGACCTATACTGACTTGATCGTCAGAGTGCTCACTTTTTTGTGCAGGTCCGCCCAAGTATTCAGATCGGTCCGGAGGTCGAGTTCGAGCTGCAATCTGAAATACACTGTTGTGCATATCCTTGCATAAACATTTGGCGCCGTCTGTGGGGAAGACAATCTAAGTCATCCCAATTCTTTTAAACTAACACGCGAGCGAACATGGTTCAACCAGCGAACTCGACCAATACGGCAGATCGAAGGACTCTAGCTGCCAGCGATGCCCACCAGAGGGAGGTCGGAGCAGCAGTGGTAGAGGGGCAAGGTCACGACGGCCTAGCAACAGAACCCCTCCGCAGGTCGGCACGAATCACCGCGACTGTCCTACCACCTGCGCACCCAAGGACATCCAAGGCCACCCGTGGCCGAGGTGGGACCTCTAAGAAGGGCGCCCGGGGTCCAGCCCCGGCTCCAACAAGTGAGAACTTTGACGCACTCCAGAGAGAAATGGAGGCAATGCGCACACAAATGCGGTCCATGGATGAAATGTATAACGAAATGATCTTAGCTGCAGGCGCAGGGTCTCGATCTGAGAACTGAGTGATGCGCGTTGACATACGCGAGCCAAGGGGTTCCCACCTCGGCCCAGTCGAGGAAGAACATCCCGAAGACATCGAGAGCGAGGGACACACTCGCCGGGGGGGAGACCTCCGTGAGCATCTCAACAGAAAGAGAGGCTCATCTCTCCGAAAAGGACAGTCACCATCCCGCTCACACAGGAGCTCCAACCAGCAGGCTGAATCCTCTCACAACCCAGCAACTTCTGCAGGAGTGATAACAAGGGAGGAGTTCGACCAGCTGAGGGACCAGCTCGACGCTCAGGTGGAGGCCTTAAAGGCCAAATGTGAGCAGAAAGAAGGTTCACTGAACGATGGCAACTTGGGAGAATCGCCTTTCACCTCGGACGTTTTGGAAGCACCGATCCCTCCGAAGTTCAAAGCTCCTACCGTGAAGCCTTATGATGGGTCAAAGGACCCCAAGGATTATGTTGAGGTCTTTGAAGGCCTCATGGATTTCCAGGCGGCATCAGACGCAATCAAATGTCGCGCCTTTCAGATCGCACTTACTGACAGCGCGCGATTGTGGTATCGGAGACTGCCAACCAGGTCAATCTCAACTTACTCTCAGCTGAGAAGGGAGTTCCTCACCCAGTTCTCTTCTCGGCATTATGACAAAAAGATAGCAAACCATCTCGCCACCATCAGACAGAAGGAGGGTGAGACGCTGCGAGAATATGTCGCCAGATTCCAGGAGGAGCAGTTGAAGGTCGCACACTGCTCCGATGACTCGGCCATGTGCTATTTTCTCACCGGTCTATCCGACGAGGCCCACACGGTGAAACTTGGAGAGGAGGCCCCGGCCACCTTCGCCGAGGTGCTTCAGAAGGCGAAGAAAGTCATCGATGGACAGGAGCTCCTCCGAACCAAAACCGGCCGACCAGAACGAAAGATCGGCCGGGGTAGAAGTGGAAAAGATATAGAAAAGGCAGATCCAAGGTCCAAGGACAAGGGATCCTTTTCCAGCGGCCGAGCTGAGTATCGAAGGGCGGAGAACGGACCTACCAGCAGCCGACCTTACGAACGCTTCACTCCGACCAAGATTCCAATTTCCGAGATCCTAACGAACATCGAGGAATCTGGAATGGAAAAACTACTCAAGCGTCCTGAGAAGCTTCGGGGAGCCCCGGAGAGGCGCAGCAAGGACAAGTATTGCCGTTTCCATCGGGAGCACGGCCATAACACGTCGGACTACTGGGAGTTGAAGCGCCAAATTGAGGATCTAATTCAAGATGGCTACTTCAAGAAATTTTTGGGAAAGCCGAGGACTGGCTCGGCAGAGAAAAAGGAAGAGCGGAAGTGTTCGAGGACGCCGCCCCGGCGCACTGACCGACCTGCGGTCATCAATACCATTTTCGGAGGGCCAAGCGGAGGTCATTCCGGACATAAAAGAAAGGAGCTAGCTCGTGCAGCCAGGCGCGAGGTGTGCATCATCAGGGAGTAGGGGCCGACCTGCCCAATCACCTTCGACAATACAGACTTAGAGGAGGTGCACCTGCCCCACAATGATGCACTTGTGATCGCTCCCTTGATTGATCATGTGGTGGTTAGGAGGGTGCTGGTAGACGGAGGCGCATCTGCTAACATCCTATCCTTACCGACCTACCTCGCCCTGGGATGGACGAGGTCGCAATTGAAGAAAAGCCCGACACCGCTGGTTGGGTTCTCTGGAGAATCGGTCATCCAAGAGGGTTGCATCGACTTGCCGGTCACACTTGGGCATGACCAAACTCAGGTCACCCAAATGGCAGAGTTCGTGGTAATTGACGGTAGATCGGCCTATAACGTCATCTTTGGGAGACCCATCATCCACCTATTTCGGGCCATTCCCTCGACACTTCATCAAATTTTGAAGTATTTCACCCCCAATGGCGTGGGCACAGTCCGAGGAGAACAGACCGCTTCGAGGGAGTGTTATGCCTCCGCACTCAAAGGCTCATCAGTCTGCGCCCTCGAAACTCTCGCCGGTAGGGATGGGACGCTCGAGTTCGAGGCCGACCTGCCGAGGAGGGAGTCTGCCGCACCCACTGAGGAGCTCGAGCTTGTTCCTCTGCTTAGTCCCGAGAAGCAAGTAAGCATAGGAACCAAGCTGGGGGCCACCGACAGAGAGGAGCTAATCCACTTCCTCAGATCCAACTCGGATGTTTTTGCGTGGTCCCATGAGGACATGCCTGGCATTGACCCGAAAATCATGACGCATCGCCTCAGCATAGATCCGTCATTCCGACCTGTAAAGCAAAAAAGAAGACCTATAAACAAAGAGCGGAGTGATGTAATTTTTGAGGAAGTTAGCAAACTTTTGAAAGCTAAATACATAAGAGAAATTTCGTATCCCAAGTGGCTCTCCAATGTTGTATTAGTTAAAAAATCTAACGGAAAGTGGAGAATGTGCGTAGATTTTACGAACTTAAATAAGGCATGCCCGAAGGATTGCTTCCTGCTGCCGAGGATTGATCAGCTCGTGGACACCACAGCCGGGCACGAACTGCTCACCTTTATGGATGCCTACTCTGGGTACAACCAAATCAAGATGCATGTCCCCGATCAAGATCATACCGCATTCATAACAGACCAAGGTCTGTACTGTTACAAGGTCATGCCCTTCGGTTTAAAGAACTCAGGAGCAACCTACCAAAGAATGGTGAACAAAATGTTCGGCAAGCAGATCGGCCGGAATATGGAGGTATATGTGGACGACATGCTCGTCAAGAGCAAGCAGTCGAAGTCGCATCTCTCCGATCTGACCGAAGCATTCGAGGTTCTGAGGACATATCAAATGAGGCTCAACCCAGCTAAATGTGCCTTTGAAGTCTCTTCGGGCAAATTCCTTGGCTTCATGGTGAACAACCGGGGAATCGAGGCCAACCCCGAAAAGATTAAAGCCGTGATTGAGACGGAGGCACCTAGGACGCTAAAGCAGCTTCAGTGCCTCAATGGCAGGATTGCGGCCCTGAACCGGTTTGTTTCAAGGTCGACAGACAAGTGCCTTCCTTTCTTCAAAGTCCTACGAAAGAAAGGGCCGTTTGAATGGACAGCGGAGTGCGAGCAAGCATTTCAGCAATTGAAAAGCTACCTCTGTTCGGTACCTTTGCTCGCCAAGCCCATGCCGGGGGACAAGCTCCAATTGTACTTAGCAGTGTCTGACAGTGCCGTCAGCTCGGCCCTAATCAGGCAAGAGGGAGTGCGGCAAAACCCGGTCTACTACACAAGCAAGGCTATGACCGAAGCCGAGACTAGGTACCCTCAGATGGAGAAGCGGCGGCAGATTTCATAGCCGAGCTCAAACCACCTTCCGAGTTGAGCGAGTCCGACCTACCGTGGACAATCTATGTCGATGGATCCTCCAATGAGAAGGGGTGCGGGGCCGGGGTCCTCTTGCTCGGACCAGGAGGCGAGCGATTTGAGTATGCCCTGCGGTTCGGTTTCGGACTTCTAACAACGAGGCTGAGTATGAAGCATTTATTGCCGGCCTGCGAATCGCTAGAGCATTGGGGGCCTCTTGTGTTAAGGTCTTCAGCGACTCCCAGCTGGTTGTAAGCCAGATCAAGGAGGAGTATCAAGCCAAAGACTCCCGAATGGAGAAGTATTTGGGCAAGGTCAGATCGCACCTCGCCCAGTTTCGAACTTACGAAGTAAGCCGGGTTCCCCGAGCAGAAAATTCTAATGCTGACGCCTTGGCCAAGTTAGCGTCGGCGTACGAGACCGACCTGGCCAGGTCGGTCCCCGTCGAGATCTTAGGTAATCCCTCTATCTCAGAGCCAGATCTGATGGAGATCGACACTCCAGAGTCCTCATGGATGAACCCGATTGCAGACTTCATTAGGGGCAACTCACCGCAAGACCCCAAGGAGCGCAGAAAGTTGGCAAGGCGAGCAGCTCGGTTCGTGGTCCGAGGTGGAGCATTGTACCGACGCGGCTTTTCCCTACCTCTATTGAGATGCCTAACCCCTGAAGAGGGCCTGTACGTCCTTAGAGAAATCCACGAAGGGGTGTGCGGCAATCACTCGGGCGCCCGATCGCTGTCAGCCAAAGTGATCCGACAAGAATACTATTGGTCGACCCTCAGCCAGGACGCCAAGAAGTTCGTTAGAACTTGCGACAATTGCCAACGCTACGGAACCATAATCCACCAACCTCCCGAGCTGCTCACCCCCATCTCGGCCCCGTGGCCATTCGCGCAGTGGGGGGTAGATATCATTGGTCCTTTCCCATAGGGCAGGAGCCAGACCAAGTTCGCTGTGGTAGCTGTGGATTACTTCACAAAGTGGGCCGAGGCCGAGGCGCTCTCACACATAACGGAATCCAGAGTCACGTCCTTCGTATGGACAAATATCATATGTCGCTTTGGTATACCGCAGGCCATTGTGACAGACAACGGGAAGCAGTTTGACAATGCCAAGTTCAAAGACTTTTGCAGCAAGCTTGGCATAAGTCACCTTAGCTCGTCCCCCGCACATCCGCAAGCAAATGGGCAGGTGGAGGCAGTGAACAAGATCATCAAGCGAGGCATCAAACTTAGACTGGACTCCAAGAAAGGCAGGTGGGCCGAGGAGCTACCAGAAGTTCTGTGGTCGTACCGGACCACCCAAAGAGAATCGACGGGTGAGACCCCGTTCTCCCTGGCCTTCGGCTCCGAAGCTGTAGTCCCGGTTGAGATCGGCATGCCATCTGACAGAGTAGAGCATTACGAGCCTACGGCAAATGAGGAAGAGCTGCTCCTCAACCTCGACTTGTTGGAAGAAAGAAGAGCAATGGCCCAGCTACGCCTGGCGGAATATCAGGGTAGAATGGCCAGACATTACAACGCCCGCGTTCGACCTCGGACTTTTCAGGTCGAACATCTAGTCTTGAGGAGGGTCCAAACCCATGTGGGTGCCCTTGATCCGACCTGGGAGGGCCCGTTTGAGGTCAAGGGCATAGTCCGACCTGGGATGTACATATTGGCCGATCTGAAAGGAGACGTCCTCCCGCACCCGTGGAACGCGGAGCACCTGAAGCGTTATTATCCCTGAAATGCCAAAAGGATTTTCCATGGATCTGTAAAAACTGTTTCAAAAGAATTATGATTGGAGTAAATGTGATGATTTAATTTCATGATTCCGAGTTCGACCAGAAATTAAATGGGGGCCACGGACTCCCACGCGATCACATTCCAGCAGTCGGTTAAAATCCAATCCTCCAAAACCTAAGGGTACGAGGTGCGATGCCAAAACCACTGACGAATTTAAAATTCAAACCTTCAAGGTAAATAGGCGATGTGAAAAGTTCAAAATGATCAAGCCTCCGAACTTGAGGGTACGAAGTGCGATATGAAGAATAGCTACGGACTTAGGATTTTAGCCTTTTAACGTTTTTAAGTTAAGGGTGCGACGTTAAAAAATCCAGAGTTGGTGCAATGCATTGAACACTAAGAGATTATAACTCAAACTTGCAATTATTTTAGTTGAAGGCGCGACCTCAAAGGTAAGAGGTGCGAGGTGACATTGGCTGCAGTTCAAAGAAAAAGCAAAGAAAGGAAAGATGTTACCAACACCAAAGTAAAAACGAACAAAGCTTCTTCATTAATGGAGAGCAGAGCCAAGGCTTATAGACCTTGCAGCTCTGCCCTGACACATACAAACAAAAAAGAAGAGACGAGAGACAGGGAAAGGCCTCATGAAGGATGATCGCCTAAGAGCCTGCCTAAGGAGCGCCCTCCTGAGTGGTGCCGACCTGGTCCTCTTCGAGATCGGAGCAGTCAGAGTCCAGATCTCTGACGTACTTGTCCACCAACGCTTGGGGACCAGGGGTGCCGCCAGGCCCAGATGCCCACTGCTCGGCATACCTCTTCTTCAGACCACTGAGATCGATCTGAAGGTCAGGCATGTCGGAAGCAATGCCCTTCATGAGGAACTTGAAGCCCACGTCAGAGAAGTCCTTGGCAAATCCATCGAAGTCAGGATGCTGCCTAAACGATTCCTCCAATAGGACTCCATTGCTGAGACGCTCCTTCGCCGTCTCCAGCTCGGCTGTCGCACACTTCAGCTTCTTATCCTTCGTTTCAAGTGCCTGGAGCATGTCGTCTTTCTCCTTCAGGAGTTGGAACTTCTCCTTCTCCAAGCCCCTGGTGATAGCATGGGCAGCTCGGAGTTGGGCCTTGCGTCTGTCTTCTTCCTTCTTCAGCAGCTCAGCCTTGGTCTCCACCTCGGCCTTCAAAATTTCCACCTCAGAGTGAGTCTTCAGCACCTCATCCTTCATGGTGGAGGAAGCAGCCTCCAAGGCAGCAGAGAACTCATCTTTCTCCCTCGCTGCCAGAACTTCCCTCCCATCCAGCTCGGCCTTCACGGCCAGAGCCGATTGAATGGAAGCAACGAACGCCTGAGAAAAAGTACCAAAAAGAAGTTAGACCGAGCTACCTGTTAGGTAAATCGAGCAAAAACACCAATCTTACCTCAGCGGCGTAGCCGATGGTCCTCTACAGAACGGACCCTGGGTCGCTCACAAATTTGGACGCCCTCCTTAGGCAGCGGTCCAAACTTGCGGCCGAGATGCGGGACACCTGGTCCCTCACCCCAGAACTTGACGGCTCAACTCTGAACCGTGCCATCACATCGGACGTCCCGCCCATTCTGGCCTCAGGATCGTCCACCCGATCTGCGAAGCCCGCAGGCAAGACCCCACGAGCTCCGACCTCCAAGGGACTTCCTCCGCTTCTTCTTCTTCTTCCTTCGCTTCAGAGGGACTTCCTCCCTCACCTCCTCGCCCAAGGGCAAGGCGTCCACCGCCTCGGTCTGATCTCTGGGGCGCTTCTCCCTCGAAGGACCCCCAGAAGACTCCAGCTCGATCACTGGGGCTGGATCTTCCGAGGCTGACCTTACCACAGTAGGAGTGGCAGGTTTCGAACTCTGGGCGGCCTCAAGAGCACGGGTTCGGCCCTTGGACTTGCGCTTCACGTTGCTTGCAAATCCGCAAACCATGGCTGCAAAATAAAAACAGGGGTCAACACAAGGTTAGAGGAAAAAGGGGGGAAGCAAGCTCGGCATACCAAGTTCAGAGTTTGGGCTTGAGGATTCAATGGGACGAACTGCAGGGTTGTAATCTAGCAGCCCGGACTCAAGCAGCAGCTTGTCGGTCACCAAGGTTCCGACCTTCCTACCCCTCGGAAAGCGCTCCTTGTAATATTTCAACGTGTCGAAGGAGGCTTGCGTAAGCTCGGGATTGGTCGGATTGAAACTGCACAAAGACAAAATTTGAGTTAGACCTGAATGACAGAAAAGAAAATTACAAAAAAGTAAGAACTACTCCGTACCTAGGTTCCCAAACCTAGTGGGGACGTCAAAGAAGGAACGACCTGACTCGTCCTTTGCAAGCCATTCCCCAGAAGCGTAGAACAACTTCCTCACCCATCCCTTGATGGAGGTCGGCCCCTTAACGATACCGCCTGCGCCTTTCCTTGCGCACATATAGAACCGACCAGGCTTCTTAGCTATCCTTTTCGCTTCGAAGCACGCGAGGAGCTGGTCTACGTCTAACAGCTCGGCCTCTTCACTATCCCGAGCTCGTAGCCAAAAAAGGATGGCCAAAGCGAAAATGACACCCCACCCATTGGGGGCCACTTGAGCCGGAGCTAGCCCAGTTCGGAAAAGAAACTCTTGGACGAAAGGGTGAAGGGGAAGTCTGAGGCCGTACTCAAACATTTTGAAGTAGAGAGTGACCCATCCCTCCTACTCTCTCCCCCTCCTCCGGAATCCTGAGGAGGATGTTCTCAGGGATAGCGAACCCCTTACGAAGGGATCCGAGGTAGTGCTCGGGTATCCTAGAAGGGTATTCCAAACCCTGACCCGAGGTGGAGGCATCACTATCCTCCCCGTCATCGGAGAACCTAAAGTTATCTATCTCCTCGAGCTCGGACTCTAACCTACGAGCTAAATCTTCATCGGATCCTAGGTTGCTGCTAAAAGAGGACGACATGGCAACTACGTTCGAAAGAGAAAGTGAGGGAAGAGATCGACCTACCAAGGGTTCGAGCTACCTTCAGATCGAACTCCAATAATTCAGGGAACGTAAGGTATGACCTGAAGGATTGGGGGTATTTATAGCTCGTCGGGAAAATTTCCCCACCGTACACGTGTAATCAACGAGCGGCTAGGATCCTCCCTAAGATCCGAAACGTCGGAATATTTGAATATTCCGACGATAAATCTACCGCAACGGTTATATTTTCTCACGAATAGGAAGCCGCCACGCGTCCAAATCAAGTCGAATGAACTTCTCTGCCAGGTCAAGATCGGACCAGACAGAGAGGGGGCCAATGTTTGGGGAAGAGAATACCCTAGACACGTGGCGGACCCCTATTGGTGTTCCAAGATGACTCATGAGTCATGCCTAGCTCGGACCGCCGAGATCACCGCCACTAGCGTCGACAAATGCTAAGTATGAGGGCCGAGGAGAACCTGGCCGAGGTCCGACCTACCAGGGAGCTCGGTAGGGACCAATGTGAGCTACTGTCAGCGGCGTGATTATCGGGTGTAACCGTCGGTCCCGAGATTACCAGGTGTAACCGTCGCGAGATTAGCGGGACTACCCCCCATAAGTAGAGGACCTCACTCCACGATCAGGTACGATGATTTTTGACCTCGAACTAAACTGGGAATCCGACCTATACTGACTTGATCGTCGGAGTGCTCACCTTTTTGTGCAGGTCCGCCCAAGTATTCAGATCGGTCCGGAGGCCGAGTTCGAGCTGCAATATGAAATACACTGTTGTGCATATCCTTGCATAAACAATGTCTATGAGGTGTCACATGATAGGAACATCCGGAATCAAGTATTCACTCATCATTAACTGCATTCTCAGACACAACTAACACTTCTGCTGACTCATAAGCTTCAAGCACATTTGCAACAATTTGCTCACCATTTTTCTCCTCCCTCTTGTTCTTGTTTTTTAGTTTGAAGCAATCTTGGATCAAATGATGTTCCTTATGACAATAATAGCATTTTCTATTCTACTTACCTTTAGATTTAGATCTATGCTTGGTGTTCTTTACATGAGATTTTCTTTTAGCTTCTGATCTACCTTTGACCATTAGCACTTCAACATCATTTTTATCATGTTTGATTTCAAAATCTTTAGATCTCAAAGCATCTAAAACAATGGCTAACTGTCAACAAATCTCTACCATATTTTATTGCAGACTTTACTTCTTTATAGCT